>NC_137644.1:12117967-12717967 GCF_963383615.2 Lipophrys pholis | reverse complement strand
ATTGTGGGGGGGGATTCTCTCAATTAACATTCAAATCTTGTTCCCTGGCAGTCTCAGCTTGTGTAACCACATCCCTGAAAGGTTGAAAGATTCAAAGCATTACGACTTTTGCCGCGTCTGAGATGAAGGCCGATGCGTAAAGTCACTTTTCACATTCAGACCTACAGATTTGACCTCAATTGGTTGATTTAGTTTCTTTTCCTTGATTTTAAGCAAAATCTGACTGAAGTAATCTCAATTCATTTTTAATAGTATGTCTTTTTGTATGTGAAGCACCACTTTTTTTTTTCGTTATCTGAAAAAATTATTCTATATAATCAAAGTTTGCTTGATTGACAAATCACCCTTTTGTAAAGGTTCGGGTCATCGGTCAAAGACTGAGAAGTTCCATGTTATACAAGTGCTGTAACCGTCACCTCATCATGGCATCCGAGTTGTTTGTATCACATGACCATAACCTGCAAAGACCCTAATCCACTTTCTATATGATGTTATAAGTGATAATCATACCATACCTTTCATGTCACGATATTAAACACATTAGGAAACATTGATGGGTTTGGGTGTGGCCAGTCACATTTACGTCATTTCATCTATGAAAATCCAGAATTCAGATTTTTCCTTGATTGGACTAAGACACACACACACATGATCTACTTACAATAAAAAGATGTCGACAAGGCCGCACAGAGTCTCTTTGGCTATGTTTAGACAAGAAAACTACTTGGCTTGATCGGGGTAAACTTTAATTGGGCTATAGAACAAGCGGTAGCCTCAAGATACATGGCACATTTGGGGTTTACATGCAACTTGGAAATCTTAAGTCCATTGTCTACCACTAATCCACCACAGATTTGGACTTTCTCCTGCCTCTGCTTTGCTATTGTCATAATCGCTTTGTCCACTAGAGGGAGCCACAAGTCCCATGGTTCTGCCATCGACTTTACAGTAAAAATAGCCGCTTCAGGCTTAGCTGGGTATTCAAACTTCACCACTATAGAGTTTCATTATTTGCAATCATGTTTCAGCCAGCTTAGCAGAGGACGCTGCGTCCTCACGTGGAAGAAACTCTTCCCACCGCTCCTCGCCAGTTTAAGTTTGAAGTTTTCAGTTTGAAACAGGCTTCCGTTACATAATTCCTGCTCTGGTAGTAGTCCATCTGGAAGTACTGAATTGGCACGTACAAACATGTGTGAGAGTGTGTCAATGTGTGGGCGAGAGCAAGATGGAAAGAGTCAAGTGAGTGAGTGAGTGTGTGTGTGTGTGCTCAAGTGTAGTGGGAGTGTGTGTTTCTGGCTTTCCGGTTTTAATGCAATTGGTTCACTCGAATTTATTTCATAATTCAATTTTGTAATTTCTGATATTTCCACCTGACGATTTTAATGACTGTGAATCAGAGTCCTTGTTGCTGCCAATCGCAAATGTTTCTGTGTTTTGCGAGAGTGTATTTGTATATCCGTGTGTGTGTGTGTGTGTGTGAGTGAGAGACTGTATGCGGGGGCAGGAGCAGGCTGGTGAGTGGGCTGTTCACTGCCTTCCATTCTCTCCACAAGCAGAGACACTTGCTACCAGAGCCATTCACAGCCATCACTAAAGAGCCCCAGAAACAGGATGTAGGCCAAACCGGAGCTGCTATTGCTTGGCCACGGGAGCCTGACTGGGTTCCAGCATTATGTAAACCTGCCAGATCAAGCTGTGTAGTCATTTGGTCACACGCTTAATTTACATTCTCGGCGACGGGAACGGAACACCGGATGCTCCGCAAAGCTCCCGTCTTCGTTCCTTCTCTTAGCTTTCGCAGCAACAGCAGTTTGGAGAAAGGGGGGAAATACCTGGAGGAAGAAAAAAAGAAAAAGAAAAAGCCCTGCAGATCAAAAGCAGAGGGTGTTATGTCACCATGATTTAACCTCTTAATGGCCAGTTTTGAGACTTCACGTGGACAACTTTTCATGCAAGCATCCATCATTGACCAGATTTACCTGCGCGTCCATTGGACATGTCACTTCAAGCACAAACAAGCCGTCACTGGCTCAAAATCAGAACCCCAGGGGAGAAACGCTGCACCACAGGAGAACGTAATCAGAAGGCATGGTGTGCTTGTGTAACTACGGCGACAATCGATGTCTTTTACCCTCCTGTCATAAAGTGAAATACTCGGGTCCTGAGGCGAAGACGTCCGTGCAGGCACCAAACTCAGAACAGTAAAACAAGAGAGGCCGCCTGAGGGGGAAAAGCTCGGCTGGATGATTCCTGTCTACAGCTGTGTCCAGCCTTTGAATTGCACATGTGTCCAGATGTTTCTGGCTATTAACTCAGTATGTGTGGGCAACAGTGGGACAGCTGATGGATCACCTCCTGCACCGAGGCTGCCCCCAAGTGGCCGGTGCAGAAAGGACGCTTGGGGGGGGGGGGGGGGGGGTCGAGTTGGATAACCTCACAAGGGGAATTTGTCAACTAGTAAAGGGGCAGTGGAGTGATTTTAGAAAGTACTCTCAATTAATCAGAGCACTTGTGCAAAAATAAGTGTTTGTAATTGTAGTATGGAAAATAGAAGATATCTTTAAAGGAATGTACGATTTATTTAAAGATGATACATGATAGAGTTCACCTGCAGAGAATTGTTTGGTCCTACTCATTCTCATGTAATGAAATCATCCTCATGTTCACACACACATACACTAAAAAGTATTTCTATCAATACAACGTTCATGTTTTTGATAGAATCCAACTTAATTTGATATTCTTGTGTAATATCTGAGTTTATTTCGGGTCAGATTTGTGTCCATTATACTCCAAAAATGACACTTTTTAAATGTGTTATTTTGCGACGCTTCGTCGAAAGTTAACAGAGGGATGTAGGAAGTAAGAGGCTTTAGGCAAGCAGGCGTAAGCGGGCAGTGAGTGGCATGTCACCGGTCCGGCTGCTCTACATGGCAGATATATGTCCAAAAGTGCTGAGCTGACAGAGAGGTGACAGGCAAGGCTTAGCTGACCCAGCAGTGCTGCTCTCTCTCCCCCTCGCTCTATCTGACTGCAGACTCGTCAGCACAGCCTTCAATGCAGAACGCATTCTTTCTCCTGGAAGCCCGACTGCCCCGAGCCCCACTCTGTACTAAAGACGACGACAAAAAAAAAGAAAAAAGAAAAAGGGAGAGTTTGATTGCAGTTCGTTTACCACCGTGCCGTCAGAATAAAGCGAGCATCGTTTCAAAGTTTCCCCGTCACAAAAGAAGGGTTTTGTTCTTCCCCTGAGGTTGTAAGAGTTGAACGTGAATCACCCCTCGCGCTGACCGGGAGTAGCCCGGGTCGGTTGCATAACCGCCATCCGCGAGGTGGTCGGCATAGCTGAGCTGCTGGGCCCTCCTGTGATCACCGCTCGTTCTTTTTCAAAGGTTCCCCTCCCGAGAGAAACAACGCCGTATGAACTGATAACGGCCAGGAAATGAGTTTCATACAAAATGACACAGGAGCCCAGGTCTGCTTCATATCTGACTGATTATAACGAGGAGAAAATGGAACTGGAGTCTGCTGTTGCTGCTGCGATATGCCGCCCTCTGCTTTCATGTGGCCGATCGGCTTTGAAGGTTCATAAGAGGCTCATGTCCTCTCTTATTATGTTGCAATGAAACACATCCACTAAACTACCCAATAAAACACGGATCAGATAGAGTCACGTTTCGAAGGCTGGACGCAGATGTGAGAGAGTTTCGGTGACCCAGCCGTTATGGGCTATATTCTGACAGCCTGGCCGACCGGCCTCGAGGCCACACAGCAAACTGAGTGCATTCAGGACAATAAATGCCACAAATTCAACTTGAAAAGTGGAGTTATATATGTGTGTGCATATGTAGCATTTTAGCAACCCATTCATCAGCCAAGAGCCAGGCTTCAACTTCTGCCTCCAGAACAGCATGCAAGTCTGTCACAGTCTGCTACGAGGAGACTTGGAGTTGTCTCACAGTTATCCTGCCTTTTTTAAAAAAAAAATTTCACGCCTCAGCACTGAACTACGCTTTCTCATCTCAACCTACTTCCTTATGGAGTCCCACTTTAAATACACTGAATGATAATGCCACAATATAGAAGTTGGAATAAAGTAAGAACGGTGGTGGTTTACTGAATCTATTCACAAACTTTAACCGAAATGATCATGATCCCTCCACCTGTACGTCTTATTTTGCACATGGAGCCAAGGTGGCAATGTGGAAAGCCAAAGGAGGTGGCCAGATTTTAATCAGATGCCCAAACCATCTCAAATGGGTTGGGTCGACGTCTAGTATTCATTTATGGTTATAATTGGTAGGAAGGACTTGTACCAAAAAACACATGTTGGCATATCTGGATAGTTTTCGGTCCCCCAGACGCATCGCAAACTCAGAGGAGACCGAGCGTTTTCTGTGGTTGGTCCCAAACTGTGGAATGAGCTTCCTCTGTTCATTAGACAGGCTGACTCCCTTCATGTTTTTAAATCACATCTTAAAACACGCATGTTCTCTTTGGCTTTTAACCAGTGTTGAAGTTGACTTTTACTGCTATAAGTGTATTCTGTGCTGCCACTGTATTGTTGTATTTATAATTGTATTTTTATATTGTTGTACAGCACTTTGGTCAACTGAGTTGTTTTTAATAGTGCTTTATAAATACATTGGATTGGATTGGATTGGAGTTAAAAGAGGATAAATGATCTATTTTAAGCTTGTGCTAATCAATCATCTTCTTTCTTTCTTTCTTTTTTCCTTTTTTTGAGTTGTGGGAATGGTATGGACGAGCTGGAACCAACAGATGGCGGTAATGCAACTTCACGGATGCACACTGCCATCAAATCCAAGTAAAGAAGAAAGGAAACAGTCATCAGGGACAAAAAAGCAGCTGATAAGACAGAGAGGGAAGCAGTAATGAGGGGCGAACAGAGCAGTGGGAAACAATGTGGATAGATAGAAGCAGCAGATGGCGGTAATGCAACTTTATGGACGCAAACTGCCGTTAAACCCAAAAGAAGAAAAAGAAGAAGGATAATGAAGAGATCAGAACGCAAACCTTGTTAGTGGAAGATAACCAGAGACAAAGTCAGCTCTATGTCCCTTTTGGAAAAAGAAAAAATATTTCTAACGATTTTTTTTTTGGGGGGGGGGGGGGGGGGGGGGGGGGGTTGAGGTTTGTTCTTGCAAAGCTGCACTGTAAAAAAAATAATGTTGCGGTTTCAAGCAGGCCATTGCATGATTGCTGCCTCCGGTCAACCTGTTTGTAAATGACTGAGGTAAATATATGACTGTAATGTTGGCTAATGGGGAATCAAACCCTCACACTTCCAGTCCCATTAAAGCGTCTTCCCACCCCGACTGTGTGTTATCTGTCAGAAGCTGTGTGTGTGTGTGTGTGTGTGTGTGTGTGTGTGTGTGTGTGTGTGTGTGTGTGTGTGTGTGCGTGTGTGCGTGCGTGCGTGCGTGCGTGCGTGCGTGCGTGCGTGCGTGTGTGTGTGTGTGACCTCCTCAATCTCCGACACACCGCCACCTTGTTCCTTCTCCTCCTGTTTACACCCTGCAGTGTCAACACCGCCTGGTCACCATGGCAACATACACACGGCTACAAGGGGGATCGAACGCCGGCCTCCGCCTCCTCCGAGGTTTTACAGCTGGTTGCTGAGAAAAGGGTTTAGAAAGTTCTTTGAAGTTTGTTCCAACGTCGAGAGAGAAAAGTGTCTTTGATGTGGGAAACCTGCTCATGTTTTATGCTTCTTTTTATTTTTGTTGTTTTTTTTGCCGGTGTCAGAATAGGTTGACAATACAAAATACTGCCTATGCATAGACAAAGTTTTAGTTGGGGCATAACATTACCTACACAGTGATTTATGCATCTGTTCTTAGATTTTCAAGATTAAAGCGCTCAGGAGAAAACCTTATTGACATATGATGGAGCTTATTATCAGATTCCACCTCTGATTTAGATCTATCTGAGCTTTTCTACAACCAGGTGCTGAACATCTGCCCGAGCCTTTCTCAGTTATACAATGGGATTACTTATGAGATTTTCTATTGAGATATCCTGAGACAAATAGTCAACGTGTTCCAAATCTTTTCTTTTAAGTGTCAGTTTGTGGATGAATGGACATAAAGTGTCTGTAAAGAGGGAGTTCAAATCCCCAGTTCATGCTATGTATGTGAATGCATCGGTCGCCAATCCGTCACAGAGAAACAGACACTCAGACGCACTCAGATTTCAAGTCTGAAATGACCTAAAATGTATAATTTTGGGAAGATGCCTGCCGGAAATGTAGGAACGCTCAAGGGAGAACATGCAAACTTCACAGAGAAGTGCACCCAAGCCATTTAGAAACTCGGTTATAAACTCAGTGAAGTCTACCAAATCGAGGAGAGTCATCCACGTGTCTCCTCTTCTTTTTCTCATTACAAAAATACCCCCCCAAAAACAAAGACATTAAGAGGGAAGACTGTAGCATCTATTGGAGAAAAGAAATAAAATTCCTTTGAGATCAAAGTGGCCTGTCTGTCTCTTCTCATTCTTGATGGATGTGAGAGATCAGAGGCCAGACATCGCAGTCACACTGTAGTGCTGCACACATGCACCCGGGCCAACTCTCATCACAGTGTTAGGCAGGTCCACGTACACACAGATGCCTCAACGTGTACACACACACACACACACACACACACACACACACACACACACACACACACACACACACACACACACACACACACACACACACACACACACACACACACACACACACACACACACACACACACACACACACACACACACACACACACACACACACACACACACACACACACACACACACACACACAGGCGCTGGCTTTAAGATCAAACAAAGGTGAGTAATATCACCCCATCCAGCCCGTCTGTGAAATCTCTGAGTTGTAGAGCGAATGCCAGCTGACGGCAACGCCACTCCCTGTCTCCTCCCGCCACTCTCAGAAATACACCTCTGGAAAACCATTTGGCTCTTGATTTGCTCCAGATATGCAGAACAACACTGTAAGATACACATCTAATACTTGATATGAAACATTGTTTTGAATGAGAGAAAAGAGGGAAAACCGCAGTGTCCGAATCACTAACGTCCCTTTTGTACAGATTCAGGTACAACTTACATGTTCACCTCCTTTTAAAGGCAATGTTGCATTAAGCAATATGGACTGCTTTCTTTCTCTTTCATCTGCAGCATGCACCATGCTGAATAATTGAAACTGTTTGGATTGGTTGTACCCTTCTTATTGAAGAGCATAGTCCCAGGTAGAATATCACTTTTACAAGTAAAAGGGCTTATTGAATGTTGTGCTGATCTATTATTCCTCCACACCCGCAGGCTTCCAGCGCATGGTGCTGGGAGGGAAGAGAAAAACATCAGGGCCTAAATAATTCAGATTTACATTATGTTTCACTGCTTGTTACAGTAAAGGCAATTGTGTCTCTAATATCGACATATATGTTCATAAATCTAGATGCTCATTCTACAGTGATGCTCCATTCCTGCTGCTTTAATCTGCTTATCTCGTCAATTTAAAGCATCTGGATTATAACAGCTAATGGTTAGTATACGAAACATTGTCAATATATAAACTTTTTAAGTTCCAGAATTGTAAAATCATTGAGATTTAGCAATAGATAGAAGTGCATTATGCATGACGCAAAGTCGAGGGGCATTTGTGTTTTAAACTATGTGGCGTCACATGGTCAGGAGGACGTCATGTAGAAGTGAACTGTAAGCTGTCCTCCATGATTTTAAACCTTTTTACAAAGTGCATCTTTAAAGGTACAGTTTGTGCATTTGTTGTAAAAAAAAAAAAAACAACAACAAATAACAATAGATTCAGGTCAACGGACTAGCCACAGTCCAATCAGGGTTGTAGTGCCACTCATCTCCACTAGGTGGTGCATTGAGTCACACTGCTCAACGTCTATCACTAATTTGAATGCAGAAAGAGAAGCTGGTCGGTTCAGTGAATCACACTCTTCAGAATCGATCCCGAAGTTCTCACCAACTTCTAACATAGTACAACTGAAACTCCAAGTAACCGTGACTCACTACTGCCACCCAGTGCGCAAAAGGTGCAGCAATTGAAATTGACATGCCTTTAAAATTGATGGGAGCCATGAATTCAAGTTTAAGAATATTAAAATGTAAAATAATTCGATGAGTGTGGAAAAATAACGATGGCGATTATAGTAGTTATTAAGTCATTTTTTGTCAAGAATCTATTTTCTTTGTGTTCTTATACTTATCGGGGTAAATAGAAGGGTAAATGGGGTCAATGAAGGTAAATTTTGAAAGTGACTGTCAATGAAAGACCTGAAAGAAAATACAAAAGTGCTGATTATACGACAATTTGTCGTGTCTCATTCACAGTGTTTTTCGAGGATAAATTCATTTAAAGAATGTGTTTGAGGGATGAATGAAGAAGAAGTGACCGACTGGTCATGGAAGTGAACTCTTGTGGACAAACCGTCACCCCAACGCCAAAGTGTGTGTATTGCTGTATTTGGAGCCTCACGCACGGACTGGATATTATAAGAAACCGCCGCTGTGATGAAATCCAGCCTCTTGGGTCATTTGAGTTTCAGAGGTCACACACACTGCAAGTCACAGTCTTATATCTCTCTAGCACACGGCACAAATTTCCAATTTCCCCTTCTTAACCTCGGGCAAGCAGCCCCCGGGCTCCAGCTGCGCCCCAGTCGTCAATCTCATGATTCCACTTCCCGCCAAAGTCTGCGCTGGACAAAACGTCCTGGAAGCGGGCTGCAGTGGCGGCGGTGGCGGTGGCGGCGGCGGCTGCACTGGGCTTTGTTCCTCCTGTGGCAGATCTACGACACCGTCCTCTCAATGGGAAGACGACCGAGAAGCGAAGCTCTAGACGCGAGCTCCGGTTGCATCTGGACGGCAGAGTTCCCAATTTGTCTGCCTTAATTGTTTGGCAGTTGAGTGTCCAGCTGTGTGAAAAGAAGGCAAGCCCCCAACCACATCAGAGAGGGCAGCGAGTTTTTTTAAAGGGAGTGCCTTTGACATCAGAGGCGGCGCGGACCACTGACAGACAACAAAAGCACATGGTGCCACATCTGGCTTCTCGTTTAGCACGCAGCTTCCCTCAGTGTGTACCTCCGCTCTATGATTATCTCTGTCCCGCTGCCTTACAATGGAACAATGAAGAGTGTTGTCTAAGGATAGCTTTGGGAACCAGCAGCTCTGAGACGCAACCTCTCTGAAGGTATAGAGGAAGAGATTCCGACACATGGTTTGATGCCGGGGGAACGGAGGGCAGAGTATTCTGGCCAGCTCACAATGATCTCAATGGAGAACACAATCCTTCAAGTCAAGTCATTTTCTCGCTCTGCATAGCTCCAATCTGTCTTCTCGGTGTCCTCACAGTCACCCCGCCACAGCCGGGCCATGTGCGCCGCAGCTGAAGTTTACTGGCGGAGGAGAAACCGCCACAAAGTCGAGCGAAAAAGGGCAGCGGTGCCCCTGCAAAGCACCGAGCTCTCGCGGCCACACAAACGTGCCGACACGCAAGCCGGGCCCTTTTGGTGCGCGTCGCTTCGCGGAATCGGACCGGAGATCCATCACGAAAAGGGAGGACAGCATCCCGGAGCAAACAAAGCTTCAGTCTCAACAGAGGAGCAAACCCAGTTATTTAGAAGTGCCGTTTTGAAAAGGTCACAAGTTCAGAAACAGTGAAAATCCAACACAAGGTCACCAAGGCCCACGTGCTTTTCCAGTGACGCTCGGGCATCATGGAAAGAATCAAATATCTTGTAAACAAATGCATTAAATAGTTGTATTTATACAATGTTTTGAAACATAAATCAATTTCCCGTTCAACTTAACTCATTTTGATTGCTTTTTTTTCATCCAAAAATGCTAAATTTGCACATTTCCTGCAGGTGAGGCATGCAGCTCTTCAACACC
This sequence comes from Lipophrys pholis, assembly GCF_963383615.2. NCBI lineage: Eukaryota > Metazoa > Chordata > Actinopteri > Blenniiformes > Blenniidae > Lipophrys > Lipophrys pholis. The sequence continues at coordinate 12,708,015 of NC_137644.1, read as the reverse complement.
AACAATGGTTAAAACACAAGACTTGCATTTCCAGTCACATTCCGTCTCTTGGTCTTGGCTCGTCCCTTTACTTTACAGCCAGTTGCTTGCTGATGCACACAGAAGAGGAGCCAAGTTTCTCTCGGTACACACTAATTTGAATCGAACTGAAAACTTTAAAAAAAAAATCTGCAGGAAGGCTGTGAGCGTTTAACCGGGTTTATAGATGAGCAGCTGTGGCTGGTTGTAAAGAATATATTTCCATCCAAAACCTCTTTTGCGTTCCTAAGCCCCATTCTGTGTGTGGGACTGATAATAGGGACTCCTTTAAGCACAGTCCAGATTGAATCACAAGATCTCCGCTGCCGCACCGCCTGAATTCTGAAGCGAATAAGAAGAGCCCAGCCAGCCAGAAAAATCCAGGTGAATCTGGAGCGATTACTCATGCTTAACCAGTCGCCGAGCGTCGGCATCATGATCTCTAAAGCGTCCTGCCCGAGCGGCACCGTCATGAACACGGGGGAAGTCGAGTGTCTGGTTTCCAAAGGGATGAAGCATCACAACAAATACATATCAAGCCGGGGCTGTATTCACCCAAGATTGGTATTGAGGCATTGACAGCAGAGGTGCACTGACTCATGCGTTAGTCAGTGTGCTGACTCATGCTGATGTGGGATCTCATCCTGCCTAATCCTGAAGAAAAACATTTTCTACCTTGATCCACTCTGATAAATCCTTTCCACAGTGAGTGGAAAGCAGTGGGGGGCTGGGGGGGGGGGGGGGGGGGGGTAGGGTGTTGAATGTGGAGACTTGTGTGATTGGATCTCGGCTGCCTCGCTACCAGCTCAGACAGGTCTGGACTGGCTGCTCCAGCCACCTTTTAGTGGGCCCGTCGAGTCAAAACAGCTGACGACATCCCGCAGGAAGCCGGGGAGCCTTATTGCAAGGTGAGACGTGGGCTAGGAAAATATTCTTTGATCTACATTGAGGCCTTTTCTAAAAAGCATCCAATCACTGGGATATCAGTGAGGACCATCCTGAGCAAAACAAAAACATGGATGCATGTAGGGGAAAAAATTTAAGATATGTGGATAGAGCGTGAGGTACATTAACACTCCAAGGGTCAGACTGAGTAGAAACAGTAAGACGTTTCCATCCGACCAATCGTGAGGCAATGCCGCCATCTGGTGGCCAACCGCAATCACTGCGTCAATAAGATCCAAGACAAAATATCGACATATAAATGTATCATAATTCAACTTTATTGAAACACATTTAGATTTTTAAAAACCACGCCACAAATAAAAGACAACGAGTGGTTTGAGCAGACCAGAGGAAAACGGCATCCAGCACACTGAGGCAGTAAAACGTCTCTCTTTGTCCTTAATTCCACGATTCACTGCGGAAAAGCAGCGTTCCGGGGACTTTGTGTTGGTTCTCGGAGCAGCTGGTTCATTAAGTGCATGTAGTCAAGAGTTTAAAAAAACAAAACAAAACCAAAAAAAACCACGTCCGGGCTTCAGATGTGCAGAAATGTCATCAGTTCACCCGAGTTCTGACGTCAAAGCTCGGTATGCGTCTCCAAGTTCTCAGCCTCGTCTGACGGAGAAGGAAGGATGAAGAGATGAGAATAGACATGTACCATGTTGTTGAATAAATAGACAATCACATGCTCCAATTTACTTGCAAACAATCGTGAAATAAATAATATTTAGCTCGAGTGATTTCGCTATATATTAACTGACCTAAAATGTCATACAAGTCAGATTATATGAAATAAAATTTTTATTTATCCAGACATAAACCCCCGGCGTTTGAATTTGCCAAGTCAAAAATATTTCCATCGAGTGTCCATGGACTTGTAGGGGAGTAATACAAAGAACGGATCCAAACGCTGACCCTTACCCGTCTGTGGTTTTTCGAGACACTCGCCATCGACTTCCTCGTAGCCGCCGGAGCAGACGCACGAATAGCTGCCTTTCGTGTTGACACACTCCTGGTGTTCCTTCGTGCACGCCGACTCCGGCTGGGAACACTCGTCGATGTCTGGAAGGCATAAAACGTCATTTATTAGCCAAACACGTTCAACTGTTGATTTAACTCACAATTATGTATCACAAGCAACATCTGGGCCACAATTCCTCCTGGGTATAATACATTTCCAGCGTTTCATTAAAATTTTTAGGTCCTTTTGTATTTGATGTCAGCAACGTACTGAATGGAAATCAGTGTAAATGTAGGAATTGTGATTGTCTAAAATATGTAAATACTTCTTTCGTCTCAGATCTATACTTTTCCCTTCATAATGAGGAGTGCTGTGCTGGTGAAATTCTCAACTTCCTTGAAGGAACCGGGCTGACAGGGCTCAATTAACTTATGCAATTTAATGCTGCATGTGTGACAATATACGCATTTCCCATTCCCCGCCACTAGATGGCAGTAATCTACAATTGACCAGGAAACGTTGCTCCTGAATCAGAAACATCCATCGAGAGATGAACCCAAATATCAATTACATTGTGGAACATCCTGCTTCTAATATAACCCAACATTCATGATGTTGACTCAAACTTTAAAGCATTCACTCAAAGCACACAAATGGGCCTTAGGAGTTTTTTTCCAACATACCTGTGCAGGTGCCGTCTGTGTTCTGGTACCCGTCGGCACAGGATTGGCACTTATCAGGACCGGCTCCAGAGCAGCCGGCGCAAACTTTGTCGCAGGCTTTGAATGACACAAAGGAATGAGAAAACTATTAATATTTCAATTCAGAAAAGTGGGATTTTTCTACCATTTGAAAGCCTGATTGTCTGATATATGTATCTCATCTTTCCTGTGGTTAGAAACCCTAAAATACCATACACAAATAATATTACCCTGCTGAAAGTAATTCTCATTATGAATACTACTTAGGACAGACTGTATGAACTCTTACCCTTGCAGGAGTACGACCCCTCTGTGTTCAGGCAATACTGATCTTCTTTACATGTAGAAGAACCTCTGGCGCACTCGTCCACATCTGCAAGACACGAGACCAACTGAAGAACACCCACATCTTCTTAGAGAAGCAAGAGTTTATTTTTTTATTTAAATTGAATGTTTAATCATCTTAAACGGGTCAACTTTGGGTTGTAATAGTCAATAAAATCCCCCTGTTGGTCCAGCTTCTTTCATAAGGTCGTTATTCATGACATCTGTGCTTTTATGTCACTTTAAGATGAAATCTAACGTGCAGTTTGTTGCTCTTTAGACTTCCAAGCTTCCTCTAATCCCAGAACACCGACTCTCCTCCCTCTGCCTGGAACTCTTTAAAAAAAAAAAAAAAAAAAAAATCACTGACGTTACAGGAACTTATCACCATTAATGATTTTAAAACTTCAGTCAGACTCTTTAATGGGATTGTGGAAGGTGTAGATGTTTTATTGTATAGTACCATAATCATATTGGTTTTAGTTTAGTTAGAAAATGTAGATTCAATTTGGAATTTTGCCATTTTACCTTTTTAGCCCACTTACACTGATTCAGGCAGGTAGTTTGTTTGTTTTAGCCATTTTCCCCAACCCTCCAACACCTTTTTCTTCTAATTGTTTTAGCAATTTGTAACCTTAATAGCAATTTTAGCCTTTTAAGCCATTTTAGCACAGAGTCTTTTGAAAATAACCCAGGTATGCAAATACCTTTTGAAACAAGATAATTGTTCTACATAACCCAACCTTTAACTGATTAGCGTTTAACGTTTTCAGATATAAAAGCACGTGATCTGTACCCTTAAAACGCACGGGGGGGGGGGGGGGGGGGACGTCAAATAAGGTTCACTCACTTAAATTGAATGGCAGAAAACGGGATTTTGTGATAACTGCCGTTTCCCCTCAGCTGTTTTTCCAAAGAAAAAAACTTCACTTATGCTTCCTCATCGACACTCTTCCAGTAGCAGGTTCTTTACCAATACAAGCCTCTTGGTCGTCCTCCTCCCAGCCGTCCTTGCACTCGTCACAGTCCTGATTGGTCGCTCCAGTGCAAGTCTTGCAAGAGGAGTCGCACTCTGCAGGAGAAGGTGAAACTCAAAATTTTTAGAATCATTCAATTCATTTGACCAGAAGACTCTTATTCACAGTAAATCTGGTGAGAAGGTGTAAGTGGTGCCGGTGCGCTCCGACTTCTCACCTTTGCACAGGGAGAAGGTCTCGTTCCTCGCTTCGTTGAAGTGTCCGTCACCGCAGTCCAGGCAGAGCTCTCCTTTGTAACCGATGTCGCAGGCGCATTTGCCGTTTCCTCCTCGGGTCCCGTCGCCGTCGCACACCCCGTTCCCATGACACGGCCTCTCGGAGCCCCCGAGGCAGGCTGAAAAAGAATGGCCCAAGACGTTTCAGCATTTTGAATACGAGTCCACCCAACAAGCTCTCGCGCACAACTGCTGAACGTGCTCTCAGCCTGAGATCACTCAGGAAGGAAGAACTAAAGCTTCCTCACCGTTGCAGTCGGGTCCAAAAGTTCCCTTCGGACAACACACTCTGATGGTCTCAATGCAGAACCACTTATGCAGATCGGGATGTTTTGTTTTCCTGCAAAGGGTTAGGAAGCCAAACGAGAATGCTTACCCGACTGGAACGAGCTTCTACAAAACACAAGGATGCCAATGCAGAGTCAACTTCATACAATTAGTGAAACTTACCGCTTGAACCACCAGGTTTCAAAGTGCTCTTCGTGTTCTTCCAACATCTGGTTGCATTCGAAGCTGCTGCTGTCACACAGCCCCTCGACGATCTCCATCAGACGGATCTCGCTGAGAAACACACAGACAGACTGAACCCAAACTCTTTCCCGTATCACATCGTCTGATGAAACTAGAAAAATTACAGAATATTTGTCTTTAATGGATTACATTGTTTGAGGGTTTAACTATCTGTGTAAATCAGTGTTTCACTTCAGTATTAAGAGTATCAGACAAGTCAAAGAACTGAAAATGTGAGTCGTGTCCTGTTTATGTAACTGGATGTCATTACAGGCAGAAAATGACAAAGTAGAAACAAGTACACGCAGTGTATGATAAAGAATGTTGAGGTTTTTGTGGACTTATTTGTATAAATGTTATCTGTAAAATTGATAAGATTCATTGGCCCAAAGCAAACAGAGCTGTGATGATCAGGCCTGCGGCACAGTGACCTGACATGTCTCACCTCGTCTCATATTTAGACAGTGTCCTCTCCTCCCAGGCTGTGTTTCCTCCTCCAAAGTTCTGCTTTGCTGTTCTGTCAAAGCCCTAAATAAACAACAACAACAAAAACACAAGTCTTCATGTGTACAAACAGTCGACACAAGGGGACAGGCTGTATATCGATGCACATGGAAATAAACACCGAGGTGCTTTGAAAATGCCTCCCGACCTTGTTGAAGTTCTCGGTGATCTGCTTGCAGGTGGAGCAGGAGCTTTTTAAATCCTTTCTTGCATCGGAGGCTTGCAGAAGCAGCAGAAGGGCAAGAGAGAAGAAGAGCAGGTCTGAACCGGAGGACAGCATCTCAGCTGATTACACTGCGCTCATATCAAGACGCACTTCAGGGTAGCTTCCCGCTATTAAAGCTCTGCAGAGGAGGGGCACATCTAAACGAACCGTTCCTAACATGAAACCATTGACGGCGTTATCTCAGCAAAGCGCAACCATTTGGTATTTACATGCCGGGTGTAGAGAGAAAGAAAAAAAAAAAAAAGGCTGCGGTTCTAGTTTTCCGCGTCAGCCTCTTCATAGAATTGTGGCCTGAGCTGACTGGCTACATACCCGTGTCAATCATCTGAACAACCAATGAGGAGCCGCCACGCCCGGGACAAAAAAATCCAATCCCCACGTGGAATCTTCAGGAAGATTTGTAATTTTACGCAAATTAATTGTTTTTTGAAAATTGGCTAATATATTTGATTTAATATTAAAATTAACTCACGAAGGCTTTGATTGAGTAAAAATGGGATAATATAAATGATATGAAAACGCGTCGGTGGTTCACTTCCGGTGTTAACCGGAAATGAATGTGATGCTGTGAGCTGTCATGGCTGAAAAGAAGACTACTTTGGGGCTTCCTCTGCTCTTTCTGCTCATTTCTGTGGCCCTCCTGCATTTACTGATCTGCCCCTTCACCAAAGTCGAAGAAAGCTTCAATTTACAAGCGACTCATGACATTTTGTATCACAGATTCGACTTTGACAAGGTGAGTTTGGGCACATCCAAGTTTCATGTTGTGAAATCAAATTATTTCCAGTCAGAAACACATTCAAAAACACTATTTGATCCAAAAACACTGTTCATTTCGTAGCTTTTTTTTTTTTAAAGCTTTGTGCTGGTTATTATACTTATGCTTTTTGCTAAAATAACTGTTTTTATAGAAGTATTGTGTTCTGATCACTTAACTTCTCAAAGTTCCTACCTGTACAGTGTACTTAGAGAGATAGAGAGTACTAGAGATGCTCTCCTTTTCTGTTCTTTTTTCTTTGTTAGTGTTTATAATCAATATAATTCAAACTACTATTTATGTAATAATGCATGTTTGCAGCCAGAACATAAATTCACCTTTGTGGAACTGTAATATTTAAAATTGGTTTCTTTGAAATTTTCCATATTTGCCAAGAAAGATTACAAATACATCCAGCAAGTAAAACCTCCTCCATTGGCTTTGTAAAGCTGCAGAACCTACACATTGTTAGTTCTATATAACAATCCATACTGACACAGTACTGCTCAGTTTATATTTTATGAGTCATAGTGTTTTGATCCATGCTTTTTTTTTTGTATAAATGTTGTGTGCAAAACTGGTGATGTTTTTTTTTATTTTTTTTTTTTAATGATTGTCTAAAAGCTGCTAATCTACATTTTAAATGTTAATTTATAATGTGAAATCCACAGATTTTTCTTTAGCTGAGTGTATCAATGTTGATATCAATGTTTCTCAAAGTCGGATAACTAAACCCATGTGAGAAATGGGAAAATTATATTTAAAAAAAACGTGCAATTTTACAGAGTGCTGTCATGCACTGTTCATTAAAAACAATTATATTATGGGTCAAGAGGAAAAGGAGAAGTCTAGCATGAGTTATTGAAACTGCACAGAAGAAAACTACCACAACATTTTTATTTTTTATTTTTTTTTACAATGCCAACTTTTCATTGTTAAAAAACATTCCCATCGTTTTCCCGTCTCTCCAGTATGACCATCATGAATTCCCCGGCGTGGTGCCCCGCTCTTTTCTTGGCCCACTGTTTGTCTCCGCACTTTCCCTGCCCGTCGTTTTTCTCTCTTCCTTGTTGGATGCGCCGAAATTCTACTCACAGCTTATAGGTAAATACACTCCGACATTCAGATGCGTTTGAAGATGTTTTTCCCCAAAACAGCTGATATTTCACATCGACCGTAAACATTGCAGTTCGGGCTTCGCTGGGACTGAGTGTGGTTGGTGCACTATGGCACATGCAGCGGGAGGTGAGGCGGCAGTTTGGCTCGACTGTCGCCGGCCTCTTCTGTCTCACCTGTGCGTCTCAGTTTCACCTGATGTTCTACAGCACGAGGACGCTGCCCAATGTGTTTGCGCTGCCGATCGGTGAGATTTGCTAAAGTTGCGATACATATACAAACTTTTTAAACATTTTGAAAAAAAACCTGTTTCAGTAATGATTTCAAAAACTGTTGTGCCAGTACTTGTAGCGTTCACATCTTGGATGGCTCAGAAATCTGGGCGGTTCGTCGGCCTCTCTGCTTTGGTCATCATTGTGTTCCGGTCAGAGCTCTGCATCTTCTTGGGCCTCATGTTACTCATATCTCTGCTGCGCCGGAAGCTGGGGCTGCTTCAGCTGCTTTATTATGCTGTTCCTGCAGGAATCATGTCACTGGGTTAGTACTGAACAAGCTTTATGGTCATTTAATCTACACAGAACCTTATGTTGTTTTGTTTTTTTTAATCTGCTGCAGCTTTGACGGTGGCTGTGGACAGCTTCTTCTGGAGGAGACTCCTGTGGCCTGAAGGGCAGGTGCTGTGGTACAACACTATTCTTAACCAAAGCTCCAACTGGGGAATATCCTTTCCAAGGGAACCGTGACCCTGTTTTGTCGAGCGCCACCGAAACATCCAGACGATCCGTCGCAGGTCTCCTTGACTCCCCCTCGCCAGTAAACCTCGCCATTTCTCTGGTACTTCTACTCGGCTGTTCCTCGCGCGCTGGGCTGCACGCTGCTCTTTGTGCCCCTCGGCCTCCTCGACAGGCGGATGAGGCTGCTGCTGCTGCCCACCGCGGGCTTCGTCCTCATCTACTCGCTGCTGCCCCACAAGGAGTTGCGTTTCATTATATACACGGTCCCCGTGCTCAGCTTGGTGGCTGCACGTGGCTGCTCTTTCATGTAAGTTGCAACAGTCAATCCTGAAAGTTTCAGGATTTGTTGATTAATGCTCACCTTCTTTTTTTTTTTTCTTATTGTTCGCTCTAGTTTATGCAACTACCAGAAATCTTGGATGTATAAACTTGGCTCTGCAGTCGTGGTCGGCCAGCTGCTGACCAACGCGGCTTACACCAGTATTTGCCTCCATGTTTCTCACCATAACTACCCTGGAGGCAGAGCGATGCAGGAGCTGCACAGGCTGCTGCCCCCCTCAGCAGGTCAGAATTTATTTCACTTTGTTTGCATACGCCATAGAGGAAATCACTTAATCAGGAAGATGTTTAATGGCAGAAGTTCTAAAGCTCCTTTCCCCCCTCATCTCAGATGTCTTTGTACACATCGACACCTACACTGCTGAAACGGGAGTATCTCGCTTCTTGGAACAAAACAAAAACTGGAGGTTTGTGGCTTTTCCTTTTCTATATTTTTGTTTGATCCTTTCCAAGATGATAGTTGAGGTTGTCAATTGGGTTTCACATTTACAGGTACGACAAACGGGAGGACCTGAGCCCCACAAATCCCGAAATGAAACTGTACTCCCACCTATTGATGGAGGCCAACGCCACCAGGATACAGCAGCTCCGTGACTCCCATCAGCCTTTGGCCTTCATCCAGGGCTACAGCAGTATCGCCTTTGACTTTTTTCACTTCCCACCAATCAGTGTGCGTTTGGACAAAAAAGCTGTGCTGATGAGAAAAAACTGAAGCCTGGAGACCAAAAATCTGACTTTCAACAGGATGTAGTTTTGTGTGACTAAGGACTACACTGCTGTGTACGTCTGATTTTGAAGATTTTCTCAGAAGTAGGACGTTCCATTAAAATTCGAGCTGCTGGGAAAATCATGAGATTTACATGAGAAAGATTGTTATACACGAGAAGCTGGATTTTTAAATGCATATCCAGCAAACCTTGTATCATGACTTGTATATTTTGTAGATACGATTTCTTAGACAAATAAAGCTGGCTGAGAGACCATTTGAATAGGTTCTGGATTTCAGAGCTATAACCAACTCTTTTGTACAATCTTAAGTCTTTTTTTTTTTTAAATTCTGCATTTTTGGAACAACTTTGTGCAAGACAATCGGCAACTCAAAAGAAATACCAGGAGATATAAGGAAAACCCTTTATTTACAAATGACCACAAAAATTTGCATGTTTCCAGTCTCGATGCTAAAACATTTATCAAATTAGGTTCCGAAGTCATTCGATATAAAAATGTACAGTACATTGTTTTACTCGATAATAAACCCATAATTTAAGCCCCTGGACATAAACTTAAAATTGTGCTTAAAAGACAAATTGAGTATTCCAAACAAACCCCTTTATTCCGAAAATACAGCAATATTATACATCTCATTAAAAACATTTCAGCAAGTTAAAAAAAAAAAAAAAAAAAATCTCTATCTATATGACAGTACCATGAGCCACAAATTCACAATGAAAATTAAATAACATTAACTTAAAATGGTTTTCAGTCACAGCATTTATTTTTGGGCCATGTTTCCATTCTGAAAAACAACTCTTAGCTTTAATCTAAAAAACAAAATCATCAAACAAGAAAAACATCCTGATGTGATCTGCGCAATTTTAACAATATGTACAGCGTTTTGACCTGAAGTAGTTTTGGATAAGGCACAAGGAGAGAGTAGACAGGAAACAGAAAAAAGAAGAAAAAAAACACATTGATTTACAAGCAAACACGTTATCACCAACCCCTACAGCTAGAAAAACCCTCCCTCCCTGATACACTTCTTACTGAGACTTTCCATCACAACAGCTTCAAAGTGTTTTAACAGTAGTACACAGAATACAATAAAAAGTCAATCTGGCCTTTGCATTGAGAATCGATCAGTGTATAAATTGTTATTTTACATTTTGCCCGACAGACACACACACGCCACACTCCCCCCACCCCACCCCCACCCTTTCACAGCTATGCAACTTGGTCCTTTTATTAAGGGTTTTCAAGTTAACGCTCCGCGATAATGATCAGTACTGAAAATAAATCAGAGGGAGGTTGACCTTGAGGAACAGCAGACCCTCCATGTTGTCCAGCAAAGGTCTGGGCTGATTTAGGGCACAGTTAACGCTCGCTGTGCTGAACAGTGTCTCTGCTGGGATGATGCTCGGTGGGCAACCTACATAACGGGCGGCTACTTTGGCAAGATCGGGCCACATGAACTTTTTCAGGTTCCAATAGTCGAGGGGGTCACAGCTTTGATCGAGAATATCTTCCTCAAGGTACTCCAGCACTGTCAGCTCTGAGGACTTTGGCTTCTCATCGGGTTTCATCTTTTGCCTGATGTCAGCCATCAAGGACCAGAGGTTGTCCTTGTTTGAATGGGAAGTGTCGGGAGAGTCGGAGGCCTCGCTGCAGCCGTTAGGCAGCAGGGGAAGTGCCGCATCTGAGGTAGAAGAGGACAAGTCCAGCTCTTGGATCAGATCCAGTTTACACCGCTCCGCTTCTTCCTCCGTGAACAGTGAAGTTTTGTATCGTGGGTCCAGCATGGTCGCCCAGGTGTATCGCTGGTCGTGTAGGGTTGCCGACATTCTGCTCACCATGGCTTCCTTCAGTGACTTGAGCATGGTGTCGATGCCCACGGTCTCATCGAAGAGCAGGTCTATTTTGCGATTGAGGATGTGGATGAGTGGAATCACTTGTCCCAGAGTGGCAGTGCGAGTGCTCATCTCCCTGCAGGCGACTTCGAAAGGTTTCAGTGCATTGCAGACGGACAGCATCACCTCCCACTGGTCGCAGCTGATCATTTCCCTGAAATTGCACTCTATCGACATCTCGTCGATGGCATTCTTCTGCTCAACCAGCCGCTCCAGCATGAAGAAGGAGGTCCTCCACTTTGATGGGATGTCCTGGATCAGTTGGTTCTCCGGCAACTGGTGGACCCTCTGAAGCTCGGCGAGCTTCTCCTTGGCCTTGGCCGAGCGTTGCACACGTTCGCAGATCTTCCGTGCGATACTCAGAAGGTTCTGAACCATTCTCTGGCTTTTTATGGCTTCGCTAACAATGAGGTCTATTGTGTGTCCAAAACACTGCATGGTGACGTGGCCATGGTCCTCTAGGGTGTTTCGAATGGTGGTGTTGTCCGTTACTGTGAACCCCTTTTTCAGCCCTGATGAGGTGATCCAAGAATCCCACAGATACTCCAGCTGCTTTGGGATATCCTGCATATCCTGATCACAGTCTATTTGCGAGACACTTAGGAGAGCGGAACAGTGAAAATCTTGACCTTGAGGTCTGACACTTGACTCGTACGTTGCCCAGTGGGCAGTGAGGGTCAGATATTCCCTGGTCTGGCTACTGACCCAAATACTTGTTGTGAAATGAACCACACCACCTTCGGCCTCTTTTAGGTGTGTCAGCACGACTTCCTTAACCCTTTCGTACATATCTGGTATGGCAGTGCTGGTAAAGTAAGAACAAGGTGGTAGAGAATACTGAGGCTGGAGGAAGTCTAGCAGCCTGTTCAGCCCAGCATTCTCCACCATGGCTGATGGCTGAAGATCCAGTGCGAGCATTTCTGCGATAAGTTTGGTGATTTTTTTGGCAACCGGGTGACTTTCGTCAAATCTCTCAGGAGCCTGTTCCGCCTCATAAACGGATGTATCCGTGTTCTCCTCTTTAACGTGGATTTCAGCAGACGGCACATCACCTGAGATTGGATTGTTAGGTTCAAGAACATGTCCGTGAAACCTCTGCATGTGCCTGAACAGGCAGCTTGTGCCGAGGTTCGTAGTCTTTTTGCCTCTGCTAATTGTGCGGCTACAGTGCAAACAAACCACCTTGGTAGGATCAGCAGGTGAAATGGAGAAATGGTTCCACAGTTTTGACGTCTTTTTACTGAAAACAGGCATGGTTTGTGGCTTCTTCTCTGTGATGGGGCTTTCAGTTTCTTTGGTTGAAACTGTGTCTGTTGTTGTCAGACTTGTGTCGAGAAGCGGGGAGGACTCCTTGTCGTCTGTGCTTTTTTGGTTCTTAAGAACGTCTGGGTGACGCCTCATGAGATGTCTCATCAGGCAGCTTGTACCAAAGTCGCCTCGCTTCCCCCGACTTATGACACATGGACAGTAGCGGCACAGTGCTTTTATCTGGTCGACTGGCGACACCATGAAGTGGTGCCACACCTCGGATTTCACCCGTTTCATGATCATCTTGTTTTGCTGGAAAACTAAATGATCTTGATTAGGGCTGGGGCCTTCGGAGAGGTCGCATGGTGAGGAATCCATAGGTGTGTCCTCCCCCAGGGGTTTGAAGGACAGGTTAAGCGACGACTCTGGCCCTGCGAGATTCATTATCTCAATAGGCTCAGTTTTAATATCCATGGCTTCCTCTAAGCTTTGGGGTAGTTCATCTGATATGGTTTCTGGCGAGGATGGAAGAAGAGGTGATTCCTTTTTGATTTCCAGTGGATCTTGTAGTTGTGTGCGGGACAACAATGAAGGTGGGTTAGTGTAAGGAGGGGGAATGTGATTGCCCTGTCCATTCTCCTCTATCACCACCTCCTTGTGAGCCCTCCACATATGACGAATAAGACAGCTTGTCCCCAAATCCTTGCCATTTTTGCCCCGACTGAACTCATTCATGCAATGGATACATACTGCTTTGGAATTGTCAGCAGGGGACAGGTAGAAATGTTTCCATACAGCTGACCTGCGACGGGAACTGGAGCTTTTTGGAGTCCCCGGAAGGCGCTCGGCCGCTCCGTCTGACATGTCTTCGATGCTATTTTCATTGGAATGTGAGGAAGAGAGTATGCCGGAGAGGGAGAGAGCGTCAGCATTGGCGTACGGTTCCAGTTTTGGTTCGACTTTGGGTAACACTTCTTTGGATGGCAGGTCTGAATTCTCAGCTGAGGAGGTGGACGGTGAAGTGTTCTTTGAGGCAGAAGTAATAATGCTATTTGACAAGTCTCCATTTTTTGGTGAGCTTGGGGAGGGAGGTATCAAAGGTGAGGCAAGGGAGCTCGTCAGATTATTTGAGGATACGTCCGCTCCGTCTTGCAAAAGCACAGTGGGGTGAGCCCTTCGTACATGCCTCATCAAACAACTTGTACTGAGGTCTTTTTCGTTCTTACCCCGACTGAACTCTTTCATGCAGTATAAACAGATTGCTTTGGTACTGTCTCGTGGCGATATGCAGAAATGGTTCCATGCAGGAGATTTTTTCCTTGGGTTGGTTTGACTCCTCATAGATGACAAAAGGCTCTGAGTGACGGCGTCCATGGCAACATCATAAAGGGTGCTTGTGTATCCACTTAGTAAATTACTATAGTCGTCACCATCTCGAGTTACAAAAGGGCCGATTGAGCTGCCAAACGCTAGCCTTTCGTCATCCTGCGTTTCCTCCTCCATTCCATTGGCGTCCCCAGTCTCCTCTTCCATATGCTCATTAAGTTCACTGCCATTTTCATACTTGAGAATCTCTGCGTTTGTCACTGTGTCAGTGTTGAGACATTTGTCCGAAAGAGAAGGAGACGCTGGATCAGTCTTACTTGCGCCGTCAGTTTCCAACTCTGTGTCGCCCTGAGAAGATAAGTGGAAACAAGCTGGGAAGTCTTTATCCAGTGTTAGTGAGGAACAGCCAGGTGATTTTGCATCTGCAGTGTCATGAGGATTAATGCTGTAGGACTTGAACACGTAGCCGTCCTGCCCCTCGATTTTAAGGCAGGTCCCTTTTGCCTCTCTTTTTTTACTTTCCATGGAGCCGTCGGCTTCACCCACAACATCCTCCAGCATGTGGGGAATTTCTTCTTCTCCATCCATTGCAGCAGCCCAAAGGTTTCTGTAGAATAGTCAGGTCTGCGTTGTCAAACGTGATCACTTTTTTCAGGTGTAGTCATCGATGCAGCAGCTCTCAAGCGGGCGTTGTGATGTGTGTGATGCTGTTGCCGCCACAGTGTGCCTGCTCGTCCCTCTCCATTTATGACTGAAGCAGTTTCTCTTCTTTGCACGCGATCTGGAGAGGAGAAGGAGAGATCATATAAGCATATTTCGGGAAAGAAAAAGATGATGCAAGTGATCTAATATAACATCGTCAACCTTTTAGATCTTTGTTTTCATTATTCACTATCTGAAATTGATTTGTGTCAAGAATCAGATCAGTTCACACACACTGCAAAGATTTATTAAACTGACTTATCACCAAGATCAATCCACATATTTCTTTGTAAAAGCACATTTTTGGTGATAACTGAGGACATTTTGTGAAGGCAGCTTGAGTCAGGGGTTTTTCATAGGCTTTTGTAGAACCCACATTGGCCGATTGCTCCGTAGGTAACACTTGTGGATTCTGAGCTGAACATTAACCTTTCTTAGGGCAATTATTAAAATTCAAACCCTTTAAAAAAAGAAAAACTTTTAAGGACTAAATAACCCCATTTACAAGCCAATTATACACACTAAGGGCACTTGTGCCAATATGTGAAAATTGTAAGAAAGTGACAAGATAAAGTAAAGAGATGCATAAATACAATGCAGTTGTCCCTTATCTGCAATGAAATGTGTTATCCAGCACTAAATTGATCAAAATTAGACACAATTGATTATTTATAGCCCCAGAAACTCCAAAGTTGAATGATTGAATGATCAGATTCCTTAAAAAAAAAAAGAAAGAAAGAAAAGAAACTTATTTACAGGCTATTGAGCACCAGGCCTAAAGGGGCAGCAGAGCTGGGCGAGACCCAAGTGGAATGCAAGGAATTATTATTACTTTACTTTCTTCTGGTACTGCGCAAACCACTGCATTTTTAGTGGCGTAAACTTGCTCAAACCTTTGAAAATTTACACACACGTCAGAAATGGGGAACCATTTAAAAATATTATGGTCATTGTGCATGTGCCTGGCAAAATTGCGCCATAGCGCCC
The DNA here is from genome assembly GCF_963383615.2 of Lipophrys pholis. Classification (NCBI taxonomy): domain Eukaryota; kingdom Metazoa; phylum Chordata; class Actinopteri; order Blenniiformes; family Blenniidae; genus Lipophrys; species Lipophrys pholis. The sequence continues at coordinate 12,692,741 of NC_137644.1, read as the reverse complement.
CCTACGTTGTTTTTACATTTGTTACTTGTAAAAAGGGCATGTCATAGGCACTCCAATGAATATCTGATGATTCGCCATGAAACAGGAAGTGATGTGTAACTAGTCTCTATGTGCTGCGATCTGCCTGAAACTTCACAAGTGTGAATGAATCACACCAGGACACATAAATATGTATCAGAATAGCAGAGGGTTTCATGTCGACAGTAATGAACTTTCTGGCGTGGATGTAATTCAGTTAGCTGACACATTGCAAAGAATCCAGCAGGTAACCTCTATTTTTGAGTTCATGCACAAACCTTCCTGAGCAGCAGGTTTTTTAACATTACTGTGGAACTTTAACCACACTGCACATTCAATCATCTTATTTTCAAAGCTTAAAGTTATGCAGAAATGCACTCTGCTGCACATTTTGATATTGGAATATGACATCACGATCATCACAGTTCAACTGTACATGTTGGATCATCTTTTTTTTCTGTTTGTCACCATTTTATACACAAATATCTCAACCGTGCAGATGTGACAACGACAAGGACGTAACACGTGCTGACACAGAAGTGACAAGGCAGAAGGACTCCTGCAGTCTAACCACTTTGAACCATTATCAAAATGTTCAGCTTTTTTTTTTTTGTTTTAAAGACATTCTTGCTTTTTAATATCTTTAAGATTTTTTTTTTAAGTAGTTTAACTTTTCTACATTTTTTTTCATATGTAAACAGATGGGTCAAATTATTTTTAGCATTGACGTGGATGGGGAAAACCCTTCTACTTATCTTTAAACGCCTACAACTTAGAAACCACTACAGGTTCCATACTTTCAGCTAGACTTCATTTAACTTTTAAAATGTTTCCACATCCGTCCACTATTCAGATGACATTCACAGTTGGAGTCCCACAAGTACCATTCAATACTGTTTGCAGCTTTAATTTGACTATTTTTCCCATTTAGTTGATACTTCCTCCTAACTTTTTACAATTTCTTAAGAACTGATTATTTGGCCAATTCGTGGACATTTCTTTCATTTACACACTTTGATATAAAAAAAAATGTTTTCCTCAAATTGATTTGGCACAAGCTTTACAACAGTTAAGCCATTCCTGAAGCAGCTTCAGCAGTCAGGGGTCGAGGCCTTGTCCAGGCACCCAGAGGTTGACCTGTAGGCTGCGGGCGGGGAACGTCTGGTTACAAGCTCCTGTTACAAGCTACAAACTTTCAACACGACTCAACTAAAACTGTGCTGCCTCCAACTGTGAGGCTGGCTGTTCTCACATTTATATTATTGGCGTTGCCACAATATTAGAGACGCCTCTCAAATAATACATTGCAGCTCAACTCAAAACTACAACCGCATTACTACATTAAAATAACATTAAAACATCACTCAAAAAAACATTCCTTGAATTTAATGTAGGGCCATTTATTTAACGATGCCACGTGATGTCATAAACATGTGCCGAATGAAGTTGTCGGTCGCTTTGATTAAAGTTCAAAACATTAGAGGAGCTATTATCACTGATGATTATATAACCAGTGGATAAATTGTATTTGAGACTATAATTAGTATAACAATTTAAGTATACGTCTTAAGTTCAGCTGCTTACTAAACTGTCACAATAAAACATTTTTTAAAAGCTTCATAGCGATCAATTCACTTGATTAAGTTGCATTTGAGAAGAGGGGCATCTTAAAGCATGCACTGGCTCTTAGGAATGATACAACCATGCATCCACATGGTCACGTGAGGCTCCAAATGTAAGTCTAACATGAAACCGCATAAAAGAAAAAAAAACAGTTTTAAATGCTATCGGATCACATCAAATTATGAGTTGTGTTTTCTTTGCTCCACAGCAACATCTGTATATCCGGATATAAAGATCCCAGCTCATGTTTACAGGCACAATCTCACTCACTGCATCTTTAAAGTGTGTTAGCTCTGCACACACAATAATCCATCAACCAGTGAAAGGGGTGTGTAAAAATTAATCTGCGAGTCCTGGGTGCAGATCCACTTCAGCCTGAGGGATTGTTTTGCACTCAATGCTCGGTCTGTGTATCCTTATATCCTTGCTACCATTACCATCCGCATGGACCACTTGCGTGCACAATATGTAAATTATAGTATTAATGTATTTTTTTTTTTTTTTTTTTAAATGGAGTAAGCAAAGCACAGCAGCTTTTTAAAAACACTACTTTGATGAGCACTCATGCAAACAAGACTGGCAAAGGTTCATTGTTGACGAAGTAAAGAAAGGTGTACAGTAAAAAAAAAGGTTTCCAATGATTAAGATATATCTCCTAAAACAAATGTAGAATCCACGATCGGTGTCCAAATGTATTCTGGGTGAGCAGCCGCAGCCTGTTTTCCGGGTTTGGCTGAAGTCAGGAAGATGCGAGAGGGCAGCAGAAAATAGCCAACGCTGACTGGCTTTCATTCTAATCCAACAACTTTTAAATGGCCACATTCATGCCGGCTTTCGACTCATTTAGAATTTTTTTTTAATAATAGCTAAAGCAGGTCGCGGCACACGTGCGACTAAAATCATTGGTTACAGTCAGACATTACTCGCACTCAACGCTTCATTATCAGTAAACACCACTGTGGCTATGCTGGGTGCTAACTGGGTTAGCCACAAGGCTAATAAACACACACAAAAAAATAAACACGCCTGATTCGTAGCGCACATATCCCCCGTAGTACAACTTCTACAACTAATCAATTACCGTTACAGCTGCCCGAGTGGCTTCAGTTGAGTCCCATTTCGGACCGCAGAGCGGCCGCTAGCTGGTTAGCTGCCAGCTAGGCCACACTCGGGACGGAGCGGCTAACCTGGCGAGGCAGAACCAGCCGAGGCGACACGAACCACACGGATCCGAATCCGAGCGGCTCACCACGACGTCCCGGCCGCAATCAAGCCCCCTTCTCACACACACACCGGCCCGGGGTACTTACTGTGGGGTATCGCAGCCTGATGGCTCGGTTTCGGCTCCTAAATAGTTAAATCTGACACATTTGATTGATCCGGAGGGGGGTTCACTTTGTTGCTTTTGTCTGCTGGTTTGCTCGCAGTTCGGCCGGAGCAGCTCCACACAGCGTCGGACGGAAGGAACATGTTTTAATGATGTCACCGGGCTCGGGGGTGGGTGGGGGGGTCGGCATGGCTAGTGGGGGCGATACGGTAAAGGATTACGTTACACTACATCAAGGGTTTACTCCTTTTTTTTTTTTTTTTTCATTTTTCATCAATTAAAAATCATCAATATCATTTATCAGCACAGTGGTGGATTCAATGACCCATCGCGAGTGCGTATAAAAGAGAAGGCAATTTTTTTTTTTTTTAATTAACTTACTTGTAATATAACGATTGTAACAGAAAAAAAGGGAAATGTACCTTGTATTCAAACTAATTCCTGTACAACACACGTGGTAAGTAAATAAAAAGAAAATATTTACAGTGTGCGTTGCGTTCATGGTCCTAGAGCAGACTGACAGTTTGTGTTGCATTTATGGTCCTACAGCCGGTTGAATTGAAAAAGTATGAAATCGCAAAAAGTGATGATTTTCCAATGTAATCCAAAGCACAGACTCGCTCCATAAAGTATTATTCCGTTAACAAGTCTAGCTCATGTCTACTACACCACGTGTGATTAAGTAAAAAAAAAAAAGTTGAATAAATTACTTAGTCCGTGTTGCATTCATGGACCGATAGCAAAAGCCTGCATTTATACAAAATGATGCGTTCATGGTCCGGAGCAACAGTGTGAATCTTTTATGAAGTAAAATAAAATGATACGTTCACGGTCCGGAAGAACAGCCTGGAATTATATCAGAAGCATTGTAACGTAACCAATAAAGACTTCATTACACTCCGGTTCCAGTTACATTATTTTCAAACACTTTATAGTTGTTGCTTTCATTTTTTTTAGAGAGTTTTATAAGTAAATATTTATGCCAGAATCTGTTTCAAAGAGTTTTAAGACGTTTGACGATTTTTCTGTGCTTCTGTATGAAAACGGCCCGTTATTGCTCGCAGTGTCTGGGGGGCAAATCGGTCACTGGGGTGGGGCAAAAAAAAAAAAGGTTTGTTGTTGTCATCTGTGACCTGCCTGTCCTCTGTGACTGGGTGAGATCCGCTTAGTCCAGTAATGACAGAGGCAGAGTGCAATCCCAGTTTGAAACCCAAGTCATTTTCTGACTCAACCCACACAAACACGACGCCTCGGCTCCACTCGCTCCTCCATTCGGGCTTTGTTTCGCGGAGCCGCGCTGTAGTCCGCGTCGAGGCTCGCGGGGATGCATTGATTGTGTGACAGATGGGCTTTTGTTGCGAGATCTCCTCCGACTCGCTCGCTCACCCACTGCCGACATGACCTCCAGCGTCACACGCAGGGCCGTGCGTGCTGGTGGGAGTTGTCTGCTCAACGCATTGTTGTGTTGGGGGGATGATCCGTCCGTGTTGCTGCCGCTGCTGCTGCTACTAGCCGCTCCTGCTCGACTCCACAAGCCTATGAATGGCCCTCAACGCGAATAGCTGCGTCGAATCCAGTATCGAAACCACACGGGCGCCGAGCGGGCCTCTTTGTCTCTTATTATTACTGCTATTATTACTAGGAAGTGAAACGAGCCCCCGCGTCGCCCGTCGGATGAGAACGCGGATTTAAAGCCACTTTTAGCAGGCCGTCGCTTTGTAAGCCGAGCTAACGTCTCTTCCCTCGAGCAAAACTGTTCGTGACTACGAGGTACGTGCTTTTCGTTCGCCTTAAAACGACGAGAAAACCCCACATTGTGCACAAAAGAAGAAATGCATGTTCGATAGCAAGTTTTCGTGTGTTTCGTTTGACGACATTTGCTGCTGTTTTAGGTTTTTTGGGGGTTTTTTGTTTTAGTCGGGAGCTTCGTTTTTTTTTTTTTTCTCCCTTTCGCTAGTTAGCCGGCTAGCTACTGTTATTGTTAGCACCATGGCCACTTTGGCCGTGTGCGCGTCCTTATTTAGTGGAAAAGGAATTTAGTATCCGTGCACCAAATGGCCAAGTGCTAACTCTGGCGCAGGCGATGTGGGAATACTCCTCCCACCGCGTTTAAATGCCCCCAGCTCATTGAGAAAAGCCTAAGCGTACTACAAGCTACTTGAAGCTACTCCACAACACAGCGACTCCACATCCTGCTGTTTAAATATAACTGCACACGTCAACAACATGCATCTGCAACGCCAACCGTTGCTTTGTGAAACAGCCAAATCGCCCACTCTTATTACTCCATTTTGACTTTTTGTTTAAGAATAAGAAAAGAAGGTAAAAGGCCAGTCTGTTGCATATTAGCAGGATTCATTAGCCTAGTAGTTTGAGATAGAAGTGGTCAACACATGAAATGTTCTTCAATGTTTGATAATCGTCTAAGGGTTTTGCGTTTTTTTACATTGGCAAGGTGAGATTATGCAATGTATGCCACAGTGCATGATTGATTTTGGAATTATGAAGTATGTGGCATGGTGGGAAAGCAATACTGGGCACACTTAAGGTAACATAATGCATAACACACACATATTTTAAAGTCATCATTTCTGATTAGACATTGCAATATCCACTTTCTATACCACTTCATCCTGAGGGCTAGAGCCGATCCCAGCTAACTCTGGGTAAGGGCATGGCCACACACTGACAGGAAGAACATGCAAACGACACAGAAAGGCTCAGCTGGTATTTGACTCCAGAGTGTGAGGGGAAAACGCTAACCACTGCTGCACCGTGCAATTCTGTGGACACATACAATCAAAGTAGTCGCCCATTTACGATTAAAGCTTGTAGTTATCACCATTGAAAACCTCACTGTTTAGATTGGTGACTTATACAAGGCAAGGTACATTTATTTCATTCAGACAAGGCAATTCAGTGTTTTAACAGGAAGTACATTAAAATAAGGTGATTAAGAATCTTAATCTAAAGTGATTCCAATAATTAAATGCATAAATGCAAAGTGATTAATAAGGGCATGCTAGATACGTCACAACTTTACTAAGGCAAATGTAATACAAATCATAAAATGTATTGTTCATTGGAAAGCAAGAGCAAGTATTAACATTTTAAGGCCTGGTTTAAAAGGAGTGTGTCAGGAAGTATGTTCCACAGGTGAAGAGTGTAGGAATTAAAAGCTGCTTCACTTTGTTTCCTGACTGTGGAAGCACCGAGTAAACCTAATACCGTACAAACTTAAATCCATACAGGTTGCTCTGCTGAAGGCTACAATTTTTAACTCATGGGTGTGAAAACATTTTCAAGCGCATACATTTTAAAGTAAATGGCCACTCACTAGACATGGAGTATTTATATTGCTCAAACTCCAGGGTATTAAAGTTGACAATAGTTTGGACAAGTTAGGTGTACCCGATGGTAATGACACTCTCAGAATCCAGAATGTGACATGAAGGACATAAAATACCTTTTGCTTTGTAAATACACACTGGACAAATAGAGACTTTTCCTGTAGTCACAAATAGATTCCAAAGTTCTTTTTGTCATACTGTAGAAAATCACATAAAATCCAGTGTTGGTACTAGTAAAATAGATTGTGCTTTGTAGAAATCCATGTAGGAGAAGGTGGAATCATCACATCATCTGAAGGAGGAAGCACACAAACCAATATTCAAAAATACTGGCAAATTTAGCTAAATCTGTTGTGTCAGTGTATATGATGCTTTAACTTTTTATTATTTGTTTGGTTCAACTTTCCTGTCAGCCATGAACCACATGCCGATATCTAACATTTCCCTTCTGCTGCCTTCCATCCATGCAGCAACACGGAGTGTCAAGATGAAGAAGAAAGCTCGGCAGCACCGGGTTTCGGTGCCGCAGAGGCCGCCCTCTCCGATCAAGCCCTCCCCCAACAAGCAGATCCTGACGTATGCCCAGGCGCAGCGCATGGTGGAGTTCGAGCTCGACGGGCGCATCCACCGGCTCAGCATATATGACAAGCTGGACGTTATCTCTGACGATGACCCCATGGTGCAGGAGATGATGGAGTGTACCAGCAATAAGGAGAACGCCGAGAAGCCTCAGCAGCAGGTCCTTCTGAGATCAGTCCGACTGAAGAACAACCAAGAGAAGAGAAATGCTGCACTGGGCATCACGAGCCCAGCAGAGGCAGGCGGACAACCTGCAAGTGGGAATGCCAGCCCAAAGCTTCCAGAACCTAAATTTCGCACTGTGGAATACAACCTTCCTGCAGTCCCGAAACGCCAAGCTGCCTATTTTAAATACACAGAAAAGACACAAGAAGAGCTTGACGAGGAAACGGAATATGACATGGATGAGGAAGATTACGCCTGGCTGGATTTGGTCAATGAAAAAAGGCGGAGTGAAGGTGTCAGTCAGGTTTCTCACAATGTGTTTGAGTTCCTCGTTGACCGCTTTGAGAAAGAGTTGCATTTGGAAAGCTTGGACCAGGGGGGTGAAAAGACAGTCCCCATTGACGAGGACGCCGTCTGCTGCATCTGCATGGACGGAGAGTGTCACAACAGCAACGCGATCCTCTTCTGTGACATGTGCAACGTGGCCGTGCACCAAGAATGTTACGGCGTGCCCTACATTCCAGAGGGCCAGTGGCACTGCAGGCACTGCCTCCAGTCACCGGCCGTGCCCGCGGACTGCATCCTGTGCCCCAACAAGGGTGGCGCGGTGAAGAAGACGGACGACGACCGCTGGGGCCACGTGGTGTGCGCCCTCTGGGTCCCCGAGGTCGGCTTCTCCAACACTACCTTCATCGAACCCATTGACGGCGTCAGCCACATTCCTCCGGCCCGCTGGAAGCTCACCTGCTACCTCTGTAAGGAGAAAGGCGTCGGGGCGTGCATACAATGCCACAAAGCCAACTGTTACACTGCCTTTCACGTCAGCTGCGCCCAGAAGGCCGGCCTCTTCATGAAGATGGAGCCAATCAAAGAGGTGACCGACACCGGAGAGCCCACCTTCTCTGTGAAAAAGACGGCCTACTGTGGAGTTCACACACCCAACGGGTCTGTGAAGAGGCCTCTCGCCATATATGATGACGCCAAACCTAAAAACGGACTGTATAAGAAAGTGGACAAAGGCAAAGGGAATGGTAAAGGACATTCGAAAGGAAAACAGAAAAAGAAGGGTAAGGGTAAGAAGCCTGAGCCTGAAGTCGAAAGTGAAGCTCCAGCTCCTGTTCCTGTGCCTACTTTCCCTGCACACAGGTATATTTGTTAACTGTTGTGATGTGTGGTTAAGATGGACTATTGAGTTAGATTTAACAAAAAAAAAAAAAAAATCCTGTAAATCAAAGCTGAAATTCTATGAAGACTGAACATTGTAGTTTGTTCACAAATCCAAACTTCATTTGGCATCACTTCCCAGAAAAAAAACCAAACCAAGCTGGATAACAAGTCGCCTAACAGTTTGGCTCTGTCCAGTGAAGTTATTCTTTTGTTTTCTGAGTATTGATAAAACATTAATGTTGCATTTCATTCGCAAGAACAGTATGACTTAATGTGCACATGCAAGACTGTTGCTGAGCTGAATTTGCCAGTCATTGAGATATGGTGAAAAAAAGCATTAAATCACAGTTTATGATGCCAATCATATCATTTGTGCTTCACATTACACAAGCATGTCTTATTTAAAAAGGTAATTGGATGCTATTAGTAGATAGATGTGTATGTTCTTGTTCTCACATGTATTTAGTGAAAGAATTTGATGTATTTCATACTTACTGTCCTGGTGAAAACCTCCCTTTGGTTAAGTTTGATATTTCTCTGGAAAAACCACAGCCGCCATCTGATTAAACGCAGACCGTTCTCCCGCCTCTAACGCCCGCCTCTCTTCTAGGTTACAAACTATCCTGAACCAGGTGTCGCTTCAAAAGAAGAAAACGTTTGTGGAGCTGGTCCTAAATTACTGGACGCTAAAGAGGCAGTCCAGGAATGGGTTGCCCCTCATCAGACGCCTTCAGACAAGCCTGCAGTCACAGAAGAATGCACAACCGGTTTGTTCACGTGTCATTCAACCACAGCAGACCTTGTAGCAGAAATGTAGTTGCTTGTAGACCCATAACAAAGTGAGCGAACCATTCAGCACTTGTGTTGTTTCTGCTGATGAGACCCAAAAAGTTATAGTAATTATTGCAGACAAAGGTTTTAGGGAAATTAGGTTGGGTGTTTTTTGTTTTTTTTTGACATGCAAATGTGTTTGATTGTGATTCCCCCAGAGGCAGAATGAGGAAGAAAGCAGGGCCTTAAAAGAACAGCTAAAAGAATGGCACCGCCTCCGACACGACCTGGAGAGAGCCCGACTGCTGCTGGAGCTCATCCGCAAGAGGGAAAAGCTCAAGAGGGAAGAGGTGGGTTATGGGACGACTCCTGACGTCTAGCAACAAGAAGTGTGCCAAATAAATCCAAAATGTTGATTCAGAGTTTTTCTTTTGTGCTGTGCTGCAGATCAAGCTACAGGAGACCCTCCTGGAGATGCAGTTGACGCCCTTTAGCATTTTGCTCAGATCCCTCCTGGACCAGCTCCAGGCGAAAGACCAGGCCCGGATCTTCACCCAGCCGGTGGATGTCAGTGAGGTGAGCTGCAGCAGACGCTCCAACACTCTCTCTCATTCTGCTGTAGCCACGACCCACACTGAGTCTTGTGCTACTTTTTCCTTCGGACATCTCATACTCACCCTGTTGAAGTATCAAAAAATACATGAACTGCAAAATATCCGGCTTCTTGTGCAGATATGTTGTTCTGTTTTTTAATTGTTTTTGTTTTGCTGCTTTTTTTTTTTAATCTCTTCTGCTTTTGTCGGTTTTATGACGAACTCAGAACATACTGTTTGATAAAACCTGCAGTGCACAACTGAAATATTGAATGAAGCTTGTACCTTTCAATAATGCTAATGGTTTACTCAAACTGAGAAAAGAAAATGCAGAGAATTTCTTTAAGGGTGTAAAATCTCAAACTGATATTTCAATTGTAATGACGACTATTAAAAAAAAAAAAACTGTAAAGTCTTTTTCTTAAACTGATTGACACAGCTGGACATTCTAGTTATTTTTAAAAGCACCTTTGCACTTTACAACTGTTATCACCAGGATACTCACTCACTCACAGGATTTTCTGCCTGTCAACTATCGGTGGTGAAGTGACAAAAACATCAGACATAAATGTAGAAGGTCATCAGGTAAAACTTGATGTAATATTTTACCCAAAGCCGATGGAACAGATTGGTCAGGAGTCTACAGAGGGACAAATTGATGAGAGGGAATTGAAAAGGTGATAGAAATGATTGCGCTCTTTCCGGCGATAATACAGAAGCTTCCATTTATTTCCTGCGGACTTACTTTAAAGTGACCTGTGACTTGTGTAACTGTCACTTTAACCCTTCATCCATGTATTTGGTAATCCTTTGCATCAATCCTTGTTTAATTAATTAAATTATTGTACATTTAAGACACGCATAAAATACATGATTAAACGTCTGAACATTGCAGTGGGTGTTGCTGCTTTTAAGTGTATACGTCTGGTTAAGCATCTTCCACTCATTTTACCTGATTGATGTTTTTAAATTGAAAATCTGAGGCGAATCTTTTGCAGAAATCAGATAAGAAGTGTTTCCAATTCAGAGCCTTTTGAGCTAAAATGGTCCAATATTTATCCTTTCATCATGTTTTAGGTATTGAAGTGTCCTTATGTAACACTCTGAGATGTGTATTTCAATGAATGATGGGTTATTCTAACTAGAAAATAAGTCTGACCATCCACCAACATGTCATCACTTTCAAATTTAATGATATTATTTTTGGGATTTTCCATTTTTTTGTTCGGAAAATGTCAAACAAAAAGTGGCTAGACAGGCATTAACAATGATTATACCATACACACACCATAATAAATAACCTCCCTGTTCCCCTTTCACGCCCATCTGTTAAAAGGTGTTCTTGAAGATGCCAGAAAAAGAAAAGAAAAAAAATTGCACTTCACAGCCAGTTCCTCTCTCGTGTCGTGTTCTGAACCCAGCAAGTCTGGTTATAAATCACAACCCCTCCCTTCTGCAGACGGTGTTGAGCAATGTGACTTCCTGGTAAATGGAATGTGTAACTTGAGATTAAAGTCCACCAACACATACCGCGCCTTTGAAGGTGTTTCACCAAGCCCGGCTAGCTCAGTCGGTAGAGCATGAGACTCTTAATCTCAGGGTCGTGGGTTCGAGCCCCACGTTGGGCGCTGCTTTTGATTCTGGAGTTCAGTCGACCACGTATCGACACGTTGACACAGTCAACTGTACATGTATTGTAGTAGCTGCAGGATCTTTACTCAAATGAAGGAAAATGTTTTGTTTATGTCTTTCATTTCCTGTAGGTGCCTGACTACCAGGATCACATCAAGCACCCGATGGATTTCTCCACCATGCGTCAGCGCATCGATGCTCAACGCTACAACAACTTTGATGAATTTGAGGGAGACTTCAACCTCATCGTCGATAACTGCATGAAGTATAACTCGAAGGATACGTATTTCTACCGAGCAGCTGGTCGCCTCCGGGACCTGGGCGGAGCCTTGCTCCGGAAAACCCGGCGAGACGTGGAGAAAATTGGCTTTGACAGGGAAAGCGGCATGCATCTGGATGAAGCGCCTGAGATCAAAGTGGCGCCGTCGTTTTCTTGGGAGGACGGTAAGCGAGAAAATAATGACGAGTCGGGGGAATGTCTTATCCAATAGTTTAAACGAAAGCTCGTTTTTCCACCTACTTCATTCCTTCATTTCTCCTTCCCAGTCGACCGTCTACTCGTGCCAGCTAACCGGAAGCACCTGTCACTGGACAAGCAGCTGCAGCAGCTCCTGGAAAAGTTCGACCTGACCTGTGCCATGAAGTCCAGCCCTTCCCGCAGCAAGCGCATGAAGCTGCTCAAGAAGACCATCAACGATGTGCGCAGCGAAATGAGCCTTAAGAGAGTCCTGCCCTCCCACCACCTCTGTTCGTCCTCCACTACTCCATTGACGTCGCTGTCGTCGGCGCCGGCTCTCCTCCTCCCCGAACTGACTAAAATGAAAGAAGAGGGGCCGAGGCCCAACGGGCACTTCGCAGATGATGAGGGTGGGTATGGATCTGAACATTGTAATCGCGTGTCCTGTATGTCCCGAAGCACAGATCAGAGGTCAGACTTCAGCCCGCCAACTTAACATATCACATGACGTCTCCCTTCCCAGTGTATCCCAACCCAGAGTATTTATAGCCCCTCAAAGGGGAACACATGGCTGTGAAATCTCACTCTCAAGTAATATACTGTCTCAGTTGTTTGTGGAAAGTGGCATTGAAACACGCTAGAAAATGTGGTATATTAAAAAAAAAACAAGGTAATATAAAAAGGCCTCGCGCCCTCTCTAAATCTTTTGCTTTAAATGCATAAAACAACAGCACCCGGCGTATCTGACACAATGCGAAAAACGTCGTCAAAGCATCATCGGATAGACTTAAAATCCGGCCACACACACCTTATATCCAAAACGTCCAGTTTCATTGTTTCGCTTGTTGTTAAACTGCCGACTCCAGCTGCTTGTTCTTAAATAATGACAATAAATTCCATTGTATTCTCTCGCAGTATACCACAGAAATGCTTTCTCCAACAAAAAATAAAAAAAGATGAGCAAACAAAACTCTTTCCTAATGTCCTGCACAGAATAAGTGGAATAAGTATTTTTCACTCCATAAACTTATTCACTTCTTCAGCAGAAAATATTCTCTTTGTCCCAGCTTGGATAGTGATAAAAGGGGCTTTGATTATGTTGCAGACAGAGATGGAATTAAAATGTTTCTATTGAAAGATGCAGCATGCTCACTGTCAAAGCAAAGTTTTCATATAAATATCTAATTGCGTCACATTTTTTGGAAGATATGACAGTGGGTTCATCTTTTATTCAAAACGTTTCATAAAAAAACTATCAGATCCTGGAAGGACACATTAACTTCAAAGTATAGTCTCAAGATATCTGTTTAATTTCTTATTTAGTGATCATTATACGGCATATTTCTAACTGTTCGGTAGCATCTAACCTTGTTTTTTCTTTTGAACGCGCTGGAGTCGACAAAGACGTTCAGCGTCTGAAAGTTCTTGTTCTTATTTACTATGCTCTCGCTGCAGCAATTAAAAGCAGCTAAATGTCAGCACAGGAAGAGCCATTGTTTTATTTTTATGTGTACTAGTGCTTTAATTTTTATTCAGAGACGAGAAAAAAAAAAAAGAAAAGAGAAACAAAGTTCCCTGGCAGTAATCTATATGCTGTAACCCCCAACACTTAAATCGTTTGAAAGGCTTACTGATGCACTTTTGTGAAGTCTTTATTCCAAATCACTGAGCCAGATACGAACAACTTAAGGTGTACATGGCGGCGGCGCTTGCAGCGGCAGCGCCGCTGACCGAAACCATTGTGGTGTTTTCCCCCCGGAACCGATCTCGAAATTGGCCCACAAGCTCGCCGTGGTCCGCGTCCACGACAGAACACAGAATAACCCGCCAGCATCACAACCAATATTTGTAAACACGGTCATAACACGGCGTGACTGCAGCATCACACTGTGACACTGCGGCGGCTTCCTCCAGCTCGGGCTCGCTCAGCACTTCTGCTGTGTCACACCAAGTCCGGAGAAGAGTGCCCTGTAATGAGCCGGCGCGGGAGAAAAAGTGGCTCTGCTCTCATTTTTTATTTATAAAAGACCCCCGCTATATGCTAAATGGTGTTTTTTTGTTTTCGTCTGTATGATAAAAAAAACCAACAGTCATAGGACAATGTGCAGCGTCAGCATTTCTGCAAACAGGAGGGGAAATGCATCACAGGTTATTGTTGTTGGTAATAGCCGCAGGTTGTATTATGCAGCCTTCAACATGATTAACAGATTAAACTGTAAGTTTACAGAACATTAAAGATGCAGCATGTTGAGTTCGGTTAGTGCTATTTCTGTGTGCAATAGGTGGCAGTAGTGAGTCAGTTTAACAAAATGGCACAGTACTTTTAAAGATTGGGAAGAGGGCTGCTTGTTCTTTTTGACTCATGCATTGACACATGCTGAATGAATCCAAAAGCCAAGTTAGATTGTTGAATATAGGAATTTTGGTTTTATGATAAAAAAAACAAACAACTAAACTTCTGTCTGTTGTCTTTTATCTTCTAGGTGACAAGTCTCTTCCTCCGACACTGGAGCCGTCAGACTCCATCCCCCCCCTCATCCACTCAGACACGGATCCCGAGCCCCCCACCCTCAAACCCATCGACGCCGCCCCGGACTGCGAGGACAAGTCTCAGGCCAAGCGGCTCAAGCTGGACGAGGACATACCGGACCTGTTCTCGTCGGCCCCGCGCTTCAACGGCCACTCGCACGACAGCCTACATAGCGCTCTGCTGGACGGGGACATGAGCGTGGTGGCCACGTCCACGCTCGCCGAGCCCACGGGCGCCGTCAGCCGCCGGACCGCCGTTCTCTTCCGCAAATCGAAGGCAGCCAGCCCGCACAAGCCGGCCAGGAGCGAGGACGAGGAGCCGTACGGCGCGGGCAGGAAAGAGGGCGAGGAGGAGTTGGGGGAGGAGGGGGAGGAGGATGAGGAGGATGAGGATGAGGACGGCGGCCAAATGGGTTCCAAATCCTTCTTGTCGGTGGTTATACCGAGGCTGGAGACGCTGCTTCACGGCAAGAAGAGGAAACACAGCGGCGACGGGGAAAGCGAGGAGGAGGGCGGGGAGGGAGAGCACGAGGAAGAGGGCGGCTCGCCTGTGAAAAGACTCGACACAGGTAAGAATTGTGTTGAGAGGAGTACCGTTTGTGGTACAATCACCTCAAACTTCAGAAGTTTTGTTTATACTGAACATAGAGTATATGGCACCTTTCTAAAACTGTGATAAGAAAAAAATTTAAGTCGGTGTGTCGCTTCAGTGCCAAATGATGAAGCTGGCAAAGCGCACGTTGCAATTAGCTGTTCAACTGCTTACAAGTCGTCACCGTCAAATCTCAAAGAGCAGAGTCGTAAGAAACTACAGACACTTGTTTACTCTTCTGCATCTGTTTGCTTAAATTAGATTAGAGATTGGCTGAGCAAGCTGCGGCTTCATCATCACCCATCGTTCTGACAGCGGTGGCTCGGATTCAGATCGCAGCTTTTGGATCACAGCGGGATATTTTTGTACTTGGCTGTGAATTTCTGCTCTGGCTCCTCTCAGGCCTGTCGAGTGGTTTTCTGGAGGTGGAGGAAGAGAAGGAATTAGAGGCGACCGGAAGAAGCAGCAGACCCGTGGAGCCACGGAGACGCTGCGCCTCTGAGTCCTCCATCTCCTCCTGCAGCAGTCTGCCGGGAAGCACCAGGTGATGCACCGGGCGTTTGTTCAGTGTGTTGGTTCAGCGGCGCCACATATCTAGATTTAAAGTTGACCTTAAGGTGTGTGTGTGTATGTGTGTGTGTTATGTGTGTGTGTCTGCTCTCAGCACCATTCTCAGTCTTCCAAAATGCGGGAAGGGGAAGCCCGCGCTGGTCCGGAGAAACACTGTGGATGACAAGAGTGAACTGATCGCGTGCATCGAAACGGGGAACTTTGCAAAAGCTGCTCGGATTGCTGCCGGTAACTTTCCCCCGCATTGTTAAAGTAAATAAACACGCATGTGCGAGCTTGGGTCAATGTTTGTGACTGATTGTTGATTCATTTCGTACTCTTCCTCAGCCGTCATATTGCCTGTCAACAGAAAGTTCACCAGATCCAAAGAAAGTAGATTCAAATAAATTATCAACTTATCAAATGTGATTTAGTTATTGTAAACACTACATATTTTTTTTATTTATTTATTAGTATTATTGTAATATTTTTTCTATATTAATATTTTAATATTTAGTTTTTAAGTAAATATAGAATAATTCAACTCACTAGATATAACAAAATTAGAGCCTGGCTCTATGTACACATTGGGACTTTTTGTCAAATGCAACGTTTGTTCTTCCTCATGTCATTCTGTATGATGAGTGAGCAATTAAGTAAGTCGCGCGTGTGTGTGTGTGTGCGCGTGTGTGTGTGTGTGTGTATTTCCAGATGTCTGCACGTACTTTCATGTTCAAAAAGGCGTCGAGAATTACAATGTGATTTGTGAGAGAAGTGTTCCACTCGGCTGTGAAAGTCGTAACTTGAATCAACTTGCAGACACCTGGTATTCGCGCAGCCATAAAAAGCAGGGTGGGAAATTACCGAGCGCCATCAGCCAATTCCTCGCGACTCTTGGCAGCGGCCAGCCGGCGTTTGTACTCCGCCTGCCACCGTGGCACTTGACCAGTCAGCATCTGCACTCTCCAGCCTCTCCGAACCCCCCCCCATTTGGCTCATTAAAAGCTAAAGGCGGGTTGATAAATCTGAATATCTGTCACCCACTGTCGTTCTTAAAGTGAATTTCCCACCCTGGTTTTGCCGCGCGCCCCTGCGCCTCCAGCATGGCTTGTGAACTGTGTTTCCTTGTGTGCGTTGAAGCCCACACATAACTTGTTTGGTGTTGTTCCCGCTTCCATAGAGGTTGGCAACAGCAATATTTGGATGCCCGCTAGTGCTGCAACAGTTGCATTGGAACCCCTAAAGCTAGTTTGGGCCAAATGTAGTGGATACCCTTCCTACCCTGCCTTGGTGAGTGTTTATGTGAGTGAGAGAGAGCATGACTTAAGTCTTTTCACTCTGAAGTTTTGTCGCCACCTATTCAATTTGGAACCAACTTGAAACTTAAATTATGACATCCGGGTCCCACCGGATAAACCCACACTTTGGAGCCGCAGCTGTGTGTTGGCGTTTCTCTCTCGGCGGCAGTCTTTCACTCTCAACCTGTGATTTTTGCATGCGAGGACAAACCAGGAACACGAAGACATGTCCGTCTCTATGCCAATGTGTGATTTCCGTGCACGTCAGAGCGTGCTTAACTCTCCCTGTTGCCCCCCCACACCCCCCCCACCCCCTCCTCCTGCTGCGTGCAGATCATCGACCCTCACATGCCGCGGGTGGGCTGCCAGCACAACGGGGTGTCCATCCCCATGCCCCCCATGGACGTGCTCCGGATCGGAGAGCAGATGCAGTACAAAGCCGAAGAGAAACTCTACCTCGTCCTCTTCTTCGACAACAAGCGCAGCTGGTGAGTGCCGCTGTCCGCGGGAGTGACTTCAGCTTTACGCCGGCTTTGTACGCGGGTAAACCTGCCGGCCCGTCCGTCGGCTCGTCGTTGTTCTCCCGCGACTCCGTGACACCCGTGGTCAGGGGGCGACAAATGGCGCTCGTCTCACCTGGATTCCCATACTAATACAGACAAACAACTTTCGTTCATTAAGACATCAATGAATACGAGATATTTTCAGTTGTGTGTCGGCACAAAAATGGATGACTGGAATTGTTGAAACAATTAGTTGATTCGTTAAATTAGAATTAACACCACACAGTGGATCATCTGGATGATTCTGTGATAATCAAAAGCACTTCGGAGAATTTTAGTTCCGATCGCAGCTTTTTAAATTTGCTGCTCGACTCCGATTTTCTCACTTTAAACGTAAACCAAGTCCGCCTAAAGTGTTTTTCACCGGTGGTGCATAAAGCTGCTTTTTCCTGAGCAGAATCGAGGGGAAACTTTTGGACTTGGCCGATGTCGCGATGATCTAACAGCGCTGTGTTGTTTTGCCGCCGCAGGCAATGGCTTCCTAGGTCCAAGATGGTTCCTCTGGGGATGGACAAGACCATAGACAAGATCAAAATGATGGAGGGACGCACATCCAGCGTTCGAAAGGCCGTCCAGATCGCCTTCAGCCGTGCCATGAACCACCTGAGCATAGTGCAGGACGAGCCAGTCAGCGACCTCAGTGATGTGGACTGATGGTGCCGCAGCCTCTCTGCCAGCACACACACACATACACACACATACACACACACACACACACACACACACACACACACACACACACACACACACACACACACACACACACACACACACACACGTGTGCCTCTCCTGAACCAAATAAGTTCTCACCACCCCTCACCAAAACTCGTGATTCCCCTCCCGTCTCTTCAGGAGACTTAAAATGTTTACTGAGCGCCCGCCGCCGCGCCCGGCGTCGTCTCATCCTCCTCCTCCATTCCCACTTCTTACCACGTGCCGATGGGCTGCTGCTGAAATGAATGTGTCGATATGTAAACCCCCCCCCCCCCCCCCCCCCAAACCTCCAGACTGGTGGCTGTGCTTAGAGAATACCGTTTATCACCCTCCTCTCCTCGCCATTTCCATTCATCATTTCAAGGCAAAACTGTTCGTGATTGATTTCATCCCTTTTGGTAGCCTTGCCAGATCTGTCAGCGCGTCAAGTAGGACGAGCACGGAAACATCAACCGTTAAAATTTGGGCTGCAGCTGAAAAGTTTAAAACATAAATCTGTTTTTGTTTTTTTTTTGGCAGTGAGCCAAAACGTTTCTGCACATTTGCTTATCGAGGTGCCGCTAAAACGGCCGGAGTGATTAAAACAATGCATTTCCTGCCTTCAAAAAGTCTTTTTAAGATTCGACCGCGGCTCCATGTCGTCTGCATTTCTTCTTCCGGATGTTACGCGAGGAAGCGACAGTACTCCGATTACCATCCGCTGCCATGCTGTGAACATGGGCGTCGCTCCACGCTGCATCCCAGGTTAGAGTGTCTCCTCCTTTACCACCCGTACCTCCAGACAACCTGGATACTCTCCACCTAGAATTGCAGCTCGTTTTTGCAGCTCCCTCTCCTCTCACCGTCGCTCCTGCAGCTCAGAATTTGCCGCGACTGAAATAAACAGCAGCACCGATAATGTGTTTCGAAAATCAAATGTTTCACGTTTTGTTTTGTTGGAGTAGATACCTGCCACCGATCCATCAGCCTGTGTCGCCGGGCTCCCTCTGAGGTTCTGTTGAATCTGTAGCTGAAGTCCCGTTTTTCATTAAGTCGGTTATCCTTTACAAACTCCTCCCTTTGTATTTATACTGTAAATAATCTGTACAGCTACCTGACATTAACTTATTTTGTAGTTTTGACATAAATGGTTATGTACAGGTGTTTTCTTAGTATTTATACTTGATACATTCTTGGCTCTGAAATCGGAGTGCTGTTTTGCCAGTGCTGTATGATCTGTAAGAATAAAAATGTGCAAAAGCCTTAGTATTAAGGACATTAGGGCTAAAATGTAATGTTTCTCCAAAATGTAAGAGCATATTTCCTTTTTTTTTCTTTTTTTTTTTTTTCCCCCATTTCTTAAGTTATTGAAGTTTATATGGTAAGCTTCCCTTTGGCATTAATCCTTTTTGTATTAATAAAAAAAAAAAAATAGTTTTAGTATATTTTTGTTCATATATATTTATATGATTTAAATACACGGTATGTAAGTCTCTAAAGCTCATATACACACACAGTCTGTTGCTGTGGACACAGAACCTGTTTTGTTCTCGAGAAACCAAAAAACGTTGCTACCCAGAACTTTTTCTTTTGCCGATTGTTTTTTTTTTTTTTTTTTGTTAAATTAGTTTTTTTGTGTGCGTGACGTGTGGAATTGTTGCCAAAAGGAAAAAAAAAATAAAAATAAAAATGGAAGTGTATTTTTTTAACGTGACAGTTTTGACTGTTGACTTGGTTTTTGCCGTAGTCGTAGGGAGGCGTGCCTGCGTTTAAATTATCGTAAAGTATCTGCATTACTTTATATCCCAGGAAAGATGTGCAAATGGTAACGTGATAAAAGTGGCACATGTTGTGGTGGAGACATGCCTTCTTCTTTTTTAAGTAACATTTCTAACTTCTTTTTTTTTTTTTTTTTTTTTTTTTTAATAGTAGTGATAGAATTCAAAGCATTTCATTTTATACTGTTGCCTTTTGTTTTTCTGGGTAGCATTGGGTAGTTTTGGTATATTTCATTTTGTACTCAACTGTAGTAGGTTTTTTTTTTTTTTTTTTTATTTTATTGGGTCATAAAAAATATTGCTGGGATGTTTTTTTTTTTTTTTTTTTTTGTAGCTAAACAAAAATAAAAAAAAAATACAAATACTAAACTTTGTGTGTGTATTTATTAAGACTGTGACTTCACAGGGAAAATGTGACAACACAAATGAATTTTAAGTAATAACTTTAAACCTAAATACAAAATAAAGTACGTAGAATTAAATTATTTAATTCTATTTATTTGTATTGTTAATTTGTATGTTATTTTCACTTCATAGTTTGAAAGTTCATTCAACTGTGAGAATCACGATTTAGTTTATTTGCTGCTTGTTTTAACTGAGCAGGAGAAAGCTTTAAACACAACCTCTCAACTTTGGTTTTTGATGGAAAAAGTTTATATTCTGTGCTGATCTGTAAATAGTTTTAATTTTCTCTTACCTACTGTGATGCTTTATTATTTTATCCTTCATATAAACTGCTTACATGATGTTCCTATTAATTGAGATTAATCTAAATGTTCTTTCTCTTTTTGTTTTTAATAGGATTTATTCCTATTTTTCAAGGTTTGCTTTATATAACTAGTCATTTTTCCAGTTTTGAATCACTACTGCTTCAAAAACTCTTATATTAGAATTAGATTTCCCCCCTTTATCATTTGAAATCATTTCTACGAATGCATTCTTTTTAATGCGTCTGTGTTTTTTGGTGGGACGACTTTGCAAAGCGACACCTAATTTGTTTACAAGATAAGTAAACATGCATAACACTACACACTTGCTGAGACATTAAATACCTTTTTTAATTATTTAAATCGAAATGGTGTCTTCATTTATATAGTGCATCTTTAATGCTTCACCAGTCTGAAAAAAAAAGCACTTTATACGAATAGTAACACCCATTTATTCGTATCAGCAGCCGCTGTGCTCGGTGCTTGACCTTGAGTGTCGGTTTGAGTCCAGGCTGGTGCCTTTCTATGTAGAGTTCGCATGTTCTCCTTGTCACGAGGAGATGAACCGCCAACCTTGAGATTGCAGAAAAACGACCTGTTGAGAATATAACCCTCAACAACCTAAGGCTTGTGCTATAACTCTAGATTAGGTTGGGATAAACTAACAAGAACTTTTGTTTAACACCACCAAGTCCCACTCGAGCGTCTCCAACACACCTGATTCAAATAAAAGAATTGTCATCAAGGTCTGCAGCTGACAGCCATTCATTAGGATGAGGTTTGTTGAAGTGGAGAAAAATTCTAAAGGTAATCAAAAACACAAAAAAAAAAAATTGTGAAAGGAGACAATTATGTTGTAAAAGTTAAATGTTTTGTGGAAATTGTTTGGAAAAATATAGGATGTTGAAGATAGAAATGAGGTTGCGGTTCTGTGTGTTGGACACCGGGGGTCGCTGTGGCTCCACATAAATCCCCCTCCATCATGGAGGCACGTTGTGTTTTCCACTCAGAAGCCCGGCATCAGGTGAGGGTCCACCTGCTCTCTGCAGACACGGTCACTCGGACTCGAAGCATCAGTAGTCACCGCGCAGACCTGTTTTTTTTTTATTTTTTTTTTTATCACCGTGTTCAAATGGCGAATGCACCGATTAGAGAGAATGTCAATTAAAGCTAAATTAGCCTGGAGATATAACTGCTGCTGGCAGTTTGGTGCTGGGCTTCAGTTTAAAGTCTGCTCTTGCCATTGACAGGCCAGAGAGTGGGCAGGCATTTATTTATTTATTCGTCTTAAACGTTTTATTTGTTTGTATGCTAATGCGGAGTTAAAAGTTTGCGCATCGTGATGTCGCGGCTGGGACTCGAACCAGCGCCTGCACACTTGAGGAGTTCAGCTCCGTGGGCTCGGTCGTATATTAATAAGCGCCTCTTAAGGAGCCGCGGCCAGGCACGTCTGGGATGCAAATGTGGCTCAAAAAAATAAAATAAAACGGTTGCAATCTGCATTCTGTTTAAGCCAATAGAGCTTTTTGTTATTTTAGGCTCACTGACATTCAGAGAGGTAAAGCACTGTTATGGGGATTGAATGAGCTGGTAATGGCCCTGTGATATAGAAAGCCACCTTCAAGCCACGTTGAAAGACATCTCCCATCTTTATAAACAATTGGAGCTAATGTAGTCTCACGCAAACACACAACCGAGTCTGACTGCACCCCCACCCCTCTCTCTGTCTCTCTGCCTGTCTTCTCCAGATACTAATTGTGCGGGGAGGTAAACACCGCAGTCAAGTGGAGAGGACGACGAGTCAAGCGTGAATATCAATCTCCCCACATCAGTGTCATCAGATGACTTTGACTGAGTTGAGGCTGGCTCATTAGAGTGGTGGAGCAGGGTGCCGTGGGCGGCAATAACATCCAGGTGGAGGCCTCTGAAGTTCTGGAGGCCTGTGGAGCTCACCAGGAAACAGTTGAGTATGCATGTAATGTGTGTGTGTGTGTGTGTGACAGGGCCGAGGGTGTATAATCCTATCCTATACTACCTCCTCGCTGAGGTGTCACCAGGGTTCAGAGGGTTAAAAAAAAAAAAAAAAAAGGGTTCCCACGTAGACGTCTTCCACAGCACGATTCACGGGGCAACAGCTGCAGAAGAAGTGCGTGTGTGCACCATATTCATGCATGTGATTATTTAAAAACTGGTGCCACCAGCAGGTTTTTTTTGGCTCCATGTCACCAAGTGACAGCGAGAATTGTGTGTGTTGCACACC
Source organism: Lipophrys pholis (assembly GCF_963383615.2). Taxonomy (NCBI): domain Eukaryota; kingdom Metazoa; phylum Chordata; class Actinopteri; order Blenniiformes; family Blenniidae; genus Lipophrys; species Lipophrys pholis. The sequence continues at coordinate 12,670,090 of NC_137644.1, read as the reverse complement.
GGTGTCAGACCTGGAAAATAATTCTTGATAACGTTTCCCTCTTCCTGTCACCTTTTTGGTGATACATTTTATTCAATTTTTTTTTTTTTTTTTTTTATGAAAAAACAAAAACCAACTCATCATGGCCTCTTTGGCATGTTTTCCCACCAGATAAAGCTAGGATCGGGTCGAATACAGTATTACTTAAAAATGCAATAAAGTTGAGTATTGCTATCACTTAATAGCTAAGTGCTTTGGGGTTTTTACTCCCATATGATGGCGCTCTCTTTTTCCTACAGCTTCTGCTGGTGGTGTTTGAGCAGTTGGTGACTTTTGACTTGTTGACTATTGATTTTCTTTGCGCAGTCTAATGCAGTAGGACTCCATCTGATTGTCTCGGTTTGTTGACATGTACATTACGAATGCACACAATTTAATCATTGTGTTATTCTAAATGTTTATCGCAGCAATGACATCATTGTGATGCATTTATGCTGCATCCAAGTTGGAGAGATGCCCAATTTTGTTACCATTTAAAACAAGTGGTATGACTTTTGCATCTTTCAATAAATGATAAATCGCTGGGATCAGAGGATCAGCCGAGGTGACATGATTTATCGAGGGGAAAATAAATAACTCGACTGATCCGAATGTAGTTAATCATTTAAGTACCTCCCCATTCACTTGACCTGTTTCTTTCTCATAACGGATCAGTTTTTGGGTTCACTGACATCTTTGTTCTTGTGAAGTTGTAATAGTCATCCATCCATAGAATATCCCCACTTGATCCAATTAAGACTTCATCTGAGCAGCGGGTAAAAAAACAAACAAACTAAGCAAAACGTGCAAATGTCCCACAGAAATGCCCCAAAGCTCAGAATCAACTCAGTGTTGCTGTAAGGTGGCAATACTATTTATTATAATGTATTATAAAATAGGTTACTTCCTGTAATCATCAACCAGGTTTTTTTTTTTCTTATATTTTAACTAATTCTAATTGCTTTTATCTCCTCTACTAGTTTAATAGCAGGCCACTGCAACTGATTCCATCGGATTATAGGTTAGAGGCAGGATTAACTCTTTGCAGTTCACCGGTCCATCACAGGAAGACAGATAATCACATGACTCTGACCAGTGAGAGGAAGTCTGAGTGAGAGAGAACATGCAACTTCACACAGAACGCCTGTAATCGATCAGGGGATCTCACGGGGAAAGGCGCGCACCGGTCCACCCCCTGTGGACGAAACCCACCTGTCCCTTCAGGGTCCATGTTTTGTCCTTTTTGCTGGACACACTCGGTTAATTCCAGCTCTGTGCCGTGGATCTCTTTGAATAAACGCACAGTCGCACTGAATCATTGGGCTCCGAGAAGTTTAAAGAAATGTTTTCACCTTGAATATAAAACAAAAGAAATAGTTTCCAACAAGTACAAAAAACTCTTAAATATGCCGCAGGGACTCCTCTTCAGAGTGAATGAAAGTTCATAGGTGTGTGAGGTGACTCGTAAAGGAAATGCACTCCGAGAGCCCCCGACCCACCCCCACAAATCCTCCTGCATTAAACATCTGGCACAAACCATCTACTTCCCCTTTTCTGGAGCACACACAAAAATATTATCCTTGCACCGTTCACTTCTTTATGCTTTCTCTCGCCCCCTCCCCTTATCTTCGCTCTCTCTCTCTCTCTCTCTCTCTCTCTCTCTCTGTGTCTCAGGGCGGGTCCCTGATAGGCTCAATCTCCAGTGGCTACGTTCAAAACACTGGGCCAGAATAGCACGGGCCCTAGGTAGATACATATTTATGGGGTGCGTTTACTTCTTACCACAGAGGAGAAGTAGAAATAGTGCGTTTCCAAGGTGAGCAAAACAAACAACTTCAAAGGAATTTAAATGCAGTTCATGTAAATTTTCCCTCCTACAGTCACATGTTTGTGCAGAGATTATCGTTATATTGTTAATGAAGGATCCGCGCGCACGCAATGCCAGATGACCTGATTATTGTGTGTTTGCGGGAAAAGGGGAGCTCTGAGGCATTGGTTGAAAAAGAAGATGAAATGAATCAAGGCGTGTTCGCACAAATAAGAGCTGTACATATTCCCAGCGGTGAGGCTCTGCCATTAAGTTGTGGCCTTTGGGCAGCAATCAAACCGGCAGCTGCATTATTCATTGATCAGAGTGGACTGTGATCAGAAACGGCACCGCGGATGGGTGAGATGAAAGGGCTGCTTAGCACGGATGAAGCCGAAGTAAGAAAGAAGAAAAAAAAAACAATCATCAATGATCCCTTGGGATGTCATATATTTACTGCTAATCTGCAAAATGCTACGCGGGCTTTCAGTGAAGCTGCAGCTTAACACCTGAGATCCGATGGCGACTGTTAAATCTGGGTATAATATCTGTGTGGATCCTCAAACTCAGCGACGCCCGCTCGTCACATGTGACCCCCCCCCCCCCCCACCATCAAACGCAGTCAGGCGATGGTCTAATTATCCGCTAATGTCATGATTCGTCCGGCTCCGGAAACGCAGCGATGATGGTGTGTGTCGGGGGGCCGGCTGGCTGGCTCGCCAGCGGGCTGGCTGGCTGGTTGGTTGGTTGGTTGGTTGGGGGGGATCAGCGGGGCTCGGAGCATGGCCCTTTGATGTGAAGGATAATTACTTGTGTAGCTAGGATAATTAGCACGAGTCCAGAATAAAAGTAAATAGGCTCGCTGTCGCTTCCACTGTAGCCTGAATGAAGTCAAGCTGAGAGCCAAGCAGTGTGGGATTTTCCTCTCAGCTGAAAGGGAAATGAGATTTAAGGATGTGCATTTGGGCACATTTTGAGTATGTTTGCTTTAGATGTTTAGTGGGGATACTCTTAAAGATGTTTGAGTCAACTGGGGTTAAAATTAAAATACATCTGTGGGTTGAAGTTGTCGATTTAGCTGCTGTCTACAACTGAGAAGACCTCAAATGGAATTTCTCATATATATATTTAAATTTAGGCAACCTAACAATCATGTCTTTTGGTTTGCAGGAGGAAGTACCCAGATAAAACCCATGAAGATCATGTAAACTCCACACACGAGAAAAAAAAACAACCTGCATGTCTCCTAGCGGGGAGGTAAGCAACCAAAGCGTCACACCATCAATTTCTTGCTGATATATTGGCTCTACTATATTATCTGTTTTCAACGACTAACATAACCTGCACCTGGTCATAATCTACAATCTTTAAAAAGAAAATTGTATGTGGTGGTCGTATTTGTGTACGTTATGAACTCCGGAAGTTATTGACGTGTCACATTATGAAAATCAGCGGGATTGAATGCCCATGTGTTCTGACATTTGTTAATAAGGTGAATTCCCTCCATGAATCCAAAATAACTGAAAATATTTTTTAGCATTAGAAGCAGCTGCTGAGGTAACCCAGTGGCAGTACACGTCGGCACACTGTCTCTTCAACATCTAGGATTGTGTACTGGTCGAATCTCAAAGAACTCTAGGCAATTTCAATACATTCTCATTAAAGTTAGAAGCTTTGTATATTCTCACCTTTTGAACGCTCACACCAAAGTGAAAAAGCATATATTTTTTGCATTTTCATTTCAGATCATTTTTGCGTATACACGGCAACGTTTTGAGTTCAATGTCCATCTGCATTCCAGGCACTGTTAGCTGTTTTTGCCATGAAATCTCACACACACGTGCACACGAACGCAGAGAATAACACACTAGTAAACTTTAACAATGGTGAGTACACAGACTTTCGTATGGAAAGACAAAGGAAGTGGATCGCTATTATGGTGACTCTAAGTCCCAGGAGAGTATGGGCCGACAGTGGTGCCATTCTGAAGGCAAACATTGTGGTTATTATCTATTTAATCGCTTTTATGCATGCGCAGTGGTAGCATTTTTTTTTATTTTTAAAGTTGCCTTTTCCCCCGTTGCCGTATGGAGCAGTCTCAAAAAATTGTGCTCTTAGTGACTCCGTGTTGTCTTGTAAATGACAAGCACTCATTCACGTTGTGATCCTACACTTAATATATAAAGAAAAAAGTATGTTGCTCCTACATTTTTTTATTTACTTGTCATCCAAACTGTGACCAGCATGAGCAGATTAGTTTGCGACCCATTTTCACTAAAAAAAGAGCCATATAACAAGTTCCGATTTGTTATTTTAGCAATTGAATCGTTTCCTTGCGTAAGTCAAGTGTTTAAAATCTACCTCCGCACAGCCTGTCGATGTGCGACAGTCACATATGTAAATGTGAACGCCTGGGTGGAGCTGATTATGGGGACCTCACACAAAGACGTGTTATGTCTTCGCACATGCCTTCACGGATTTAAGTGGGTTTACCCCAGCTATCGTGGAAAAGAGACTCCCCTGCCGCTCTCATCACCATTCTGCTGCATTCCAAGGACACTGTTGTGATTGACGGGGCTTAATGTGTATCTTGCCAGAATTGGATTTGATCCTGGGGGCTCTGCCACAGGGCCCCTATGTTAGATTTACACTTTCCCCCTCCTCCTCCTCTCTACTTATATCCACTCGCCTCCCTTTTCTCTGTCGAACAAACAGAAACAGAATTACCTCTCCTGGAGCAGCTCTGTGCTGCATTGTGGTGAGATCGTGTGCGGATCTGTGTCACTGAGTGATTGTGCCGCTTTTTTTTTTTTTCTTACTCGAGGATGGCGGGCGGAGGGGATTCTTGCACTCGTGCAAGTGTAACTGTGCGAGCTCGCTCTGACGCATGCTCATGTATTTAACGTACAGGTGTGTGTTGTGGCATATGTGCCTCCCTGTCCGTGGTGGCAGTGCTCGCTTTTTTCTGCCCGAGAACCGGTGGAGGAGGGGTGACGGCGAGGTAATTGTGGATGCACCTGCTGCCACCGATCTGTAATTTCCCTCGCAGAATTTTCAGCGGAATAATCCGGCTTCCCCTCGCCGGCGTGTCACGCTTCAGAGCACTGATGAGATGAAACGCGATGATTTGCGGTGGGACCGTCAGAAACGACACACCCCGCTTTTGTCCGGGGGCGAGGCGAGTTGCACCTCGACGTTGTGTAGCGGGCGAGAAGTTTCCCCATCGCTGCGCACATAAAGGCTTAATCGAGTCCGTAAATGGCAGCGAGCGTGTTGTCGGAAATACAACCGGCCTTGAACGTGCCGCATTTGACCGGCCTCCGTCGTGACACTCGCCGCCACCAGTCAGAGACTTTTTTAATACCAAACAGGCCATCAATCCCAATGACATCCACAATAAAGATACCTGAAGCCTGTCGGTGCTGTGATGCCGGACCCGTCTACAATTGCAGCATCAGTTCACCAATCCCCGTGTTGTGAAGTTGTGAGCATACCAGCAGGTTCCCATTCTGCCCGGCTTTTAGATAGTCCCCCACAGATCTGTGGCGGGAACATCCTTATCGCTGGCAAAAAGCCCCGCCATCCAGGTTTATCCATTTGGCTGAGGAGTGACATTACTGCAATAGCGTCCCTCCTTATCTTGATCTGTTTCTGAGGCTGAGGAAGCCAATGCCGCTCAAGACAGATTACTATTTCAGCTGAGAAGGAAACAATGGCTTTCTATCTCGGTCCCATGTGGAGGCAGTGCTGAAGTGGCCGCCTTTATTCATTCATAAGTCTGAATGTGTGCAAACAAATTGAGTAGAAACGCCGCTTTTATTCTGCGTGAAAGCCTGTAGGTTCCTCTTTGTGCGACATGGTTTACATTGGTCCACCTGTTTGTCACAACCTGGCAACTTAACTGTTAGAATTAAAAAAATAAATAAAACCTCTTTTGTAAAATGTCTGAAGTTTTCTACAAGTTATGACTGTGATAACACCATATTACTCATTTTCGGTTTTCAGCAACACACAATGGAGAGAAAATAAACCAATTACATCAGGTATTATTGTGACAGTGAAGAATAAAACTGAGTAGAAATGTCTCGTCTGGAAAGGAAAACACTCCAGAAAATAGTGAGAATTAGACGTGTGCCCTTTAATTCCTGAAGTCTTTACCGCCAACAAAAGTAGGTGGAGGCGAATCATTGTCATGATGACGTGTGATCACAACGTCTCTCTGAAAAAGATCTATTGCCGCCGGCATGTTGCATGCAGGTTAATGTTACAACCTCGACTTGAAGATGGTTGCGTATTACTCCAGGGGCCAGCGAATCTTTACCCGTTTAATTAAACATTGTTTATTTTTATTGTCATTACCCCATTGTTGTCATTGTTATGTTTTTTGTTTTTGTAAGCAGAAGGAAGATATTAATGTTATCCTGAATGGTATGCCGTGGCACCAAGTCTCAAGCTTATATCAACACTTGAGCTGTACTTATTTTCATTACAGCTTTGCTTATCTTGTGGCATCTGACCTGCATAACTGAAGAACGAGGACTATTTCCCACGAGATCGCATCTAAAATAATGCCACATAACTCGAACTTGTAAAAACCCACAGACCTGACCCTGACGCTTATGTTCTTATGCGATTCTGGGCAGGTAACGTTTGGGTTGTTTAAACTTTTAAAAGCTGAGGTCAAATAAAGAAAAATGTATTCGACGATATCTTTCGTTTAAAAACCATGGATGCCGTTTGGTTTCAGGCAGTGCTTGGCCTTGGGCTATGTGCCGCTTCCAAAACAGCCTGTGGAGTTTGAAAGCTAAAGAAAAATGCACCACTTCCCAATAAAAACACACAGGGACGATGCAATTAGGCAATTAATTTAGACTGATTTAGCGGCAATCAATTTTTGCAAATGTGTACTATTTGATCCGTGAAGCATGTGAGACAGTTTCAGGTGAAATAAGCCTAATAAGCAACCAACAGAGACTCTAACATATAGCCACAGTTTGTCAGAAAATAACACAAAATATATATATATCTTTTTTTTTCAGAAAAGTTCACATTGTTTTTAAAGAAAAAGCCGCGGCGGATTCAGTCACTCGGGTCACGATGATCAGAAAACGACTTGCTGGAAGGACTGCTGCACGCCGCAATTTAGAGAGCGCGACATAGCGAGCTCCTTATTTTGTGGGGGCGTTAAGCCCGTGTAGCCTCCAATGGAGGATGATCCTCTGGCTGCAGCTGCAAGGGGGTTGCTCAACATTGTTAAAATACAAAGAATGATCTGTCTAACAGGTAACAGTGATCTTTTTTTCCTGCTCGAGCTTCTTTTTTTTTTTTTTTTTTTTTATTGCTGGATCTGGCACCATTCTCCTGTCAAATAAACCCACTAAGTTATCTTGCTGGATGGTAACAATAAAGTCAGCGCAGTCTCTTTCCCCACAGATTGCCGGATTAAGTCAAAGTGATTCTTTCTCTCTTTCTAGGCCTCTTCAGCTCTGCTATTGTACCCCCACCGCCAACCAATCCATTTGCAGAGTGCAGTTTCTGTTCTTCCTGTAGGGACCTGTTAATGCTAGCAGATATTTCCCCGTTGCACCTGACTACTTAAGTGTTTGTGTTACACTGTGTTTTTTTTTTTTTTTTGTCTGCATTCCCACCTGTCCACACTTGCGCTGTTAAATGATTAATGCCAAATATAAGAACCCATCAACTTTGTTGCTCTGTTTCTTCCCGCTCCCAGCTCTCGCCTCCTCCTTCGACGCTATTGATTGTAGAGCAAAGGGGAGGGACTCGGTCTGACCCCCAGATTACAAGTTTGTAAAGTATAATTACCTGCAGTGCTGTCGCTCCACTCTCCCTTCGCAACTCCTCACCTCGCCGCCCGCCCTCACCGCGCTGCGCTGTTTCACTAAAAACCACATGCCAGCCAATTGCTGCAAGGAAAAAAACAAACGCAAAAAAAGAAAGAAATCTCAACTAAATGAAACATGTCAGTTTTTTAATGGAGCTTATTTATCTTGGTGTGTTTACCTATTAATGTCAACCGGGATTTCATCTGCATACTGGTGCTCTTTCTGTGGTGTTTGTGTGTGTGTATGTGTGTGTGTGTGGGGGGGGCAGGTGTGCAGTCTGCTTGCCTGGAGGCTTAACCTGGCTCTGTATAATGCATTAGAAGCTGAGAGTGAGGCTCTTGTCATTAAAACCCACAGGAAACGGGCAGCTCCCTCCAGTGAGGAAATTCGTGTTTGGGCATAAGATCAGCTTCAACAAGAATATTCATCATTACATTTTTTTTTTTTTTAATTCAATGTGAAGCCGTTGTGGAAGTTGGATAATGGATAGTCTTTAGTGGAAGTATTGATTCCCAAGAAGAAAAAGGTAGTAGTTTTGCATGTTATAGCTCATTAAGTAGGATTACTTGCATAGAATTAATTAAGGCTGATGGAACTAATGCAAGTGCTTTATTAAAAAAGAGAATAAAAACACACTTGGCGGAGGAGACTTTGCTTCAGGATTTATGGTGTTTTTGTGTGTTTGATTGAAAGGCTTCGGCTGCTTGCTATGGTGGCATACAGGAGAGCGGCTTTTGAATTTTTCATTAGTGTCCAGTTGCTCAGCAATAAAGGGAAGATGTCTCACTGTGTTAACAAGGAAAGTCCCGATCATAGCCTGCAATTTCTCTTTGATTCGCCGACGCATCAACATCACTTCTGTGTGGCTTTATCAGATTCGCATGACGGAATCTGTTTGATTCCGGATACATCTGCGTGTAAGGTTGTTTTTTTTTTTTTTTTTTTCTTTTCACGGAGCACATAAACACAACTCTAATATGTGTTTTTGATTAACAAAAAGAGACTCCTCTGATTCTCCAATGTGACCATTAACAACTAGGTGGCACTGATACTGATACAGGGGAACCTCAGTTTTAGCCAGAGGGTATGAACAAAGAACGTAGAGCTTCCCAACCGAGATGGAAAGAAACTGCACGGATGATGTGATTTAATGACCAGATTCACTCATTCGTGTTCAAGAGGAAGAATGTGCAAAATTCACAGATTGGTGTGACGATGATGATGAGGTGCAGTTAGCGCTCTTGACTCTACGTTTACATGTGATCGTCTGTCCAAGGTGTGCCAAGCGTTTCAACCAGTTCCAGCAGGTGTGTAAGATGAGTGGACTGATGACTAGTGATGATCATCTTTAGTGTATTTAAAGTAACTGCACATTTTCAGGTCCAACATACTTACCATCAGGTAACGGGACTATTATTGGACCTTTTTGTCATGGAGTTTGCATGTTCTCTTTGTGGCTCGGTGGGGTTGGATAAAGCAGGATGATGGATAAGCTGTAGGTCATGCGAGTATGTGGGACAATTGGTATATCGTTGAGGTAGTTGGGGGGGAAAAAGTAATGAATTGATCGGCCAAGGAAAAAGAAGGAATGAGTGGAACTGTCAGTTTGACTGAATGAAAACAGAGTTTGCATTTTCATACTGTAGAATAAAGTGATAAACTTTATGTATTCCGATTTTTATTCAAATATTTTTGTTTTTGGTATGACGTATTGTGGAGGGTTGCAAACCGCCGCTGTTCTGTTCACATGTATTAACAGTAAAGGTCAGGATATAGAGTCGCCTTGAGTTTGGGTTTTCCTGCTTTCCCATTGGCTCTTTGTGTGCAGACAATCTCACTTCAGTCTGAATTTTGTCAAAAGATTCCAGGGTCAGAAACGGAGGGAGGCCCTTTCAATGAATGCTCGCAAAATACCACAAATATCTAAATTAGGTGTGGGATATTATTTTTTATTTCTCCATGTAATTCGGTTACAGAGTAAACGCATTTCCCAGTCACCCTAGTGGAAGTGGAACAAATATAAAAGCTCATCTTCATTACACCAATTGTCTTCGCTCATTGAATAACGTCTGAACTTTTGATCTGGGTGGAGTTCAAGCGGCAGAGCGTAGTCTGCCTTTTACGGTTTCTGATCTACTTGAACAAACATGTACGACTCGAAGGAATGATTTAAAATTCACAGCTTTGTGGTAAACTGATCTGAACTGTCAAAACGTATCAGCGTTAACACAAACAAATGGAATTTGCGACGATTCAGGATGTTTTTTTTGTTTTTTCTTTCTTTCTCTATCTGGCCATTTTTGTGGCTTTTACATAACAGATGTTGAAATGGTTCTAGAAGCTGCTACGTATACAGTGTGACGTGTTCTCCGCAGTGCAGAAACAGATGCTATTGATTAAACGCCATCGGAAGATTGTTTGCTCATAGTAATGAAATTGTGAAAGAAAGGAAAGCTGGGGCTTGTGAAGAAGCTTTTTTACATAAAAAGTGCCTCCGCTGTGTATTTTAGTGCTTAGGAGATATGTAAATAATCCCAGTAGTGCTCTCCCACCCACGGAACATTCCAATAGGGGCTTTTTTTTTTTTTTCTTTTTTTTTTTTTTCCCTTCTCTTTACTTTGAAAGTCTATCCTTTTGAAATGCTCTCCCTGACAGAAACTAGCTTCTGGTGGCTCAAGACTGCTCTGCTTTGACATTACATGCTGGAAGGTGAAGGAGCGGCGCAGCTGCGAAGAGATGAGCCAACTCCAAAGGCGATACTGGAGGCCCTTTCAGGTTCGAAGCAATAATACGAAGTCTGAGTTTGTTATTTCCATCATCTGATGTTTGCTCTTTAGCTTCTTGGGTTTTTTTTTTTTTTTTTTTTTGCAAACAGTTGGCAGCTATAGCTTTGATACCAATTCCAACAAACGCATTCGCCATGTCGCAACACCCTTTTGGAAAAACGGCGTTTGACACGTTGGATGTGACGAGTTTCACAAATTTGACACATTCAACATTCTCGGTTTTAATGCTCAGTTTGTAAATCTGTAGCTTCCACATGCGACAAAAACACCCCAAAACAGAACATTTAGCAGCCTCCCCAAAGCAATCACAACAAGAGAAGTGCCGTTTCCCTCCCTTATCAGCACAGTAGTTAGCACCATATAACACCACACATGTCACCAGTGTTGAAATATACTTAGAAACACAATGGGGGCGACGTGATATTAAGTCTATCTCCTTTTTTTTATTGAGCTGCATCATCCCATTTCAACAATTGATGTCTCTGAGCTGGTAAAAACAAGTTTTGTTTTGTTTTGTTTTTCTCCATTCTGCCCCATACTTATGCATAGAGAGGTGAGAAAAAGCATTTTAACTTGGATCTTATTAGTCTGTTTATTCTACGAATAAGATCGGGAGGCTTTAACAATTCCGACTCTGCTTATACCCTATTGATTTCTCTTCTCTTTCCTCAAGAAGCCCCGGAATTTTGAGGCATTTAAGGTTTTCTAGATTGCATCCTAAAAAGCTTATTCTGGAATTCATTAATGCTAATTCCAAGCTTTTTTTTTATTTTTTAATTAATGCCGGCCGCTAATGTATTTCCCGACCCGAACAAAAAGGTAAACCTTTTTCTTTTTGTGGAATCGGGGTAATTATGGGTGATTTTAATCTTGTGGTATTAGTGCTTCGATTCGTTTCTGCTCCTGTTTGCTCCACTTAGCCTTCGCTGTTTGGCCAGCAAATAGGCCGGGCCAGCGCAGTGCACCGGAGGCTGCGCCGGGCCAGGACGTGCACTGTGAGTGCACGTGCAGCCTGTGGGTCCATCCATCTGCCGTTTGACAGGACCTGGCCCGCTCCCAGCCCTTTAGCACAGCCATTACAGCACCAGCTACCAGAGCAGTGCCACATGCGTGCCTCCTCAAGATACCAGGCTGGGGTGGGCTGAGCAGGGTGGTGATGGGGGGGTGGTCTGTATGTGGCAAGGGCACAAACCCAAGTGTAATAGGTTGATAAATCACCCACTTGCAGCAAATTAATGAACAGCATATGGGAGTCGGTGCAAATGCGCCGCCAAACTGAAACAATTGCACCAGATTACTTTATCTTGCAAAACAAAAATCAATTAAAGCCGTGATATATATCTCGTGTTGCTACAGCGCTCTCGTTGCGAGGGGAGAACAGAACGCCGGGAAAGTGCAAAGTTGTGGTTTTCAAGCAGGTATTTGCATTAGAAAGCCAGAGGAAATGCAGAGAAAGGTCTGCCGAAGGTCAGTGTGACTGGAAAAAAAGTAAAAACTGACTTGTTTGCCTGAAAAATATCCTGAACCAACATGCTGGGGTTGAGAGAAATTGGATAAAACCTTCAGGGCTGCCTCTCAACAGTACGAATTCTATATTCATTATGTGTGATTGTTGGTAATTTGGGCCACGAGAAGAGAAGGCGTGATGGTGTTTCTCATCTTTCAACAGAGGACACCTCCAGCGTGATGGCGGCGCTCCGCGTCGAGATGGGAAGGGACAGGCGAGGGGGGAGTGACGGTAACGATAAAGTGAAAAGAGTTAGTTGGGTGGTCAACTCGCCACCTGTGATCTGCAGTAAAACTAAACCCTCTCATTCCCCATCCTCTCCTCCTTCCCTCATCCCTTTGGGTTTTTTTTTTTTTTAAGGTCCTGGGAGGATATTGCCGCCATATTCTTTCAGTGGTAAAGTGTCCCCAGGCACAAAGCTATTTCAGATGCTTTACCGGCGGGCCCGCACTGATAGAAAAGGCGTAATTTGTTTTGACTTTGCCTCTCACACAAACCAATCTCCCAGTGTTATTTAAGTCCCCGCTCTTCTCTCGCTCTCAGCAGCATGTGACGGCAAACAACAAATCTCAGGTTGCCATGGATCTCTGCTATTTATAGGCTGTTTTTGAGTCTTTGTGTGGGTGTTGTTTTGTTTTTTTATTTTGCTCATTCATGCACCTGCGTGTGTGTTTAATTGTCGGAACTAGTGTGTGTGTTTGCATACCCCCCTCCCCTTCCCATTGTTTGTTTCCAGTTGAAATACTGTCATTGCCAAAGTATTGCAGTGTGGATTTAGTCGCAATCCATTGTTGCCAGACGAGGGGGGGAACAAAAAAAAAAAGAAGCTTTGTACCTTTGAATTAGACTTAAAAAAGTTTGCGCACCATATTCCCAGCGCTCTCATATCTAGGCTGATATGATTCCGAGGATACAGAGAAGAAGCAAGAGAGCGTTAGATATAAGGACAAGAAGGGTAAAGAACACCTGATTGTCCTGAAATAGAGCTTCATTATGCCAGAGGAGGGAAGGATCCAGGTCCTGCCTGTTGATAATCAATTCCCTCCGGTGGCTCCCCTGAACTGCACTCTCCAGCCAGGAGGCAGCAGAAGAGGGAGGCTAGTTTTTAAGGGAGCTCTCTAAACTTCCAGTGAACAAGCTGTGCTCACAGCACGCTTTGCATAAAAAAACATGTCACATCCGTAACACACTTTAGTTTGTTTTCCTCTCTTTCAACTGTACTTGACTGCTCGCATGTTTGCTCGGCTCGGAGCCGCTCTCCTGTCAGGAAATAATTCAATATCCTGCACATAAAAAAACCCCCCAAAAACAAATAGTGAGAGAGACATTTTGATCTGATGCTACTTCCCACTCGACTGTCTCCCTGTCACACTCACTCTCTTCCAAAAAGCAGCTTTCGTCGGTTTTCCTCTGTACCGTGTAAAACAGTGGTTATCTTCGCTTTTCATGTGACGTATTCGCCCAGAAGTACCCACTCATCCACCGGCTCTACCTGCCACTTAACGCATTTCAACTCTTTATAGTCGTGTGAAAAATTCCGACTTTTTGACCTGCTGCTTAACTAGCTTTCCCTTTCAATTTAGAAGTAAATTTACGAGTTCCACCTAATTTACGTTGGTAAAACTTTTATCACACGAGTATTTACAAAATGAAAATAACCTTTGAGAAAAAAAAACCAGTTGTCTTTGCTGTTAAATCTTTTAGTTTTTTTGGTGGATTGTGTGATTGACGTCTGGAGACAGATTGGCATTTTGGCAGTTTATTCACCGCGCTCCTCCTCATGGTGTTCATCAGCCTGCTCATGTTGGAGGGTAGTTTAGTTTTCAGACGGAGGAGAGTTCCGATTCCCACTGGTGGCACAATCTCATTTTCATCACACCGCATTGAGATTGCCATTTGTCCTGAACAGATGGTTAAAAATGGGAAGGTTTTCTTTACTTTCTCTGAAAAAGTTTAGGGATTAGGTGACCTGCAGCAAAGTACATTGATATTTGGCGCAAAGCACCAGTACATTTGAATATTTACTTAATGGGTAAAAAAAAAAAAAGAGAACATCTGTTCATCCAAATTGTGCTCCAAATGATTTAATCCTATAAATCATTGGCCCACCAAGTCCTCTTTAAAAGCGACTTCCATTTTCAACAATTCATTCATAAATGATTAGAAATTCCATGAACATAAATGAGAAACCAAATGGTTTGATTGCTGCTCGACTCCGAATTGGCTTATTTTTCTTTCTTTCTTTTTTTTTTTTTATCATTGTTTGAGACCAAATCAGTTTCAAATGACAGACACCCTGTGCATCGTGAATATTTCAAAATGCAGCTGATCCTTACTGTGCCCGAGGACATCTTGATTAGACCGATGGAAAGCTTGTTGCCGGTGTTCCGATAAAGGGGCCCCGGCAACGACTCCGAAATGTCATCAAAACACTGGAGAGACTCATTACAGAATATTTTTTTTTGTCACTTTGCCTGGGCACTGCAAAGATCTGCAAAAAAAATCCACAAATTAGAGAATAATACTGCTTTATTTCTTCTTTATTAACCTTTTAAATCTTAGAATTTAACTCTCATTTCCTGTGTTAGGGATGTCGTGAATCCAGTAATGTTGGAGGAAGAGGCAACAGCTTGGTGCTTTTATTGGCAACATGTGGCGTCACCCTGGTTGCATCGCCTCAAGGTGACGTTTTCACAGCACAAACGTTTAATTGTTATGGTGGGACGAAGTCCTTGAAACCGACCATTCAGATTCTGATTAAAAATACATTTATTAAAATGCCGACGCTTGAGGGGGCAATATTTACCCATCAGGACTGTGAGACAACCATGTATTGTACATAACAGTATTCCCTGAAATGCCTAAACGCGTTACTTTCTCGTGCATAATACAGATTTACGAAGCAGCGGTGGTTGTGCTACGACACAAATTTTCCGATTTGAGTTTTCCGATGCCGTTTACTCCCCCATGTTACAAAGCATTCTGGGAAATGAGGCGCAAAAGGGGGGGGGGGGGGGTGTGTACATGAAACCCATCATATATTCACGGCTGCAATTATTCCCATGCTCCTCCCATGTGTCTTCTCTGGAATCTCAGGAGCCAGAAGTGGAAGATCAGCACTTTCCATCCCTCCTACTGACTCTGTGTACTTTTTCTCCTTTGTCGCAGCAGGGCTTGCATTATTAACCTTCTGTCTTCTCATGCAAATAGAACGCTGGTCCTTCTCTGTCTTGCTGGAAGCTCGTTTCAGACGCTCCAGTTTGCTCTTTTAATAATTGTTCAGCATCCGGTGCAACAGGGGGAAAAAAAAAAGGCAAATGGGAAACGAAGGGAAATCAGATGACCTATACAGTGCCAGTCACTTATTGTCATTTTTCACTTGATAATTAGAGAGAAATGGGAAGGAAAGAGGATATTGAAGCGTGAGGAGACGGGTACAAGGAGTACAATGGCTTTCATGGTAAAGTGGCAGTTTTACATGGAGTGTTTCTGTGCTTGTCCGTGCATTTTGTGTGTGTTTGGCTGCACGTTTGCGTGGAAAGGCACTCCTGCAGAACGCGAAAAAGGGTCAGGAGTGTGCTCAGTTGTGATGGCGAGGGCCCTTCACTCCCACGGCTGGCTCGTCGTTAGAGCCACTGAGCACCACTCAAGGTGGTTATTGTCGCGCTCATCAGCACAGCGTGCCGATTGGGCAGCGGCGGCGGACAAAAGCCAAGAGCCAACGATCATTAGACGTGAATCACGCTCAAATCGACACAGGCACGCGGGGCCGTCCCAACCGATAAACGGACGGCTCCCCCATCCGCTGTCAGCACAAGTCCCGCCCCCGTGATGACCACTGATGAGGGCCGGCGGTGCCGCTCATAAAACCTGTTTTTGCGCTGTGCCCTATAAGGGCGCATAAAAATGACAGCTGTACTTTAAAGTGTTGCTGCGCAGCTTTTAACGGCAGACAGAATGAGATACACAGTTTTTAAAGAGCTTTAATTTGGCAATTAGCGGAGTGGAAGTGCAGCACAAGTAATCCGCGGACGAATTCGCTCGTCCTCGGACCAAATGTCACCACCTTTTTTAGTCTCTCTGTCTATACGCCGTCTTTCCTGTATTTAATATAACACTGCTTTTTTCCCCTTATAAATACATTACTTCAGGAGTACTATTCAGTGACATTACCCGTGGTTTAGCATGCAAATCACAATGTTTCCCTTCTTTTGTTGCCATTACAGAAATATGTTTTCTCCTTTTCATATTTTTTCCTGTCTCATTATAGGAAGATGTCAATAAGAACAACCCTTGAGTACGTCCCTTAATAACCGGGCATCATGTTATTGTTATGAGATGATACAGTGAAGACTTTCATTTAACCTGTGTGTTGAGAAGGCGGCAGCAGAGTGAGAGGCCACATTGTTCTTGGAGTCGCAGACCAAGAATGGATATATTTTTTTGCAGGACTGCTTTTATATACTGCTTTCTTCCAATGTCATGTACTTTTGTAGACTTTATAGATCACAACAACAATGTGTGTTGAAGATAATAAGCAGAAAGGATGAATTCGGAACCAAAATGAAAGAGACATTTATTTTGTTGATTTCTTTCATCGTCATACTTCATTGTTGCAAAAGCTGGGAATCAACTAGAAACATGGGGCCAAAACTGACCTGCCCAAAAGTGGAATCTGGCTTTCAAGATGTTTTTTTGTTTTTAGAGTTTTGATGTCAAGGAAAATCACTGCTGTTGCTCATTTAATTACCTGAGATTGTGGCATTTTAGTACGAATAATGGACAAAGCAGAATACTGAGACTAAAGCGAAGAGATCAATGATGAAAAACGGCATCAAAACCACATTGTCAGTTTGAAAATGCATAAAACCAGCAAAACGCTGCAAATTAACTCAGTTTTGCGACATTTGACTGTATTTTTTTAATTCCAGTACATTATCCCCTTTATGCATTTGGACAGCTCTAAGAAAATGATCTTAACCCCAAAGTGGGTTATGGACAACAAAGAAACTTGTAGCATAAGAAACGCAGAATATCTTCTGTACAGGATCATTCAGACGACCCCAATCTGTACAATTTAATACCCTACGATTGGAGCAATTTAGCTTTTTGGCCATATATAGATTTGTTAAAACACTTTGCAGATTGAGAATTTAAACATGGAATTAAAGCTGTTGAATAATTGCTGCTGCTGATTTGCCTGTTTACTATATATCTGGGAGATAAAAGTGGCATTTGCTGATGGTCCCACACAATCTTGACCGATTTCAGTATTTTGTCATAGCAGTTCCTGCTTGTGAGGGTAATGGAAGCACCAATTATGATGGTAAAGCCAAGTATTGATCGCAACATTTTACTGATCAAAAAGAATCTGATGCAAAACTTGAACAGTGAACTGCAGTTGCACTGTGACATTTTCTTTTCTTTTTTGTCTGTACGTTCTGTCTGATGAGATGCACCGGGTTGAATTTATAATATATGCTGCAAAAAGCCACCAGAGGAACAATTGAGATGTTTCAACCTCTCTGCGAGTCATTGTCAGGGTGATCTAGAACTGCATTTGACTCATTTCTTCCCTCGCAGGGCCTGTACTGAATTCAACCATGTGCTGTAAGAATCTCTGAGCTGTAGTCCCAAGGAGCTCAGGGCAGATGAGGTAACCACTATGCACAGGGTTGTGTGGTAATAAGCAAAGATATCATTGGCCTGACTGTGTTTTATGGCTTTATAAACCAATGGTTCTTTGGACAGTTATAATCTTGATGTAGGTGTTTTTTTTTTATGGGACAGTGAAATAGTTTAAACCTTCTGGATAAGGTCAGTTAAAAGCAGCCAGCTTGATCAGAGAATAATCACAAGTTCTTCATTTAGTCCTGAACACCTGTTTCTGCAGGACTTCAGTCTCTCATCCGTAGGAATGCTTGATGAAGATGAAAATAAAAACCAACTCTGCGCAGTGGTTATCTCAGTCACCAGACCTTCACCCATTTAAACAGAACTTGCTGCATTCGAGTGTTTCCATACTACCGACAAAGCAAAAATAATGAAATTTCCCCCTAATCTCATCCTTCCTGCACTCTCCCGCTCTCTTTCCCACAGGAGACCCAGGTGAGTTTAGCAGTTTTCCCAAGAAAAAGCCCAATGCGTCACATGTCCCATCAAATCGCCCTTGACTCAGACACTGAAACCTCACCTCCTCCTGTGCTCTTATCAGTCTGGATAAGGTTATTGCAGCGAAAACAAAATACTAAATAATGGATTTTTTTTTTTTTTTTGAAATAGCACAGTGTCTCAGCCTCTTGAATACAAGCTGACATTTCCGTGTCTGTACTGAGCCGCAATGAAGTAGCCTCACTGATCCAACGCTATTAAAGAAAGTCCATCCTATTGATTTACATTTTAGGCATTTAGCTGCCGGTTTTATCGAGAGCGATTCCCAGGAGGGACGCTAATTGAGCCCAAACCCTCCTGTTTTAAAATCCTGGTGCTTGTGAAAATACAACTGATGATTAAGTGGCGAGTCAATGTAAAAATATGTATTCCGAGGGCTTTTATTGTGACAATTGATGTTGGTAGTGTCTTAAATTAAGGAGCTACTTACATGAGGAAATGGGCTGCCTGCCCTGTTAGAAAATGGGCCACTGATGTGTTGAGAAGAAGGGATTTCAGTGGGTGTGATTCAAATAAATCTCACCATCATTTCACTAAAGATTTAAATTTTTAAATATTTTAAGTCCTAACTTAAAAAAAAAAAAAAAAAAAACACAGACTAATGTTGATATGCTGAGTATAAAACCAAATGATGGATCCCTAAGAAATGTGAACCACTAAAAGTCAGGAGTATGACCAATACATGAGATCTTCTCAGCTGCTCTTTTTCAGAGGGGTTGTTATTGCCAGTCAATGCAACGTGAACTTGCACTCGACAAGTTGTCACCCTTCCTTCTGGTCCTTCTCACATTCACACAAGGCCAAAACGCAACAAAATTCACCACCAGTTATGCGTACGTGAGCATAAATATTTTAACTGCAGTTCTTTTCTGACAATGGGGAGTTTTGCTTTTTACCGCCCGTCTCTGGCCTTCTCCTTTCAGATGTCACAGGTAAATGATGAAGATATCAGTTAAGACTTTGCACCATTGTTCACCAGGACACGAGGCTGAACCAACCAGATAGCGATAATCAATGCTTGACATCACCGCGGCTCATGAAAAAACTGTATGCAGCCTCAATGTAATGATTGAATTCTAATTAGTGTCAAGAGGGTTTAACTATTCTTAACTATTCTGCCTCAGGCCAATCATATCTAGGTACTTTATTAAACTTGACAACCCTCGCTCTAAATGGGGATTTACTGTATCTCGTTTTTCACCTATTTGTGGTTTTCTGGATTCAACTGCACGACTATCAATCTCAGCAAAGCTGTAAAAATTCAGATTGTCAGTTCAAGAGAAGTAGTTAAAAAGCAGCGAGTGGGTTCTCATTCAGAGTTAAATTTATTTGCTGTGATTACAACAAACACAGTTATGATTCAGTGTTTAGTGAACAAGGCATTTGATATAACTAACAAATTCACCTAAATAACGAGATCTTGAAGTGGATGTTGTCTTCACCTCTGAGGGAAATTTATATGGCGCTGCTCTCGCTGTTCTTTTCAATGAATTAATGCTTTTCTTTTGCTTAAAAGCACTTTATATTGTTAAACACATTCATATATTCATATACAAGTTGTTCAATCCATTTCATTGGAATCAATTTGGGGTTTTGGAGTCTTGCTCAAAGACACTTCAACTTATGGACATGGGGTTAATGGGGATCAAACCTGCAACTTTCCAACTGATAAATCTCTCTGTCAACTGAGCCATTTCAAAGTGCAGGGACTACATCTCTGAGCAAGAGAGAGTTTGGAGAACATAATATTAAAGATGACTAAGTATCTCGTAGCAAACGTCAGGTGTGCTTTAGTTAGAAAGCTTAGATTTTAAGAATCTGGACTTCATGCATCATTTGCATGAATTTGCAGCAGTTGAATGGAGAACCCCTACCCGAACCAGGGTCTGAATCCCTACCCCCTACCCGATCTGTCTGTCCGTCCTATCCTTTTCTCCCCTCTGTCCCGTCTCCCAAACCGGAATAGGAGAAAACAACCTCTGGGCCTGGTTCGGCAAAAGTTTCTTCCTGTGAGAGGGAGTTCTTCCTCGCCACAGTCGCTTATGCTTGGTCATGTGGATTTGTTGGGTTTCTGTGTAAAAAGCACCTGAAAAGGACTGTGTTGTATTTGGTGCTATATAAGTACAGGTGAATTGAATCATGAGGTCAGGTTAACCGGATATTGAAACTTCCCTGAAATGTGGGGAAAGAGGTCGGTGAACTGTTTTCTGGTGGTTTACACATTCACCGGATTACATAATCTAATCAACCCCCTCCCCCCTTATCCTAATAGTGGTTCTACAATCACAGCTTGTTTTCTGTGTGTTTTTTTTTTTTTCTACTGGACGTGTACAGCAGGGCAGCAGCGTTTCGATGCGCTCCGACTAGCACCACGCAGACAATATCTGTGCCTTTGTTTCCCTTTTTTTTTTTTTTTTTTGCTAAGGCATAGTTGCTATGGTTTCAGCTCTGACTTGTGTTTTAAAATACACACTATTGCAGCAACGTTTCACTGCTCGCGATTCGCCAAAGTGTCCTGCATGTCGCTGGCTCCACCTTTTTTATTCCTCAATATCTGCTATTTTTTTATTTTTTTTTATTTTTTTTAACAAGATGATCAAATTGAGGACATCATAAACAGGAGTACACATGGACGTCTCTATCCCACACACACACACACACACACTTATACACACATAGTGGATTACAGTTGGCCTCAGGGGCTGAATAAAAAGACGGATTCATACAACTGAAGCAAAGGATACCGAGCTTTTTCCCTTTTGTCCTATCACAGTGTACAGCGCAGTATAGCTCTGAGTCACTATAGAACCTCGTATAGTTCAGACCAGTCTTTTCATTTAAACACCCTGAGGTGCTGTCAGCCACGCTCCCAATGGGTGATTTGATAGGTTGTCATAGGAACATACACTGTTGAGTGTCACCGCTCTATTGAATGCAACATGTGCGCGTGAATGGCTAGGGGGGAAAGAGTCGGAGAAGGAGAGCCATTTTAACCACTTCATATAGTTGGAGTGGCACTTCATGGTTAAGTAAAACTTTTTTTTTATTTTTTATTTTTATCCTCCTTCCTTTGCTCCTTCGCCCCTCAAAGCGATCAATATCCCATTTGTGGGTTTTAGGGCCTGCGTGTTCCCCAGGCTTTGGGCTCCGAGGCCCCGCACTGCATCAATGAATTATATTTGGTTTCTGTGTCCAATTGTTCTCCAAGCTTTGGCAAACTTCTTTTTTTTTTTTTTTTTTTTTTCTTTCTCACTCAAATGGCCTCAATGCCTCCTCGATGGCATCGCCTTGTTGAGATTTAAAGCAAACATCTCCTTACTTTTTATTACCCGTAACAGTTACTTATGTTTCAGTGTCTGCTTGCTTTCATAAAAGGGAAGAGAAAGAGACTCATAAACACTGCAACTCCATGAAATTATTTGATCCAGACTGTTACATCATCTGCGTCAGGACAGCTTTTCAGTTAAAAGGAATCGCCTGGTGAGATGACGTGACGCGGCGCACCTTTTAAAGCTCTGCTTTTATGTTCTCCTTGTGCTCCCCTATCAGAGGGTAAATAATATCCCACTCCTCAGTATATAAAAGCACATCTGAGCTGGTGGTAACTGGCTGCGGTGGGTGAACCCAAGCAGCGAAATTGTTGTATCATGCAGCAAAAGCGAGCGTGGATTGTCGGTGGTAGACCGAGCGGGCAGCAAATAAATAGTTTTGTTGTGTTCGGGGCGGAAGGCGGCGTGTGATTGGGGGTTTCAGAGTGGGCTGATGGACTGTGGCCAGCAAGTTTCCTGTGTGAGCTTGCTTCGCTTTGTTTTAGATATTTGTGTGCATGTGGTCATCATTAGCAGTAGCATTTCACTGTCTGATGTAGAAAATGTAGAGGAAAATACAGAATCAAGACATGAAAACGATGTATACATACAATTTCTGGATATTGCGGGTTGTTTTTCTTTTTCTACACCCGTTCGTAGAGGAAGTACTCTGCCCTGGTCAGTTCCAGCTATGTGAATACATGTTGTCCAAGTCTGAGAGAATGATCAAACATAAAGGTGAATTACTCCCGAAGTCAACGGTGAATAATTCTTTCTTTAGTTTTTTCATGAACTTGACAGAGTCATCCATCCATCCTTTGTTATATCGGAGTTGGGTTTACATAGACCTGCAGTCCATCTTAGCTATCATTAGGAGAAAGATCAGATACACAATGAGCAGGTTTCCAGTCCGTTACTGAACGGATTCAAACACAAGCCACTCACAAATGCGTGCAGCTTTGCCGAGCATTGATAATTTGGATTCCTAGACCCCAAGCTGACAAACTAACCATAAAAGGTTCAAATTGGCCTCTTGTCCAAAGCAATGACCACTTTCATCTTCTCCATTACTTCCTATTTTAGCTTTTTCCCCACACACTTGTCAATAGCCTCTGTTTGTTTGTTTTGACAGCACCAGCAGCTTCCGCTGATGCAGGACGACATCATTTTTAGGCATTGATGTACCTCGTTTCGGTCGTTTTAATCCTGGAAAGATTGCCATTGTGCAATCAAATTAGATGTTGCAGCAGTTTGTGCCGTCAATGTTGCCCCGTGCAGCAAGTAACATACCTATACTTT
Organism: Lipophrys pholis; assembly: GCF_963383615.2. NCBI lineage: Eukaryota > Metazoa > Chordata > Actinopteri > Blenniiformes > Blenniidae > Lipophrys > Lipophrys pholis. Next base: position 12,647,351 of record NC_137644.1, on the reverse strand, counting down.
CACACACATATCTGGATTGTGCACGGACGCTGTTGTACCTGGAGAAAATTCATGCACACGCAGAGAGAACATGCATATTCCACACAGCAAGGCCTCTGATCCCAGACCCACATGTTGTAATGGCCCTCCCTCTGCAACGTCTTTAGCCCTCAGTTTTAGCAGTCAAGATGCATCAGATATTGCCGGGATCCAACAGTGTGTCTGTTTCCACCGCGGGCGTGGAGACGGAGCAGCCTGCCTCCTCGACACCAAACAAACACGGGCGCTCGCTGCCAAACGCATCCCCAGCTCATGATTACCAAAAAGATGCAGCTTCGACCCGGCCTATTATTTCCAATTTCTCCTGGAGAAAGTTAATCTAATGAGCATTATCGGCAGCTAATGGGAATTATAATTAGTCAGATGCAGCAGATTATCTGCGCATAATTAGCTGTGTCTGTCAGCTCCAATTAGCATGACAGGAATTAGGAGACTTTGGAGTTTGTAGCAGGAGCGGGGAGCGGGGAGGGCAAGGAGACCTGGAGAGAGGAGAGGTGGAAGTGAGAGGGGTGTTGTGGGTGGTTCAGAGAGGCAGGTTTCTTTGGCTTTGGGCTCAGCCGTGCGAAGAGGAGCGAGGAGACGCATAGAAAGTAGGACGTTCCAAATGATTTTTCTGCGTGCACAGAGGAACGGCACTGATGGGGTTCTGGCTGAGGAGCCCACGGCGAATACGTGAATAGATGTGTACGTGAAGGCGGGGTCCCCCAGTAGTTAAAGACACACTAGAGATCATTTTGATCCCTCCTTGGCCAGAGTGTATCCATCAGCAGGCCTGTGACTGCTGCCCAGGTGCCCCTGAGCAAGACGCCGACCCACCGCTAAATCACTTAATCTCTCCGGATGGCTGGCAAAGTTAAACGCTGCAGGTGTCACTATTATTTTTTTTTTTTTTTGTGTTATTACAAATGTGACAATGCGGTGCAACTTAACCTGAATCCCAGCGGCCTTCTTCTTTCATTTGGCTCACAAAAGTATCTTCTTTTGAAAACTGCTCAAGAACAAGACTGCGTTTTCAACGTGAAGTGCCGATCACGGTCAAAGGTTTATAGAGTGAAAAGCACCAAATCCTCTGTGACATTGAGCGGCATGTTATTATGCTGAGAAGCTGCTTATCTTTTCTTTCAGTTTAGCCGATTATATCGCATGCTGTCATAAAATTTCAAAAATACATAGTTAGCAATTCCGAGGGGGCTTTAAAAAGAGAGCTCCCACATTAGTGCACTGCTGTGTTCACATGGCATACAGGCACAGACTGATGCCTGTATGTGTGTTCCAGACATTATTCTACTAAATGAAAGGCACCTCTGACACAGTTTCTGACTTTGCGTGATGAAGTTTGTGTTTATTATTGAGCCGACAAAACATTAACATGCCTACATGTGAGGTATGTGTCTTTTATACTACTTTTGCTGTGTGCTATCTGATGATTATACACGGGAGGAGTGGTGAGCCTCATCATCGCGCTTTTCTTTTTATACCAGTTCCATTCAGTTTTGTTTTTTTTAACCAGTTCTGTTCATGCTGTTTTTTTGTTTTGTTTTTAAAGCTTCCATTGTTTCACCAGTTCTGTTGAGGGTTGCGTTCTCTTTTCAGTTTTTTTGTTTAGTTTCTTTTTACCGATTTCAGTCAAGGGTTGTGTTTTTTCATATTGTATTAAATATGGAACTTTTTATTTGCTACTGGGTATATATACCAGGCTTCAAACTGCTATGAAACATGGATATATTATGAATTTGTTTGTATACGAGTATGTACATGGCAGTAGTGGTGTGGTGATTACCACTGTCGACCCACTGGAAGAAGACCAGTGTTCAATTTGAGTGCAGGACCCTTCTGCGGTGGTGGAGTTTGCATTTTCTGCAAGTCTGTCTTTGCCAGTACAGATGAAAATAAATTGTTTAGCAGCTAAATATTATCACCAGTTGTCCATAGTTACTGTTGTGTAGTTATTGGACTGTTGGTCATTCTGTGTGGACTTTACATACATGCTCTTAAGGTGGATTTTCTCTGGGGGCTTCAGCTTCCTCCCACAGTACTAAAATATGGATTTCAGATTAATTAGCAAAACTAATTTGCCTGTATGTGAATGTGTGTTTATCTGGCTCTCTGTGATGGACACTGGTGACTTTTACAGCTCCCCTCTATTGGATAAAGATGATATAACGTCAACTAAATTAGATTTTGTGATGACTCATACCGACTCCAGGAATTTTGTCTCGCATACAAAAGATCTATTTGTAATCTTGTCATGTGCTGAGAGCCTCGTTGGCTCTGGTCAATGAAAGGTACAGAAATGTACTTTTCTTCTCTTGCGGATTTTTGCTGTAAACCACCAGGTTTGCTTTAGTCGCTGTAAAAGGTCAAGTGAAATATAAATCACGGCGGTGAACCGCCAAGTCGACTAACTGTCTGTGGCTTTGCAGCCGAGAGCAAGCCTTTTCACATCACACATGGATGAACCACTGCAGATACAAGAACATTGATCGGAGCGTCTTTGCTTCACTTGGAATCCTTACTTCCACATCTAACAGCAAAACGATGTCGAAACAAGCACCTGAGATCCTGGTGATATTACAGCGAATTAAAAGAACACAGATATGTGTGGCATTCTTGCAGCTAAACAAACCACTATGTGATGTTTTCTAATCAGTCTCAAATCACCAAACCAGCTCCGTTGGAAGCCCTCTGGGAACCGTCTCGATGAACACGTCGAGGAAGATACACAGGCTGCTAAATAGCTTTTGATTGAGAAAACACTGTGTTGCATTTGCATAGATTATCTCTAGCTATTTGACCAGGCTGTATGTGTCAGTAAAACACAGTCTGTAAATAGTCGTAGTCAACAATGAGACGCGAGCGCCGTCCCGGCCCGAACACAACCTCGCCCGGCGTACGTTAAACAACACAAACAGCGGTGCGCGCAAACACAGTTAAGCCAACATGCCTTGCCTGTAAACAAACACGCCGGCACGCATCCCCGCGTGGACATGTTTGTGCACATAAAGCGGGCAGGCGCACACGCGGGAACGCAGGGGAGGCAACGCGGAGGGGGACAATGGATTTCGACAGTGTATGACTTTATGTTTAAAAGGCTTTAAGCTTCTCTTTGCTTGAGATTATTTCAAAGGCAATGCTCATATTTGCCGATGGATGCACAACCCTGGGGTCCGTGTGCAATTTGTGTTCGTCCGTCCATCCGTCTTCTGTGCTGCTTAATCCTGTGCAGGGAAACCCACGCACACGCCGGGGAGAACATGCAAACTCCACTGATCTCCTCCGGGATAGATTAACACCTGCAACAATCGGCCAGGCGCGAGCACACACACACACACACACACACACACACACACACACACACACACACACACACACACACACACACACACACACACACACACACACACACACACACACACACACACACACACACACACACACACACAGGAACAGTCGAAGCAACACAAATAAACACGTACTAACTCTTCCTACGCAAACGCGCACGCGTCTCCAATCATCGCTCAAGGCTACTCCCCTCCCCATCGACTTGTGCCATGTCGGTGTGCTTCCCGTCGTCCCCGTCCGCCGCGTGTTGATGTCTTGCTTCTTTGACGGGCGCACTGAATCTGACAGCGTGATTTGTACTCCCGCACAAACAGGCCTGGCAACATCAATTCCCGCGGTGTGACTGGGAAGCGCCAGGGAATGCCTGTGACTGCGAGTGTTTCACGTTTTAAGGTTGAACAACACAGCTGGTGAGCTGCTATGACTTCAAAAGCTGCTCAAACACTTCGCGTCATGTTGATAGGAACTGCCTCTTGTACCTTTTGTCTATATTTTAGTGATAATTGATAACTTAAAATACTTTATATACATTGATGACTACTGAATAATAACTGAGAAGTCTATATGTATTTTTTATTTTTTTTTACAGTGGCTATCAACTGTTTTTGTCTGACATACTCAATAAAATGCATGAGCTCAAGCACCCCGTATCTGAACTGATTATACTGTGGAGGGTATTTAAAGAAGAACTCCAGTTTCCAGTAATGTGGATAATGTGGCTGTAAAGTTATGCAAACTCGGGTCTCGTCAAATCAGATGTAGAGTTTTGCTAAAATATGAAGTCATATCACATAAACTGAATTAGCATTTCAAATCTGCATTTGGGTCAACTTTCCACTTAGCAGCTGAGTGCTTGTTCTGGCAGGTATGAGTAATTTTTCCAGTTGGTCGTCCACTGTAAAAACACCATCTGCAGGTCAACTGCATTTATTGAAGCTGCGGATTTGTTTGTTGGAGCTCTGTGGCTGATTTATCACCACAGACCCTGTTAGGATGCATACGTCAAAACACAACCACAGTACCACTTAGTTTCCAAATGAGTAAACGCAGTAAAGTGTTTTTTTTTTTTTTTACTAAATAACACAACCGTAAAGAGTCCAAAGATGACCTACTGCCCACTCAATCCAAGCCTTGAATCAACAGGCTTCAAAGCATCTTCCACCTTCGCCGGGGAAGTACGTCGTCTTTCACGATGTCCTGTCATTTTTCTACCTCGGTGTCTGCATCTGTTGCTTTCTCGTCTTTTATTTGATTTAGCTTCTCGTCCTCCAATCGTCCTCATGACGGTTCACGCGCAAATGCATTTAGCCTCTGACCGTCCCGACCAGAGTGAAAGTCACATCTGCATGTAAATAAAAGTGAGTGGAGGTGAGCAGCTCGCCGGCCTGGCTAAAGATTCCTGACGCTCATTAGCATTAATTATCCTCCAAACATTTACGATATGTCGGGCCTCAAACACAAAGTAACACACAAAACGCTGCGTCATGCAGTTTCAACAGCTGCTGGATTCAGTTGCTTTTTCAGCCCCAAAACAAATACTGGCTAGAAATTCAAAAGACACAAGAAAGAAGATTAATGGATTGGCTCTGACCAGAAATGGGAATCCATCTCTTTCGGCCTGCTTGTTGACCAAAAACAAACAAAAAAAACAACAACAATGCAGCAAATTTGTGCTATTCTGGCACTTCTGTTTTGTATTGAAAGCTAATTGCTTTTTCGTAAGAAGCTGCCCAGGGTGTGAGTGAGTATGGATGAGCTTGAACTCAGGACCAAACAGCACAGCTAAAAACGGCTAAATCCAAGTCTCTATGTGACAATAATCTCATTAGGGGGTCGTTTTTTTTAGTGTTGCAACCCAAAAGTGCTACCCCGCTCCTTTGAGCTTACGGTTTTAGCCAAGACCCTCAGCCCCCACCATCTCCCCCCTGATCGCTGCTCTGTGTGGCTGCTACCAATTGGTCATTCTGTCAAAATTGCCCCGATGGGATCAATACAGTTGTTGAAATACAAAAATAAAGAAACTTTCTCATAACGTCATTCATTTCCCCTCATATCGCTGAGTGATTTAGTGAAAAAAGCTGTGAAAACTTCAATAATCGCTTGTATCTGTTTTTTGATTACTCGGAATTCTTTCATTCTACAAGTAGTAGATATACAATTTTGTTTTAAATAAATCAAAGTGCTGATATGAAAAAGCCACTGTGCACATGACACTACTATCAAGCAAAAAAATTAAATGATATACCTATGATAAAGTGCATAGTAATAATAATTAATAATCACAGGTGGGATATAATTTTAAAAAAAAAGTTTACAGAACATCACACCACTGCAGGTAAAGTTCTAGTGAACATTATGCAGTCGATGTAAAATATTTTTGCACAATTTCACAAAATTTGGTCGAACAACTCCTTTATAGCACTACTCAAAAACAAATCTTGGAAAAATACCTTTACATCATGGCTCGAGGAAACACTTTTCCAATATGTAAAACTTTCACAGTCAGTAAAAGTTCTACTTCACCAAATAAAGTGAAAGAAGTGACCGTAAAACATTTTTACAGTATGTTGCCTGTCACTTGCTGCCAGTTAATTACTGTAAATCTTATGTAAATGTAGTTTCTCTTGCAGTGCAGGGTGACTTGTCATTGTATCTCTTGTGTGAGAGCTGCAGGTTTACAAGGGCCTCCTGTAAAGTACACTCCTCGGGGTGGGGGGGGGGGGGACTGTAGAGGGAATACAAATGAGCAGCTAATTATTCGCTGGAGTCTCTCGGAGTTGGAAAAAAACTAAAATAAACTGCTCGCACTCTAAATGATGTTTTCAAGTGTCTATTATTATTATTGATTCTCACAAAATTTGATTTTTGCCAGTTAATGTTTAATTGAAACGCGACAACAGAAACAATGTAAGCATATGTGATTTAGAGCTCAAATGATCTTAATTGGCTAAATTGTCTTTTTGCTCTCAATTGATTGAAAACAAACATCAACTAAAAAAAAAAGAAGTGTTCTTAGCCTCTGAAACATACTTTCACTATGACTCTCTGGGTACTGTAATTTTACAGCACCAGTCGCTGTGTTTGGACCTTTTTCATTGGAAGGCCGGAGAGGGGCTCGCTGCAAATCGATTTGCGCCTGCAAGGGTGGGCATGGTTCAAGCTGCACTGAGCCTCCCAGAGTCGAGTGTGTGTGTGTGTGTGTGTGTGTGTGTGTGTGTGTGTGCGCGTGCGCGTGTGGGTGTGTGCGCGTGTGTGTGTATATAGGTGTGTGTGTGTCTTCTGGGCAAAATCTGTGGATTAAGGGAGGCCTGAACTTGAAACAGGAAAGGACAGAGCAGTCAATAACACACTGATTAATGATAATGGCATGCAAGCCAGGGGGATAATCTTTCTAAGCTCTTTTTATCTAAGGACCGATTGACTGAAAACATGGAGGACAGAAAGAAAATGCACCAATCCCCAAACAAACCAGGGGCTTCCAAACAGGGTAAATGTTTGTTTACGTCTTCACTTTTTATGTGAGTGATTAGAAATGCATCCGCTGTCACATCGAGGTGCGTATATGAGTCGGCTTAAGCATGATTTTGAGCTTGTACTCTGAATAATTCGTGAAACTTTCAACCCAAATGTTTTCTTTCGCCCTTCTGGGGACTATCAAAACAGGCAATTGTTGTGCTGCCTTTTCTTTTCTTTTTTCTTTTTTTTTTTTGGAGGGAACTATCTGAATGGAAATAAATGATTTCATGCAGTGCTACCTTAGGTTTCTATCTATTCCAATAACCTCTGTGTTTACTGGCCATAATATTTCACTGTGCATCATTCATCTGTGCACCCATCAGCGCAATTTTCTGTCACCTTGCAACAAAATATCCTCATAAAAGCCTCACTTATTATACTAACAAATTCTCCCCTCCTGTTTTATCCGCCATTATCAAATGCTTATCGACAGGGATGAAATGGAAATTATGGTTTATGCGAGCCTTTTCCCATCAATTTGGCCCATCAGAGTCTCGGGGAAGCTGTGCTCAGAAATCTGAGAGGTGCTCGTCTTTGTGCTCTGGCCTCACCCACTTGCCTATGGATTTGCCACAACTGTGGGCTAATTTATGCAGCCTCATGGATGCAATTATTCCCTATGTCCACAGTCGTGAAGAACCGCGAGGACGCCGACCGTCTCAAGATGGATCGGATGACGCGTCTAGTGTTTATCTGGTGAGGCTTCTCACCAGTGCTCAGATTGGAGACGGATGTTCTGCTCTCACCTTGGTTAGAAGGGGCCCGCTGAGCTCGCTGAACTCTGGCCCTGTAGGGGGCGCCACCCCCCCAACCCTCCCGCTCTTATCCCACAATTCCTCATTTTCAAGCCTTTTGTGGGCCTTTTCTCTGATCTCACTCAGAAGTGAGCCGCGGGCTGCCCTCGTGCCCCTCTCTCGGTGCCCCTTCACCCTCTCTTTCATCCCACACCTCCATGCCTCTCTCTCTCTCTCTCTCTCTCTCTCTCTCTCTCTCTCTCTCTCTCTCTCTCTCTCTCTCTCTCTCTCTCTCTCTCTCTCTCTCTCTCTCTCTCTCTCTCTCTCTCTCTCTCTCTCTTCCCCCCCCCCCCTTTCCGTCCTTCTCGGCTTCACATCCAAGGGCCCGAGCGCCAGCTCTGCTTGGCCCCTCTCTTCCCGTTCGATTGGCCAAATAGTTTATTCACTTCACCCAGACACAAAAGACATCAAGCTGACTGATCAGCGGGCAGGAGCCGGGGCACGGCTGATCAATGAGGCCTTGGGCAGAGCGAGGGAGAGGGAGGGAGGATGGATGGAGGAGGAAGACGAGGGAAAGGGGGGGAGGAAGAGGCGAGGGGGAGGGCTCGACAGGTAGGCTGACAGACGCACAATCAGGGGGCCGATCGATGGGAACTTTTGCTGAGCTCAGATAAGAGGCTGCGGCTCGTTCGGGACACACAACCAGATCCTCACTGACAGGAGCTTTTGTTTCCCGGTGCTCATGAGCTTTATGGTTCTTGAGGTGACACCGCCGCACAAAGCGAGCGAGGGGGAAAAAGGTACAATTCATGCAACGGAAAGATAACATCTGATTCATTTGTTTATTCAAGCGCGGGCCCCTCGAATCCTGTAGTCCCCGAAGCAGGTGTAGAGAATCTGCTAATGCGGTGAGATAAATGCCCACCACCATAATGAAACTGTGTGTATGAGTGTGTGTCGAGGGAGAGCCATTGATTGGGCTCCATTCACGCCTTTGTCAGTCCATCACAGTAATAGTGCAGACACTATTGATTTGATATATTGGAAAACAGTGAGGGGCACCAGAGTACTGTTTTCTTATTTTACTACTTTCAAATGCAAATTCACCGGTTAGGAGGCTTTCTTTTTTTTCTTCTTCTTCTTTTTTTTTTTTTAAGTGCCTCGGCCTTGAAATAAAACTTCTGCTACCGTTAGCGTCACCATTAAGGTCGGGGACCTCAGCTCAATGACAACGGTCCTGATTAGTTTTTGTATCGGCAATCAAGTAATGCTCAAAAAGAATTCATATATTCATTTTAGGGAAATTGATATTGATCTATAGCTGAGTAGATGGTTCAATAGATCCAACTAATTCCCCTTTGTTTTGTCTGTTTCTTGAGTTTAAGTCAAATCTAAATAAATGGAGTTAGTTTGTACGGATGTAAATGCTTTTACGCTCACGTAGCGAGTAATGTGTTCACTAAATGATTATTGCTGGTGTGAAGTTCGCCGTGTCCTCACTTCACTTCACTTGCTGCGCATTTCTCAAATGCCTGCTTCTTCGGTCAAAAATACATCTCGTGTCACCAAAACCGCCCCGCAGTGAAGTACCCCAAGATATCGACGATACTGTGGCTCCAAAGGTGAGCTCAAGTATAGCGTTTCTTTGAACTTTTTGGTCTCTGATTGTTCCCAGTGAGTAGCACAAAGTAGATTTGTGAGAATGAAAACATTTTTTGTCGCTTTTGTTGGAAAAGAAATTGAACTTTTAGGCATAGCTTAAGATGGAATGTATACTTCTCTAAAAAAAAAAAACCCCAACTCTTCCACTTCTCCAACTTTGCCGTTGTTTTTTTTTTTTTACTTTGTAATAAATTCTTACATTACCTTAATTTCTGGACTACTGATCGCACCTGAGTATAAGCTGCACCCACCGAATTTTAAAAGAAAAAAAAAAGGAAAGTTCGGATTTATGTGATGCACCTGAACGCATCAGTCATGTATTGGTGGCGTGCAGCTCGTTTAAGGTAAAGGTCCATAAATTAGCTGTGTCATTGTTTAAGCCGTGTGAAAAATGTAGCAGCTTAACCGTACTACTTTGTAATCATATATTTAATAAAATCATACTTTCCATGTATGTAAAAGTATAAATATTTCTAAAGAAAGATACAATTGGTCATAATAAATTATTCAAATTTACAAAAGCGGACTCACCCTAACCTCCACAAAGCAACACATACTTTATATATGTAAATATATTTTTAACTATGTGCCTACTTATTAATTCAGCTTTATCTTCACCACTTCAAAACTATTTGCTTCTGGTGTTTGCAGGCAACTTTTTACGCTGACGAGCTCTAATAAGGCCACGCGATGCTGCACTTCCAACTACTAACTGTCAGAGGACAAATATATTCCTTGCTTGATCTGTAAAACAGAAATACTATCCCACATATTATCCATTTATAACTCCCTGAAGTAGCTTTTGAGTTTTACTCCTTGATCCGCTGCCCCACTGTAGCTAGAAATTGAATTAATAGTGCTTCCAGTAATTCAATGCAATTCCAAAAAGAGTGACTCTGCTGCACTGTACAATCATCCGAACTGTTCAGATAAGAAACATGGTGAAATGAAAGAGAGATGTGGAGCCCTTTGCCACCCTCAGTCTTCACTCCGTGATGGGGTCATCAGCGCCATCTCACTTTTTCTTCTTAATGGCCGGTGCTTTAACCTTCCCACTTTGTCTCGTGACCTGTCACTCATGGGTTCAGACACACAATCACAGGCACTCTGGGAGCTGATGGAGAAATTGAGTTTGACAACCCGGGCATTAATCTTTGGAAAATGATTTTTTGATTTCTAAATTTGTCCTGTGGAGTGAGGGAAAACAAATGTGCCATCTGCTCATATTTCCCGCCGTTGTCTGTAAAATTGTTTATTAAGTGAGTGTAGAGCCTTTATATAGAGCCCACGCCTCATCTCTGCAGTATGATCACATTAACCTTGAGGAACCTTGAGAGCTTGTCATCCATTTCCAGACAAAATACCTGTTGGATTATTTTTTTATTTAAACAAATGTGAGAATTTATGTAAGGCATGTGTGACATTGCACGGTCTGATTTATCTGTCAAAACAATTGCACGTTTGTACAGCCATCAGTGTAAAGGCAGGTTGGGAAAGGAAGCCAAGTTTCCCTCTCCATACAGTCCTCGTCTACCTGGATGGCTTCCCGGGCAGGCTCGCTTCTCCACCTCCGCTGCGTGGTGAAACGTCGGCGCAACTCGGACAGAAAGTGGCTCCAAGCCCAGTCAGTGAAAGGCACAAGTGCGTCAGGAGGCTTGCAAGCTGATCGATAGCGAGCTAATTGGAAAATAGCGGCAGGAAATGTGATAATGTGGCTGTTCCCACTGGTCTTACTCTGGCCGCACTCCCCACCTCACTCTCCCCATCTTTTCCTGCTCTCGGGGGTCAGGCCTGGGTCCTTCAATCTACTGCTTTTCTAATAAGGCTGGAGCCACTGATCTGCCCGAATGAGCATCACCGCCGCTCGAAGTGAGGCGCACGTGGACCCAGCAGCTTACAAGTGCATTTGTTTGCACGTTACATGCATGAGACAGGAACGCGGCAAGAGAAACAGGAGAGATGGAGCTGGACGTGTCAGTGCCTGCCGTTTTGAAGGATCAAACCACAACCACCAGCGGTGGCACACGGGCGTGAAGGAGTAGCCTACAAGCAGGAAAACAATCAGGCTGGCAGAGAGAAGAGGACGAAGGCAGGGGAGAGACGGAACTTTAGTGGTGAACTTTATTTTTCCCACAAAATATTCTGTCATCCCTAATACCCCAAACCAGTCGCAACCTCTTGTCAGTTTAATTCCCAATAATTAGAAACTGTGTGAGCCCTTTTGTCTGGTTTCAATCCACACTGAGGTTGTTTGCTTGACAAGTAATAACAAAACTGTTGATAAACTGAAAGCAGACCCGACATTCTCATGTGCACAATGTACACATTTCCTGTAAAAGAAAAAAGAACAAGCTATTGTAGAAAGTTGGAAATCTACCTGGGTAATATTGAGCAAATGTAGAGAAAGCATTAGGCGAATCTAGAGCGTGTTGTGTGACTTGATCATTTTGACCCAATGTTTGCCGGGCATTTCTGTGACATTCGTGCAGCGTCTGAAGAAATATTCAAAGTACTAATTCACTATTATTTAAATGAAACTGTCACGAAATGTCATATTTTCTCTAACGACTTGAGAGTTGTTGTACTCCAGTGAGCTCGAGGCTTAGGTCACTCTGAAAACTAAATAATAGAGGCATTTAAATAAAACAGAAAGCTGTACAAAATATGTAAATGTTGGCACATCCTTACCAGGTGATCATGTTAATTTTCAAGTTGGAAATTTTCTACCTTTTTTTTCCTCAAGCTGCTGTTATTTCTGGTGTGAAAAAGATAAGACATCAGAAGAAATCAAAGGTATGGAGCAGTAGAAAGCAGAAAAACTCCAATGGACTGGAGATCAGTTAGGGGAAATGGGAAGCGTCAGTCGAAATGCCACAGTCTCAGGCTTGTGCAAATATTGAGATCGCTACGAAGCACAACTTGAATCACTGATTATGGTTAACTTATCGAGATTGATCTTTAAACTGCTTTCACAAAGGTGTTTCCCTTATATGATGATTCCCTTCATTCCTTTTGGGTAAATCATTTAATAGCACAGAGTCAACTCATCTGTGTGAGACTGATTAGATACTTTGAAGAACCGGCTGAGTTGACTACAATTACAAAAACAACAAAACAGAAAAAAAAATAAATAAATCAGTTGAATGGATGTGATTTGAAAGGAAGTGGGGGAGAAAAGAGAGGGTCTCTCATCCCATTTCAGACTCTGGGGATGCTTGCGTGTCACCAGGATGTGCTGTACTGCCAGACATGAGTGACAGTGATGGGCACAGTGGGCCCCGAATGCAGCGCCTACCACTCTTCCCAATTCCCCCAGCAAGGCCTCTCTATCACGGTGACAAGATGAGCAGACGTCGCGTCAGCTTGAGTGCGAGTCAGTCACTCTTTCTTTCTTCCTTCCTTCCTTCCTTCCTTCCTTTCTTTCTTCCTTCTTTCCTTCGAAGGCCATTCTTCAAGTGGTTGGCTCCAAAATGGAGCTGGTGGCCAACACCTGCCAGCTTCCCCACATTATAGACGATCTCTTTGAAACCACCATTTGTCTGCATCAAAAGACGCGCTTAAGAGAAGAATGAGACACCCAACCGAGTCACTGTCTCCTTTGTTTTTTTTCCTCAGTCTGTCCCTTGGATTTCAGCAGGGTCGTGACGGCACTAGATGTTCTCCGTTGGTACCTGTTTTGTTTGTTAAACCCAGTAGAGGGGTTCATGACGATTGATGTAACGCTTCCTGAGATGAGAAGGACATAAAAGAAGCCTTGCATTTACCAAGACATGCTGAACATGCTATTTTGCAAGATCCTCATCAAGGACAAGTTTCATAATCTGGTGAGGTTTTAAATCTGGTTATAGCAAATAGTTGGAAGTGACCCCTTGCCCTTTATATATAACCATGTACTTGAGATTCTATGAGAATACATTTTCAAGACAATGCTCTGTACTTAAGAGGGAGCCCATTTCATGCTTATTCAACTAAACAACTGTAAATGGAACCTTCACGTAAATTACATAAATGTTCCGGTTTCCTTTGAACCACTGTTTGCTTGTTGCAGTAAAACGGCAACTATTTCAGAGGGAGTTAAGCTTGCGATCCATTTGTTCACACTTGTCGGGACTTGATTCAATTAAACATAACCTGATCTATTTAAAAAGAAAAAATAATAATAATAGAATAGCCACACCAACAGCCATGCTGTAATACCACTTTGTACCACAAGAGGGTGCACTGGGTCACTCGTTTTTGCTGGATTCAGTCCAGGAAAAGAACAAGTGTCTGTAGATTCTGCCAGGGTTAATTTGATGTGTGGCAAAGCTCTTGGCAACAATCTGCTGAAAGTCTGAAGAACAGCCACCCACTACTGCCACCCAGTGCACACGTGAAGCATTAACTATAATTTACATATTGTACTTTTAAAGAAAGGGATTCATGCAGCTCGATTGGTAGATTGATTAGCCTTGATTTTGTCTGTCCTTGCATGAAACACAGATCAAGGTAGCCTGAATATAAGGCAGATTGGAAATGCCTTTGTTTTCCCTTAAAAAATAACTTCTGTGCTTTTCAGTACTCAGTGTAGTTTATCTGAGGTTCAATATATAGTAAGTATAATACGCAAGTTAATTAAATCAAAACCTCTCTAGTCACATTTTCGAATAGACAACAGTTTGAAACCTAAAGCAAGAGTATTATGAGCCAGAATTTGTGCTTTGCTGCCCCCTCCATATATATATATATATATATGTATATATATATATATATATATATCTCCACCAAAGTAAATGTTTGCCTTACACACACATTATCTTATTTTTAATGTGCTCAATTGCCAAGCAAACAATAGAAGAAAGTTCTTGACAGTTTTCCATCAGTGAGAACTGCATTAGGCTGCAGGTTTCCCCTTTTCCTTTTACCTTTTTTAATCACAGTAGAGCCCTTATCAAACGTGCCGCACCTTAGAGCGGTCCTTTTCGTCTTTGACTATCTCAGCTTCGGCAACACCATTTATTTTGCCGTGAAGACAAGCCAATCTTGTTTTGTGTGTGTGTTCTCTTCCTCAAAAGCTGCCCGGCTCACATGTATCTCCAGCTTCATCAACCTCCTGATGAAACCCATACTGGCCCTTCTGCTGATAAGGTAAGCCAGGCAACGAGATATATCCATCATTCCCCTACTTAACGCGCACGCACAGGCAGGAGTGCACACACACTCTCTTACGTTGAAGTGTGTGTGTGTGTGTGTGTGTGTGTGTGTGGGCAGGTGGATTTGTCGGGTGGGGTGGACTATAGTATAACAAGATTAGGATTAGAAATGTGAATGGAATCACATCTTCTACTGCCACCCAAGTAATCAAGCGGACTCAAACAAAAGAGCAGTTCATTTAGTGGCACTTATTCTTGCTTGGTGGCTTCACAGAATAGCTCTCTCATTATTCTATTAACCCTCCTGCATTCAACCCTCCCCCCCCCCACCCCCCACCCCAATTCACGCACACATGCACACAAATGCACAGAAATCTCATAAATTGCGTTGTGGGACTGCTGCCAAAGTGGAGCCCGGGTTCAGCTGGGTAGTTAATCATCTCCTATAGCATGTAATTCGTGTAAACAATGTTTGTTTGCGCACCAAGAGATTGCTCCCCCCACCCCCACCCCGCCTCCAGTTAGCTGTGATGCGGTGCTATACCTGGGAATAGTAGTTCATGTGAAAAACGACCAAAGGTCGAAGGTGTTCATAATTGACTCGCCGTGCCATGCAGGAGTGGAGGCATGGAAAACAGTTCGTGGAATTGGTTGTCATGACAGTGCTCCTCTGGGGCCGGTGGTGGTGGTGGTGGTGGTGGTAGAGTGGTGTGGAATATGAACTGAAAGATTAATTATGCTCAGAGGAAGACGGTTGGTGCTTGTGTGGGCAGGTTGTGTATGCATCGCGTCGTTCATTTGCATGCGTGTTGCCGTGGTCCATCTGTGATTGCTTACCAGCAGCCCTCTCTGACCACGTATCGCTCCAACTCGACATAAACCCGCCAAGACCTTTGAATGATGTAATCCCTCCTGCATCACTTGGTTGGTTTCCACGGTCACTGTGTACACAAGGTCATTTAGTTTCTGATCAATAGCTTGTATCGAGCACCCCCCCCCCCCCCCCCCCCCCATCTCTCCGTTTCTGAAATGGCCGTTAAATCGATGGGAACAAATGAAATTAAGCTCCTGGGCGGCTCGGAGGAGCAAATGATCTTCCTGTGATTAATAACACACTGTAAATGCATCTGTGCTGGGCATATCACATCAGAGAGTATTTCCTTGCCTCTGCTTGTTTCCTCGGGGTAAGACTAAGAGAATAAAACTGAGGTAATGGTATTTATCTGGGGAAGCACCATTTGATAGAACACGGAAACGAGAACAAATGGTTCTGTTTGGACAGATGGAAGCTTGGTACTTTTGTTTACAGGTGGCAAGTATACATATCAGAACTTGGATTTTAAAGAGAGATATTGCACTAGGAGAATCAAATGTATTTAGTGAATAAGGAAGTATATATGTTTGTCTCTACAGGAAGTGCCGAACAGGAAGTGTTCTCAACAAAATAGCATCAATGTTGCCGACTGTATTTGAACTTGTTTTTTAGGTCAAACAAATCAATTCTCCATTGGAGATTGTAGGTTTTCCAACAGAAGTCTGCTTTTCTTTAACTAATATTATACTCGAGAAAAAGGATTCTGCTGGTGGTGCACAGTATTTTACCGTGCCTGTGTACATAGTAACGACTGTACAGAAAAACAGAGAAAGAATCTCCGTCAGGTCTTGGCTACACATGAGTTTACTCACAACTTGGATGTGTTCCTTGGTTTTGATCTTTTGACCAGATTTGTACACAGCAAGAGTCATATAAAATATTACAGCCTCATCCTTCAACTTTCATATGTAACTCCGTTGCTACTGATAATACTTTTATCACTCTCACTAGCTATTCCTTCACACAACTTTCCCAGGTCCAGTGCGTGCTGTGTCCTCAGCAGTTGGCGGGCAGTGATTATACATCTTTGATGCCGAGGGGTGTTTGTGCCAGCCATGAGAATCCCCTGCCAAGGCTGAATCAGGCAGCGGCTCGTTGAGCTGCGTTGTAGTGCTTTTTAGGAAAACCGCCTGGTGTGAGAGTTGTGGTTCTTGAAGGTACCGTCGTTAATCCTATGGTCTGCTGTGCATTTCTCAGATAAAGCAGCACCTATGAAACATGAACTAGACTCTGACTTCCTGGGCTTGGACAAAATGGAAACGCGATTCACAAAGCAGATCCGTATCCTATCCAATCCAAACAACAGTTTTTTTTTCACGGGCTAGTCTCCTGGAAGTCTCAAACCCTTCTCAAATTCCTTATATTAAAAGTGTAAGAACATTAGTATTTAGCATGTCACTCAGGCGCCATCTTGATATTGAGGCTTTGATCGCTGTTTAAACACAACTTTGGATGTCTTGTCTATAAACTTTACTTATGCCCTCACAAAACCAACTTTAAACACTTTAGTTTCAAGTCATCGATAGGAAGACGAGGTGGCGGGGGAGTGCACTGGAGCGAGCCTGACAACTAAAATATGGACATCCACTGATAAATGCATACTTGGCTGTGACCTCTTTCTCAACCATAGAAAATGAGGGAGCTTTGAACTGCCCGCATGGGAACGCTCATGTAGCTGATAACACTGCAGAGGTGAAGAAGTGCTTGATGGATCAGCGAGACGTAGAGGGTAAGGGCAGATGTCTTGTCAGTGGAGCAGCCTTTATCTGAACCATATAACCTTACCACTGCGTCTGTATGGCTCGTACACAGAATCCCCCACCGCCTCCTTTCTTTTTTTTCCATTTTATAAATGTCATCATCATTATGTCTTCATTAAATCAGAATGGTCTTTTTCGTGTATTTTCACAAGCAATTGATTCTGCCGATGGTTGCCAGGAGAAATGGCAGGGTCTGGGGGTTCGGTCCCGCGGGGGCGGAGGAGCAACAGCAGCTCACTTCTGTATGTGTAGTTTTTGCTCTGCTTTTATTTCTCTCAGACACACTGTAGAACCTCTCCCTTTCTGCAGCTGCACAGATGGGTTGTAGTCTTTTATTCATAAGGGCTACTCTGACTTTGATCTGGCTTTGCATTTGCAGCATGTGTCAGATTGAGGTGGAGGGAAGTGGGTGGGTGGGGATGGTGGGATGCAGGGTGGGAGGTTTCTCCTACTGGCCGGACACCAAAACTGCTCCCTGCGTCTCTTTTTCGATGCTCCTCGGTTCCTCCAGGCCTCGCGTGGCGTCTATTATGCATGAGTGTCATAACCAGTGCAGTCGATGTGCTTGGCTGCAGACGCTTTCCGGACATGGCCACAGCTGTGCAAGTCGGGGTATATTGGATATATAAAGGAAAAAAAAACAAAAAACAACAAAAAAAAACCCAACACATTGACTTTGGACTCCTGACAAGTTCCAAGTTGAATCTGCAGAAGTTGAATTGCTTTATGATCATAATTACTCTGCAGCCTAGTTAAAGTTCCCGTGGCCATTCAGCTATTCAATGTAGCTTTCATACAGTTTGCAGTGATAATAGCAGCACATTTACAGCTCAAAATCCCCGGTATTTTCTTTTTTTTCTTTTTTAAACTATGGGCCTTAGGAGATAAAAGGACTTCTAATTTGTAGTCAGCAAGCTGCAATTTTGCTGACTGAAATGACGACCTCAAGAGAGTCGAACTCTGGAAATGGAGATTCCAACCAATTCACAAAGTAATCTTTTCAGTGTCTCCATATGTCTCATGTGAAAATGAAACCCCTCAATAGGAATCGCTCAGGATAAGTGAAGGTTGTGTGTTTGTGTCACGGCTGAAGGGTAAAATTGCTGCTAAAATCACACACTCTGTCGATATGATATAATGTCGTGTTTTATTTCTTTCTTTCTTTCTTTTTTAAAGGGTAACATATCACAGCAATTTGTAAGTTATGGTAAATCACCCTGATTTCCTAAAAATAGACGTCTCGCAGATGGTTTTGAAGTCAGTGTATCTCTCAAAACAGAGAGCTGGCAAATGTCTGCACTTTGAGGATTTTCAAAGTGAGAAACTCGACTGAACATGCCGGTACCATATCCTGTCTCATGTTTTTACCCTGCAGAATATCCCAACTAGCTTTCATCAGGAATCACTGGTCAGTGTGAGAAACCGAGGATTACCAGGTGGCTTTCTTTTCTGCTGCCATCATGAGATTCTGCAGGTTGTAGCACGCTTTTAAATGTACGTCACATTGGATAAAAGCATCAGCTAAATCCATTTGTATCAACTCCAAATGTAGAATCCTGTTTTATTACCGCTGTTACTTTTGAAACGATTCAATAAGGACTTGCAGTGTTGTGATGAGGTTCAGTTATGGGAACAATGGATCTCAATGAATCAGAGCATTATAGAAAAGTTGATTTATTTCAGTGATTCAATTCAAGAGGGAAACTTGATATGCCACACAGGGTGATGCATTTCAGGCATTTTTTTGGTTTAAATCCTGATGATTATGGCTTACAGCAACAAAAAATAAGCATAGTGCAGTATCATAGTGAATTTGAATATTAGACCAATTTAAAAGAGGATTTACATAAATGTTGCTCTACTGAAAGATCAATATTTGGTTTGGGCTGATTTGGGTGAACTACAGCGTCAATGATACTTTGATAGCCACCTTCAGCTCATCAGTATAATTGTGTCTGTTGCTCTCATCTTCATCTTGACAGTAGATTTTCTACAGGCGTTTTGGTCAAACCACAGTATGCTGTGGTCATCACTGCCTGTGGAAACGTCAAACTGGACCCCAATGAAGCTTGGATTATGTGACTTATCCAGACTCTAAGACCTTGATTTTCCAAACAAAAAACAAGATTATACCACTGAGCAACAGTCCAGTCCTTCCTCTCCATAGCCCAGGTGACTGACGCTCTCTGGTTCAGGAGTGGCTTAACACAAGTTGTAGTCAAGGTCCTGGTAAACGTCTGTGTGGTGGTTCTTCAAGCATTCACTTCAATCGCAGTCCGGTGAATCTCCCCCAAATTCTTGAAAGGACTTTTTATCGACCACCCTTCTTCCTCCCGCTTAACTTTCCATTGATATGCTTTGAAACAGCCCTCCGAGAACAACCAACTTCTATTGCAATGAACTTTTATGTCAATTATGGTCTTCTGGACAACTGTGAAGTCAGCAGTCTTGTCCATGATTGAGTAGCCTATTGAACCAGATTGAGAAACCATTTAAAGGCTCAGGAAACTGTGGACGATCCCCCATGCAGCATTTGTATAACAACACACTACTTTCTGCACTACAGTACTGTTCGACTGATGCTCACGAGGGTACGTCATCGTAGTGTGTTCCAACACTGCTTTCATGCAGACGGAGAGAGTTGAGCGTAATCCAGAAACGATGGAACACCTGTAGGAGTGAGTCCCTTTCAAGGCTTGATCAACGTCCATTGCTGCAGAACAGTTTTAAGTTGTTCACCCATTTCATGTTCCCTGAAAAAGGCCTTTTCTGTGAAATTCTGAAATATTTATTTTTCAGTTTTGAGTAACTTCACCTTTTTGTTTATTCTCAGCCTTTGTATCATTTCAAGCTTTCACCTCAGAAAGATCCTTTCATTACTATCATACAGATGGACCAGATACATCAGAAAACAAAGAATTTCACTGAAGACCTACTTCTTTAATAGAAGTAAATGTACTGGAAGAGAAGCGGGTCCTTATTCAATATGTCAGCTATGCTGATGAGTCAGCTCTACAAAGCAGCGCCGGTCAGCAGGTGTCTAGTTACATGACAACAAATCCCCTTATGGAAAGCAACTAAGAACAGTAGCAGTCTAATGGATGTGATGTATTAAACAAATGAGAGTGTCCGGCTCGGTGGTAACTTTCACTTCAAGTAACCAAAGGAAGGAAGTATGGTTTTGCACAATAGGAAGGAAAGGAACATTAACATTATACCTAGTGTTATATATAAACTCAGTTTTTCAATTTAATGTGTTCATGTAGCTTCCTATTAACATAAAGAAAATGGCAGAACCAGACTCAGAGGTGGAGGCTTTCTGCTGTTCCACGTAGGATTACAGGCGAGAACGAGAGAAAATGAAAGGACCAAACACACGATGGTAAATGGGTGAACACAAAGTGTTCTTGGTCAAGGTCAGTTGACCCAGTTGGCAAGAGTGGAAATTAAGAAGGATTGTGAAACATCATAAAGTTTTATTTGTAATATTTAAATTTTTCATTCAGGTTTATCATAATACCATAATAACGTCCAGGCTTAATATAGTCACAGTGAAGGATGTGGACCGCTGTTTTTCCGGTTAAGAGCAGTAATTATTCCCCCTGTCTTTTATAGTACATTCTGCGCGTATCCCTTCCTGTGCCATTGTGGGGTCTGAGGAGAAAAATTATTTTCTTCCCCACTCCCACCACAGGCCCATTTATTAAGGTGTGTTTATCATTCACAGGGACCCGGGTTAAGTGTCCTGAGAATTATATTTAAAGCTGCGGCTCCCAGTTGGCAATTAAGTACAATTCATTACAGCAGACACACAGCCCTACAGGGGAAAAGGTAAGAGCCGTGGCAAAACAGTGTCGCGAGCAGGAGGGCGAGAAAGGGAGCATAAAGGAGGGGAGGTAGTGTGAGATTGATATAAAATAGGAAAGAAAAATACTGAGAGGTGTGTGTCTGTGTGTAGGAGGGATTGAATGTGAGAAATTGGGCAGATTGTGAATTGGAGGTGTTCCTCGTTGAGAAGAATAGAATTCAAATTAAAAAGGGAACAGCCCACAAGCCCCTTGGTAGAAATAGTTAGATTGCAAGTGTGGCTGCATTTACCCTGCGATAGGCCACTTCACTGCACCCCACCTGATAGTGCGGTCTGCGCGTGTTGGCTCTGCGCTCACAGGGAATTTCATGCCTTTCATTTGTTTCATTTTGATGTCAAGAGTGTAAGATGTTCTGGTGTTTTCTTGCCCCGCGGAGTCGCTCCCCAGAGCTGACACTGCTTTTGAAGACGTGACCCCCAGCTGGTTGGGGCGGACTGTTAAAAAAAAAAAAAAGCTTTTTGTTCCCGCGTAAAACGTAACTGAAATCGCTTGAGCGAACTCAATTACTCATTTAGACTCGTACTCATGTTTGGAGTAAGCCTCCAATTTACAGACACAGCAGTGTTTCAACTTAGAGCTGTTTGATTTGATTGTTCCTGTTGTATAAACTGCCCTCGACTTTGTTTTATAGTTTTTTTTATGTTTTTGAATTAAAAACTTGCCTTTGACTGTCTCTGATGACTGAGGTTTAGGCTATTGGATGAATATGTTGTCATGAAATTAGTCTGTTGTGGATAGTTTTATTAAGATGCCTTATTTGTCTGTAAAGCCTATGTAAAGTTACACTTTACACAATACAGATGTGATGAATCTGCCAGGTACGTTTTCCCCATCCATATGGCTTTGTTAAAAAAAAAAAAAAAAAAAAAAAAAAGGTGATTTCACATAAGCATCTAGGATCTCAGTTCCACAGATGAAAAAGAAAAACACACAGCTGGCCGGCAAATCTTAAACCGTAGTCGATTGTAGAAGATGTTCTACCTCCATATAAGATTGATATATTCTCAACTTGAGTCCGGTTGCCATGGAAGCTTTTGGCAGACGTGCCGAAGTGTGTGGCGAAGCTGATCTGCCTGTCTGCAGAGCAAAGGTCTTACTATCATTTGCATTAATGATATTGTGCTGGTTTTGTGAATGGAGTGGATAGTATTGATAAATTATATATATTTTTCACAGAGCTAACGACCAACTTCATCTGGTATTTAGAGGTCTCAGAGTGGAAATCGGAGTAAATGCGGTAAATATCAAATTGAAATCTAAGTTCATGAACTTCCAATGACCCTAAAATCTTTTCCCTCGCCAACCTTGATACGCTCAGATTTCTTCAGTATTCACTGTGATGGTTGGTTGAGTGGTGGACGAAGCACACAGTGAGGCAGGGGTGTCGTTTACGGCGCTCCTCGGAGGTTACAAAAACCATTGACGACATGAAACGACACAAAAACAATAAAGATTAAAAATTACTGACACAGGTCTAAAGGGAACTTGGCTCCTGTCAGTGGAGAGTAACTTCATTCAAGTCCGCAACTCTTTAAAAAAATGAATTGATAAAGAAGCAAGTGCAGTGATCCTTCGTTATTCTTGGCATTGGTATTTGTGAAAGTGGAGAATAAATGTAGGAGGTTTGAAGGTTTTTTTGCAGCTAATTCTAGTCATTTGCAGCAGAAAACTGAAATAACCAAAGGAGGTACGGGCTTTAAGTACGATCAGACCAGTCAGTGTTTGTGTCTGTCCAGTGTAGCAGGGAATACAGGGAGCAATGATGAGTGTTGAATGGAGCTCCAGGTATGTTAAAACAAAAAAAGAAAAATTGCTTCTAAAGATTCACAGTCATTTGAAGCTTTGTTTTATATTCTCAAATGCTTAATAATGGATCCATCCAATATGCTGGAGAAGCTATCCTCAGAGTGAGACGACCTGAGTGGCGTCACAAGGTGCGCGATTCATTTTACTCAGAATAGAGTCAATAACATCGAGTTTGGAACGTGAATGGCCATGTATAAGTGGCCTGCTCAGTGCGCTTGTTCCACCCGAAAAGTAAACAAAACGTTCAAATGAAGAAAAATCTTAATTCAATACCGGCGCTGTTCGTCTATTCATTTCGCAAACTTTGCGTCAATTGTTTGGATGCTCCATTGATCTCATTGTAAATAGGCTTCATTGTATTCATCGAGCCGTCTCTGCGATAGAGATTTTCTTTTCCACGTGTTCTTCTTGTAGAAAGTTGCTTACGGAGCCTCTTTCTCTTCAGGGTCTTTTCAAAGGCCCTTTTGGGAGAATCGCACTGGGAAATGTACTGTTCACTGCTTGCATTACCGTGAGACAAAATCCTATCCAACCATAGTGTTTGCTCATGAATGCCGTATTATTCATGAATGTCAGACTTTAAATACCTGTTTGCAAACCGAACACCCCTTCAGCCCCCGTCCCCCCTTTTCTTTCGTTCTCCTCCTCACCTTCCTCCTGGCTTCTCCTCGCTGTAATTATTCATTCATTCAACTCTCTCATAGCATGTGCAATGGTTAAGAGGTGCTGTAATCATTTCTTTTTCTTGATGGAAGGCTTTTTTTTCCTTCTTCTTCCTGTAATCCAACAGAGCGAATGCCAGGTCTCACTCTGGGTCTTTTCATATGGCGGCTGAAGAGGCCGTGCCTCAGGAGGCTTAGTATTCTTAATCTGAATGGCTTCTTCTTTTTTTTTTTTTTTTTTTTGCATTTTCTCATTTCCCCTCGTCACTGCGAGCCCTCTCCACAAAGCCAACAATGTTTGAGCTGCATTCTTGTGCTGTATATTTTTTTTTTTTGATAAGATTAATGCTGCAGGAGTTTTTTTTTTTTTTTTTTTTTTTTCTCGAAGCATAGTTCTGATGTTGTAATATGAAGCTCAAGATGGGAGTTTCCGGGCTCGTTGTTTAGTTAGTAACCATTCGACTAACAAGATTAAGAGTCCGCAACAATGCTGGAGTGGCTATGCTTTGACACAATGGCGCGTTTGAACCGAACGCTAAGATGCTCTCAATGGCTCTGACGTGAAGGAGGTTTCCTACTCGGTTAAGTGTGTCGTGCCGACACTTGGTAAATCTAACATAAAGGACCGTGTGAGTCGATTGGAATGTCCTTGATTTGTCAGGTGTTTATCATGAAATAACGACTGGATTATCTCGAGATTAAAAAGTTTCACGTCAATTCGCACGTTCCGTTGTGGAGAATAAAGTGAATACGACTTTCTTTTTTCTCACTTTTCTTTGTTCCACTTGAACAATGTCTTTTTTCTAATACAAATGTCTGTCCCCCCCCCCCCCCCCCCCCCCCCCCCCTGCACCAGTTGGACTTAACGTTGCAAATATAAAAATAAGCTTAAAATAAAATGTTGCACTGGATATTGCGGCCCATATCTTGGTGACTGTCACCGATTCCTGCTTTGGGCAGAAACTGGCAAATCATTAATACTCTATTCCTGCCATGTACTCGCTGGCAAAAAGGCTGAGCTCGCAAAGAAAACATGCCTAACAGGTGTTTTGCTTCCTTTAAATGAAAACAAAATAGCGGGTACAACATTAATGATGCCTCAAATTGTCAGACGTGTCATGTTTTTTTTGTTTACTTCTCCACAGAGCAAGGAGGGTTGTTATTATTAGTCGGTGTTGTTGACGCTGCACTCCTGCATTCAGCTCTCCAGGCTCTGCCTCTTACTGTTCCTGTGGCTGCCACACATCACCTCAGGAATCTGATGAACTGTACCAACCTCAGATTAACCTTCAGACCTGTCTTTCTTTCTCTGCAATCCCAGACCCTCACTGGAGGTGAGTCAGGCACTCGCACACTTGGCACATGGGAGTTAAAGCACAGACCTCGTGCACACTCAGACACACACACACACACACACACACACACACACACACACACACACACACACACACACACACACACACACACACACACACACACTCGCAGACAGACGGAGGAGCGATGCTGCTTCATTGACAGGGTTATAAAGAGGTTTAAAATCCACCTGCCCTCCACTGTCAGACAGGCTGTGCTAAGTCTGAAGTTTAATAGACTCAGGCAGACAGACAGAGCTCCAGGAACAGTAGGGAGGATCTTTTAGGATATTCAAGTGCAAGCATGGTTAATTCCCCTCACATATAAATAGAATTTAAAACTTTCGTATTATTGAATGGTTTTTCCAGAATAACAGAGGATTGAGAAAGGTATTCGAAAAAAAAAAGAAAAAGAATGAAAATCATCAATTGTAGGATGATTTTTGAAGAAAATAGACCAAATTGACCTTTTGCCAAACAAACCAGATGGACCTTTGACCTTTCCAACAGTCTGTTTGAATCTAAATATGATGTGGAAGTTCATGTTGATGAAGCCATATCTGCCGTCACCAGATGTGCACTCTGCTATTCCATCCTAGTAAAGCAGTTGGAATAAATAATATCACAGTGAAGAAGAAGCTCATGCTCTTCCTTTTTTTGTGCTGCGTGATCGTTTTGGCTTTGAGCTGCAGCTTTTAGAGCAATCCTTTATCTTCACATATTCCTTTTTTTTTTTTTTTTTTTTTAGGACACATATAAGTTTCTAAGAGGCATTTAGCCGAGTGGCCAGAGAAGCAGTTCAAACAGTTTCATGCCAATTCTGCGGCACTTTAGGAGCAGTTTGGTGAATCAGATTGAATTTTCAACTCGAGACCTTTTGCTTCTCTTGTCTCAATCCTCTCAATACGAGCGCTCTTTTCGTTTTTTCGGTCCAAAACCAAGAGTCTTCGCCGCTGCCTACTTCAGCACCACAAAAAAAAAAAAATGTGGATGAAAGGTTGGTTTTTTTCTTTCTTAGTTGATTACTCACATTGAGTGTGCGGCTCCATTCAAAGTCGATGCCAGCGCACAGCTGAAACATTTTTAGTGCTTGGGGAAATAAACCTCTTGACAAACCAATACCAGTCACCTTTGAATTTTCTCCCGACTGATCAACTTACTTCACTTTCAGTAGCCACTCAGTGATAAGTAATCAATCATTAGTTTGTGTTTTTAATCTCAAACAATCCAAACTAATTGGGAAATTTAAGAGAACTTCAAAATTCAAACAATGTGTTTATCTTTTAGAATAAAACAAAACCTGGAAAATGAAGCAGTGAGATAGGAAAAAAGAACCTGTTCGTCTCCTGTTTGAATGGTGGAGGTTGATAGTGGGTCATCTCTCAGTCCCAAGTGTCCCAAAGCATTGCTTCCATTGCTTCCCATTCATGCAGGTATAGTGAGGATATAGCAGCGACATATGAAATCGAGAGTTTACATATCACCAAACCGAACACTGGGATTATTATTAGTTTTGCAAAAATCGGTTCGAATTGAAATATATTTCTTTACTGGCTCTTTTCCATAACCTGGAGGTGGGGCCCGGGTTGTCACTCCACAATTTCATTTCTTTTGGGTGTGATTTTGTACGGTTCTTGCTTTTTTGCTCGTTGGTCTTGTGACTCTTTCTCTTTCTTTCCTCTCCAGTCCAGTGGCCCCGTCAATATTTCAATAATGAATCAATAAAGTTCACAACAGGAAGAATATCCAAGACCATTTCTTTGCAAATAAAGAAATCTAATTTGGCATCGTAAGACTGTTTTGGCAGATCTTAGAGTTTTGGGAAGTTTGTTCCATAATGCATAAAAACCAACCCAAAAAACGAATTCGCTCTCTCACTTTGTTCGTTCTTTCATTTGTTTTATTTTATTTCAAACATAACAAATCTAAAAAAAAAAACATTGAAAACGTAAACCTGACATGCTCCTAAAGGAGTAAGAAGCAGCATAAGCTTATTAAATCCTACGCTCTCTCCAGTCAGACTGTTTGCATCCTGTGATATATATATATATATATATATATATATATATATATATGTGTTTGTTTTTTTTCAAACAATAACATGCTCATACCTTTCACAAACTTAAATAACCACAAAGGAAGGCAATAAACAGGCAAATAAACCGGCAAATAAACCAAATCTAGAAGAAAAAAACAAAACCGAGTGCATTTTCCACCCATCTATTGTTTGGTTGTGGTCCTCGTCCCAGAGGACCTGAGGGGTCTGGACACTTTTGATCTGAGGACATTTTGTACTTTCTGACCAATTAGCAAGGTTTTAAACTCTCTCCTCTGACCCACATGAAGCCAGTGAAGTGATTTTTTTTTTTTTAGGAATGATCCACTTTATTGATGTTAGTCAGACTCTGACTGCAGCATGCTGGGCCAGTTGCAGCTGCTCATTAATACATAACAATTTAGGCCTTTACAAGTTTTTTTCTGTGACTTCTTTGGACAGAATACTTTTGATTCCGGTATACATTAACAGATGGTAACAGATTTGATGTGGCTGTTATAATTTGGCTCTGCGTTTAAAATCATTCCAAGACTTAATGCTTCGTTAACTTTTCAACTTTCAATTTTTTTGGGCCAAAAACACAACATTTGGTCTTGTTTGCATTCCTGCCTCATCTACTCATTGATCGAGTTTCTCAATTAGTGAAAACAGGAATGAAAAACTAACGTGATCTTTCATAACTCATAATTCCCAATTGAGACAAAGTGAGTCCTTATTATCTCAATAGAAGTGAACCATTTTAGCACAGTGCTCTTAAGTCCCACCCCTTCTTACAATCTGTCAATCAGGATGTGATGAATTATGCTGAATGCATCACTAAGATCTATTAATACCAAAACTGGTTTTGCATGTATCATTTTTTAAGGTGTATTTCATTCAGCAGTTCTGCCTCTGTGTTGTGGTGTATTATTTGGTTCATTTTGTGTCAAATTCAAATGCGATTAACTAATTTGTTACTTCCAAAGTCGCTAATTAATTACTCAATCCTAATATTCACTACATTGTGTATGTTGTAGAGATGAGTTAAGGCTGTGCTCACACTTGTGGCATCGTTCACGTCTGGGATCAAAGCATAAAACAAGAAATAAATAAATAATTAAATTCTATGTATTTTAGTCATATTGGCTGGTTTTCACGCTGGCATGAGAACATTAGACGAAAAAAAGAAAAAGAAAAACAGACGGCAATTGTGTATGTACATAATGTATAACATAACAGACTGTCCATAAGTTCCAGAACAAAGCTGTGTGTGGGGCTAAGTGCACTCATGGGATTACTGTGGTATTATTTTCAACCACTCAGTGGTCAACATGTTGTATAAAGGAAGAATTCTCTCTGTTGCACGCATCAACTAAAACATGAAGGCAAAGGCTTCAGTTACATTTACAAGGGCCAAACACAGAACAAGGTTGTTTGGTTCGCAACACAATTCAAATAGCATCGTATATTATTCAGCGATGGGGGAAAAAAAACATCTTAGTTGAACCAGGAAATGTGTCTGATCAGAATGGAAAACATTTACCTGCAGCACCGTAAAGTATCACCATTAATCTGGAAGAATGCAAATTTCACCTTTGTTGATTTCACCTGAACGTTTGTACAAATTTACTGAAAAACCTAAACTTTTGCTAAATGTATAATAAAGACGCAGAGAAAGCATCAGACTTTGAGATGAGTCAATAACCTTCACAAGGTGATTTAGAATCGTTTAGGCTTCAAAGGTTTGCAATGTTTGGTAACACATGGAGCTGCAGTTTTTAGCAGGAAGAGCACATGACAATTTGCATTTAGTTTGTTTTGGTTTGTTTTTGCTTCATGGTTCAAAATTCCTCAAGTTGGAGCTAAAAATATTGCTCAAGGTGATGCACTTTTGCTAAATTTAGCATTCTTGCATGAAGGCAAGATCTGACATGACATTAGATTGATGGATAATTGTCCCTTACGATGAAATGAAGAGAGGTGCGACGCATCGACTGCCCCGTCCATCCGGATGTCACCTGCAATAATGCGGATTTCATTGATGTGATTTTAATGAAAACCTTGCTTGGCGGGTCGAGGTGGCGGCTGACATTGTTTTATTATGGCGTTTTGCACACTTTGGTTTCTCCAGAGCGGAGCAACACAGTAGGTACACATTCATGTGGAAATGACGCATAATATCTCGAACCCCATTTTTATCTGGTCGGGAAAGTGCCCCGTGTCCAGACTGCGTTAAGATAGGAAGTCAGCCTGATTATTTTCTGTGTCCACATTGGGATCGCATTATGGTAATTTACGCCAGAACATAAAGCACATTTTCCATACATAAATCTTTTTTTCTTTTCTCTTACACGCATAACTAGTCATTTCCCGCTGATCTACAAACATTCTGAATATGGCCTAACCGACATGTGAAGACACACAAAGTTAGACCGATGTTGTTCAATCAATTTTTGATCTTTACTGATAGAAATGATTGCTATAACTAAATCTTTGGCTTTAAGTGTTTAGTTCTGTTTGGGACAAGCGGCCCACTCCAGGGCTGCGCCACATCATGCTCACCGGCAACGTAATTGCATTAACACTGCTTTGGGTCAGGGGACGGAACCTCCCCCAGTTTGAGGAGTTTAAGTATCTGAGGGACTCGGTAATGCAGTTATATTGCCACTGTAGCGTCTGTTAATGACGAGGGATCACTGCCGTAACATAAAGGTCATTTGTTTACTGCTTTGCTCACATTCCTGCCCTAATCTATGGTTAAGACCAGGGCCTGACCGATATGGATGTTTTGGGCCTGATTCCGATATCGGAATTCTTTATTCCATAATAACAGATATATTGGTTGATTACATTTTTAGTGCTGGGGTGACATATAGTTATGTCAGTTGATGATGGTGTGGTGAGCACAGCCAACTTCAGTAGAGCCTCAGCGTTGACCCACAACCAGTAAAACAGACGGACTGCCGATGATATGCGTAAATATACTTGGGTATTTACATATTTTTACACCTTCTCATTTTGATTATGTGACTAAGATGATTATCAGTGTGACCTCATGCTTTGAAAAAGGTGGTTGACTGAGGCCCTGTTGACACTACAATGTTTTCAAGTACAATATGATGTAATCTTCCACTATAGATGTCCACGTTTCTCTAAGTTCTCTCATCAACAAGTCACTTCCTCCATTAGAAGTATTTCTGAGTAATCTCCAGAGACT
Source organism: Lipophrys pholis (assembly GCF_963383615.2). Lineage (NCBI taxonomy): Eukaryota > Metazoa > Chordata > Actinopteri > Blenniiformes > Blenniidae > Lipophrys > Lipophrys pholis. The sequence goes on along the minus strand of NC_137644.1, from coordinate 12,617,351 downwards.
GTGTTGCCTGGAACTCCCAGATGAGCAGCTTCCTGTTGTTATTTCACAGCAACAGCTTTTTGTTTTTGCTGCTTGATGTGAATATTAACCGAAGCCCTGCATTGCACTGCTGCCACTCGATTGGCTGATTAAATGACTGGTTCCTAATAAAACGCTGCGTGGCAGCGAGGTGAGCCAGGTTCAGCCTCCCGCAGAGCGCAGAGATTCTGCCAGCCAGGAACCGAAAACTCCAGTGAGACTGGATTCCGAGCGAAGGACAAACGCGGCTAATTGTTTTCAGCCCATCTCGCATTGACCGGCTCTCAGTGGGGGGTGGGGGGGGTGGGGGCGGGGAGCCGTGACCGCTTGTTGGTGTCCAAGCCCGTGCTAAAAGACCTCCTGCTGTGCAACACGCCCTGGACTCATTTCACACCCTTTTCATTGTGAAGGAGCCCAGCTGTGTGCTTGTACATATCAGTTTGATGTTCAGTCGCTCGGGTGTGTGCGTGCCCACTTGCGCTTTTTGTGTCGGGCGTCTGTGTTTGCCTTTCCTCTGCGTGCGCACGGCGCATATGTCCCGGTGTACGCCTCTTTGTGTGTGATTTTAGCGACTGCGTTGAGGCCTGTCGGTGGCCAACAATAAAGGCAGCTATGCCTCTCAGCATGATTTGTCTCGCCCAGAAGATTCCTCTTAGTGAAAAACATTTTCCGCACGCCTGCTCCTCCATCCACACTCAGTGGGAGAATGTTGCGCTAATCCAATTTAGAAGTGGGAAAACTGTTTTCTGTCATGCAGGGCCGCCGTGAAAATATGCTTTCTATACTAGTCGGTGTCAATTCACCGCCAGTGTTGAGAAATTCAAACTTCAGTTCAAAAAGTTTTACATCCATCTGCACGGGATTTGAAAATAAATATTCAAAGTGAATTTGATAAATGTATTTTTTTTATTTTTTAAAATTTATATCTTGTCTCGTATTAAAATTGATAGCCAAACCAAGCAAGTTGATTAACATGAAGGAGCAGTCAGGGGTCACACAGAGCCATTGAGGCAAGTGCAAATAACCTGCAGGGATCAAACTACCATCACTTAACAGCTCGTTGTGCTGTCAAGATCTGTAACGGGGCCGGCGTCCATTAAGGGAAGAAATGAGCCGAGGGTGAATGTTACCATTACATCTTGTTGACCACCTGGGGAATGGTCGATCTATAGTGGATTCATCGGTGATGAGTTGGAGGAATGTCAAATAAATGGATCACAGATTGACTGCATGCACTTTGAAAACCTAGCGGGATCATATGTTGGTTTGCCTCCCACACGTAAAAGATGGTGTTGCTGGTATTTGCAGGTTATTGTACATGGGAGTATTTGTATAGCATGGCGTGCCTCCATTCAGAGGCTGTTGGTGGTTGTCTATTCATAACAGTGCCTGCACAGAAAACATGGCTGCCTTGCATTCGTAAATATAACATGAACTGTATTCTGTGATTGACTTTCCATATTCTATAGTTATTGATCAATAATCACTACCGTGATACGTGTTCTTTCAACTCCACGGTTTCCTTGAAGTTGGAGCGAAACGTTCTGAATCTCAAACGCATACGCATGTAGTTGGAAATCCTGTGAGGTGTCTGAAAAGCCTTTCTGGAGAATCTGTCCTGCTCCGTTGCAGAGTTCAGGAGCGGCTTTCAGAAATGTCTTGTACAGAGTACCTGACAAAAAACTCTCAGCACACAACACAGAAATCTCCAATTTTATGATATTTTTTTTTCTTGAGTGTATTTTTCGATCATTGTCACCATTTGTGTCTTGAAAATAACACTGATTTAGTTTTTATTGCAGGCTTTTTGTAATAATACTGTATATCCTAACTCTATATGGATTTTGCTGCACCTCCCCCCCCCCCCCCCCCCCCTACATATGGCAGATCAAATCAACAGGATACCTAAACTATTCTCTCAACCTCACCTTGTGCTGGGTTGTGACTGCTGCTGTAGCAAGGTTGCAGTGGAAAAACTAAACAGTATTACCCACAGGGAGGAAATGCAAACTCCACACAGGAAAGCCCCCCCAAAACCAACCCAGATTGCAAAGTGAGAGCACTGAGCATGAGACCACAGCGTGGCGCAATTTCCCAATCCATACAGAGTATTCTCCTAAAATAGCCCATCTTTAGGCTTGGAAAGGCAAACTGGCCTATTCCCAATCACAGCACACGTTCTTTGTTCACAGCAACTTTTTAGTTGAATGTCTGTTTTTCTAATATATTTTGATTGAGTAAATATAAAAAATATGTATAGACGTTAATATCTTTTTCATATTTACACGGTGGGTGTATTTACATTTTATGGGTATGTGTTAAAATGGATTTTTTTTATTTTTCCCCCCCTCAGAATTGATGGAAGGTGAAAGGCTGGCGTTGTCATTGCCCTCTATCATTTTGGCTTTAGTGTAGTTACCTCACCGAGGACTCTGAGATTGATGCAGGAGGAGGGATGGGGCGAGATGAAGGCAGTTGAGGTGCTGCTACGACTCCTGAAGGGAGCAGCCGACAGACAAAGAAGACGAGGCTCCACAAATAAATGATAGTTGACGAAGACATAGTTGAAGATTGGGAAATGATGGTCTAACGTCTCCACAACTGTTTACAAAGGATACAAATGTGTACAGAGTACATCACATCACTCTCTATATCCATTCTGCATTCCACAGCCTCTTCTGATTGAGGTAGAAACGGTGAGCTTTAATGTTTTCATTTTGCTTTGGCTCGGCACCAGCTCCTCCCTTAAACCCGGTCACGTTGGGGGAAAAATCTCCTCGCGCAGCACATCTTTGCCTACACAGACGATGGCATAATCCAGAACCAGAGAATCATTTTGAGTTTCAGGTGCACTAGGAACAATTTGCTATTTCTCGTGACGCGAGAGGCAAAAAGGGACAAAGTGAAAAGTCACAAGTGAAGCTTTTAAAAAATGTCACAAAGAGGCAGTGAAGACATTTTTTAAAGACTCTCAGTGCTCTCAGTGTTAAATGCGGAGTCTATTTTATTAAGAAAGCTCCTCTGCAACGGTCTTTTTTTTTTTTCCACGAGCTGTTGGGTTTTTTATTTTTTTATTTTTGACCTTAATGGGTAAAAATAGTGCCTGCGAGCCTTTTAACGCTACCCTTGGCAGCTCTTGGCCAATTGCTGCTCCGCGGAGTGATATCTTCTGTGCTCTCACGACCGAGCGGTGATTTGATTGCTCGCTTCCTCGTACCTCCAGCCAAAGTCACACACGTGCGTCATGTGTTCAAAATAAATCACAAAAGGCGCAGTCAAGTGTAGTGATTGTAGTTTTATTCAACAACAAAATCTCAAGCTAATTAAACCAAATAAATCCATGCAGTCAGGCTTAACTAATTATGGCATGCGGCTGGGATCTTTAAAAATGAATGAACGCACATTATATTGAATTTCCTGCACGCACTAATTAAATGGGTTAAATATCTAGGAATCATCAGAGAAAATAAACACATGAGGAATTAATTAAATGCTGTCATATGAGTGCAAATAACAGGTGCGCCTTGGGATGATTACATCAAACACCCTCTTCTGTTGTGTTGAGTTTTTATTATTTCCCTGCTCCATATTTAATAGACTTTACTTAACTGAGCTTGAAATGGTTTTGCTGCAAAAGACGATCCCTGCTGCTCTTAATTCTTCATACAATCATCTTAAAAATCTCTTTAAAAAAAAAAGAAGATACTTTTAAGACCTTTATGTGGCCCGAGTTGTGCACATGCTGACGACGGCATATTGAAAACAACGGAGAAGGAATTGAATCCAGAATGAGCTTCACATAGTGTTTCCCTGCAGCACATTTCACGAGATGACTTGGTTGTGATCGTTTGATAAAATAAAAAGAGTGGTGAAATTTTGCATGATAACATAATAGCTCTGATAGTTTTGACTCACTACTGCCACTCCCAATCCCATATTTTGTCGATGATAAGTCGTATCGGGAGAAGCTGCTTTGTGATTTCCGAGCTTCAGACACTTAACTGTTAATAATTTATGCTCATTAGAGATTGCACAATCCTGGAACATATAAAGAGCCAATCTTTATTCATTCAAATAGAGGTCACCCACACTTGCTGTCTTTCTTCTGTAGATTATAAATTGCACCTCACTCTTTCTCTTTCTCCACCCACCACCTCTCAGCGTTTGAGAAAGTCGACTGAATTTAAATGGGATAAATCATAAATCTGATTAGGTGAATATTCTCTGTGATCTGCGGGGCAATATGGAGGAAAGGTGATGAATTGAAAATGATGAGACTTCTTTCATTTTCTCTCCTTTTTTTTTTTTTTTTTTTCTTCCTCCCTGTCTGTCTTCCGATCCACCCCCCGTGAGGAGTTTAGTTGAATAATTTACTAGCAGGGCAATAATGTGCGGTACTTCATTAGATGGAAAAGCACTCCGGTGTCAGCGGAGATGTCTCTTAATTGAGAAGCCTTTGATGAATCCCGATCAGAACTGTGACAGTTTCAACAGTCTGGAGACGGATCGTCGTAACCTGCAATTTCTGCCACAGAGATTTTAATACCGCGCCGCAAACAGTCATTAAGGTGCTATCAGCTGTGGCTCAAGGTTGACTGAAGCACGCTTTCCAAACAAAATTAGGACATTAGTTTTGGTTTAAAAAGTAACGTCACAGGGCGACAAGTGGCGCTCCTCTTTAAAGGAGAGATAGAAATTAGATGCTTCCGTCTGCCAATTTCTGGCTGCATTTTCAGTCTGTGCATAGAAAGCTCGAGTAAAGATGCTGGCAATTCTGAATAAGTCTAAATGTCACTTAGAAATAACAAGCTGCCTTTAGAATTTGTCTGTTTGTGCATTCAACAACATTGCATTCATCAGAGCAATATTGGACAAGCAGAATATTATATAATTTTTACCCATCTATTAATTTCGCATTCATGTTGTGGTGTTTGTATTTGTAGGGAGGTTTCCGTATTTGCGTTATTTGTAGTTTCTTTATTGCCATCATAGCTTTGGTTTTTGTGGTGTGCTTTACTGTTTTTCTTGTATTTTGCATTCATGTCGTTGCTCATACAAGTTGTCTTGTGCATTTTGCGTGTGTGTGGTGGTATTTGCATTAATGGGGCTTTTGCATTGATGTTACAACTTATTGAATTACCTTTATGGCTTTTGCATTGCTGGTATGGGTTCTGCATTGATGCTGTGCTTTTTTTTACTGTTGCTGTCACTAATTCAAGTATTTTGTGGATTTTGCACGTGTGTTGTGGCTTTTGTTTGGATCTCGGCGCTGACGCAGTGGACTTGAGGCATGTGCATTTGGGATTTTTATTATAGCTAAAGCAATTGTCTAATGGCTTTTGTATTTTGTTGTAGCTTTTTTTTTTTTTTTTTTGAAATGCTTAACATGCTCATTAAATTAAACATTATTTTCTCTTTTTTTTTTTTTGGTTTACATTCTGTCAAAAAGCTAAAAACACACATATTTTGGTCCTTTGGGAAAATGAACAACACAACTAAAACAGACAGTGTCCGCCTCGTGTCGGTAAAGGTCAACACTGTAAGAGGAGCATTAAATGTGGCCAAGAATTGTTGCTGTCTGACGCCTCTGACACCACCTGTGTCCCACCGGGTCAGTACTTTTCTCCTGCCTCCCTGCTATCATAAAGAATCCACTTCAGCAGAACTTTCCAGTGTACTTTTAAGAAAATAAAAAGCTCATATTTAATGGGAGCAATTCTTTTCGCATTAGGCTGACGATGCATTTCATTACAGGTTCTAAGGTCAGGAAGCAGCATCGACTTCTCAGGCAGATGACTTCACATTATTCAGTCCTAGGCCATTAGCTACCGAGATTATTAGCTCAAAGTTTTAGAGCTTTATCAGTGTTGGGGACGCTAATGAAAAGGGATGACGTGGAGTTATTACATGAAATGGATTCTTTGCCGGATCTGTGGTTCAGGGATGGTTGAGGAGCAATCTTTAAAGATTTTATGGAAACAAAACAAGTTGACAAATTAAGCTCTCTATAAAGCTCATGTTCATATACTGTCATCTTGTTGGCTATATTTAATGTTACCAATACATCATATAGTTAAATCAATGTGCATGAAATGCTTGCATGTAGAGAAACATGTACAACTGGAAAAATATGTAATGTACATATATTTTGACTTATTTCTGAATTTAGAACTCATAACAAATTTAAAGATAAAAACACACACGACTGTGTCTTTTTTTTTTTTTCTTTTCCCATCATACCTTGGTGACCTTCTCTGTCGGGCACATTAGATGAAGCCCGGTCTCAGTAAGCATACAGAGTGTGAGGAGCGTTTTATCATGCCAGAGACACAGCCGAGGAGAAGCCATTGATCTGTGAAACCACAGTGTCAAACCTCTGCTCTGTGAACAATGTGTGTTGGCTTCAAGCTTGCAAGTAATTGGAAACTTCTTTTTATCCTAAAGGTTTAAATAGTGCTTTTTCAAATTGTGAGGTTTCACTTTTCTTTTTTTTTTTTCCCCCCCATATTTTCCATAATAGAGGGTCCAAGGTGATGTGGAACATAAACGGGTTGAAGTGTATTTATAACCCTGGTTATACTTGTGCCAGGCGGTGAGGCATGATGAGGGTGTAATAAAGTCTCATCTTCGTGTTAAAACTAGTAAACAAGATCAAAACTAGTCTCTCTCATTTATCACGATTTGACATAACCTGTAAATCTCCAGCTTGTTGTTTGGCGTTTCTCAAGTGGTGACTGTGCTGACTGGGCCTGGCCTTTTCTCCGTAGCTAATTCAGATCTTTGTGAGAAAAGTTGATGGATGAAGGATCTCTGTTAAATTTGTTGGGGGCAAATATAATTATTAAAACTGCCCAAAATCTTATTTCCATACTCGAACCTTGTATTTCTGTCACCTGGCAGTGTGTTGTTAATCCATCTGGTTGATAACAGTATGTCGACCTGTTTCGAAGGTGGAGGTGGGCACTACATTATAATAACTGTTTTTCAAAACAAAACAAACCAAGAAAACACAGTTTTTTGTTTTCTATGGTGTAAATACATCAAAGACATCTAAATACATAAATATGAATCAACCAGGTTTCAAGGTGCCAAAACTGATCTTTTGTGGGTCAATACCGATAAAATGGACGAACCCCAACAGGAATGCATTTCAATACCCTTGTTACTGGTGATATTATATAAAATATGTCCTCTATATTTCTCCATCATCACGACATATCCAGATTATAGCCAGATTATAAGTGTTATTGTAACACTTCACAGAAACATGTTGATGACCATGTCCCATCAGAAAGTGACAACTGCAAAAACAAAACTCCCTGTTGGAAGTTTAAATAAACCGAATGATTGATTTGTTCAGAACTTGTCACTCCAACAAAGCCCAATGACTCCTTTTTGTTTTGGGTTACGTTGACTCCCCAGTCAAACAACGCATATCGTTCAAAATGCCCTAGTTAGGATTGTAGGCCCTTCATGGATCGTCTATGACGAAATGTCATACAGTCGTATAGTTACTCACTTCCCCTTCGATCTTCATCTGCAGAACAAGTCCCTTTAGGTCCTTTATCTGTTTTATTCATTGTTATCCAGATTCGATGGGTATAGGAACTGGAATTAAAGGTGCCTCCACATAAAGCTGCTGAGACAGATCACACTGTGATGGCCAGTGTCACTATTTCAAGCAGAATAATGGTCTAACTGGGAAGGTTATGAAACTGTGCAGAGTGGTAAGGATTCCTGTTGGTCACCTCACCTCGAAGCATTATAGGCATGGCTACAAAAGGAAACTTGCGGTGTGCCTAACATATTTTGCCGGCGGGAATTGGAACGCTCGGTGATCCCTCAGTCTGCATCGGTTGCCCTGCAGACGGACATCAGCCCCGCCCCGCTACACCGAATAGTACCCCTGGCTTGCAACTGGAGGTGGAAAGAAATGTATAGCTGGAGGTGGCCCGGTGATTTTCCATCCAATTATTTACTTCCACATGTTATTTGACATGTCTACAAACGGGCAAGACATAAACTTACACACCTTCTATCCTCTCAGCAGACGCATGCGACCTCCATATCTCCCGCAGCTGTGGCATCGCTGTCACCGGTGCATTTGAGCCACAAACCCCTCCATTTCTCCATTGCTCACTCTCGGTATCCCTCCATCACGAGCTGAGCGGGGCATCAGAATGCTATCACGCCCCAGGCAATCAGAGATACAGTCATATGTCACAAATGGGTGTCAGCTCTTATTACATTGGGGGGGGGGGGGTCGAAGGCAAGTGAAAACTCACTTATCAGAAAGGACATAGCTGTGACACCACCTCCCCCCTTCCTCCCCTCCCTTCTTTCTCCGTTTTCCCAGCCTGTGCTGGATATCACTGCCTTCCTTCACAGAGCTGGCGATATTTGACCAATAACACAAATGTAATACCTCTCCCCTCCGCTCTCCACCACAATCCCAGCTGATTTAATGGACCTGTAAGCTGCCAGTATAGTTTATTCAATGATTTTTAAAGGATGAGAAGCGAGCCTGCCGGTAGAGGAAGGACACACCGGACGTCATCTCAACTTTTATACTGTCGACTGGACCGTTATCAAGTTAGTTGCAGGAATTTGTGATGATTTATCGCTTGGTGTTACCGTTGGGCGGCTTAGCAAAGTTTATATAGGAATAAGTTTTCGTATCTCATGTCATGTTTTCCTGTTTATAGCATTCCTTGTCGCCTCAAGGTGTTCAGAGGGGTCGTTGAGGTTTTTGGGGCATTCTAATACAAACAAATGTGAAATAATCCCTTGTTTGATTTTGAGAGACTTTGTAAAGGAAGAGGTTTAATGATACAACTTTTACTAAGTTTGTCCTCTGTATTTTTTTCATACATAGAGTCCAATACTTAAGAAAAAAAAAAAAAGCAAATCCATAAGGATGTTGACAGCTCAGTTCCGGGTTTTAATTATTAAATCGTTAAACAGTGACACTTGATGCCGGTTATTATGAATCATATCCATTCTAATAGGCAATTATGTGCATGTTATTCTTCATCCATCGACATTCTAAACTATGTGGAATAAAATGAATGGGCCGAGTTGTTCAAGTGGCAAATCTCTATTTTTCAAATCAATAAACTTTCTTATGAAAGACGAATAATGTTACATGACTGAAATAAGAAATATCTGCACACAGTTCCCTGTGCTGAAATACTGGAACTCACTTCATACAAAAGAATGCATACAGTGAAGAAGACAAAGGACAGAATACGTAATTGTCCATGCTTTATGGTGCATTGACTATGCTGAGCCGCGGTGCAGCTTTGGGTAGCCTGGGGTCATGGCAACGTGTGATGATAAACACTGTGTTTGCAGGAGGCAAAGGAGACTCTGCTGTGTCGCACTTACACGGCGCATGCATATTTAAACACGCGGCTTTTTATGTGGCGTTATGTAGCTGGCACATCTCTCAGTGAATACGCAGGTTTTTTTTGTGTTGGGATAAAGTGAAGTATTCGTCCTCTTGTGTATGCATCTGTATGTACAAGTCAATCCAGGTTCCTCAGGACGTCCACAAATGTGCAGCAAAGTTCGGCAAGTTTTGCACCTATCCCTTGTTTTATGCCTAAAAGTGGTCTTGGCAAAGCAGCAGCTTCATTTGGGAATTTCTGATCATGCAAATCACCTCCCTTTTCTATTTCTACCTACTCCGCTGCTGTTTGCCTGAAGCTGAGGCTTACCTAGGGGTCGCCTACAAGTCATGGTTTCATGTATTATTTTCTGTGTGAGCAATTTGACAGGAATTCTTTTGTGGATATGTGACACATGAAACCTTTGTTAGTGAATGTTTTGAATTCTAAAAATTCTATCTTATGGGACGAATCCTATAAAATCTGAACTTCCACATAGACATGTCGAAACTTTCAAGTGCAGTCACTGTCACTAAACACCCTGTTTTTGATCCCTTTTTCATCCGACGAGCTGGACCAGTCTGCTGACACGACTCGATTTCTTTATTTGTGTGTGTGTGTGTGTGGGTGTGGGTGTGGGTGTGGGTGTGGGTGTGGGGGTGGGGGTGTGGGTGTGGGTGTGGGTGTGGGTGTGTGGGTGTGTGGCTGAGCTTTTGTTCACTGGGTTGGAGAGCCACCCTGACCACAACTCTTTTCCCCCTTGCTTCTCTCTTTACATACTGGATGCCTGCAGCCATTGACAGTTGACTGAACTCTTTATCAAACGTAATATTTTTTTTTCTCAAATAGCTTTTACTTGCTTTGTATCATAAAGAGGGGGTTTAGAAAAAGGAGGGATAGGTTTCCCTGCTAAGTTGTCATTTCCATTCTGTTTAGTGAGGATGAACAGGTCAATAGAAAGAATGGCTAAGCTGGATGCTATACATAAAGACATTTTTTTTTTTTTTAATCGCAGGGTAATTGCGTTTAAGATAAGATATCCCTTTATTTATCTCGCATGTGGAGAAATTTGCACTGGTTCAACAGGATAGTACAGAGAAAGAAGCACACATAGCAGGAACTAAAAAAAAGCAGATAAAAATACAATATAATAGAAAAATATGCACACGGTGCCTATAAGTGTGGACATGTACAGAATATGGGGGTGGATGTATTGCACAAAAAGCAGATAAAAAACAATATAATAAAATATATGCACACTTTTGATGCACCCTCAGATGCTATATTTAGAAAAAACTACACATATACAGATGGCATTTTGCCATGTAGCCCAGTTCGCTGCCTTGTCCTCCACATGTGGCTCCCATCTGGGCCCAACTAAAATTCACATGCTTGAGCGATTTGTGGTTTATTTGTGTGAAAATGAGAAATGACAGACGATTCTTTTCAAATCAAACCTCTTTTCATGAATTCTTCGTCACTTTTTGACCTTATATATCAAAATCCTGGCTCTCCTCCTGCCTGCATAATCACAAACTCCAGATATTCTATTTATCTGTTCACTTTTTATCAGCCTTCTCCATCGCCATTTGCCCGCTTCTCTCCGTGGTGGCAGAAAGGGAGGCTCTTGGATGCTGACCGCTCGGAAGGACGGGGCAAAAGGAAAAAAATAAAACAAATCACCTAGCTTGGGACAGTCCAGCCATCAATCTTCCTTGCTGCCATTCCTTTGCTATCACTTCTTCTATGTCTGCCCACTATCTCTGTCTGTCTGTCTCCCCCACCCTTCCCTCTTTAATCCCATCTTCAGTCAAGGCTGGACATGTGTGATGGCCCTTCTTCCTCCTCTGTGCCATCAAGCCGAACTGATATAGCCCTCCTCTTACCCCTCTTCTTATTACTCCTCTGTCTAGATATGATCTCCAGGAGGCTTCAAACCATTGTGCTCCTCTTGCTGCCGTCCCTTGGTGACCGTTTTTATAGAATGGATCCGGATGGGCGATGGCTTAGCTGAGGCCACAGTGGAAATCCTCCACTGATGGTTTCATAAGGAGGGCTGTCCTAGCTTAGCTGCCACATCGAAGCTCGAAACCTTCTTTTAGACTCGAGATCCCAATAGATCCAAGCGCCACAGATGATGCTGGTACAACTGTAAACCAATTAAACTGGAAAAAAAAAAACCTGACTTAAGATCCATATGGATGAAATCAGATTAGGTTTGACCCTCCTTTTGCACTCCAGGGTCTCAAAAAAGGAAGACTTCGGGTTGTGGCCTTCCGTTCGGTGGCTAATGTCCGCGTATGGAGCCTGGGGATCGCACAGAGGTTTTTAACCTATCCTGTCAGTGTAAATTAATGAGATAATTAAGGGCTCAGATGGTATTAGCAGTAGACACCTTAAGTGCCCTCAGGCTCTCAGAAAGACGGGCAGGATGTAAAGCTCCAGTATGCACGGTGCGAGAGGACAGACCGCGCCGTGAAATGCCGAGGTGGACAGGTCAGCTGATAACTGGCGTTTTGCAGGAGTTGGCGCGAGACTTTCGCGAGTTGTTTTAGCGACAGGCTCCGAAAGTTCACCCCCGTCTGTTCCCAATGACAAGAGGGATGACCGAGCCGGAAAAATCACATTTGTTTTCACACTTAAGATCAATGGTGATAAGATATCAGGTGGACATAAGGAGGATTTAGGAGGCTCTTTTAGGAAGTTTAATGTGATTATATTACAGAGTCTGCTGCAGTCATAAAGTCAGCCAATTTAAAGCATCCATAAAAGACCCCCCCACCCCCCACCCCACCCTGGGATAATATTCACATGATAGATCCTTCATACTTCCTGTTCAATGGCTCACTCTTTTTTTCATGGCGATAATTCTCATACTTTATAAAATATGAAATAGTGAAAAAGGGTATATTTTAGTCCTTGATTATATTGAAATTTTTTTGTATTAATTGAAGTTTCATAAAAGTAAACAGAAGAGGGGATTATTTCTTGAATTGGTTATCAGCAACTTAAAGCTAAAATGAAGAATAATGTAGACAATTTGTATTTTCTTGCCCTATTTTTAGAATATTTGTTATTTTTAAAATCACTCACTACTTTTTTTTCTAGTTTTATAATTCTAGTTTTTTATACCACTGGGCTTCACAATGAACGTACAAACTCATCAATTTATGCTGAAAATTGAGATGATAAATAGTATTACGAATGATAATACTAATTATTTAGATTTTGTTTTTTGGGAAAACCTAAAGAAGCAAACTCCCTGAAGCCTTTCGACACTGGTTCTGTTTAAAGAAGCGTGAATGATGATTATTGATGGATTTGATCTTTCTAGAACAATATGTTGGATTGATAAATTAGGGTTTTGAGCTCTCCCGGGGGGACCTGAAGGGCGTTGCACTGGTAAAACACTGCATTTACAGCACTTAATTGAACTCTGACTAGAAGTTATTAGCCCCACTGATTAGAGGTCTCCATCTTGGCACTGTTATCTTCCCTCAAGTAGAATCAATAGATGACAAGTTGAGAAGTTGTTTCAGGAGGGAGAACTTCTTCAAACACAGCGTCCGGTAAAGGGGGTCGTGACATGAACATGGCTCGTGACCGATGCATACAATTTTACAGACCGAGTGGAGAGGAGGAGTGCTGCGACTTCCACATTAGAGACCGAGCCGCAGACACAGGTGGGTTTTTAACCTGTCGTCTTTCTAATTTGAAACGCAGCGGGAACCCCCGAGTCGTTTTCCCCGGCAAACACGTTAAAGGCTTATTACTTTCACAGTGATCATTTTCTGTCCATCGGGCAGAGGTAATTAGGTTCCCTGCTCACACCGTCTCCGCCAGTGTCAATGATATCGCTTCAGATGGCGCGCACTGTATAGAGACGCTAAAATGAGTGATTATTATAGAGCATAGCCTGTGGGTGTTCCTGCCAATGACAACCCTCATCCATGCATTCATGCGTGTGCTCACAAATGCGTCCTCCGAGATGCATCCAACGCAATGAGATAAAGACATATAGGAAAATTACCATTATTACGCTGGGATGTTCAAGAGTGCAATATAATTCAAGTCCTACATGTTCTGAATTGAAAGTTCACAAAGTGTAATATGGCACTTTGATATAAGTGACAAATTCCAATCATTGTGAAATAGTCATGAGTGGGATGCCAGTGGTTGTATAGTTGTCGCATTTGTCTCGTTTAACATCAAACTATCTCGTCCTAATATAACACACACATCTTGAAGTGGGAAAGATCACTTTCTGTTGTTCATTTGGAATTTTCTTTTTCAGCTCAGTGCAAGATATAAACAACTCATAACTTTTTTTTGGTCATTAATACCATTAAAGCATTGCAATAAAAGAATTGATTTAAATGTTTGTTTTTTTTACCAATGAATTATGTAACTTATTTGAACAAGGCAAACACACATGGTTGGCGTTCAAGTCGTTGCCGTGTAGTTTGTCTAACGGCTTCCTTTACTTTTGTTTCATGTAATATTAAAACATATTGCAGATTATTCATTTGCTTGTCCTCCTGCTCGTCCGTCCGTCCATATTTTCCACATGCTTTATTCAGTCTGGTGGCACGAGAGTGAAAGAGGCTATGCCCCCCCCCCCCCCCCCAAAAAAAAGTTTCCAGTCCATCATAAGGCCACTTACGGACTGATAATAAGAATTCTCATACAATTTATCCATTCTCGCCTTTCAGGACAAGCAAGGTCACTGTACACAATAAACACGTTAAATTCAGGGTGGGAGGGACAGTGAGGCTGAGAGAGGAGGCAGATCTAAGAGTGAGGCTGGGTGTGTAGATGTGGAGGAAGTCGGTGAGGGATGAAGGAGCGAGGATATAGGCCTTGGATGTCAAAAGTAAAAATTTTGAATTGGGGAGTCAGCGGAGTTTGTGGAGAAGTGGGGTTATGTGAAGGTACTGCAGAAAATGTGAGAAGAGCCAAACGTTGCAAACTCCACACAGAATGTCTCTTGGAGGTTCAAACCAGTAACATTCTTGCTGCGAGCCACCTTTTGTATGATGGCAAATTTTGTCGCAATTCATCTTATTTTCAAGCTGAAATGCTAAAGAGTTGTGAAACCGCTCGATCCGCAGTATAAAGGAGTTGCTTCCTTGGATGCCAGAAGTATTGGCTCAATGTCAGCTCTGACTTTCTTGAGACCGAAGTACATCTTTAACAAGGTTAGAAGGTCACCAAGACATGTGTAGTGTCAGAGGTGAACTGAAAAACAAATACCCACTGCTGCATTTTAAAAACAAGAACAAAAAAAAAAAGTGAATCCCAATTGGATGAAGAACAGACTTCTGAGAAGGGAAGCAGCCTGTGCGCTTGCATATGAGGTTGTTGAGGTTGCGCGTGCTGTTGCTGTTGCGATCGTCCTTTATTGTGTCCTCTGATGTCAGTCAATAGTTTGGCACCTGCGGGTTTGACTCCTCTCCTCTAACACATGACAAGGGACCCACCGCGTGCTCTGCTGGACTGAATCCTCTCCCCTCACTTCCTCCTCAGCCTTTCTGCTCCTCCCTGGGTGATCTGCATATGACACCTGCCGGGGCGGCGCTTCAGAAGAAATCTGACATTTCATTCTCACCCGTGGATTTCTCCTCTCTCTCTCTCTCTCCCCTTCACACTTTAACCTTCAGTGTTTACACTCATTCGCGACCTCCAAGTGTCTGACGGTCCAACACTGAAACACAATCTAAATGCCATAGTAAGGTTTTCCTTCTTCTTTTTTTTTTAAGTTCAGGAGTGAACCGCTGACAACAAGCTTCAAACCACTTTTTTTTTTTTCCTTACCCGGACTTGCTTGTGTTCCAGAAATGTCCAGGATCAGGCCACAGGGCACAGGTGAATTTTTTTGTAACTGACATTTTCTGCAATAGTCTTCTTTTTCTTCTTCTTCTCCTCCTTCCTCCTCGTTCTACCCCCCCCCCCCCCCTTTTTTTTTTCAGGCTCAGTGAACTGAGGGAAAATGACATTTAATTACAGGAGAGCAGTCACGCAGTTCGGCTAATTACGATCCCGGGAGTTCAGTCATCATATCTAATTAACTTTCACTTTCATGAAAGCTTAATGCAGCACCATAGCTTGGCGCTGCATGTGCCACACTTCAGGAATATTGACAACTCTTTGGAAATTAATTATAAGATAGCTTTTTTTCCTTCTCTTTTTATTTTGCGTCCTAAAAAAAAGTAGCGACTTTATTTTTTACATTACCTTTAATGCTTATTTTTATTTTCAACGCCACATAAGAAATCCATGATTGACCACACCCCCCCTCCACGTTATGCTTAAATAGAAATGAATATAATCAATCACCTGGACAGTGGCGGCAATGCGCACCCATATTGATTGTTAAAAGAACACTGCAATGTTTGATTCACATTCATTATGACACACTCAGAGGACGATCAATTCATTATTATGCTTGCCCTTGACTACACTGTTAGTGTGCTTACTGGGGCATAATCCTCCATGTGCATGTGTGTGCATGTTGTCATTTCTTTATAGATTGGCTTTTATGCAGTCCTCCATTACGAGGAAGTAATCTTGTTACTTTTCTTGAACTACTTCCAGTTGTGGGGTAACTATGGGTATCTGCTGCTCAGTTGGTAAAGCATCAACATCTTCCAATCCCAAGGTTGGTGGTTAGACCCCCACATTCCCTGTCAATATGTTAGGTGTTGTCTAAAGTATGCATCCATCCAGCCCGCCGAAATGCGTGTTTTTCCGAGCAGGAAACTCACACTCGCGTGGGGAGAACATGCAAACTCCACAGAGTAAGGCCACCGATGGAACTCAATCTGGGAGTATTCTCAGTATGAGGCATTATCGCCAATCACTGCACCACTGTCCGATCTGAGCGATGAACCCCAAATTGATCCCAATGAATGTTGACAACCTTGCAGACGTCGCCATTGGTGAGTGAGCGTGCACGTACTGGATCGGCAGAGTCAATTTACAGTGATCAGCTTGGTTTTAAACGAAATTAATACAAATCTAGTGTTCCCATGATATATATATATATATATATATAGAGCGAGAGAGAGAGAGAGAGAGAGAGAGAGAGAGGACCAATCTGATGCAAAAACCCACATTATCACAGAGTGTAATGCGATGTGACCTGTGCCCAAGAAGCTTCCATTTGTCGTCAACGAAGGCGCACGCATATGCCTCCCGCCTCCTGCTTTATATGCTGATGTTGTTGATGGGGTGTGCGTGTCCTCTCTCCAAGACCCGAGATGGTGCTGGAGCAGAAAGGGAGTGCTAATTGGTGGCTTGAAATCCCCTCAGTGTAGCCTGAGCTCTGGAAAGGTCATCCCCACTCATAAAATGGAGTGCTCACTTGTTTTTTTTTATTAACCGCACTGACAGAATTGGCCCAGAAAATCAAATAAGGCACTGTACGCAAGGTATTGTTGCCCCTGGCTCTGTTTGAGTCGCAAAGGTTAGTTTTTAGTTGGTGTTCTTGTCTCTTATTGCTTTAATAACGGTCAGTGGTGTCTTTGTGTTTGCAAAGCTGGATAAAAAGGATAGTAATAACTTTCCGGTGAGAAATAAACGGAAGAAAACATGCAGCAGACGCCACCTTTGTGCTTTGCTGGACTCGCATGTTTTACAAACACCCGCCTCCTTCGAGCGCCTCTGTAATAATGACACGACACGCCAGGCACACAGTGATTTAGCATTGCACTTACTGGTGGCCCTCTTAATTCGAGTCACTCCCCCTTTTCCCACGCATACACTCGTACAGCAGCGATGTGAAAAATGTCCGTGTGCTGCCATAATGCTGCAAACATCAGCGAACCCCACAAGGAGGATTAATGCCTCGTCTGGCTTTTATTATGCCGTCCTGCCGTCCTTCGCGGGCCGGCCATTCATCCTTGTAAGACGTCCGCATCTGCTCGCAACGTGGGCGCAAACGTGCGTTCGCGCGTGTGCTCGAGTGCCTTCGCCTTGCTTTATGCGCGAACTGAAGTGCTCATTTCTTGCTCGTGAGAGGCCTCAAAAAGTTTGTCCCAGAGGGGGTTAAATCATCGGTCCCCTCGCAGACTTTCCAGGGCCACGTCTGGCTTGTCTTATCAATCTATCGACGTGGCACCTACGCTGCTGGTTGCGTTCGCAGGCCGGCGCAGCGGACGGCCGTGGCCCCACCGCGGAGGAATACTAATGGGGATGCAGATCGCTCTGGGTTTGGCCACCTCAGCAGACATTGATCCCCCTGCGGACTTCTGGGCCGGTGACAGATGGACTGTCACCTCCGAATGAGAGGAGATTGGGACACCTCGCCTCACGTCTCCCTCGGCGGGGTTCGGTTGTGTCGCCGCATTCGCCCTTTCCACCCCTTCTCTCTTCCCCCATGCCTTGCTTTCATCACGCTCATTTCTTAAAGACAAGAAAAAGGTTGCAGGCTAAATCTCAGCAGCTGTCATTGACACCCCCACACACACACCTCTGCAATGTTTTTGAAGATCAAACTCATCTTTTCAGCTAAAAATACTTTAAAACGTTCTCGATTTAATTAAAAGGAAAAACAAAGGAAATGATCTTTATTTGTGCTGCTGACACATCGAGTACCACGAGAAAATGCCATATAGGTTCAGTGTGTGGCTTTTCCCTTGTGTATCCACTAACTTAAAGGTGAGAGAGTCTGAGTAGTTTAGAACTATTTAAAACGTGCCAAGGTGAAAAGAAATAAATGATTCCACTTTTCTGATTTATGAAACACATTCAGGTTTATTTCTTAATGAAAGTCTGAGTCTGGTGATTGTTTGACCTTCACACTACAGAGTAGATCGCCATACTCTGAAACTGGAGAATTTCAGCCTTTTTAAAACCTCCGTGTGTGATGTCGAGCCAATTACTGTTCAAAGGACAATACTGTTTGAAGGACACTATTAGGAATCATTATTAAAGCTTTTTTCATTTGTAAAGTCACAGCATTTACATTTTCTACTGTAAAGGAAATCTTTTTTTATTTAAATTTTATTTCATTTCATTAGATAAAATGCACCATCAACTTGCACAAAGGATGAGGATAGAAGATCCTCGGTTTACAGTCCAGGTTTAAGAGTCTACATGTTTTCCCTGAGTGTTCACGTGTTTTCTTGTGTTTCCTCCCAGAGTCTGTCTCTCAGTCTATGCCTGTAAGCTCCAGCTCCGCAACGCCTAACTCAGACATAGAAGATCGGTGGATAATCTTGAAACTATAATCTAAAAAAACAAATACGAAAAAAAGTACAAACTTATTTTTTCGAGCACATTTGGTCCTGGAAAATTGCTTTTGGCATCACATAGTTTGAACCAAATTATCAATTAGAAATAGTTAGATAATGTGTGAAATAACATGCATCAGTATTTTATGTTAAGTTGTACAGTAAGTTAAGGCTGTAGGCTTTAAAACAGGTGTTGGGATTTCTGTTTTTGGAGGAAATGTCACTTTCTATCCACATTAAAATGAGATTTGGTTGCACACACAGAACTGTTCTTTGTAGGAGCAAAAGAACCAAATGAACCTATCAGCTCTCGTCTGGCAGTGTACCTAGTTTTGATTTGCTTTTTTAAACAATCTTCATTTATATGCTGTTATCGGTTTATAGAGGTCAGCGAAATCATGACCTGACCATTAGTTAATGTGTTCCGGGATGGATGGCACTTTGAGCATGTGAAAGAACACAGGAAGGGGACATTGGGTCCAACAAATAATAGTAAAATTGAATGAGTGCATGAAAATCTCAAATTTGTAATCGGTTCATTAGAGATCTAGATGTTCTTCTTTTGTTTGGTTATCGTTTGTTTACATTTTAAAAACCCCACGAACCCAATATGTACTGGAAATAAACAAGAAACCAATATTTGAAGACATTACTTAAATATTAATCCACATATAAAATGGAATTTTACGTGTTTCAGTGAAGTTTAGTGTATCTTTTGTGTGTGTAATTTTCACCCTACTTTGTAAAGCTTTTATTAATTTATTTTATTTGTATTTTTTTGTAAAGCACTGAATCGCCTTGTGCTTGAATGGTGCTCTATAAATAAATTAGCCTTGCCTTTCGTTGACTCTCTTTATTGTAATCTCTCGTGTCCGCCGTTAAGACAAACGGGCCCACACACAGATGTTTATATGTCACCTGTTGAATACCTTTTGTTCAAATCCCAGCACCCGCCGCCTTTTTCTCTGGTTGCCAAATCTCCCTTATCAGCCAGTGGCGCCTGGATCTCATTGAGGAGGGCTATGCAAATGACTCGGAGGGGAAAAGGCCAGATCTAATCTTAAGGTTTATTCTAATTAAAAGTGATTTACTTTCCCCGCCGTTCCCTGAGAGGGAAGCTTAATGTCCTGTTCTCGAAGGAGATGGCATCCTCTAACTCAATTAAGTAGAATAAGATGCACTTTGGTAAAGTTTACTGTCGTTAGAACTGCTTAACATGCAACTTCTACAAGGGGAGGACGGAGAAAAGTCAAGGTTAAGGATGTCCCCATCTTCCACCTGTTTGTGCAAGAAAAAGTCCTGCCATATGTTTAGATCAAGTTTGATCTATTCTAAAATACAGGAAATTTCACCTTGGGTTTCAGTTATTGCCCTTTTCCACTGGTTCCCACTCAGCCTTACTCAACTTGACTCTTCTCACTATTGATGCTTTTCCACTACGTGATAGTCCTCGCTACCAGGTACCTGCGCAGCCGAGGTTCCAAGATGAGTCAGAGGGCGGGTTATTCACCCCGCCATTTTCTAAACCTGATCACAACAAAAATGCTCCCAAACGGAGAGACGCACAGAAATAAAAAAAAAATCCCAAACCAGCGTTTTAGATTAACTGGTTCCCCTGTTAACTGGTGACCGGCTTCCTCCAGCGTCCCCTTTTCACAGCAGATGTTAAACACCCAACTAAAATCCGTAGCTGTCCTGACGAACGGCGTTTAACTGCATTTCCACTAAAGTTTAAAGTATCACGTAACACTTCTACGCTGGTCAGGGTCCAAAATGTGTGGCTTACTGCAGCTGACATGTTAAAAAGACACCAAGGTCAAATAAAGACCTATTATTGGCCAATGGGATGATGCCACATGCAAAACTTGCAGAAAGGCCCCGGATCCGCATTCAAACCTGACATCATATTGCCATAAGGCGAACCACTGCACATCAATGTAAAATCATTCCACTAGCCTAACATATAATGGATTAGACAAGTAATACTGATATGCAATGACCTTATTTGAACTGATTTTCCTGGTTCTGTTTGCCCGAACCGCTAATTATCATTAAGAGTGAGTTGTCTGGAAATGTTGTTGTCTCGCTGCCTCTTTGCCCCGTGACAAATTGATAACATCTTACTTTTCCCCCGCTGGCTTTTCATTTGCTTTCAAACAGACTGCTCATATGAAATGGCGATTTTATTGTATTGAAACCACCTGACGATTAATTATCTAGTCCAACACCTCGGTGTTCCTCCGCCGAACACCTCCGCTGCAGCTGTCCGTCTTTTCTCAAGCACCAATATGCAGAAATGTATTCAGTTTATTTCGGTGCACAGTGCCAGTAAAATGAATCTCCAGGAGGACCGGCGCTCTAATGTCAACCTGCTGGCGAAAGTATGAAGAGATTTCTCGTTGGTTGTCTGAAATTAAAACCAAATGTTCAGTTTTCTACTTTCCAGATCTGGAACCAAAGAATTGTCTTCAAATAATGCGCTCAGAATTTAAGGAAAAACGGAGTTTAATTTTTATACAATCTGCATTAAGGTATTGCTCTTGTGGAGCTTAAAAATGAGGAGCAACACACACTCGAGGGTGAACGACGGGTTTAAAGACTCATTTGTGACTGTTAAAAACTAAAGAGCTTGGAAAATGCATTCCACCATTGGAGAGGGCCACCAGAGATGTTTGTTTGTACATGAGAGAGAACGGTGGTGTGACAAACATGTCGAATGACTGAGCACGCTCAATATCGCTGAAATAAAAAAACTACTTGTCGTATGTGAGCGTGTGAGAGAGAGCGATACTGTCAAAAGAGTCATTAAGAAACATCAGACACCGTGAAGCGTTTGTAGTTGGGTATTTACTTATTGATGTCGTTGCTTTTAAACTTCCCGTGGTTCCAATTACAGATTTCCATGGCCCAGTTCCATTCTGAATCCAATTTCAAGTAGTGCCCAGTACGGATTTATCAGATTTATTCTTGACTTACTTCATGCTGTTATTGTAGTAACCCTTCCAGCAGGGCAGATGCATGTATCTTAAGCACACGAACGCTGCTATAAAGTGGCATTTCCCCTCTTTAAACCATTAAAATTGGTCAGTTAATGCAAATTTAGCAGTACAAAGTTGTCGAAAACATGTTTAAAATGTGTTCTATAGCAAACAATTCTGAAAAGTAAGTCGGATTATCTTTATCACATCTCCACAACTTTGCTAATGAGTTGTAATTGGTTTCAAAGATAAAAAAACAACCAAATCTATTCCTTCTTTCTTCTTCTCTTTGTGTGCGTTTGAAGCATTTAATATACACAATCTTTTATAGTATTGGATTCCATTTTTCCCTTATTACACCTTTTAAATGAAGTGTTCTGAAACTGTCTCCTAAAGTTTAAACACAATACAGACTCAGCAGCCAGTTCTTTGTTGTCACCGTAAATGTCTGAAATGAAAAATTCAAACAATGTCGAACATATTGTCAGAGAGAAAAACCGAGGATGCCAGCTCTTGATTATATTTCCATCATTGTGACGGCTAATAGACGGGGTGAAACGTGCATTTCCTGTGCAGGGCCCTCATTGACACGGGCCCCATTTACCGCTGTCAGCACCCCCACCCCTTCTCTGCACCGCCACCACTTAGTGAATAAAGGTCAGGCAATCAGGCATCTGGAAGGACAGCTAATTTGTCATCCCTCGGCAAACGTGTCAGCGTCCGATCTTGTCCGCAGGGCTTGATACTGCAACAAGCCGTAAAGGTTAAGAGATTCAAAGAACGCTCCCTCTTCCCTTCCCCGCTCGCCCCGTCTCCATCTCAACAAGCAACATGCGACAGAGCAGAAAATTCAATTTTGGATTTGATGCTTTGAGGGTTATGTGGTTTCATGGCTGTAACTCTTCAGAGTCTTTAGGCATGTCGTCTGCCTTGCTCGGTTAAACTCCGCAGAAGCCCCCCAGATCGAGACGTTGCTGTCTTCTCCATCATTCTGTGCCGGCGCAGCAACTCGCTGAACTCATTGCTGTTTTTTTTCCCCCCAACAGTGAAATACCAAATGGGTGTGCTTAGTTGGAGTCGAACATGATTTATGCACACGGTGTGGGATATGACCTCTATTGAGGTAACGTCCCTCCGAATGAGAAAAAAAATAAATAAAGAAATCCTGGTATTTAAATTAAAAGTGATATTGGTATTTTTAAATTTAGATTTGATTGCAGTACAGGAGCCGTCAACCCAAAGCAATCTGTCGATCCAAGCATGGCCCTTTTGATTATAGAGGCATTACAAGTCGTCCCTGTCATCCCTGAATGCATCCTAATAGCCTGTTTAGCGAGGCCATCTATAGCCGCAGGTGTGCGTCCCATTCTGATTCCCAAGAGTGTAAGTGACAGAGTGCAGGGGAGGCAGAGACTGAGGCAGGGCCATGAATGAGTGACTTTGATCAGGTAACTTCACCAGACTATCCCTGTGTGTGTGTGTGTGTGTGTTTGTGTGTGTGTGTGTGTGTGTCTGTCTGGGATAAAGGAGAATCAGGCCGACAGCTGCACGTCAGATACACTTAGCGGACATCATTGCCTTGAATAGCTTCAGCCTGACCACACTTTAAGTGGTGTTTACAAGTTTTGAGCGGGACCTAACCTGAACCGCTCCCAACTAATCTTTCGGGACTTTTGGGGACCACGCTACAACCCACGCGGTATTTGTCGGGCGATGGCACACGTAGCAGGCTATTTCCAGCACCATTCCTCTCCAACAGAGAGTTTTGAAGAACGTGACTTCGCCGTTCTGTAAAGTTGAATTCATTACTTTAGCATTAGAATACATGTAAAATACCACTTATTGACTCTCTGCAGGGCACTTGAACTTACTACAAAGTCAGGTTTCGTGAATATGTGCAGGATGTGGAGCGGTAATATCCTATTTTGTTCTTGTTGGCATCATATGTTCATATCAAGCCTGTATATATATTCCTCAGCTTTAATGGACCCTTCACAGATGTGCCCCCCCCCCCCCCCCCCCCCATTGTCATATGCACTATTGCCCCCTATAAGATTGCCGGTGTTGGCTTATAACAGTGTGAAGATAAGAAGCTGGATTTCTCCCGTCTCTTTCAGCCCAGAAGACAAAACATCCGTGATTCATCCAAATCTCAAATTTTAACTCTCGATGGCAGAGGTGTCAAACATATTTGAATTCAGGCATTCAGCCCAATTTCATCTTGGGTCGGACCGGTAAAATAGTGCCATAATAACCTTTAAATTGTAAAGTTTTTCTTTGTTGTGGTGCAGGGTATACTACGGGGCAAAAATGTCAAGCGATTACATCTGAAAATCCCTACAATGTCAACATGAAGCCAATTTTAATGAGATTTTCCCTTGTAAAGCACAGTGAAATATGACACTGAGCCATGTGGTCAGTTTCCTGTCTGCTACTCTTAGAAAATTTGTTTAAAAACGAAAAAAAACAACAACAACAACAATGTTTTCTTTTAATTTTTTGGGACCGGTTTGGAGTCTATTGTGTGCTGGTTTTAGCCCACAGCCCTTATGTTTGACAGCCCTGCTCTATATTTGCATGGCATTTTATATCCGAACATAAAACTATTTCATATCACTTAATGAGATATACACTAACAATACAGTTTTCTTGTTTATGTGCATATGCATGTGTAACAAAAATAACTCACTAAACTACTTTTCTATCATTTCATCATTTCAAAATTGGTGAAGACGGTAAAGGAGTAGAATGGAACCAGGTCTTTTTTTCTATTCGTCTTCATTCTTGGGCACCTCAGGTCTGATTTAATGACGACTATTTGCAGCATCGGCCTCTCGTGTTCTCTGGGGTCCTAAAAGCAAACTGTAATTAAATCCTAACACATTTGCTTACAGTACATTGGTCCTCATGTTATAGTTTAGTGCTCCCGACAATTCCCAAAGTAAATTATCCCAATTGAACAACAACAGGCATAGTAATGTATTGTGCTTTTTAGAGCTGTTGCTCTCAACCCTCCACTCTTAGATGCTTCACCAGATTGCAATGAAGAAAGGCTGGTGGATGTGGTCTCTTTAATGAACATGAAGAAAGCAAGAATCTTGTAGAGAAATGTAGACGATCGAAAGCGTCTTATTATTATTATCTTTATTGTGCAAATCTAACCTGAGAGCAATCGTTGAGGCATCTGGGGCCCAACAAGAACCAGTGTTCTTCACCTATTAAAGCAATTTTCTTTCCCAACTCAATTAGGCCACACCTCGACTCTCCCTCTCACATTTCTTGCTTCCTGTACTTTAAATCTAAAAAAAAAGTCTTTATCTGTTTTCTCTCACTCTTCTCTCGGGCTCCCAGGATTCACAGCCTGTCACCTAGAAACTGCCATCAAGCAACCCAAACCAAACCGGTCAACGGTATGCCCGACGCCTGTCGTGTGCGCATCTCAAATGTGTATTTAGCAAGGGGATGCGTCCGGGAATGTGCGCTCTCAGAAACCATGGGACAAAAAGAGTTTGTTGTGCTTCTGCCGAAATCTATAGATAGCCGACGTGCCACAGGGGTGTCTCTGTAGCAAATCATTGCTCTGAGCTCATGTGACTGCAGGCTCTCCAACAAAGCGAAGGGAGGCGGAGAAAGAGAGGGGGGTTGGAGAAAGGGCGAACAAAGGAGCGGATAGTTATGAAAGCGGAGTAAGATGGATGTCGTGCTGGGAAGGCATCACAACCGTGTTTCTGTGTTTGTACGTGTGACGCCTAATCAAGCACAATCTGCTTCAGTGTGACGCAATGTATGGTCTCACTGTTTATCTGAAGTAAAAGCGGTTGCACACGCATTGCCGCATGTCGTTATGCCGCACATTAAAGGTATCCAGTTGAGCTGACGACGGTGCTCAGACACTTTTAGGATCGTGTCCGCTTTGAAGCACAAACATCAGCAAAAACTCGAGAGCTTCTTTTTTATTTTTTTTTTATTTTAAGTTGACCTGACCTTAAACTGTACACAACAGAAGGTGTCAAGTTGTCGACAGTGTCAGCACAAACTGCAAGAAATGTGATCCAAGTCATTTGGCGGAATAGAAAAATCTCCAGTACAAAAAGAAGCACAGCAAAAAAATTGTTGGATAGATGAATTATTTTAGATATCTGTCTTTAGCATGAATGAACATCATGCAAAAAAATGTTAAAGTTTTTCAAGAGCAATTATTGGGGAGTTCATCACTATCGACGCTCCCAGAGAGATTATATCAAATATTTTAGAAATATTATTGTTACCACTAAAACCACTAAATGAAAACTAAAACAACTTATCCAGTGTACTGTAGAATCTCCGTTTTGTATTACCTTGTTAGATCATTTTGAAATGTAGAATTACGTAATAGTCTGACTTAGCGCTTGTTTGAATTGACTATGTTTAAAGTTGCTACACGACTGGATGTTTCTTGCATATGGTTCAGGCAATCCTGGTGATTGCTGCTTCGGATGCCAGCTCTGATTATAGAACATTATCCATAAAGTCATCTTATCTTACACTCTATCCTCAACAAAAACGTTATTTCCTCAATTGTCTTTCTATACCAGGGCTACTAAAAATAAGGCATGTCCACCAAACCATCACGCAGATTGTAAAAATTACAAATTTACATAAATCTTTTTAAAACTAATTTAAGAGTAGTGGATACAAACAACACTGTCTGAGACCCGAGCTGAGAAATCGGTGATGCCGTCATTAAAATTGGCAAACTAATCTCAACGCGACGCTGCCAGGGGGAGTTTGTAAAAACAGGCATAGGAGAAGTTTTTTTTGACATTTCACTGTATTTTGCACCAGAAGGTTTAATTCTAATTGGCGTTATGTAGAGGTCATTAGAGGTCAATTCTGGCAGACACTTTTTGTTTTCTCAGAAATATAGATATTTTTGTGACATATATTCTGCGTCACAACAAAGGAATGTTAAAAATGAAAAAAAAAAAACATTTGAAGAGTAATTTAAAGGTTATTATGGCATTATTTTACTTGTCCGGCCCACTAAAGATGAAATTAGGCTCTAAATGGGACTAAAATGTGAATCAACATTTGATCATAAAGTTTTAGAATTGAATCGTAAAAAAAACCCAATTCCGAACCACTACATCAACAACGATTGAAATTCTCTCATCTACTTCTTTTTTTTTTCAAAGCTTTTAAATTCTGTAAAATGTTAAAGTAATCACAATTATTTTTGAAGTCTTGAATACATTTATGACCACACATGTCTCCAGTAAGTTGTTCCACATGCAGGCAGCCTACCTTTTGTGACAAGATTTCAAATCATACAGTTGACTTTTATCTCTTTAACACCAATTCCAACATAACAAGAGAAATCCAACAAAACCCACAAGCAAGCACAAGTGACAGAGGAGAAGAAAAGCACTCGGCTTTAAACTGATTAACTTTATCATTGCTGTGCTTTTTATTCAGTGGCAGAAAATGTGCAGGTCAGTCGTTCATACAAATGTTCTTTTTTCCCTCCAATAATATATTTCATCAAGAAAAAAAATAAAGAAAACATTACCAAATATCTCGGTTAATAAGATCAGAAAAAGAAAGAAGAAATGTCTGGTGACTCAGAATGTCAGTTGCTTTGTCAGACTCCAATGATTGCAATTTATTTGGGCTTTGGAATTATTTAAAAAAAAAAAAAAAAAGGGAATAAATAGAATGACATTCGAAGAACAAATTACAGGATGTCTGTCTCGTCCTTTAGCGTCAGCGTGTGTGACTCGCGCCTGACGACTTCAGCTGTTGACTGCGCATTAACGCCTAAAGAGGACTTCTACGAGGCAAAAAGGCTTCACAAATTGAATACTGAATTGACTGAGGTGTGCTGCTTTGAAATGACCGATCGTATGAAGTTTTCTCAATTTATTTTTGGTATCGTTCGTACAACTCGACTTTATCCCCAGGACTCTTTTCTTTAAATTTCTCAACACATTGCCCTAGCATGTAGCACGTTGATAAGGCCATATGGGCAAATCATTGAAGAAAAGAGTTGGCTGCAGGTTTACGAGAGTAACTTTTGACTTTCATGTTGCACGAGAACATTGAAGTCACATTTGAAACTCCAGAAACGTGCAAAGAATGATGTGATCAAGAGCATATATTTCTTCGCTCGTGCATAAATTGGATGCCGATGAAGAATGTTCAGCTCCACAAGACCAAGAAATTGTGTAACTTTCTTTGGTAGTCCAAAATGACTTTGCACAATCCAGCTCTCCACAGTTTGTACTGGATTGGTTCCACACCAGTCTCCCAAAAACAGTGATCTTCCTCTGCCTTGAACCTTTTTCAAAAGAGACCATGTTGGGGAACTGTTGAGAGCCAGTCGACTTGTTGGAAAGAGAGCGTTAGTGACTGTGAAATGGCGACTAATTTGGGGTAAAGGAGTGTGGCCTTTGATCTTCGCGTTGAATAAAAGTTGACTGCGTCTGCCTCGGCGCCCCTCAGGCCTCATTGTCAGCCTGCCAGAACGTCATCTCGCTCTCCCATCACTGAATATAAAGCTACAGAATACATCATGCAAATAATCAGGCTGGAAACAAACACAAGCAGTGCTTTTCCCCCCAAAGGAAGAGGCAGCCGTCTCTAATGAGCGGGGTAAAATTGGAATATTCATACCTCCCTTCCTGAGCAGAAACGATTGAGTGATTCCCTCCTCTCTCTCGCTCTCTCCGTCACTCTTACCACTCATCTCTGCTTCTTCGAGGCTTCTCTCTCTCTCTCTCTCTCTCTCTCTCTCTCTCTCTCTCTCTCTCTCTCTCTCTCTCTCTCTCTCTCTCTCTCTCTCTCTCTCTCTCTCTCTCTCTCCCCCTTTCATTCATCAGTTCTGTCTATCCTTCCCTCTCACCTCCCATCATCTCTCTTCCCACTTCTTCTTTGGGCTCCTCTTGCTCCGTGTCTTCCTGGAACGTAGCGATAAACAGTAACTTTGAATAGGAAGCCAGTGATGTTGACAAAGCTGTTCACAAGATTACGCCCCGAGATCAGAGTCACAAATCTGCCAGAGAGGAGACATTTGTTTGTGGGAGAGTTGGTAATGAATGCATAAAGGGGAGAAAGAAAGAAAGAAAGAGAGAGAAAAAAAGAATGAGAAATATTTGGAAATGCAGCCCAGAAATATCTCCTGGTTTGGACAAGTTTCGTTGTTGGAAGTATTGACAGAGTGATGTCACATGGTGGTGAGTGTTACCCAGACAATAGGAGATCTGGGTTATCATATACAAAAACACAGCTTTTGTCAGTCGCGTCCGTCACCTTCATTAAGAATCATGATGGGGGGAAAAAAAATAAAATTGTCTTGGGTCTTTTTCTGCGCGCAGACTAAATATTTGCACTGCAGACAGGTGAGCGCCTGTAACCGAAATGAAGAAAAATGGGAGGAAGCGGAAGAAGATGAACAGCATGATACGGCTTCGGACAGGGACGGATGATATAGAAGGAGGGGGATTTTCTATCTCTCCCGACAACCTTTTGGGAATGACCTAGAAAAAGAGAGAGAGAGAGAAAAAAAAAACGTATTCTATGTGAAGAAAGTTTCATTTCTCAGTGGAAAACATTTTTTTTCTCCTGTTGTACAATTATCTACACAGA
Organism: Lipophrys pholis; assembly: GCF_963383615.2. Lineage (NCBI taxonomy): Eukaryota > Metazoa > Chordata > Actinopteri > Blenniiformes > Blenniidae > Lipophrys > Lipophrys pholis. Next base: position 12,588,110 of record NC_137644.1, on the reverse strand, counting down.
GCATTGATTTTATTAACCGTCCTTTGGATGTTTCTCAACACAAACAAGTCATTTTAGTGCCTTGTAGTGAGCACGAAGAGTCTATCAAATATGTTTTGCACATTTCCTGTCAGTTTCAAAAAAAGGTTTGTTTAATATGTATTTAGAGAAAAAAAAAAAGCACAGTGCTTTGAAATAAATCCTCCTTCATTTAATCTTTCTTAATGACTTCTCACAAGTAAAATGACAGTTAATGAAACAACGAGCCGGTGCTTGTGTTTTGTTTTACGGTCAGAAACTAGCGTTGGCTTCGTGCAGGAAGCTCCTTGGACCAGGATGTTTGCAGATGATCTTTGGTGTGAGTAGCGAGGTGTTAAATAACCTCGAAGAGCGGAGGGATTCACAGGAGCGAAGACGGATGAGCCTCATTTGTGTGAGTGAAAGGGAGCGCCGTGGAAATGTGAAGGATTAAAGGAAGTGGATGAGTTGAACCCTCCGGATCAAACATACAGAGCGACAGACACTGCACAGGCGAGGTGAAGAAGTAGGTGTAAGCAGGACGGAGTTTGTTGGGGAGTTTCCGGGCCGATGTGACAGAAAGAGAGTAGCGGGAGTGAAAGAGAAGCTTTCGCAAGGCCATGCTCTGATGTATGGTTTGGGAACATTGACACCATCTAAACGGCAAGTGGTTTGGAAATATAAATCAAAGAGTTTGGGATGTCTAGAAAGATGACATGGAGATGGTTGGTTTAACAGCAGAGGAGTAAGACGATGAGGTGAGATGGAGACAGACAATCTCTGAAAGGAGTCGCTGAAGTGCGAGGAAGAGGAAGAAACTGGTGATTATGGGATCAGAAATTGGACGTTTCTGTAGAAAACACATCTGGGGGAAAAAAGAAAAAAATCTGCAGTTTGAATGCGTTGATACAAAGAATTAGATGAGTATAACAATCAAATCCAAATGGTGTTATTGTTAGAAACGTTTTTCCCTCTGAAGTGAATTTGTAGGAAAACAACCTGGTTGTGGCAGAACAGCTGGCGAGGGTCAGTTTCTGACGAGCTTTGTCACAAACAAGAGCACCAAAAAATACACATATCAGGGAAATATGAGAAAGAAAATCATAAATAAAAAAACAAAACAAAAAAAAAAAGGTTAGTTTTAGGATGACGCTAGTATTTATGAGAATTTAATCTAAATAGAATTTTAAATGAAAGTGAGTGCAAGATGAGTTATCCATCTGAGCCGGGCACTTTCCTTGTTTGTGTTTTCATTCAGTGTGTCCGTGTTGTTCTTTTCTTCTTTGTTTTGAGGCCGAACTAGAACCACCTACAATTTTCTGTCAAACGGTAAATATTGTAAATAAATACAAATGATTGCAACACTACTGTTTCTGACCCGGGATAACGGCGCATGTGGAGCTTTCCATTCTGAGATTATAGTTGCTTCGATTTGGTATTACCACCCACTGAGTTCCTCTCTGTTTTACTTATGTTTAAGTAGCTTCAGTCACTATGAGATAAGGATAGATTACTACACTATTGTGGTGCCCAAAAAAAAAAAAATGCCAAAGGGGGTAAAATCCCACCCAATTCTTTCCAACCAGTTGCATACATTTGTGTTTACTCTCAAGAGTAAACTGATATCAAATTGTTCATCTGAGAGCATATATGCAGCATTAATTCATCCAAACGGGGCATTTTAGGACACTTGGACATGCAAACTAGATACAATTATGTGCATCTCACATGTGTATCATGTTGCATATGTACTACAGCAGTATTGCCGTTTTTCCTTCGAGCCCCGACAGGACCACCTCTCTGATCACAGATGTACCAAATAATTTCAGGGCACCAAAAACACTGGTGGATAAACCCTTGTTTCACCAATATACAATAGCTTGAAAATAAAAGCAATGGGCTGCATCCGCACTCTGCTCTACATATAGAAATGTCCTGTGATGGTTTATTTTGACATGTACGAACCCTAAGGGCCCCAATTGTGAACTGTGGTGCACCCCAAGGCAGTTCCAGAGCCCAGTTCTGAAACCACTGTATTAGAGTGAATGTACTAAATAGTAGAGGAATAAACAAAAACTCAATTGGTTGTCTTTAATACAATAACTACTTCATAATAAATGCCAAATCTAACATTATACACATTGATATTAAAACATTCCAATTTCCAAATTGTTTAAAACAATTTACCTTCGCCTGCCTTGTGCATGTTCAGAAAGACAATTTGTCAAAACAACTGTGTGCCCTTTGATTACTTCCCTCGACCTTGCATACTTTTTTCCTTTCCCGTCTCTTTGTCTATTTTTTAATTGTTGTTTGTGCTCATGCACCTACATTTCCCCACTGTACCCCTCTCATATAACCAATCCGTGGTCATATGAATATTGCAGGCCCCAACCCACACAAGTGTTACTGCTGATTGCTTGTTGTTTCAGTGATCTAAGCAGCTTAATGTCATGTTACAGTCGGTAAATCATTCCGGGTAAGGGATTCAGCTAAATCCCCAAATTATGCAAGGGGAAGCTATAGCGGAAGCTGGAGGTGAAGTTGTGATGAGACGTAAGGTAGGCATTGGATGGCAGGCAGTGTTTACGGCGGCGAAAAAACCATTAAATGGAAGACGGCCATTTGGGACAGGCAAGCTGGCTGTGATAACGAGGAAATGGCAGGAGACGCGAGAGCTTTTTGTAGCAGGTCCACAAGCCCAGAGGGTGGGGATTAAGGAGGGGCACTTTAATCAAGTTGTGTGCTATCGGAAAAATATGTAAGCCTTGATATGTGAGATTGTGAGGTTATCTTCATTTTGTGTGCCTGTCTCGTAGTTCTCAAGGGCCCTGAGTCGATTGAGAAGAGTATATTTTTCACTCTTGTTTGGTGAAGTACATCTTTACTTTCTGCATCTTTTCTTAGTAGTGTTGGTTTAACAAACACTGAATTGTCGTCAAAGCCAAAACATGTGCTCCAATGAGACAAACTTGGTCCATAATTCAGAGTTTTTGAATTGCTCTATATTAAAACTCTGATTTGGAGAGACCTTTTATATATTATTTTTGCTTCCTGCATAGATATCCTTATCAAATACTTTCCCTCTTGATCAATCTCTCAATAACTTGTTGTCACAGCATATACACTGACAGTTATATCCAAGTTCTTGTTCAGGGGTCATGTGACCAAAGATTTGGTGACGTTTTATCAGTGGGTCATCAGGAGAAGCGTTTGACGCTCACAAGGGTTTATCAGAATATCTTCATTAATGTCTCCAAGCAGAGCAGTCCACATTGAATCAATCATGTAGTGGAATTGTTATTTAGCCAGAGCCGGCACGAGGAAGGGATAGATTCTGATTAGAGGGATTGGAAAATAGCAGTCCGATGAATTTAATTTGTCACAACAGCACATAATCCATCTAATGACGTTCAGAGATGATATTAAGACAATATCTGTTTTGAGTCATTCGCCAGACTTTTTCCACAGACTACTCTCAGGCAAAATGTGATAGAAGATGGATAAAAATATTTGCTGCTTGATTTTATTTTCTGTTCTTTCAGCAGTTTACCAAATCATTCTCGTGTGATTTCACACCTGTTGTTAGAAGGTAGGCCAGTTGAGACGTTTTCAATAAAAAAAAAAAAAAAAAGAAAACTTTTCTCGTACTTTTTGAAAATGGCTCCAAAGATGGAAATTCTAAAGAACGCAACTTTTCTTAAATGTTGCACCCCATGACAGTAGTAAATAGTTCTCCTGCACGTGCGCAAATAGATGGACAATAACAACAATGGCGGCCTCCAGAGTCCAGAGTGTCATGACTCCCTGTCCATATTGTCCTGGGACTTGGTTTTATAGTTGAGTCACTGTGATATCAATAGTCCATCCCAATGTCTGTGTGCTCACCATTGTTATTGTTTATAACGTGTTGCTCACTGCGCAAATGTGTGACAACACCACCGTCTAGTGGCCCTACATGAAAACTACATCGAGTGTCGGCATCTCTGCGTAAACCCGCAACTCTTCTGTCAATTAAAATGCAAAACCAACGCATTTTCACGAGAAACGTCGTCATATAAACGGTGCCTAACATTGTAGTGTGCACCACGAGCAGGCTTATCTACGTCATCTTGCTTTGTAGAAACGGTAACACGACGCTTCGCCAGTTGGGGGCACCATTTGGACAAAAGCTGCAAAGTAAATAAAACTGCACTAACTGCAATTTACTGCTCTTGTCATAATTACGAACCCCCACTTGGAGTTAAGTCTTATCTTCCAGGTAAGAGCAGTTATAATCCGAGCGGCAGATGAACTCCAACAATTCAACCGACAACAGTCAGATTCAGCTGCAAATACGCCGGCAAAATGTACTATTGAAGGCATCTTGTTTTACTCGTGACAAAAGTTTGTAGCCATTTACGCCAAGGATTTCCTTTGAAAATGAATCGCCAACTGACAATTAAGTCTATTTGCCATTCAGCACTAGTCACTACCCTTCTGAAAAGATGACCTTCATTTAGCCTGAAAAACATACAGTGGTTTCAAACGTTTCAAACATCCCCAGTGTGGTATTAATTAAATAGAACTTCCACATGTTTTATCAAAATAGAAATAAAGGAAATGACTGGATCTTTTCAAACGTGAATAATTAAAACTGTTTTTCCATCATTTACTGATTAAGTCACGCTCCTTTGAGTGTGTGGCCGCGTGGTTGATTTGGAAAAAACTTGCTTTGTCGGGTCACAATGACCAGTTCTGATATGAAAACATGGGGAAAAAAATAATCAGTCCCTCTGTGCGATTTAACTAAAAAGTAAACCTAAAAGTCTTGTCAAGTCGGGAAGATGTGTTGGCTCGGCACAAATCTTGTGGAGCAGCATGCAAAAGTAATGTATTTAATGTCATCCATGGGGGAGAATAGTGTTGTTGACACTGCTGTGGATGAATATGGAGATGATAAAATTATCTCTCTGGGGTTCTAGATTGTGGATTTGAATTGCAAAAATAAATTTAATAGCTGTTCTATTGTAAAATCTGGTGATCCAAGCTGGGCTTGGCATTTCTTTTTATCCAAACGTGTGAGTGAATAACAGACTTTTCTGGTGTTACCAGAGTAAAATGAATAGTTTGGCCTGTCGGTCTGGTTTGCGTTTCAAAAGGTAAACCACACTTTCACATGGTTTCGGTTTTCTGCTAATGAGCTGTTGAGCAAATTAATGATGTTGTTTCCCGAGCAGCACAGTGTCCATCGGTCCGACTGTAATCACTCTGTCAAATTATCCTCCTTGCCTCTGCAGTGTTGCACTCCTCCACAGCGATGATGACATCTATCATCTATTTCTGGCAGAACACAATGTGCTACTGTACATACAAATTTGAATATATTTGATTGGTGGATGTTGTTGCCAGGCTGCAAAGTTGGATGTGGATGAGAAGCACAACACACAGACGTTCCTCTTAACTTTGATCAAATATTTGCTTCCCTTCCTCTCGCAACACATTTCCTTTTGTATCATTGCCTGGAGGTTACTTGTGATCAGATTTGTTTTGCATAAATGTGTAACAACGCGGCGTCCTTGATTTCTCGGTATGCATTCTGCCACCGTCTCCACTAATAATGGCGTCTGATAAATAATCGCTAATACGTTAAAAATGTAAAACAGCTCCTCTCGTAGTTAGTCTCCGTAGAGCATGTTTCCATCCCACATCACGTGTGATGATAACGTGCTAAACCATGTCGATTAAGACTGTCATTTCAAGTCAGTTTATTCGCACATACATTTGGGGAAAATTAATTCATACATGCACACACTGAATTTTGATTAAGACTTGATTACCACCAAGAGCCAAAATACTCTTTAAAAAAAAAAAAAAAAAAAAGAGCAAGAAGACATTGAGGGCGGAGATGTTAAATCCTCCACCTGCATGGTGATCGTCCAACAATAGCAGCAACAATCGCAAACAGGCACAACAAGCACGTCAAGTCTGGATTTCTCCTCGTGTCAAAGTGACACGCAGAAAAGCTGGATGAGCAACGCTCTACACGAGTTCCCAAGTTAGGGGCTTTTATTCTTTTGCCTTTTCAGAACAAAAATACAAGTTCAAAAGTATAAGAGATGGATTGAACTGTGTTTGTCTGGAGTGACTTGATCTCTCACACAACCTGTCTGAGTTTCCTGGCACATGGAAATACCTCTGATTATTTAAGACCCCCCTTTTTTCTTAGATTATCTGGTTGAATTGGGAAAGTAAAAAAGTATTTTTCTGAAATGCTGCTGCATGGTCACATAAATAGTTCTTTTGCACATGCCCGAGTAGATGACAATAACGACAATGGCGGCCTCCACAGTGTCGTGACTCCGAGTCTATATTCTCCTGGGACTTGGTAGTTTAGTCTCATGTAATAGCAATCCGACTATGCGTTTTCAATTGGAAACTTTGTCGTTTAAACAAAGCCTAAGATAGCAAAGGATGAAAAACATCACGATAAGGCTGGGAAACTAGCCTGCTCTGACATCCTCAAAATTATATTTGCATGTGTCAAAGAAAAGAATTATACAGCACATTGGATAATTCAGACTTTTGAAAGTGTTTCTGCCAGAATTTCTCTTTATCTTAATGGTTTTGGCAAATGAGAAGCCATTGCTGTGCACAACCATCAATATGGATAAAATAAGGAGGCTTGAGGGGGAAAAGTTGAGGAACCACAGTAGTTGAGCTCCGGTGGGATTTATTAAATATGAGAGCTTTTATGAGAGCGACCAGAGCGGCAGTGATGCTATCAAAAATGTAGACCCTGCTGAAGGCGGTCCTCTCAGTTAACTTTATGATCTCCTCTGCCTATAATGACTTCACCGTTTTTGCACAATTAGTTCATTAAATCTTGTTCACCTTTAACACAAAACCAACGCACCATTTCCAAATAAATACAAACTATGTAGTTTGAAAAACAAAAAAAATGTTTCCACCTTCTTCAGTGGCTTTAACTTACTTTCATGAGACTGTCAGTCGCTAATGCATCGCAAGAAGCAAATGTCTATTTTTATGTTTGTGTTTTATAATCTGTTCGAATAGTGTTAAAATTGCAGCGTTGTGTGTGTTATGTGTGGTTAAAAAAAAATAAAAAAAGGATCGATTGGAGCTTCTCCATTTGGCTGTTTGGAAAGTCAAACAAGGACTTTAAGCACGAGTGTCTGAAAACTAACTTTTACAGTTGTTGCCCACCACCACCACAACAACAACATGCATTTATTTTTGTGTGTTTTACATTTTAATGAAAGAAGCAACTGTTATCATGCTGCCGTGTTTAAGGGAGGAAGCGAAATGTCTTTTGTTTCAGTAGGCGGATGATAAAAAGAGGTTACGCTTACTCGAAGCCGGACGGGGTCTCAGCACTGAAAGTTAAAAAATCCCACGCAGGACGTATAGCGCTGCATGCCATAACCGGCTCTTTAAACTGGAGGATGACTTGCAAGGTCGGGACAGCACGAGAAACATTTCACCGTTAATTGCAGAGGCGTTCTTGTCCGCTTAATAAGCAGTGTAATGTTTTCCGACGTACCAAACAGCCATTGTGACCGACAACAAAAGAATCAAACAAAAACAATTCAGCCGGGTTGTTCAGCCAAGATTGCAGTTATAAGAAAAATCCATCGTTGGGGTTGTATTGTTAAAAAAAGGAATGAAAACAAAGATGCACCCTTTATTATGAACAGGACAACATTGTAAAGCAGGGACTTTTCCAAGTGTGGAACACAATAAAACAACACACAATATTGGGTTAAATTATTAACTTTAACAGCTGTTAATGATTCATGTACAAAACTTTTCTTATGATGCTTTTAATCTAAATTATATGGTAAGATTTACTCAGTGTGTAACTCTTGGAAATGTTACATTAATAGTTTTGCTATAAAAACTTTTAAATAATAGTTCTCACATTTACAATGGAATTACTTTTAAAAATGTGTTTTTTGATAGAATAAGTTTTCCTCTTCACTAATCCTAATGGTTTCTCCTCTAGATAAAATTATGAAAAAATAATCATGAATTCTTATTCTTTTTTTAAATGTTCTCACTTTTTTATGAACTGTTCTTTTTTTTTGTTTTTACTGTCAAAGCAGCAGCACAATGTCATGAAAGTAACAAAGACTCATAATCAAAAGGTTAACTTTGAATCAGCAATCATTAAACATTGAATTCATAATGAATTCTTTCAGTATTCTTTTCTTACTATTGACCTAGAATGAACCAGAGCACAGTTACAATAGAATACACATGGAATAACCTATTTGTATTGTCGGTGGGTATTCATGGAAGTCTAACAGAAATACCCCCTCATGTTTCAGTTGCTTTTTCCAGCTAAAGAAAGAGATAACTACTCGCTATTGGTTTAGAACAGCCAGGAAAGACTGACTTTTGATTAGAGATACTATATATAGTGGGGACAAAAGTGTAAGTTTTGACTGTTGTGTTATTATATTTACAATTAAACCTCAAACAGTCATGTTCCCTGCCTCTGAGTCCGGTTTCAGGAGCCTTCAGTGAAATAGCATGAGAGATATGTGGAGAAATACCAGCAAACGACACATTATAAGATAAAAAAACAACAGTTGAAATGCCAGCAGTTCCTTATTGCAGTGCGACATTTTAAATCACAAACACTATAGTTTGGATATAAAAAGTAAAGCTAGATATTTTAAGTTTATATGGTGTGATATGTTCATTTTGGTTTAAGAAAAAGAGGTTTCTTATGACTAATTGTTTTTTTTTTGGGGTTTCTTTTTTTCATAAATTTGGCACCCCTATTCTAGAGAAACTCAGGTTATAGTGCGTAACCACACCCATTTATAATTTCTGATGAAGCACGCAGTAATAGTCTTACACACATGAAAAAAGAAGTTCTGCCTCAACAAACTGCTGCAACTCTCAAACCAGGGCTGTGAAATAAGGTGTCCTTCTTTCCTCATGGCCCTGGGAGCGAGAAGAAATTTCTCTGTATGTGCAGACCGTCTCAACATGCTAAAGGAGTGTAAGGATCAACAGAAACCTTTATTACACGCTACACTAGTGGCACTGTCTGTTCCGACATTCCCTCCTCCATTACACCTTGTCTTGTCTGTCTCACACCATTTATTTGTACTATTTGTCTGGTAGTGTTTGTGTCTTGTAGTATTTGTAGGTATTGTTCATGGACCCTTTACTGTTTTCTCTGGATGTTCACACTTATTTGTCACTTTTGCATTAAATAAAAAGGTCTTTGCTGAAAGAGCAGTTGTGCTCAATTCACTAAATACATATTTTTTAAGTGTATAAACTGGGTAAAATGTTGATTGTGTTTTTAAATGCAGATGCACAAAAGCATCAATGATATTCGGCGTCATTCGCAGTACTTCTGTAATTTCTCCTTAATGAATGAGGCTAAGTGAATTGCTGTTATCAATTATCATTCCCCGGCACTGGTAAACATGCAATTCCAATAGAAACGTTTGATTTTTGCTCAGCGTGGACCTCAGTTCAGCTGATGTACAGCACCGGGTACGCAGTCCATGGTAGTGATTAGTGCAAGATTAATTTCTTGTCCTTTGGTGTAAAGTGGATCCATTAACACTGATTTAGAAAAGGACTACCAGTAGATAGTCACTACGGTCCTATTGGCAACCGGCGAGATGGTCATTACAAATCTAAAGGCACACGCGGGAGAGAAAATGAGTGGACTGCCGCGAGCACGCGTACATGCAGGAGGGGGAAAGGTGGAGAAACAGCAGAGGGGTCGCACTTATAAGATCTTGGGGTCAGCGGCAAAGATCAGCAGGGGTCAAGTCTGTAATGGGAGCCATTTTTCATGAGGTGCATTTCTCATCCTGCTCACCGAAGTAGCGGCGAGAGTGAAGTAGTGAACTGCAGGAAATGGCATTTCAATGTGTGTAACCTCTCGCCTCGCGACGTCCCCTCTTGACAGGGAATGGCAGGTCCTTCTCATCTCTCTCAGACTGCCTCGTATATCACTCAAAGCCCTTGCCTCCCTCTCCATCCCAGGAGACGAGGGGAGCGAGTGAGAGGAAGAGCGCAGGTGATGCAGGTGGACCGCTCTTCAATCTCGCCGCTACTCAACAATCAGCAACACATCTATCACCGGCTCTAAAAGTAATTTTGAACCCGCTGACACACGTGCACTTGTATGCCGGCCCTGTAATATAGATGAATTGTAGATGACAGCCGCTGAGCTGCCTTGAACATTTAAAAAGCTGTATTGACTTCCTTTGTGGTGAATCAGTCCAGCACATAGACTGAGCCGGAGACACTGCAGTGCTGTTATCCATTTCAAACCCGGACCATCCCGCCACTTGGTGGCACTAGCAGTCAAAATCAATGAGGGAAGCAGAAGGCAATGTGTCTGCATATAGCAGATAGAGCTGCTGGAATATTCTGCTTCCATAACATAGCTTCACACAGGAATATGAATATTCTTAACAGCAGGCCCAGGACTATCAAAATAAATCATGCGCTGTAAACATCTTATTAAAGATGAATATTTCAGTTTTAGGGCTGCTGTGAGAGCAGTAAGGTCTGCCAGGAACACTCTGGGTAACTTCATGTGAGGCGGGTGTTGAGAAGAGGGGAGCATGTGCACAACAGCATGCACATAAACATGCAGAGGATGCATTCCTTACATCTGATGAAGTGCCCTTTTGTGTGCCAGTGCTCCTTCCACTCTCGGGCTACTGCTACTGTTTAGGTGGCAATTAGATTAGAAGTGAAGCACTTCTGAGGGCAGAGGGAGGGGAGCGGGGTTTGTCATTCAGGTCGCGCCGGAGCCTAAATGTCATTGGCCAGAGTGCAGGAGGTTAATTGAAGGCATCTTGTCATCATGGCCTGCCTCACTAAGATAGTTTCATGAGAGGAAGAGAGGGGGTGGTTAACCTTTTCTAAAATCCGATTGGATAATTTCCTGCCCCTGCCTTATAACGCTCACTGTCACCCGCCCACGCTAATGCACAAATTTTGCATGTATTCGCACCTTCCTCCTCCACTGCTGTTCAGATATAATTATGGCAAATGCATACATTTCTATCTCGCAGGTATGTATGCAGCTCGTCCAAGGCCTTGCAGAGTTCTGTCGAGACTGATACCTGTAGGAATTCTTCTTCTATTCAAAACCATTTTAAGCTATGGATTGCAAACAAACAGGAAGAAAAAATAAATCAAAATAGTTCAATGTATGGCTTTTAAATTTGACTTTTAATCAAAAAAGGTGTATTTTAATGTATTTTACTTAGATCTTTTTTGTATGTGGCATCTTGTTCTGTTAATATTAGTTGTTTAACTTTTAGATCTACATGTCATCAGCTTTATAAGGTTTTTAGCATTGCTTTTATGTTGTGTCCTTGAGGTATATTTGATCTAGTTTTCTTTCTCTCCATTATAAAGCGCCATCCATACTGCGAAACCCCTTGACCAACTTTATAGCTGCAGAACACTGGCATCGATCAGAGCTAACAATGGTGGAGAGTACAGGAGACCCAATTGGCCTCAATTGGCCTGAAAGGCATATTTTTGGACTGTGAAAGGATGTGAAGTGTTAAGAGAGAACCCACACATGCACAGGAAGAACATGCAGACCCCTCACAGAAAGGCCCGTGAATGTTAAGGCCAGACTTGTGGAAATAAAGCATGATAACACAATTTATTTGCCTTTTATAGCTATTTTGTACCCTTGAAACGCCCATTTTTTGTTTCCTTGCCGCTCTATCGTTGAAATTATGAAAACGTGCTCATTCAAAAATGGCATTTCATGTGAATTCATGTGCAGGATGTAACCAGTTTCTTGTTAATGTATGCGAAGGGAAGAGGCTTATGAGACGGTCTTGTGTGAAATTCTGTGACAATAATTTTTGTCATTGGTCATTTTGAATGTGTTTTTAAGTCAGTAAAAGTTTTATGAAGACAAAGTGCTGCTATGGCATAAACCTCCATAGAAGTGAAGAAAAAAAAAAAAGCTAAATCTTATGTTAAAAAGTTTCATTTTATATTAAGAAACATGAAAGATGGACAATGTGTGATCATATGATGTGCTATTTGATTAATCACAAAAGATTATATAAAGAATGTTAATTAAAAGTATTATGCTTCTTCACTGATATATTTAATGAGTCTGATTGGGGGTGTGGGGGACCCGTGGTTAACCCGTTCTGAAAATCTGATTGGATATATTTGCCCTTGCCTCTTAAAACTCAATCGCCCACACACACACAAACACATTGTTCGCATCTATTCACACCTTCCTCCTCCTCCTCTGCTGCTCAGCAATACTTATAGCATACGCACACGTTCTTATCGTCCAGGTATGTGGCTCATGCAGAGATCATTTTTTCACACTATGCCTTCTGAGTGGTCGCTAAATTAGTCATTTCCAGTACACAACAGAAGATAGATATGCTAATGGTTCAAGACCCTTGTAACCTTGTATTCTACATGTGCAGAATGATGATGTTGACATTTCATGTGTTTCAACAGTGATCTACTGAAAGAGTGCGATGTGATCACTTGGCCTATAAAAATGATCACCATAGTGGAAAAAAAAAAGCTTATTTCAAGCGTGTTTTGACTGTAGTCAGGGCTCTTATGTCTGCAGTCGCTCTATGAATGATATTCAATTTTCAACATTTTGACCAGACTCATTCTCATTTCAAATAATTAAATTTGAGCTATTATGCTCAGTTTGATTTAATTTTTTTTTTAAGCTGACTAACTCGAGTAGCTTTACCTAATTCACACAAAAAAAATCATTAAATGTGTAATGCTTAATATTTATGCAGCGCCTCATCATTTGTCTGGAATAATACATTTTAGTTTTTCCTCTCTTTTTCGGGGATGCTGTTTGAGGAGGGACATCTGAGTTTTGAAAGGACTGATTCTGCAAACAGACGATGTCAAGTATTTGTAATTTGGCACCAACCTGTCGAGCTTTATGTCATCTAATGACAATGTAATATCCAAGCTCCAGTGAAAGCTGGGTAGGAAGTCCTGCAATCCCGTGTGTATAATAGAGGAAGACCGAAAACGTGCAGGACAGAAGCTCGACATGACCACAGTTGGAGGACTTTGATCTGAACTAATAAAAGTAAATTAAACTCGTTTTTTTTCCAGATTTACCCAGCCTATTTCTGGGATATGGTGGGCAGCCACATTAAGGTGCTTGCTCAGGGATCCACAGTGTTGACCGGTCCGCTCTGGGAATCGAACCTGCGAGCTTCCATTCCCAAGTCTGCCTCTCTAACCTCTTGTTCATCACTACCCCCACATTCACCAATTCATTCATACAATCAAACATCGGCACGAATGGCATCACACGCCATTCATGGTGCGTTACACTATTGGAAGCAACTTGTCTTCCTCAAGGACACTTCAACACAGGGACAGAACGAGGTTAGAATGTTTCCTACCAGCTGCCCTTCTCGGTTATTTACTTCCCCACCCATCATCTTAACATGATCTTAGTAGACTATTAATTCACGATTGTCATTTCTTTGTATTGTTGCAACATGTGTCTCACTCTGTTCTGTTCATTAGTCCAAAGCTGTTCCCCTTTATAAATATTAATATTCTCATCTTTCTTTGCCAAAGCCTGAGGCATCCAGCACAGGTGTTTAGTGAATAACAACGCGGACAACTGGCTAAGTGCAGCAGAAGCATGAAGTTAGGGTAATGACTAACGTCCCCAGTGCACCCTGGGTAATAATCAGCCCTCGTTTGTCATAATAGCAGGTAAATACTCAAGCATGGGCGCAGTAGTCCTCGCAGTAGGACAGTGGCAGCAGCAGTGGTCCACACCAATTTTTCACTTACCTTTTTTTTTTTTTTTTAGTGCTCAGGAATCCCGGTTGTTCGCAGCATTTTAGTGTTTACAGACGCAACAGCAGAAATACAGCAGAAATGAAAAGGGCATGTCGTAGCAGCAAAGCAAAAGCCGGATTGAACCTTAGGTCAAAGTACGCAGCCGGTTACACAAGTGTAGGCGAGCATCAGGGGTCCGCATTAACTATTCATGAGGTCGTTTACAGTATTGTTTACAGCCTCCCTTTGCTGATTGCATGTTAAGGAAGAGAATCAGTGGTGACATATTTAGTGCATCATAATGTAATAACAAGGGGAAGTAAGATGTTATTGCTCAGAGAAATCTTTGCCGCCCGGGCTCTCGGTGGCTGGTTATGAAATGTACAAAGCTGAAGCCCGAGGCAAAGTTTCTCTGTAGAGCTTGCCATCTCAGTGAAGAAACTCTGAGATAAGACAAATGGTTGAAATGACCTTTGAAAAGATCACCATCCCTCAACTCGCCTGAGAGAGAGAGAGAGAGAGAGAGAGAGAGAGAGAGAGAGCGAGAGAGAAGAAAAGCAAAGGAGGGGTTGTTTCTACATAGCGAGGGATAAAAGTGGATTCCCAAACTGTACGAGTGTGTGCCCTATTCACCAACCCCCCCCCCCCCCCCGCAATGTTTTCCACCGTGTTTACACAAGTAACTTTATTTGTCTCTGTCGAAGACTCAGCTGAAGTGGCGGAGGCAGATTGGAGGCCACGTTCCGTTACTCATTAACCGACAGCTCTCGCCATTTTCTTTCATTTTCGCCGTTTTAATGAAGAAGTGGCTGTGCGCTGCAGAGGGTCTCTACCCGGCACAGCTAGCTGCGAGCTCTGCCGGCCACAGGGGCCTTTCATGCTGCTCATTACAGTCCAGTCCTCGGAGAGTCCGTACGGCGAGTGAGCTCTCAGTTTGCAAGCCCAACTCCCAGAAGCCATTCATCTGCGTTTGAAATAGCTGCAATGTTTTACGGTGCGAGCGAAGACATTTTGAAACAAAAGTATCACAAAGACTTGACAGACGTCAAGAGTCTTTGAAGGGGCTGGAAGTGGGGGAAAATATCCAATTGCCCAGGTGGAAGTGGTCGCTTTGAATAAGTACAGAGTAGAATTTTCTGACTTTACAGGATCTTTCATGACCTCTTCACCCCGAATACGCATGTGGCGATCCGATCTTCTAATTAGAGAAAGATAATCTCCTCTTAAAGCTTTGCATCCCTTTCATTCAAATTATCAGCTTTTGTTCAGGTTGATTCAAAGGAATCTGAATTCATGTCAGGAGCACTTTGAGCCAAAAAGTACGTGTATTTACATATGCTCTGAAAATATACGCACTGTCCTTGTTTGTGTGTACAGAAACTCTTTGTCCTTCTAATTGGAGGGGATAAAAGGAGTTCATAAAAATGAAAGTAGGTGTTTGACACTTTGACAAACACACTCATGCACTTCGAGTTGCATTACAGGATCAATACCACTTAAGAAAATATAAAGGTGCAGCCAGCAAACTTACCGTAGCAAAGGGAGGCCAGAAGGGGACCGCTGCTGCCGGCGACTGTCCGAAGGAAACAGATTCCACTTACGAGCAGTTCTAAGACGCAATAATTAACATGTTGTATTTTGTTCTGAGATCCACTTGAGGATTCAGGACAAAACACTGCCTGGCTGTACAGCTCATGAAAATAACTCAAGTATCGACATTGATCATGGAATTGTGGATCACAAGAGCAGAGCAAAGGCTCACATCACTGATTGAGTAATCAATGAGAATATATCAAGGATTATTTAAATTCTGAGACTGTTTCTTTTGATTCTCACAGGGTTTCACTTGTCCGACTAGATTTAGTTTGGCCTATATCAGCTTAAGAGATCACGTAGAATCCAAATGCATGGAAACATTCATCGAAAGCACGCTTCTCTTTAAGAGGCGCCGTGGTGCATGCTGTATATGTCTCTGGGGCATCTGAGACGTCACTGGACCCCGCATCAATTTGGTAATAACCAGTTCGTTTGAGTGGTGTTGTATGATCAAGGAGACACCTAAAGCAAGCAGATCAGCGTCTCTCCTGGACCACGGTTAAAGAACACCAACTGGGTGAAACCATCATTAATGTGCAGCTTTATACTACTTCTCTATCACTTTTCAGTCATCCGTTTGAAACCGAAATCGACCCTTTCAAAGGAGAATAAAAAGAATATTTTATCCCTCAGACCATCATGATGTCAGTTTGGTAAAAGTAGGGTTTCACTGAAGAAATGAGAGCGCTGACGGGCTCGCTGCTGGGTAAGTGCATTAGCTAAATGCTTATCTGCCGCAACAGGGTGTTTCCCGACTCACAAAATGAAGGTGTAAAACGACTCGTGCCTTCAAATGATGTAACCTATTAAATTTGTTTGTGTGCGTATTTGTGCGTGCAGGGAATACGGGGAGGAGATGGGGCTTGGACAGCAGCATCGCTTGTGTCCCAATTAGCAATGCAGAGCTTTGAATGGGTCTTTAACCTTAGTGAAACTTAATCGTGTAATTAACGGGGATGGGGAAGCTGTCTAATGCTTACCCTCCCCGCCAGAAATATCCACTGCAAAACATTGTCGAGACTCCGTGTTTTCAGAGACAAAGACATCATTTGTGACCTTTAAGACAAGGAGAGGGTTGGCTACCCAGGGCATTAGTCTTTTATTTAGCCAGGCGCTGTTCTAAATTAACGCGTTCTTGGTATTCTGGCCATGTGCGGTCACGTGTGCACGCATACGTGCCTGGGCACGGATTTGTGCAACTGTAAAGCTTTACAGTGTGTATCGACGTGTGTGTTCGCATATAATCCGCTGTCAAAATTGCCCATCGCAGGTCTCTCTTGATGGCTGATTACCTACCGCTGGCATTTAGGCAGCGGCTGGGGAACCGCGGTCTCACCCACTTGGACATGCCACACATCACGCTGGATGAGCGGTTGTTTACAGCCGCCTCGTTTTTAATTGCTCATCAAATTCTCGGCTTAATGATAAGACACGGGAGATTGGAAGGGACATATGGATTCGGACAGTGGTCGTCAAATACTGCCCACCACATTGTGGTTTTGCTATTAGCTAAACAACCTGAAGCCTATTTAACAGTAATCAGCAGAAGCACGGCGAAAGATAAAAATCAGCCGTGGGCATTATTTTCCCTTCAGCCTTCAAAAGTGACAGGCCCATTATACAGTGCATGGGATTTATGAGATGATCATCTTTGATGGCCTGGATGTCCGTCGCTCACTGTAATGTTTTCTATGGTAATGATGCTTCCCCTCTGCCTTAAACCACAAAACCGCCAACCGCCTCGTGACTCCATTTCTCTGCCGAAAGTGATTGTTGACGGCTCCATTAAGGGGGTGAAAAAATATTTTCCTTCCTCCCCCCTCTCCACCTCGCCCCTCCCTCCCTTTACTCAGAGGTTTTATATTCACTCGTCAGCTGTGCTTATTTATGCCGTCGTCTTCAAAGCGGGGACGCATCAGGTTTGAACTTGTCGCTTTGATGGGGGCGGGGGTGATTTTGAAACGACCTTGATACAACTTCTGCACGCAGGGAGCGCTCTGTTGCTGTGGGATCGTACAGGAAATCAAAAGCTGTGGCCTGGAACAGTGCGTGCTCGCTGCCGGTCATTACGGCCGCCGAGTAACTATACCACAGATCTGACATTCATCAGGGGTGTCAAGCCGTGAAAATAACTGCCATGTTGTTCATTCGATCTGGTCTCATGCCGCAGTTTTATGTAATGCCTATTCCAATGAATTTCTTTGAAGATTTATGCACATCACCATGAGTGATTTCTAAACTGAGAGTTGGGAATCATCGAACACGAGCAAAGCTTCAAACCAGAATTTCTCATGATGATGGCTGGATTAGCCTGATGGAAACTTCCAGTACAAAAATCACCATGTTACATACTACAATACAATTTGGCACAAAACACAGGCCGATGCAAAGTAAGTGAATCCTAACACTACAAGGAACTTTGCTGTGTCATAGTTTGCTTCAACACAAACAAATTAAAAACAAACTGAACCATTTATTCACAAAAGAATATACTAAAGCTGTGTACTGACAGATTGCCAATAAGTGGAATAATGAAGCAGAAATCAGATGAGCCAAGGTTGTTTCCATAAAATGTATGAGCAAGTGGATAATGTCTACAAAACGCTACGAACTGACAGACCTGCAGCAGATTACACATATTTTACTCTCTTTACGCCCTTTGATATACCGACATCTGCTGCTGCAGACCATCTGATGTACTTCCCGGCACCATACCGCAAAAACAGTCCTCATTAAATAAATGTCAAAGTTAAAGGACAATTATATCCACTGCCTGAAATGCTTTTTGTCTGTTTTATGTTTGTTTAAAAAGAAGCAAATCACTCATGGTTTTAACCTCAAACTATGTTTAATGTGAAAATGCATAATTTTTTGTGCCGTGGTTGCCTTGGCTTTGCATTTACACGGCAACGTTTTGTTCCACTTTGGGAGCTGTTTTCAAAAAGTTTTCAGTGGCTCGAGCTCAGTTGTTGTGTGTAAATTAAGCCTAAAGTACAACGTCTTAATTGTCTCATTTAAAAAATAAAAATAAAAGCTTGGAGACTTACCGACGAGGATGAAGCATTGATTTCCAATCCTCATAAACACATATTTGAGACAAGTGGGAGTTGGGACATGTGGTCAGAACCATCTTAGCAGTATTTGAGGAATGGCACCATTCAACGTGCACTCAGACAGCTGTTTCCAAGTTGCTCTATTGTATCAAAATCTGAGCAGATAACCATCAGGCGTCTTCATGTACTCGTTGATATTCTCTGCTCGCTCTTTCCTCGGCCGACCCCTCTTTTGTTTTTCTTCAATTGTCTTTAACAGGACGACCTTCCAGTCAAGCTTTTTGCAGCCACAGAGGAAAATTGTTAATATCATAGACTTGTACAGTTTGACTTTCATTCAGGAGCCGGCATGTCGGCTTCGCCAAATAATGTTGAGTTTGACAACAGTGACTCTTGATGTGAGGCAAATACTTTAAGATTACTCAGTAGCATGACGAGGAACAAAAGGAACATGTTTAATAACACTTATTATATTATTAGAGAGTTTGTCTTCATGAATATGTTTCATGATCGCGCAAAAACCTCAATATGCTCATAATATACGTATATTTGGACTTTCTGGCCAATCAAGTGTAATCTCTTAGCGCAAGCTCGCTATTTTGCACATTTCATGGAGAATCTTCATCAAACTGGCAAATAGTCTCAAAAAAATTAAGACGGGTCCACAAATTTGCCACACATGTTCCTCAATATAAATTTGTCAGGACTCCAGTGTATACAGTTCATTTAACATTTAGGCAACTGTGAGAAATGTCTGCGCACAATAGCTGAAAGTCGATATTGAATGTTTGTGATCGACAGGCCCTGGGACACGGAGGTGACTCTGAACTGGAAACTCCTGCCCGGCCACAGTAACGCCTCCAAAGCACGGTTTGCCTTGCAAACCATTAATGGAAGTGAAAGCATGCAACGAAGAAGCCATGTATGAACGCAGTCTAGAAACGCTGCAGTCTCCTCTGGGTCAAAGCTCATTTAAAATGACCTGAAGCAAAATGGAAATCGGTTCTGTGGTCAGAATAATCTCTCTCTATAGAAGTGGCACCATCATGCTTTGTTATCAGTTGATGGTTCAAAAGCCTCTATTTTTGATTGTATATGGTTGCTTTTGTGCCTATGGCTCGAAGCAAACCTGCACATCTGGAAAGGCATCATCAGTAAATAGGTTTTAGAGCAACATTGCTGCCATCCAGAGACATACACAAACACATAACATTCAAAACATTCACGTCAATGCTATTCAATGGTAAACAGAGATAGAAAGATCTTTTATTCTACCAAATGCAGAACAAGCAAATATGTCTTATCTTTACAATCAGGTACCCTGTCTTAGGTTCTACAGGAAATAACTGTTTGAAATTTTGAAATCAGTGCATTAAGACACGCTTTTATACATCCCACCATTTATGCACTACTTTTCTCACAAATTTGAATACCCTCATAGTTTTGAAAGGATACATTTGAAGGATGAAGTTTCCTTTTGTGTACAAATGCCGGATGTCAGAGAGTTGAGCCTCTGCGGCACGCACAAAGTCAAATCAGTTACATTTTGACAATATTTCCCACGAAACCAAGCCGGAGACATCTCCCTCATCAGAAAGATTTACTTATTTCAAAGTTGATTTACCACCGAGCGAAATAACAGACAGAATATGAAATTTGACCTCTGAGGTTTGGCTCTTTTGACACCTGTTTTTCACCATGGGAATCAAAGCGGTAATTGCTTTTGAGGGGTCCCTGATCCATTTACACCACATGCTGTCTTCCAAAGCCGGAAACATGATTTGTATTTGATACATGTCCTCTTTTCATCCTCTTTAATGTCTGAACAGTCTTTGTGATGATGTTTATTTGGGCTTCTTTGGAGTTTGGGCCCTCGGGGTGGGAAGATTGATTTACAAGACCGCGTTCTTCTTTTATGTTGCAATCTGCACACTTCTGCGCATCCATTTTTAATCAATTTTTGTGTCACATGTTTCATAAAGATTTAGGAATTTAAATGAACTTTCCAATACGTCTCACCTTAAAATAACAATGTAAGAATAAGCAATCAATCCTTTGTCCTGTGGAGTTGCGGCACCCTCTTGTTTCACAGTGTACACACACTCAGCGGCCAACCAAACACACACAAGTGAATCAGACACTATAAACACTTGAATTGCAATCCAATATCCTCTTTGTTTTTCCTCCACTTTGGATCTTGAATGTGGAGGTGTGCTTTCCAATTATCCTTCACTGAAACATGAATGCCAAACCCCGAAACGAATATTCTTAAACAAATAAATAAATAAATAAAAAGGAGAATTTGTCTTCTGGCTTCAGGGGATTCACTCAGACTACATCTGAGGAAATGGATTTGAGAGCAGAGGACGAAAAGGGACCAATCAAATGTACCGGCTCTTTCAGGGTGGGCGTACAGTCGCACGGCCACTGGCAGTCAAAACAAGAAGCGCCCGCTGGAATTTCGCAAAACATCTCATTTTCTCATTTGTTTGTGTCAGAGCCCTTTCCAGCACATTTATCAAGGCAGGCGTCGGCTGTATTTCTGCACCCTGCTTTTCCCATTCTTCCATATTTTCTCTTTCTCCTCCTCGGATGATGCTGAAATCAATGTCAAGTGTGTGTGTTCGTTTTCTTTCTTTCTTTCTTTTTTTTTTTTTGTGCCCTCGCTCGCCATGCAAAGAGCAAACTGCTCCAGTGTGTGAGGGATCGAGTGTTGACAGTTTGCAAAACACACATTCCAGTCAGGTCGCACCCACATGCTTATGTTTTCCTGAAAATGGTAATTTTTCCTTTTGTTCCTTTTGTTTTTTGATGGTGCTTCTATAAAGGACACTCTGCTCCACACCCAGGCAGAGGGTCTCTCTCTCCCGCTTTAATATGGGCTGATTTATCCTCTCGCAGCACAAGGACGATCGCCTCCTCAGGCTGTGAATCATTCTTTCCAGCTGACTCTAATCACCCGCTAATTAATAGTTGATGCGCAGCCTTACGAAAACACAACTGCTATTAACCTGTACATGCTATTGATTTAGCCTTGCTTTAGGTGCCTGTAGCCGATTCATCAGGGGACAGTGAAGTGTCGGGTCAAGCAGAGGCTCGGATATTTAAGGAAACAAAAGTTAACATTCAGACTGACTTTGGGGAAAGATCTGTAAAGTCGCTAATAGATTGCACAGAGATATGGAAATTTGTTTTTAGGAGATTTCTTTGTTGTAGCAATGCTTTTTTGGGAATGCTTAGGGGTAAACCATTTATCTTTTAAATAGAGCCACGTTTTCAATGAAAAACTCATTCTTTTTGAATACCCCCCCCCCCCCCCCCCCCCCCCCCCCCCCACACGAGAAGCTCAAAGCAAAAAATAGGTCTTTACCAGGTGCAGAGAAGATTTGGAAATTGTGTCTAAGCCAACATGCTCATAGTCTACTTATCCTGAAAGACATGTCAACATCTGAAAGAGAAATAAAGTGAAGACACAATTTTACCTTTTGGCAAGCTTTGTTTACATGTACAGTATATTGTTTGGACTGTGTCAGTGTAACATTGAATTTATTGTTTATTCGACATTCTTTGACACACAATCTATGCTTTGCACCACATTTTTTTTTTTGTTGGAAGGGACCCGATCTGCTTGAATGCAGTATGTCAAGTTCATCTGCAGTCAGTTTGAATGTAAATGCATGCCATTAACACCTTCCAGGAAGGATCCAAAATAGAGAACACTTTACAAATGATTAGCTGTGTTGCAAGAATTTATCTACACATTTTCTTAAACCATGCATTCATTTAAAGTCCTGGAAATAATATTTTTACTAAGTTGTATTCACAATCTTAATATTAAAGTCTCTTTATTCCACTCCGAAGGTTGCAGATTGGACAACGCTGACAACGTACACATGGCATGTATGCATCCTTTCTGAAACACACACTAGACAATCAGTTATCCAGAAGAACCCATGGAGACACTGATTGCACATTTTGTGACAATGCTACAGCCATAGAATTAAACAGAATCAAGAAATGCACTAAACCAATTCAGCAAGGCCTTGTATTTTAAATGACTGGCAGACAATATAACTTTGTTTTAATAGCGGGGTGATTTCAAACGGCATATTACAATTATACTTAAATAATAGTGTTGTTCATTTTCTGAGTGATACATCTGGTGTTTAGCATGAGCAATCATGATATCAGATAAATCAACACTGCAGCTATTTGACAACCTCATCTACAGCTTTTCATCAGAAGGCTTTTTCTTCACGGCTGCTACTCTTCTTTTTTTTTCTTTTTCTTTTTCTGCTGCCTTCATCTGCTCGGTTACATTAATGAGATTTCAGAAGATGACACGAGCAGTTAAGGGGCAAGGAAAAGGGAGAGAGAAAAAAAAACAAAAACCCAAAACAACAAAAGCCCAAATGAAACCATCTCCCTTACGACGAATGCTTTACAGCTCACAGAGGCCTCGGAATTAAGCGTGATGCAAACACGGCAAATTGAATCAATTTGCCTCCTCTAAATAGATGTGATGCGAAGAGCCTGAGCGCTCAAATGAATAAGAAAGAATTTCTGGGTTTAATGATGTTGTTTTTGTTTGTGCATCTCTTTCCCTCCGCTTGATGAAGGCTCCAGAAGATCGAGGCGTAAAGAGGAAGAACGATACGCGATAACAAGGCGGCATGATGTCTCACGCTTTGTGCCGCAACCACTGGGAATGAAGAGTCAGGCTGCGGAGGAGCACGGGAACCGAATCAGGTGGTGAGTGAAGCATATTAAACTGATAAGTGGCCATGTGGAAAATGGCAAGAGCCAAATGTGCAGGCAAACACAACAAAATCTTGAACTGTGTGTGTGTGTGTGTGTTTGTACATGTTTCGTGGCATACTTGCTTATAGTTGACATGGGGGCAGGATTTAGGACCTGCATGAGTCTCCATCCACTTTGTGAAGGTCAAAAAAATCTCCAACTCGCTATCAGAAGATAAAATTGGGAGCAAATACTTCTACATGAAGAACGAATGAGGACTATCGAGCTCTATCTTTTGGTTAAGTTCACTAAATCGACATAGATGTATTTGATTTCACTTTAAAATTCATTCAATGAGGTCAAAGGAGGATTTAACGTCAGAAAGTGTGTATAGTTTTGTCATCAAAATGCATGCATGAGCTTATCAAGAGTGAAGAAAACAGGGTTAGAGAAGTGGACTTGATGTGTGCTGGTTCAAATCCCACAGCTGACAGATTGAAATGCAGCAGTACGTTTATCACTTTAAATATACTTGGAATCTTGTTCTAACATGGTTGAAATCACTTTCCACACACATTTCACTTGTGATTTCTGGATATTGTCTCAAGGACAGGGAAGAATTAGTATGAGCAGATTTAGATCATTAACAGAAACCAGGGAATGGGATGTAACTGCAAATTGTTTCTGTCGTTTTTAATGAAAAATCCAAAAGAATATTAATACCGATATATATTGGCATCAAAAGACCTGCTCTTAGAACTGCATGTAAAGTAAATCCCATGAAGACAAATGACATGTATGTTAGAAAACTACAGTGATCCACTGTAAATGTGTCGGGTATGAAAGTAGCTGTGATTTCACTTGCACTTTCAAAGTAAACATTTTCTTGTCTTTGATGATGCTTTTCATTGCCTTTGGATCCCAACTACTATAAATGAATAGATAGATACGCAATCAATCTGAGTGATATTAAGCATCAGATCAAATATGCCACCTGTGATCTTTCAGGTATTTCTGTGATACATAGGAGGATTTTGAACTACGACTGTTTGCTGTGTTTTGTTCGATCTCTTCCGGTAAAACCAAACGAAGAGTATTTACCCGTCACATCCCTGGCAAATAGAACATTGAGTGCAGTGACTGCATATCGAGTCTGTGAATAGTTGAAAAAAAAAAAAAAAAAGTATGAATGCTGGTCCTAGCCCTGCAGACACACACACACACACACACACACACGCACACACACGCGCACACAAATGTGAGAAATTGTGTTAGGCAGAATGTCTCACATGCATAGATACAGCCAGACTTCCGGGGGACGTTCCTCAGTGACAAGCCTGTCATCCTTGTTGACATATTGATCAAGAGTAGCCTCCCTTTTGTGCAGACGGTCTGCAACACTTAATGATCAGCGTGGAACAAAGCTTCTAGCGGTGCGGACACATTGACAGGCTGTGATTAAATCAGCAACGGTGGCAGCATTGTTGACGACAATGATGATAACACCGAGGGCACTTATCAAAGGGAAGGGCCGCTGTAGCCGCGTGTACTCTGAAGCAGACGCTCATGGATGCTGATGGAGGGAATTAATTTTTGCAAAAAAAACCAAAAAAAAAAAAAAAACAAGCATTTATCATCAAACTGAGCGGTACCCTATTACAGAATTCTCATGAATAATTGTTTCCCTGCGTTATGTTTTGCCTGTCAGTCAGAAGTGCCTGGCGTTGGGTGTAATACATCTGAATTAGGCGCCTGGTGGCACTCCGTCACGTAGGCCCCGTCGTAAGCCGTTAAATACATAAATCGGGTTTAAATGAACACACACACCACTTGTCTTGCCTAGTTTGCAGAGTAATTCATCTTCCAACTGCATGATTCTGTTATGCAGTCAAATTGACAAGTAATCCATTGCTGGTGTCCTTGTTGTCAACATTAAGGTCATTTGTGATTGTTGCATTGAGTGAACAGACTTGCGGCTCTGCAACGCCTCACAGGGGGTGATGGGAAATACGCCAGGCGAGGGTATCACTGGATGGTATGAGTGATCTGAAGCTGAGGCATGACAACCTGCTCAGACACACCAAGCACGCCTTGTTACTGGATTGTTTGAGAAATCGCTTCAAACACTCCGCAGTTTGACGTCATTCCTTTTCCCCCAACAAAGACATTCCCCGGCTTCTTTTCATAAAGGCAAATTTTGTTTCATCCGAGGCCTCATTGGTACAGCGACCGAAAGGTAGTAGCCTGTGTAATACCTGCCAGGGGACGACGCGAGTAGTGTAGTGCACATCTTTGAAACGAGTGTGCTCAGGCTTTAAATGGATTACGGCTCATTATCCCCAATTACTTTTCAGAATAAGCCGGGAAATAGAGAGAAATCCTGACATGGTGGTTTGTTAAAAACTGCTTTCAGGAAACCTTCACAAAAGGTACTGTGCAGAGTTATAAAAAGATCCTGTTTTTCTTAATTAATACACTTGAGAGGGTTTTTTCTTTTTTTTTGAGGAGGAGGAGCAGCAGCAGGCTGGTCATGTTTCGAGGTCGAGATAAGCAGTCGCGATCGTCTTGCTAATAAAACTCTACAGTTTATTTAACAGAAGCCAGAAATGTATATCATTGCCTCCTGTTTACTCAGGCTTTAATTCTTGTTTTATCTTTGAACACCCGTCTTTGTATATTGCTTTGAATACACCTTTCTCCAGTTCCTTTATATGCATCGCAGCACATTTGTGGATTTGTTATGTTGCAAAGTTTAGTGCCGATCAGGTGAATCTTTTTTATTTTTTTTTGAACTCCTACAAAGAGTTTGCAGTCAGCTCTAATCTGCAAACAGCCATCGAGCTGGGAGCCTCTTGCAGATCTTGTTAGGCACAGAGGTTGTGAGCACACAGATAGAAAGGCTGTACTCTCAAATGCACCTGAGCAGCAACATCTTGTGTTGTCTCCGAGTGTTTTGGGTGAACCTAAAATAACTGCTACCGCGCCGCTCGGCTGCCAGAAAGATCCGACTTTATGACGAGCTCGTTGGCTGGTTTAGAAACCCAACGTCTCCCGTAAGCGGTGAGTGTTGTGTTTTTGTCTGGATTCTCTGGAATTCCTCCGCTGCTGCTGCAAACCTTCAGTTTTCAGGTTTTTATTTGAGCAAACTGCTTGTGGACCAGCAGTGTCACTTTCAATAGTGAAGAAAATAAAAAAAGGCTCGTGTTTCTGCTAACTTTGTCATATTCTATTGTTTAAATGTTTTGCCTGAATGGACCATGTTAACATTAAGTATTATGTTATGTTATTGGAAAATATTTTCATCCTCAAAATTTTACCAACATTTGTTTTTACATCAGTTAGGCATAATCCCAGGAATTGTAGAGGTAGTTATCGTCATTTGTAATGGGCTGACATCCTGAAGTGAATAACTATCTATTACATGATAAAATACAAAAGAAATGATAAACCTAAACGTTATAAACTGATAGTTCAGAAGGAAAAGGCTGACAATGCATCTAGATATTACCTCAAATATAATCCACGGCCCAAAACTTAGTAGTGTTTATGATGCACACATGTGATGCTGAGAATGGAAAATATATACGATATGTTGCATAAGTTGTAATTAAGGTCAGATTTTATATTTAGAAACAAATCAGAAGCAATTTGCCCAAGATTTTTTGAAAGCCACTAAACAAATGCCAGGTTTATGTTACAAATTGCCAAAGAAGTCAAATACAGACATTGATTTAATGTTTAAGTTCCTTCTGCAAGGATGAAAATGGGGCTTCAGGCTGCGACCAGCAACCCAGTGAGGCTGATGCCAAATTACAGGCCCTTGTTACAGCTGAGTGTTTACCCATGCTTACAGATTCTTTGTGTCACTCCACTGAAATTGCAGTATGCAGGAGCTCACCTGACACTGCAGGCTGATTAGAGCACCACAGCTGCAGCCAATTCAAAATTCATTATCAAACATGAGAATGCCAAGGTTGTATCGCCGCTGTCCTGCCAACATGTCTTCAGCAAGACAATTCAGAAAGAGCCGAAACTGGTTGACGGCACGTGGTCAGCGAATGCATGAACATCCACTATACATCCACTATATTTTCCCCGAGGACTGCATATCAAACACCAGCTGTTGCACACGCCTCACATAAAGACTCGGGTACTGTAGCGAGCACATTCTCGACACGATGAGGTCACGAGAAACGCCAAGAGACGGCGGCGGTGCCCACCAGCAAGCCCCCAGAGCGCAGGCTCTCAGCCGCGCGGTCTGTCTCGTTGCTCCAGTAACCCAGCCCGACTCAAATATATCCAATGATTCTACCCAAGTTATTTCACAAAGTCCCTCTGGCTCTGAGTTTGGATCTCTTTCTGGTTAGCAGCGGAGCCGGCGTTGCAAACTGACATTTTCAAAAGCATTTGCAATGCAAATAAAAGCAGCGATCCAACTTTTCAGTGGTGCTATACTCAACTAGCACAACAACCCAGGGAATCTTTGTTTGGTAGATCATTTTTTTTTTGTCACAACAATGTTTCTGGCTACAAAGTTGAGAATGTGGAGAGCCTGTTGACTTCCCCACTGCAGTGTGTGGCCACCATGAGTTCCTCCTGCATACTGATGCCAGTGGTTCACTGTCTGTGAGGTGAAAGGAAGAAATTGCCAATATTTTTTCTTCAGATTTCAATCCACCAAATAAGAATCAATGTTTTTTAATTTTTTTTTTATTTTGATGTACACAATTAACATTCAGCTCTGCTGCTCATCCTACAAATGCATATCATGCACACACACACACACACACATCTGTACTTTCAGGTTGTTGTTTTTTTACTCACTTCTATTAGAGATAATTTTTTCAGAAATATTTTCATTTCCTAACAAGGGGGATGACAGAAATTGTATGTTCATTCACCTTTATCCTCACCATAGTTTTCTGTGGGAATTGCTTTTTTTTTCTGATTCAAAAAGCTGCTAAAAATCATTAAGCAAATGTTTATTATTCATTCTTAAAAAAAAAAAAAGAAAAAAAGTCAAGGAAAACATCTGCTTCATCATTATCATCCATCTGCCTTGGCCGTTTCTCTCTCAGCTCCCTTGTACGACTCCTCTTCTTAACCCGCAGCATGCAATAACTGTCATCTGCCACGCCAATGAGCCATGTTGTAAAACTGCCGGTCTTTATATTTATCTAGGCTAATCTCAAAGCCGTCATAGCGGCCATTACAAAGGGAAATGATGCTGTAGCTGGCGAGGCATGTGGAGGAGGGATGAGGAGATGGAGTGGGAGGGCACTCCTCCGGATGCCATTTGGAAAACCCCTCACCTTCACGAGGCCGAGCCGCTGGACCGTGGACGCTCGGCGGATGCTGGTGACATGGTGTGATAAATAAGGGCTAGACAATGTTAATCCCGTTCTGCTAGTCGGCCCGCCGTAAAAGAAGTAAAGCACATTGCTTACATGTCATGTTGGATTGCACTCGAAAGGGCCTCAAGCGATTTTCATCATTGCGGGTTTACAGTAGCGCTCTCTAGCTCTGCCTGTCTCGTCGTGGTCTGGCTGTCAGGCTCCCCGGCTGACAGCTGATGGCCATGGCATGAGCCAAGAAAACTCCTGGGAGGAGAGGCGATGTCTTATACAATATGATGTGCCGCTTAGCCACGGAGTCGCTCCCACTGCCCGCCGCGCCGCTTCAGAGGGACCGCTCAGCTGTTTCAAGTGGATCCGTGCGAATCTTAAAGCCACCACGTCCAATGTTCAGTGAGCTTGCATACATTTACACGGTTGCTCCATTGTAATGCCACAGTGGGAATAATGAGCAATCAGCAGGTGCTTTTGTCCACCTCTATGCCGCACCATTATGCATTTGTTAACATTTTCGAAGAGTAATCTCAAGGGCTCCCTGCGGTTGTTCCTTTAAAGACTCCAAAGTTCTTTCCAAGTTCTAAAAGTCAAAAAGTGTCTGTATTTCCTGTTATCTCATTAAAAGGAGGACACGGTCCAATGCAACAAAGCTATTGACGGGAACAATTGATTGAACTCGGGCAAGTGACTTAAGACTGAAATTTAAGGTTTCCTCCGACAGTCTCTCTGCTGTCTGCTCGCAGTCAACACAGCGCATCTCCGCCCCAGCTGCGAATCTCGCCCTCCCAACGCTAATATTTACCCCTCTAATAAAAGTCATTGTTGTGCGCCGCGCTCTAAATCAGGGGGCCGCTTCTGTCTGTGGTGACAGAGGAGAATATGAAGCATCTCTCACAGTGATGGAGAGCTCCTGAGGCTTTTATTAGCTCGGTGGATATAGACAGCCCCCATCACGTTCTGCTGTACGAATCCAACTGTGCAGGAAGCTGTAATGCAATCTGTTTTTGGCACTCTTTACCATTAAGCCAATTAGCTATTTCAGACAAATAATCATTAACACTCATTGCTATTTCAGATGAGGGATGATTTCACATGCTGATATGTATATTTGAAAGCAATATACTTTTAGCTCGTAGTGGAAGGCAAATCATCATCTCTGGCTCCTGCAGTGGCACCTCTCTAGAGTGCAAAAGAATAGGTGGGCAATTTATCATCTTAAGGGCATTTGAAATCATTCAGGCAGTTGATTTTATAGCACAAAAGCAGACACAAAGGACCCATAAAAGTGTACTTTTTATTTGTTGTATTTAAATACAACAAGTCTCTTTGCGTTTAACCTAATGATGGTATATCAAGAGGCTGAAGTTGAGAACGTAATTCATGAATTAAAAGACAACCATATATAACTGTGAATGTAAAAACACTGATGGAGTGACTCCAAGCCAAAATCTATTTCTCTTATTTACATTTGAGGGAAATCCATAGTCCTGAGTGGCCATATCAAAAGGTTGCATCAGAGCCATGTGTTCTAATAATTCCTTTTCAATGCAATTCTTTTAATTTATTAAATAACATGTTACATGGTGTTGATAAGCGACTGCTTCTGTTCTGACTGTATTCTATTTGAATGTTTTCAATGATTTGAATCAATCAAACTGTAATATTCCAACACAGCAAAGGAAATTAAAGCAACAGCAGAAAGCATGTAAAAATATCAAATAAACTGAAAAAAGCAGCTCTATTGCATGCATCAAATACATTTTTTTTTTTAATAGTAAATTCAATGATTTACCAATAATAGGCCATTTAATGTAAACCAAATCCCATTGTGGTCCCCTATTTGCCTATTCGGAGCACGTAAAGTTAAAATGATCCACTCCATGCTGTTCATTATAACCCAGATACATGTGAGAAATGTATATGCCAGTAAATTGATAAGAGAAATGTGATGAAAGCAGAGCTAATTATCACTTTCTTTGTCTCTCCGTTGTGGTTGACGCTGACGACTCAAACTCTGTATCAGTCCGGAGGAGCAATCAGATGAAGGTGGTCACGTGTTTGACATCTGTTGACTCCCTTTCTACCGCTCTGCCTGCTTAGAAAGTGCAGACAGTACAGTGGACACATGACACTGGTCCCGAGTAAAGTACGACATAAAAATAAAAAAGTCATATTTTGGTTTGTTTTAATTTGACATAGGAAAGTGATACTGTTAATGCAGATATGACTGGATTCATTTCTACAATGAGTTTTGGTGGATTTAATTTCCCGCTTAACAATTTCTTAAATGTTAACGACAGGATGTAAATAAGCATGTAGATTTTCAGGAAAACTAATTGTGATTAAATATGATTTTCTTATAAGTTGCAGTATATTTTCAAGTATTTTTAATGGGTAACCAAACAACTAGCACAACATAACAAGGTTCTTTCTCAAAGGACAACAAGAGCCACGTTGATGTATACCAACAACATAAAGGCTTTTTTTGGCATTTATTTGACATTTTAAAAGAACATTTAACACATGAAGGAAACCAGCCCGACATGACAATGTATATTTAATTCCTCTTTAAAAATGTATTCCGTATGAAGTACCCACATTCCTGTGTTAAACATCCTGTGCACTGTTTTCCCTGAGATTCAGCGGCGCCGTTTAAAGGAAGACGGTTTGCACCACGGCGCTATGCACAGAGGAGGTCATCGCGGCGCGGCGTACATCTGGGTGCGAGCGGCGTGTGAGACGGAGGTCAGCGAGTTAAAACGGGGAGACGGCGCGCGGCGTGAAAATGTGGGGTAATCTTTCACGGCCTTGTGCTAATGCGGCTTTCCAAGCAGAGGGAGAAGACAGAGAGAGATGTACAGTAGCCAGCAGTGAGGAGTAGCGGCTGCCAAATGCACCGAGGGCTAGACGAAGACGAGCCCTTGCCATCTGGGCAGCTCGAGGCGAGGCTGAAAACAACTCCCGCTCCATCACTGGGCTCTCCGGCTCACATTCACACATCATTTTTATAATTTTTTCTTTTTTTTTTTTTTTTCCATCTCTCCTTTTTTTTTTCCTCTCATCACATTGCTCTGTCCTGTCTTGACCTCCCGTGTCTTTCTCAGGCTCTCTCCTCGCCTACTGGCAGTATATTCCCACCTCCTCCTCCTCCTCCTCTCTTTCCCTCTCAAGGATTTATCACTCTTAATTATCTTAACTATCCTGCTTCATACTCGGCTTGTATCTAGCATATTTAATCTTGGATTCAGCAGGGCTATTAGTTACACTCAACATGCAGAGGCTAATTGATTTAAGGAAGCAGGATTTGCTTGTTGGTGCTGATGGGTTTAACTAAAAGCTAATAAAGGAGGATGGAGAACAGAAATAAGGATGGCTATCACTGAAAGAAAACACCCATGAGGACGCCGTTTTTTTCTCTCTTTTTTTTTTTTTGCTGTAAAGTTTGGATTTCTTTCTTATGCTTTGATGTCCACATCAGTTTGTTTCGACTTTGCACGCGCTCAGGGAGGGAGGAGGGGAGCGGCGCATGGCATGGAAATGGGATTCATAGCAGTTTTAATGGCTTGCAGTCGTTTTTTTATGGTTCTAAAGTTTTTTTTTTTCTCCCTTACCCTGATTTACATGGGATAACTGTGGCTAGGGTAAATATTTTTGGTTGGTGGGGGAGTGGGACGGCGAAACAGATGTCTGTTTAAATGTCATGTTTGTCGTCGAGGCTGTGCTGACATTTTAGTCCCAGACTTTCACCTCACGGATTTGTTCACTGTGAGTCATTACCAGAATCAGGTTGAGTCAGAGCTGTTGTGGTGAATAAATATGATCTAATTGATAGCTGACCTCTCACATTAATGAGCAAACCGGACCCATACCAACGCACGCAACTGGGGTTTAACTATGTTTGCGTACTCGGATCATTCCATCTATGTTTGTTTTGTATATTTAACGTTCCTTCTGTCTGTGTGTGCGTGTGTTTCCTGCTGCATATGCAGTTAGGGCAGCTGGTGGCCACGGGTATTGATAATGGCATTGGGGACACTCAGCTTCTTGTCTTATTAATCACACCAGCCTGAGCAGTGACCTTTCTCCGAGCCCACTGCTTTGGGCCGAGCCAGATCCCCAGCCTCCGCCTCCCCACGGGAGAAGCGGGCTGACATCACTCACCCCGTGTCCGCTAATGTCAGCCCCTAGCCTGGCCGCAGTGGCTCACCGGCCCTGCCTCGCGCCCCGGACGCAGCCCTGGATGACAGAGACATTGATCACTCAGGAAGCTGGGGTTGGCTTAGGGTGGTCGGGCGGTGCGGATGGGGTTTGAGGTATTTGTGTGTATGTGTGTGTGTGTGTGTGTGGGTGTGTGGGTGATTGTGTGCGTGCGAGTGTGAGGCTGTGTGTGGAAGAGTTGTTGGTACACCACTGATTGAGACTGGTGAGCCTAATTAGACTTCACATCTGGGCCTAATGAGCAAATCAAGACCCATCATTGATCAAGGATCAACTGGCCTTGAGCTGTTCTATGATTGGTTAAAAGCTGCACAAGGGCTGCAAATTGCTGGGTAAAGTATGCTAGACAATACTCATCATCTATTTTACTGCTTTAATGTGAATCTGCATTTTAAATGCAGACTTAGATGGATGGGCCAAATGTAAATGTCTAAAGCTGCTCGTGGGTTTGGGGCATGTTCAAGTGAACTTTTGCTATATTAAGGACTAATAGTCTGCACATGTTAAAAAGAGGTTGTACATCATGTCCTAATTATCAAACCGGTTTTGCTCTGAGTGACACTTGAAATGGAATCAAAGAAATGTGCTCAGTATCATCTGCTGTCACATACGTTCGTGTTGTCGCAATCTTCCCCAAATGAGGAGTAAATCACTAATGTTGTTTCTGCAGCATGCATTAAACTGCCTTGCCCCAAAGTATAAAAAAAAACCTAAAACAAAACAGCAAAAATATTCATTAAACTTGTAGGCAAAATGTATCCAAGAAGATCTAAGCAACAAATCACCTGCTTACTTTATCAAAGCCAGTAAGGAAGACCAGAATTACACATCTGATATCAAACCCAGTTGCCTGTGGGTGAAGGCTATAGGAGAAAATTGTAAAAAAAAAAAAAAATGTTGAGCCAGTAAATGAAGAAAGACACATCAGAAAGGGAGAAATAACTAATAGTGTAAAAAGAAACAATGTATATCATCAGTAATTAGCCTTAAGTAGCACATTATTTCATATATATCCTTGTCACATATCCATACCAACAACATATTTGTGTTAAAGCGTTGATGGAATCACAACAGTACAGCGAAGGAGATCATGATTCATAAAGTAAATAAGTAATGCCTTGTTTTTAAGCTTTGAATTCCAGTACCGGTTGAATTCCGTGTCAAATTGTCAGTTTTATACCAAAACCTGCAAAGTTTGATCCGATCATACTGTCAAAACAACGGGGTTACATCTTCCTCCTGCTACATTTCTTTGTATTTTGCTTTAGTTTTTATTTATTTATTTTTCCCCCAAACCAACATGGTGGAATCGTGTGTGTCGCTGTCTGGTCAATATATTCTTTTGTAAGTCTGCTTGTTGGCAGCTGTACCAGGCAGCGGGAGACGGAGGCCTCAGGGATTCCCACGGCATCCAGGAACATCCTGTCTGGCTGATGCAGCACCTGTTGTCAGGATGGAAGAGACATATGCACGAACACGAGCTGCAGCAACGGCGGGCGGATGTTGACTCTGGGATCCAACATTTGAATGTGATCAGCATTAAATGAATTTAGTGCATCTTCACGCACACTTTTGAGGCCACAAGCGTTGACGTTTGCGAAGGTAAATTGCTCTTAATGCTTTTGGCATTTCGTGCCATAGTGATGTTTTTTTTTTGCCTCTGGTCCACAAAAGCAATAGGGGGCGCCACTCATGTTGCAGTGTGTGTGACGCATGTTGGAGAAAGATAACTTTATTTTTACCTGATTTATGCATTGATGTCAGCACTGGTAATATTGTCAAGAGGGAACAGTTCGACCAACTCTGCAAGAAAAAGAAACAAACTGGGGGAGAAAAAAAAAAACCACGAAGAGAAAACACACACATTAAAGAAGACATCAAAGTGTGAGTGGATGCGGGTGCAGCAGCACAGGGGCACCAAATAATTTCATTCAAATTATTCAAGGATAAAAGGGTAAGAAGAAGACTGCAAATCAGCACTTATATTTGTGGAGCACGCTGTACGCCCGCTTTTCTGCGCAAGTTTCTATAAACATATTTCATAACAACCGCAGTTGGCACCTTGTTCTGGTCCGTTAATGAGCAGCGATGTCTTTTATTGTTGATTTGCTCCCCGGAGAACCGGTGAGTTCTGTTTTGTAGTAATGATTACCGAGGTTTCACCCCAATGACTTTGCCTTGTTTTGTTAATAAACTTTTTTTATTTATTTATTTATTTATTTTTCTTCCCGTGCAAATTTATGGCCAACCTCAGCAAACAGTGAGCAGCGGACAAAGGCTCATCATCCGTGAGCGGCTTGTCATCGGCTGATAATGGACCTCATTACTAAAATAAACACTTCTTTAAGTGGCGTCACACACGTGGACCCTTTGCGTGCATAAACTGTGTATCGGAAGGGATTTCACAGTGGGTATTATTAAGTCTTTTGACCTTTTGTTTACTGCTTTCCTTCAGTTGTGATGCATCTTTAAAGCCTTCACAATGGGGTATTTTTGGAAGTGTGTGCGCGCGCGTGTTCTTGTGAAAAAGCTTTAGTCCACTCTCAAAGGACAGGCAGCCCAATTGGGGCATGCGAGTGTGCGTGCGCGTCGGTGTGTCTTGTGTGGTCTGTTGTCTACTGGTGAGTGTTTAGAGAACAGATTTCTTTGACGTTGACGGCACCAAAGCAATACAGATTTGGCAATTAACCTTGATGTCACTGTAATTACCGAGTCACTTTAGTAAAATGAATTAATTTCCCAAAAGGACTCAGAAACAAAATTACCTCCTCTCTTCCTGAAGAGAGCCAATATGGCGTCTGATAATTAGGGGAGAAAAAGTGAGCCACTGCCATATTCCTGTCTCTCATTGTGTGTATTCTGTGTAATCTGCCACGGGGGGAAAGCCACTGATCTGCCTGCTGCTCCCATAACTTCCACCGGGTTCATGCTGTTGTGACTGTAACTTGTTCATTTTTTAGCTCACCACCTCTCTAGCTCCGCGCCTCCCCTCCCGCCGCCGCCGCCGGCCCCTCTCCCCGCCGCTTCATCCCCTGCCTTTTCTGGCTCGCTCTTCAACACATCCATGTTTGCCCTGTACATCCCGAGGTTCTCGTCATATAGCGGTTACTTTACGAGTTACAAGACACAACAAACAAGTGGCACCGACTCTCATTGTGTGTGCACAGGTGGCGACGAAGCGCCGACTTTCTGCGGTTCGCTTCCCATGGTCCTAATCTTTAGTCCCCTACTAAGAGCCGAGGTGTCTGTCAACGCTTTTCTGCCACTCCAATTAGTATGTAAATTTTTAATAACATGTTTGGGGCTTGGTGGGATTTCTCAGGTGGTGCCAAATAAGCGGTGGTTGCCTTTGCCAGGCTGCGAATGAGCACGTAGCGGGGTCAGAGCAAAGTGGATAAAACAAGTAATTGAAAACAGTGAGTGAATATCGTCATGCCTGGTCTCCAGTGAAGCATCAATCATGCGAGCGCATAATTACTGTACAACCTCACTGGATTTATAATTGATGTTTTGTGTAACAGTTTAGATAATTGTTTGATTATTAATTACTGATTATTAATTAATTCCACTTCATTTCATGACTGGTGGGAGTGGTGTTGGGAGTAAAATATTAAGGGTGAATCTTTCTTAAGATAACATCAGTTTTATTGTTTAAATAATTTTAAAAAGTTCATCTCTAGATCCCTATCTGAGCACGTAGACTCCAGAAAGGTTATGCGGGACCATCATCCATCATAGATATATCTATATATATATTGTTATTTTTTTTTCAATAATATAGTAAAATAAAAAAGTGTATGTATGCACTTTCTGAATTTTCCTCATAGACTGGTGGACAGACTGATCAATTGTAGTTGACAAGCCTTTGCATTTGCATGTTCTCCCTGTGCAAGCGCGGACTTTCTTCCAGCTCGCTCGTTTCCTCCCTCAGTGCAAAAAAAATATTCAAGGTTAATTGATGACTCTGAATTGTCTGTAGGTGTTAATGAGCAAATCCCACCCTTGGCCACGGCATCATAAACATGAATAGGTTAATAAGAGCAATCAAGTTTACCGGCAGAATAGTAGATGAGCAGAAGTCGGATACCAATTCTAGCCTGCGGCTGTCACCGTCTCAGGAGCATAAAAACACTAACAGTCATAAATAAAAGAAATAAGGAGCCATTAGATCAAGTGTGCAATAAAGTAGTGAGTATAATTCACAGTGTGCTTTGGCGAGAAAGCAGCAAAGTCCTCCCCGCTGACCACTTTAATATTTGCTTCGTATTTCAAACCAATCATATCAATACACCCAACGACCGGTGTGCAAAATTTGAAGCGTTTATCATCCTCACCCTTTGAGATATGGAGGTTTTAAAAAAACAAATCCACAAGAAAAAAAAAAAAAGTTTTGTGAACCCATTGATTTTGAAGATATCATCCTCGACTGTCGATTTTTGGAGGCATTCATTGTAATGGTACAGTGGTTGGCACTGTTGGATCATTACGAGAATGTCTCCAGTTGAAAAGTATGCTTTTAAAAGTTACTCTCTCTCTCTCTCTCTCTCTCTCTCGCTCTCTCTCTCTCTCTCTCTCTCTCTCTCTCTCTCTCTCTCTCTGTCCTGTGACGTACTGGGGGTACGTTGTCTTCACCCATAGTCAGATGGGATGTACCCGAGGCCCACCATGACCCTAATTTGGATATAGTTATATAGAAGATAAACAGATTGCAATTCGTCATGGTAACAAACAGTATATTCCAGAAGTGGGTGTAATACATTGGACACATTCAAAGCAAACACTGTCCCTCCAAAAAAAAAAAAAAAAAAGAAGGACATAATTAGTGGACTTTCTTTTATTTCATCAGAAAAACGGAAAAAAAAAAAAATCACACTTCACATTTAAAACTGTGCTGTCGCAATCAGACACTTTTCATTCCTGTGTTCTCTCAATATTTCTATTTGGCAGTTTGGACCCAGTAAACTACTTTAATAACACAAGAATCATACTTTTCCTGACAGTTTCCGCATTTCATCAGTGACAGTAGTTCCTGTAACTCTACAGTATGTCGGCCATATAAACAGTCAATACGCATTTCCTGTGCGCGCTTGTGTATTTCTAGGCGCAGCAGGAAGGCGGAAGCTGAATGTCAAGATTCATATTCACATCTGCCGTTGATCTGACATATTTGAATGCTTTGTAAATTGTTTGACGTCGGTAGATGTGTGTGTGCTACAGAGACGTATATCACATAGGACATTTTACAGTGATAATCAAGACTGCATATTTAAGACTGCAGTGAGTTTACAAGGATTTTACTTTTTTTTATGTCAGTTTTTGTACACATCACATTCACGTCTTGTGCTGAAGAACACATGCAACCGTGGTACTTCATGACCCAATCAACACCTGCAATTGAGCTGTCTGTCAAATGTAATGTTGGGTATCAGCTGCTTCATTAATGCTTTGCGAGAAGTGGTTCAGTCACAGCTGTATGGCCACTCTATCCAATTCTCTCCACTCCCATTCTCCTGATAAATCGATGCGATCTCTCTGCTTTTGATAGCACATTTGCATACATGCGTCGCAACTTTTGTTTTCAATACAGTGCTGTCGTAGGTAGTTCTCCTTCATCACTCCCAGTTTATATTCTACTGGGAGTTGGTAGTTGTTTAGTTGAAAGTCA
This sequence comes from Lipophrys pholis, assembly GCF_963383615.2. NCBI lineage: Eukaryota > Metazoa > Chordata > Actinopteri > Blenniiformes > Blenniidae > Lipophrys > Lipophrys pholis. The sequence goes on along the minus strand of NC_137644.1, from coordinate 12,549,672 downwards.
CCTATAATAGCAATCCAACTTCGTCGTCTATCCATACGAATGTCTGTGTGTTCTCCACTGTTAATGTTCAACATGTAATTTATAACAATGTGCAACACACTCCGAAGTTTGACAGCAATCCTCTTACAGCCATAGTTTGTCTATCACGTTGGTTTTGTTGTTCTAAGAATGTGTTTAGTTTTCAGTGTTAAAAGCAAAATCCCAACAGTAGGCAACTGCTTGAACAAAATGTTTGATTTTTCACAATGTGCGTTGGGCATAATATGACAACGGATGGAACACAGCCAGCGGGAAGAGTTGAGTCAATTAGGCGTGAATACAAACCTTCAGCCCGCATTTGAATAAAGGGAGGAAATGAGAATGTGCTAAGTGAGTCTTGACCAAAGTCATGGGCGACCCTTCCCCCAGATCCACATCATTAGCCGGCAGTTTTCCTCCTCCGGTTCTGAACCACTCTCGGATACGCCGCCTCGCCCTGGTGGCATGGACGGACTAATTGCTCTTGAAATTTTCCAAAGAGGATGAATAGTGTGTGTACGTACGGGAATGGGCGCATGTGGAGGGGGAAGCTTGTCGTATTTCCTCGCAACCGTGGCAGAGCTGGTCTCTTCTAATAGATTCAGTTGCCAGCAAGCTGCAGTGTGTGTGTGTGTGTGTCTGTCTGTGTGTGTGTGTGTGTGTCTGTTTGTGTGTGTGTGTGTGTGTGTGTGTGTGTCTACTGAGAGTTCACAGCATAGGGAGAGGTCAAAACAGAGACAGATGTCAGAACAGGCTCTCGGACAAGAACCCCCATCACAACCCTCTGATGTCGACGCCGCCTTCCCTGTGTGACTCAGGTCACTTCACAGTGTGGGAGTGTGTCCATGCACCTGATAGTGTGTGTGTGTCTGTGTGTGTGTCCCTCCCTCTGAGGCTGTGGCATGTTCAGGGACATTGAGCAGTGTATTGAGCACAGGAAAGGAGAAATGATGAAACAGCAGGACGGGACACGCGTGTGAATGGGTTTACATGTGGTGTATTCACATACATCAGGGAGTGTGTCACGGAGGTTGTGTAGTGTGACGATGTTTGGGTGTCCAATAAAGGTCAACCCCATTCTGACATTATCACTTGAGAGCTTTGGGGCCAGTTGCTCCTTATGTCTCAGTTTCAAGGTCACCCATGTAACATTTACATTCACAGTATGCCTATTTATTCCACAGGGTCACCGTGTCAGAGTCAGCCATGTATTTTTATAGGCTTTTGACTGTATTGCGAGCAGCGTACCAATACATCATCAGTACAACCTTCCTGTGCCTTACTGGAAAGTGAGGACAGAGTCAAAACTGTTAGCACAAGTCAAATTCTTACTTATTGTGTGAACTCGCTGCAGCACAGTGAAAAAAAAAAAAGAGTTTTGAGTGAAAATCAGTTGACATGTGCTGCTGTTTTTCATTAGAAAGTCTGTGTTTGTGGATTTCCATCCAGAATGAAGAGTGAAACCAAAACTATTTGGTTACCTTTAAGAAGGTTATATATGGGAAGATTATACAGGAGGCAGGAGGATGACCCCCAATTCCAGTCGCATTCGTCGTTCAACGCCAGACTTCTGGATGTTTCTAAACACTTTTTATTCTGTGTAGATAATTGTCTTTATATATAGTACCTAATGCTTTTAACTATGCAGCATCATTATATAATTAAACATTTTCTCCATTACACAAAATTGCAGTTCTGATGAAATATATGTAACTGCATTGTGCTTTGAAAACACCTCTTCGTAATATATCATAAAACATATTTTACAGAAGTTACAGTTCTCGTCTCATGGTGTGTTTTCATCCAAATGGCTCAGTTTCTTGTTTTTCTGTTGTTGTTTTTTGGTTGTTTTTTTTAATTTAGAGTTTTTCTTATGTGAAAGTGTTGGTGCTGGCATCCAAACCCTGAGTCGCCCAAACAAGCGGATCTGAAGCCTTTTGATAAAGGGTGCAAACAGAGCACAGACCACAGATGTCTAAACAAACCAAAAGCTGTCTCAGGTGTGGAAACTTGGCCTCGCTGCAAACAATCGGCGGTATAAACAACAGAGAAATGTTAACCACTGTTTTGAGTTTTTTTTCATGTACACCTCAGATGGTAAAAATACACATAAGGTTTATTCACCCAGTACATTGCATTGTTGATGCTTCAAAGCTTTATCCACCAGGATGCAATACAGTGTCCATTTATAGTCAGTGATTCGATGTTGGTAAGGCCAGTATGAGCATGAAATGTAAGTAGTAATAATTATATTTTTCTATATTTTCTTACAGGTATAGATCAAGGTCCTGAACACAGCAGTGTGAACAGGACATTGTTTTTGCATGAAAACAGAAAACTTTCATTGTGGTTTTGGTGCGCAACTTTTTGAAAACACCCCATCTCTGTGGAAATGAGAGAAAATCACACATTTTCTGAAGTGCTGCTGTAATAAAGCCTCCTTATGCATATGCTATACGCGACGAGATGGACAATAACAGCATATAGCAGCCTCCACAGTGTCCTGACTCCCAGTCCATTTTCTTCTAGTACTTGGTAGTTTTATACTTGAGTCACCGTAAAAGCAATCCAACTTCGTCTGTCCATACGAATGTCCGTGTACTCACCATTATTAATGTTTATAGAAAAAGAACCAACAGCACCCACTTGTGGCCCTCTGTGAAAACTGCAATGCTTTCATCGAAATGTCACCTTGTTTCTTGAGATGAAAACGGAAAACTTTAACCATTTCCGTGTCCACACGACGATGTTTCATGTAAAAACACTGTTTATGGCCGATCATTCACGCGGCGCAGCGTTTTAGGAGCCTGAAAACTGAGTCGTTTTGTGAACGGGTTCCACAGTGGCGAAATTAGAAAACGGACGGGGAGGACACACACAATCTGAAAACGATGTCATCACCCTACCTCTCAACCCAATAACAAAAACAACGATGGCGCATCTACATGCTCCAGATCATGCTGCAGATGCGACTGGTGCTATTTGGGTTTAATGAAGGCAATATGTCGGATTTGTTGATTTCTCCGTTTTTGCACGCTCCGTCTCTCCTCTCCATTTTTTGTTTATTTATGTAGCACGGTTACAGCGCCACCTATAGGCTTGGCACATGCACTACAACGTTTTGAGTAGTTTTCACGGTGTTGGCGCCAGTGTCATTACGTCTGTCATAATTATTATAGCCACAGGAGGCAGCGTTTGACTTCTTTCTCACAGCCGTCCCAAACCCGAGTTTGAGTTGGTATGACAGCATTGGAATGTGCAACATGAATATGAAACGAAGCTTTTATCATGTCATTTACATTGTTTTATTGCAACTGTAATGAACAAACACTCGATATAGTTCATTGTCCACCTTTAATGTCGCCCTTGAAAATAAATCACTGACGGGCTCATTTCACTTCCTCCTACACAACCCACTTGAAACATCTGCGAACATAGTTTCACCCTTGTGTAAATTACTATCAAAACAACATGTGGGTGAGATGGCATCAGAACCCGTTTCCCTGTTTAAATCGGAGTGATGTTCATTATTAATGGGGCTTGATAATGAATGTAAAATCTTCTTCCTGATTGTGCTCCCTTTGTTGAGGAACAAAGGCAGAATCAGTTGCAGAGAGGCTATTATCTCCAGCGTGCACTGCTCCAGCGTGTGCGATCAGCCAGTTGTCGCGTTAATCAGAACTGTTCAGGTCTTCAAGTTTTTCATTTTTTTTCCTCATCTCCTCATTTAAAGAACGTACACATACTATGCTGTTTACATTAACGTTTGACATCGCCACCGTTTGAAGGAGGCAGTGGTGACCTAGAGGTTAGAGAAGCAGACTTGGGATTCGAGAAACAGGATGGGTCAATGCAGGGAGAAAAAAAGAATTTCCCCAAGGAGATTAATAAAGTATGAATAGTTTAGATTATTAGTTATTCAGGGAGTTAATTTCAGATGGAGTTGAACCTGCATGGCACGTCCTTCTCCACAGCGATACAATTACACAGTGCAAAGATGCAAAGCAACCCAGCAGCAGCCACCGGAATGGAGGAACATGTGCATCGTACTGTGAAATACTAGGCGAGTCTGCAGTGCATTTTCCAACATTTTATGAGCAACAAGGCTGCACAGTTGACATAGAAGCCCAATTAATTTAGAAATGGAAAATTCAAATGCGTGTCACACAAGACTGCTGCAAACTGCATCGTAAAATCCACATCGGATGAGGTTTAACCGAACTGGGAGTCGTGGCATGCGACTGTCATGATTGTAATTGTTCCAGAATATTGATTTGTAGTTTCACTTTTGTGCACTTTCCGGATAGAGTTTATGTCAAGACTGTAGAAAAGCTGCAGTAAATGTGTTGAATATCTTACAGTGGGGATAACCCACCCAGCCAAAACATGCTTGAACACAAGCAGAAATATGAAATATTTCAGACCTTGCTAAAAACTACAGAAAATAAAAAAAAGACAGTATGACTCAAACCATCAATAGATTTTAAATACTACTTGGGCCACAGCCATTTTACATCAAATATGTTCATGAATACATTTCTGAGTTTCTTTAAATACTCATTAGATGTATTTATTATTAGCTTTTTTTTTTTTTTTTTGATTTTAAGGCTTTTGGAATGTGCCTCTATTTACCATTCATTTGGACAAACAACATTCAAATTTGTGCAACCTCCCCTCCCCTTCAAAACAAAAGCAAAAAAAAAGAAAAATTGTATTTCTGCATGGCAGTTTCACTTAAAAGCACCATCCCAAATGAGCTCCCACCACATGGGCAAATACGCCAGAGTTCATTTGAACCAGATAAAAGAGGGACTGACTGACGGATCACTTGAAAAAAGAAAACCGGCAGCAGAAACGTTGATGCTTCACAGAGAAGACCATTAAGAATAAAATCACATAAATTAAGCTCGAGGGAGCAGGTCATCAGAATTCTAGTTTTCCGTGAACTAAATCTGAAATGTTTTTTGTTTCCTTCACTGTAATTTCTCTTTAATCGGTTTGAAAGATTTTGTACAAAACACTGCGCAGCATGTGGTTGTACACACACACACACACCCACCCCCACACACACACACACACACACGAAAGTCGTCAGTTAAAATAACAAGCCTGCAAAGACTCACATCAGTCTGATTAACAAGGACAAATAGCAAATCTAAACAGTCCCCACGTGAACAAACATGGACAGAATGCGTTGTTTCAAAGCGAGAGGGCCCATGCATAATTAATTACTGTAAATAAAGGCTGCGACTCCAATTATATTTGCTAAAAGACAGATCAAATAGAAAATTTAATTTGTCAACCTGTCATATTCTGGCTCAAAACAGATAACGGATAAATACAGGTACTGACTGCAAAACTGAGCTTCCTGTCAAATTAATGTGTGTGTGTTGCAGTGCGCGCATATGTGCGTGTGTGTGCATGTCTTTAGTTTGTGTGTGTGCATGTCTTTAGTCTGTGTGTGTGCATGTCTTTAGTGTGTGCCTTTGGTGCTCTTGAGGGAGACAGATGGGGCAGACCTCCACCACCCCACACTACACTCTCTGCATGACTTCTCACCATATTCCATGGGTCGCTTTAGTGCCACACACACACACACACACACACACACACACACACACACACACACACACACACACACACACACACACACACCCTGGAGCTCATGTGACAACAACTACTGTTTCATTAATCATCTGTATGTGTAAATTAGGCATGAAAAAAAGAGTATTTGGAGCATAAAACCTTGGACATACTGTCCTTTGCTGTGTTCTGTTTTGATAAATTAGATGATGGAGTGAAGTTAACGAGCCGCTGTCCTCGATGTCTCTGCTCACACCAACCTGAATGACACCCGTGTGCTTATGTATATGTATATATATATATGTGCATTCGGTTTGCTCTTGATTAAGCTGAAATGTCACTTTTTCCTCACGTTTTCAAAAACAGCCACTGTATTAATGGTTTGCTTGCATGCTCGGCTGCTGCTAATGGAATGCACTTTTGAAAAAATAAAAAAATTACTATTTCTATATGCTGTACTCACATTTAATAGCCACAATTATTTATCTGTTTTGGCAGTCTTAAAAGACTTTTTGAATGCAGTGTCTTGCCCCAAAGATTAACAATTCACCAAGCGGCTTATTAGAGCAATTCATCAAATCAGCGGGCAGTGCTGATTAAATCAACTTGGTAATAAATGGAATGATCTAAAGCCTTCTGACGCCCAGAGTCCTCGCAGCCCACCTGCCCGATTAGGAAGCAATTTATCCCCCAGCTTTCCACTGAGCCCCGCTCTTTAATTGGGGAAAAATGTGAATGTCATTCTGTTTTGCCTGATGGCAGAAATTACGAGTCCTTGATGAATGATCTTTGGGAAACACTTTGGCCTCATGATGAGAAAAAGAAAAGAAAACAAACAACAAAAAAAAAGCCTTGTAACCCAGTGGCATTGGCAGGCCTGTTTCTTTTAAAGGGGTTAACCTACTCAAATTTACTGTGTATCTCTAAATAATTAATTTACCCCTCTCTTGACTGATTTATAATTCAAGAGCACGATATGGACTCCAGAGTCACTTCAGAAAAGTGATAAGTGCATATGCTTAGAAACAGAAGACACTGCTGTGCCTCCCATCCTTTTCCGTTCCCACACACAGGAATACGTGTTTCTCATGTGACTCTAATGTGCTGCACTCGTCTTCACGTCATAAAAGTGTTAAAGATTTGCCACCTTTTTTTTTTTTTTTTTAGTATCGGTATATTAGTATTTGCCCATTTGACTTTGAAGTTTCCCATCTTATATTTGGCTGTCAGACCATCACATTTCTAACAATAGAAAACCAAACATTCGGAGAAAACTGTTTTAAACCAATGATAACAATGCCCAAATAACACGAGCACAAAACGGGTACGACAAAAGTGACGCAAGCCTCAAGTCACTTCAGATCAGAACGTACAGAAACGATAGCAAGTAAATTCAGACGTGTGGGCAGGAAATTTACATATCAACCAACAGCCAGTTCCAAATTAACCAAGCCAGCACAAAGGCAACACTATTGCCAACAAGACACCAACAGAATATAATTGTTTCACTGAATCAACTAACATTATCAGACTGATCAGTTAATGATACAATTCCACTACATAACAAACTACTAAAATACCAACCAGACAACAATATAATCTACAGAAAGTAACCGAAATGCATGCTTACAAATCAGTAAATGAACTCAATCTATGCTTAAGAGTGCAACAAAAACACAAAACCAGTCCGTTCTCACTCAAACGTGTGCTTGTAGGAAAACCTTTATTTTAATCACTGAAACTGAACCAACTGTGAGCGGTGATCTAGATTTAAAACTTTCACTCCTGAAAAACAAGTGCTATTTTGAGTCTACAGTAAAATGTTATTTAGAAGTATATTTGGAAGTAAGAACATTTTAACCCTAACACAAAAATGGAACCGGATCTCACTGAGGTCGATGGTGTCAACTCCTACGACACCAAGCAATACTTCAAGTTTCCAAACAATCTTTGGCTTTTCCTGGATGTTTAAACAGAAACAAAACAAAACAACAAAATATTACTATTTCAGGTTTCTATGCTGCTGAGATTTTTTGAGCTTTTTGCAGCAATTTACAGCTAAGTTTGTACATATTCAGTGGGCTAACATACAAAATACATAAACATTTCCCATAAAAATTCACTCTGACATCTGTGTGCTTTGTGAGGTTTCTTTTTTTTTTTTTTTTTTGTATGCCTTTAGTAAAGGTCACACAATTTCTGCTTAATGTATATTTGTCAAAGGTCACAGACTTTTTCATGTGCTGCGTTGCCCTGCCTTGCTTATGTTTCATTTCACATTATCAAATGATCAAGCACTAAAGTGACTAAATGAGCTGCCTTCAATGTGAATGTTGAAGAGTGGGCCTATAGGGGGAAGCTTATGTTAATACAGGTCGAAGTGTCACTTTCTGTGTTTGTACATGGGCACACAGTCATGTATTTTGCAAGTTAATATTCGCCTTGAGCTTTGCTTACTACATTGCCGCCTTTACATCTTGATGTATCTGTATTCTGGGAGGTAAAGGCAGCCAAGGTTGGCGAACGCAACTCTCGGCAAGCATAAGACGGTCAACCCATGTCTAAGTTAACTAGTGCAGTTATAAAACCATGTACACAATACAACTGAACCCAAAGGAGTTTGAACGGAAATGAGAGGGCCTGAGGTCACAAACGTATGTTAATATGGATTCATATGTCACGTTCTGGCTGTGGGCATGCGTACGCTGTTCCCATCTCGGTGTGCTTGTGTGTCTCTGTTCCGGGAGGTAAAACCGGAGAATGTTGGCGAAAGCAACTCTCGGCAAGCATCAGATGCGTGGTGATGAATAGTCAATTAACTATAAACTTGTTCCAGGAATGACCAGTGAACGAGGGAGGAGGGGGAATGGCTGGTGGAAGAAAAGAAAAAAAAAAGGCACCCATTATCTAGCAGCTAATTATCTAGCCACTGCCATTTCCATCCTCGAGATAGCTATGTGATTAAAGGGTTTGGTCAATCAAATAGATAACAGGGATTAGGACTTGGAGGACGGGAGAGGAAGAGAAAGAGGGAAAGCAATGAAATGAACCAGAGAGGAAGCTGCCTGAGGCAAATCTCAGCTCGGTGTACTTTTCCAACAACAGATACAAGAATGTTATATTGTATTTTTGCATTTATTTTGTCTTGCCCTATAAACTTATCAGTATTGATTTGTATTGAGTCCGTGTCGTTGTCTGGAGAGGTCATTATCTTTCAGTCAAGTCGATTCTCTGCTGCGATTGTTAGAAAAAATTTCTACTCAAAGACTCTTTTTGACACCTTTGCTTGAAATTGATGTTTTTGAAAGCGCAATGCCTCGGTTTGGACAACGTGAACAGTATGTCCTTATTTGCCTCATCAGATTTGTTTGGTTTTTTTGTTTATACATACTTGGTGACATGATCCGCAAGAACATGATAGAAAAAGGAAAGAACAAAGACTTGCTGAAAACTCCATTAAAATCAATTCACTTCACTTCATCCAATAGAAACTCACCCTGCCCTGTTGTCGTCTTCAAGCAGAAAGTCCAATATTGCAGACCCAAATGACCCCAGGCATACGACCAGTGTCATAAACACGAGCTGTGGTCCCCACAGAGCCCTGATCTCGGCATTATTGACTGAATGACTTGAAGAGATAGAAGTGAGCGAAACAGCGTAAATACTTAAAACTGAAACACGTTCCCAAAGTTGCTGAGGACAGCGTTCTCATCAGGAAGCTTAGAAAGTTAGTACCTGGGGAACTGATGTTAAAGTTCTGATTTGTAGTAGGTGTTTTTCTTTTTATTGAGGCTGGCACGGAGATAAATAAGGCAGTGTGCGTGCCATTATTTTTTTGGGGGGAAAGAATGCTTACTTCACTAAATGAGAGGAAAAGCAACAAACTGCATATGGAGGAAGTGACATTGAAGACTGCGAGCGATATGATTTGATGCCTTTATGGGGCTCTTTTATCTTTGTCTCTGTTCCCACACGCGCACAAGCGCGCGCACAAGCGCGGCTCTGACGGGCTTGATATCACAATGTGTATTTGTGTGTTCATTTGAAAGATGGATCCTCTCTGACCACTTGGCAGCTCGGGGATTCTGATTTAATCTCTGCAGAGAGCAGGGTCTCCCTGATTGGTTAATCCCTGGAGGAATTTGTCCAACGGAGACATGAAAGGTCAGGTTGAAACTCAAATGGTGTGACATCAGTTTCACAGCCCGGCCTCTTCCACACACCAACTTTCGTGCGCGTGTGTGTGTGCCCACAAAACCACCCAGACAGAGAGCATGAAATATTAATGACCAATATCGCACTTTACACACACACAAACAATAAAATGGTCCTTGCTGGAGGGACTACAATGGTGCGTCGTCAGGGGGGGATAAAAATGCAGCGAGAAGAATGTGAATAATCTGCAGGGGGGTCGGGGGGACGCCTCCACCCCCCCATACATAAACATACTCCTTTCCCCATAGGACACTAATAGAGACATTCAAATTCACCGTGGGCCTGGAGGGACGATTATGCTTATCTCATTTACAGCTTTATCGTGGCCAGACAAAATGACACCTGTCGAAAGGTGCTAAAACGGGATCAGGTCACACGTCACTGCAAACAGTTTAATTTTTAAAGGCAGATATTAAGTAGAAGATAAACCAGTATTTGGAGCGGTGTGCGTTTTCAAGAGTCTACCTTTTAGAACACCCACTGCTTTTAATATGTTTGTTTAGACTTTATTTATTTGTCTTCTGACTTCCTGGCTTTTTGTAGGTGTGTGTCAGTGGCTGATATTAAACTTTGATGTAGGCGAAACGGGTGGATTCAGAGCACCAAAATTACCATACAGAGTTTTATATATACAGAAAGCCTACGTTTTATTACTCACAGCAAGACCAAAATGAACAGAAAAACAATCTGAGAAACCCTGAATTCTCTGTACATTTTCAGTGCAGATGAGAGTTAAACGTGTTTGAAAATTGATCGACTAGAATAGAATAGTTGATTCAAAAAGAATATGTTCTAATTATTGTTTTGTAAGCGAGTGAGTGTGAATAGCTACTTTTGGCTCAACTTTTCTCCAACTTCAGCCATGTCATCTATTAGAAAACTGCAATAACCGCTTTTTATCTTCACAGTGAGGGCTGAAGAAACCGCAAACACTGACAATACTGCACTTAATAATGTTGATGCTGGTCCTGGCAAGCAGTTTCTTTCCTCACATCTATTAATGAGGCCCATTTCTGGCAGCGTGAACTGTTTATTCCTCCTATATTTTCTCTGGTTGGCGCCGACCATCACTGGAGGTGAATATTAGCTATGTTCCGCTACGTTTGCCTTCTAATTGGTGTTTGTCTGTTTACTGCTTCGTGCTGGTCAGGTAGTGCACAATCGGCTCCGTAGCTTTTTGTTGCGTGCTTTGGCTTGATTTGAAACGGGAGACTGCAGACACACTAGTTCTAAAAATAAACATAGAAAACTACAGAGTGAGAAGATGATTATTTATGGAAACATCTCTTTTGTTTTTATGTAACAGAGTACATTATTCTCAGTCTAAGCATTAATAAGTAATATTTGAATTCGGTATAGTAACATGCACAGGTTGGCAGGAATTTAACACGTTTTAATACTTAACCTGGTTCATCTCAGCTTATCTTCACCTAATTCATGATCTCAGAATGAATTTGACACATTATGAAAAAACGAAAACTGAAGGACTGTGGGTGAAGGAAGAGTAGACCTAAACAGGTTGCTCGTCCATTATAGGACAAACACAGAGACAGACGCTCACATTTACACCTACAGTCAAATCAACCCCTCAAATGTGTGTTTTAAGACGACATGTGGAAACCAGGGTGACTGGAGAAAAGCCATGCGCGAGCAGGGCAAGAATGTACAGACCACAGTCAGAGGACACAGAACCAGGGACTCTCCTATGCGGTGTGAGTGCTGCTCTACTTCTGTCTGTTCATTCTAATTAAAAGATTTTACAGGTTTGGATAACAACCTTCAGGTTCAGGTTGATCACTCCTCTCAGGAGCAAGCATAAGACAATCGAAAGTATCTGGGTGGGAACGTCCTGATCCGGATGTTCGACTGACTTATCATTGCAGCATGTCGTCCATCTTATTTAGCTATTAATTAATGTAAATATCATCAACTATGGAGCGTCATCAATTACGAGAAAATATCGGCTTTGCATGTAATCATGTAATACGTACATTATAGCAAGATGGTTTGTGTGCATGTGTGTTTGCATCAGGGCCGGATAAAATACTGCACAGCGATCAGTGTGAGCTGGGCACTGAGATGTGAAGGACAACAGTTGACCACCCAGCTGCTGCTGCTTCTGTTTTTCATTACTGAGCAAAAAAATAAAAAATGTAGCTACGGCGAGAACGGGAGAGAGAGAGAGAGAGAGAGAGAGAGAGGGGCACAAGAACGTTTTCCTCTGATTACTCGGGCTCTCATTTTAAAACCATCAGCAACAAAGTTCCTGACAGATATAATGAAAAATAACCAAAATAAAGATCTGCTGCCTATTCAGAGGATCGACTCGTTTATCGTTTTAATGGTCACTCCCTGCGCCACTGCTGCAGTCGCCGAGTGCGCTGCACGGCTCAGATCGGCCGTTTATTTTTACAGTAGCAATTCGAGTGAAGTGCAAATATCAGTGGGACTTTAAAGGCAGTTTCCCCTCATTGAGGACTCGGTGCTCTAGTTCCATGCAAAACCGTTTGTGTCAATTTGTTTCAGCGTCCGTGTCACCAGTTCACATTCCTGTAGTCGTTGCACTTGAATATTAAGATGATTCCTAATGTGGCTGTCTGCCATCGCCGGCAATAAAATTCATTCACGGCCCTGAGAGATCTGATGGTTTCACATCAGACAATCTGAAAATGTAGTTGAATGTCATGACTCTCGCTGAGGGATCTTTATCTCCGTGCTTTGCTCTGAATATCTTTGCGAATGCGATCGGACGATGTCGGGGCATTAACGAGAGTATAAAGCTAAACAAGCCAAGAAAGAAGTGGGGAGTGGAGAAATAGAAAAGGTAAAGAAAATAGATGGCTGGGTGGGTGAATTTACAGACTGTACAACCTGAATGGACACTCTCTAATTGAGACAAATGAACAACAGGAAAGAAGTGTGTGCGAGAGACGACTGCGAATTTATCTAGTCTGTCTTTTGCCCTTTTACCTTGCAGGTACTTCTTTTCCTTTCTTTTCTTTTTTTTTTTTTTGTTCTTTTTATTTAAATCCACAACCTGTTTTACTTCTGCATGTGGTTTTTTAGTGTGACTAGCAAAATGGAGCGCAGCGCATTCCATCTGCCCATTCTCCTACTGTTAGAATCTATAAATCATGTATGGCAAGCCTAGTTGTTAAAAGAGGTTATACAATAGGAGTCATTGTGAAATTCTCGCTTCTTCCATTTGTTCTGCATGTCAGACAATGAAGCCACAGGAGATTCTTTCTTAAATATCACACAGTGTAAAACACAATTAGTTTAGTCCACCATAAAAAAAAAGTCATTGTCTCCAACCCAAGTAGTTACTGAGACGTTTCTTGTAATTTCTGACGCATAGAATCTTTTTTTTTTTTTTTGTTTCCCGACTCTTTGAGATGGAGCCAAAAATGTGGTTTCGGCCCAGCAAGTACATTTTCCGTTTTAAAATGAGATATTCACCGACTCAAACAGAATAATGGCTGCCCTTTTGGGTGCACATAATGGGAATGTTATTAAATAAATTGTGTTTGTCAAATCTGGGGAGGACAGGGGAGCACATTTTTAGTAACCGTGTGATAGTTTTACAGGATGGTGTGGAGTTACACATCTAATTCGAAGCTCTGCAAACCACACACACACACTGAACACAAGATACTGTAATCAGTTGTGCATAGAAATGATCCTATTGTGAAGGCATCTGAATATCTACCATAATCAAAATAATTAATGAAAAGAGTTTTCCATTAAAAATAAAAGAAATAACTAGTCAAACGAATTGATTGAAAGTATTTTGACAAAAAAAAAAAAAAAACAGATGGCAAACAGTGACCCAGTTTGCGAATACAAACCGAGATGCCACTTAAATGTTGTCTAAAGTTGTAGGAAGAATAAAACTTGTGTTGCCAGTTTGTCACGGTACATGAAAAAGGTTTAATAATGACTCAGCTAAATGTGCAGGATTAAAATGATTCACATCATTAAAAAAACAAACAAGAACAACTTGTTATCCAACTGTTTTTATGATGAACTTACTCGATGATAGAAAATTAAGTAATAAAAACAAGTTGTTTAATTTTGGATTGTACTGCAATATATTTATGTCGTAATCCGTGACTATTCTTTACATAGATCTCAGACATTGTGTATATATATATGTATGTAATTGATCCATACGTCTTGGACACGGTTAAAAAGCTCAAGGGGTTCAAGTTGCAATTGCTCATCGAGATGCACCGATACCAGTATCTGTTATTGCGTCCGATACTGCACTCTTATTTGTTAAAGATCACAGATATAACTAAGGTCACACTTCATCAATGTCGTCACGAGTGATGTCAGCAGTTTGGAGATTCTTAAAGATTAATGAGAATGATCGACGTAAGACAGACTCATATCTAGGGGAGGAGAAAGATGGTTCGTGTAACACCAGCGACTTAATCACCAGAGATCTTTGTAAGGTTTTATGCAAAGTTTGCTTTTAACATACTTCTGACTGTTGTTTAAGGTGAACTGTCCCCACACTGGCGACGTTTTTAGGTCAGACCATTTTACCTTCACTACACTTTTCTCCTTAAATCCAGTTCATTACTGCATTTTGTTTTTAACCTTGTTTTTTTTTATCTGGATTTATCCGATTTATTAAGGTTTGATGTGAAAATAGATAAATGGTTACAATGGAAGATTGTAGGAAAAGGTTCACTTTGAATTTATTAAAAATTGGAACATTATTATTATTATTGCATTATTATTATGTATTTTTTTAATAGTTGTATTTTATAACTTTTTATCTTTGCTGTACATTATGGCTTGTCAAGAAAAGAGAATATTTCTTCTTCTCACCTCCTTGCGACTATGGTAATTATGTCCTCGCTTCGAAAGGGATAACTCGGAGCACTTCACTTGCTCTGGGTTCCCCTCAGGCAACGCTTTTACTTCCAGCATGTAACGCCAATCGTGACGAGACACCGAGTGATCATCCCTTTCTTTTTTCTCTCTTAGCGTGCTCAGTGTGAGTGCCATGCGAGTAGAGTGCAGTGGGGTCCAGGCAGGCCAGATCTGTGATCCTCTTAATAAGAGTGAGGAGACTTGAAGCGACCTTGTCAGCAGTGCCGGACGTGCTGATGGAAAAAAACCCCGGCCGTGTGACTCTGATAAACTGCAACTGCAGATCCCCGGGGTCAAAAGTTTACAGGCGTGCACCTTAAATTTCTGGTGGGTCACAGCAGCACAAAGCACTGAGCGAAACCACGATGTGGACGTCGGTATTCTCCCCGTCTCATTTGCTCTCAGGAAAGCATCTAATACGTTTTATCCATAAACCCGGTACTTTAGTTGATTCCATTCTGTTACCAGGTTTTCTGTCGGTTGACGAGCATCAACTCTCGCAAGACATTGAACTTTTATTAATCTCAGCGTTTGTTTGCTTCGTTCGGAGGTCCCACTTGATTAGAAGACTTGCACCAAACACTTTCACAGTAATGCATTATTCTTTTTTCTTTTTTTTTTTCCTGCTCTAATTTGCGCCTGTTGTTTGGACATCCACGCCGACGCCCCTGGCTCTTGCCGAAGCCAGTCTGGCTTTATGGCGTGATTTGAGTTTTGATCTGCATTGACAGACAATTATTCTGCACTCTGAGATGAGTGCTGAACTGTTTTGAAGAAGCGTTGTAATTGGTTAATGAGTCGGAAAGGGAAAGCTTCTTGATCTCATTTCCAGTGCTTAATTAACCTTGGAGTTGGAGATTTCCCTCGGTGCGGGAGGGACAAGGCCGGGTTACCTCGCTCTTTCTCTTCGTCTTTGTCTCTGTCTTGCCGCCATTGCTCTCTCCGATGTATGACTCTCCCCCTGCAATGACAAAAGGATGCCACGTGCTCGGAGTGTGTGTGTGTCCTTCTCGAGGCAACAACCTTTTTATTGACTGATTTATGACTGCAAATATACATATGCAGAACTTCCATTTGCCCAGATGTGCCCACATGTACACAAATGCCTTCTGCTCGAGTAATAGATCTACCTTTTTCTTTTTCCGAGTAACATTTGAGCCCAGACTGAAATGATATAAATAGCACTGTTGCTCTTCCCCTCCTCTTCTCGCCTCTCCTCCTCTAACTCTCTCTCTGGGCCAGCCCCGTTCTGTGGCCCCGGGGGTATGAACCCAGTTCTGACAGAATTGATCTCCGTCCCCCCCCTCCAACCCCCCAACTCCGCCCCCTCTGTCCATCTGCACCCCAGGGCCTGCCGAGACTCGCCCGACACCCAGCCTCCCCAGCCGGACCCACACCGGGCCAGTGTGTCTTGTCTCCCTCCCTCCTTATATCCTCCCTCCCTCCCTACTTCTTTCCATCTGGCCTTCTGTACCTTGTGTATCCTTTTCTCTTGTCCCGTCCACCTATTCATCTTTCTTTTTTGTGCGCTGTTCTTTGAGGAATTGCTTTTTTCTGGTTTCCTTCCTTCCATTTCCCCACAATAGTTGAACATCCATCGCAAGTTTCTCCCTCAGTTTCTTCCTCTTTACACATAAATCAGCACGTCTAATGTATGTTTGGTCATTTTAATACAGTTATTTAATCAATTTATCGATCAGCTGTGTTATTTCTTTTGAATCTCAGTCATTAGCTGGAGTGCAGATTGCAGGAATTCATCTCGGCTTTGCAAAGGAAAACAAGCGCCACAGAAACACAGTTCTCAACATAAGTACATTTTTATGTGTTGCTGCATCGTCAATGGTGTGAGAAAAACAAAGAGGTGCACAGTTGGCGGTATTATTTTGCAAGTAAGAGCAATGTGCAAAGTTCCCCTCAATTCAAGCAATTTGTAACTGAAATAGCTCATGATTAACAACTTGGGGCTTGTTGGGATGTACACAACGAAGTCGCCTCGAAATGACCTGAATTCATGTTGTTTTAAACTCAAAACTAAAAACCTCACCACTCGATGTTGTTTCAGTTTGACAGCTTGATAAAGCAGGATGGTTGATAGTGGTACATTTCATGGAATTAAGAAAATGATGTAATGAAAGAATTATTTATGTGCCTATAGGCATTTTTACTAAATGTTTCCTTGGCGTGGCGGCTACTGTATTGAATAAAAAATACAAATCTAAATGAAAAAATAAGGTAGAATGTTTCTCTATAAAGACAGCCGTTGGTCAACATCTTTTGTCCTTGCCTTGTTAATTTTTTTTTTCTCCTCACGAGCCAACCCGAGCTGGCATCAATCCCTTTCTCATCGTTCTCCATTCGTCCTCCTCTCCCTCTTTTGAGCATCGCTCCCCTGCCAGGTGAATGGGGGCTTCACACACACCTGCGCTCCACCCCCCCACCCACCCCCCCCCCCCCCCCCCCCCCTTCCTCCCCGGTTCCCTCCTTCATCTTCCATCCTGCGCACTGTTGCCTCCAGATTAATGCCAGGTAATTTCCTCCTTGCAGTGCTCCTCTGTACTCCCCTTCCTGTCTCTTCCAAATGAGAGCGGCACTTTTTTTTTTTCTTTTTTTTTTAGCCACCTGAGTTGCTCCTCTTCCAGTTGCAGCCCCCTCGTCCCCCCTTTTTTTCTGCCCTGTTCTTATTCATTCTGCTAAGTAAGCTTTCCTCATCCATTCCCTCGCTCTGTCCTACCCCTTCATCCTTGCCCTCTTCCCATGTCCCTCTCCTTCCTACCCCCCCTCCATCCCTCTATCACAGACGGAGCCATATGGCCGGGTGCGGCCCGGGCCTGGCCGGCGCTCAGCCTCGTTTAAATTCACAGCCTGCGGGTCGTTTTGCCTCTGCGCTGGGACGGCAGACTCCACCACAGTGGAAGGGCGGCTGAAAGCCCCCTGTGATGGGAGGAGGCGGAGAGGAGAAGAGGGGGAACAACCGCAAGAGGGAAAGTACATTCTGCAGCTGAGAACTCTGAATTATAGTTTAAAAAAAGGAGCGTGCAGACATTGCGTGTGACATTACAACTTTTAAATGAAACAGAAGGTGGAGTCACGTGGCGGAAACAGGTGGCAGCTTGACATTGAAATAATGGAGTGAGGAGTAATCGGAAGGTGTGGTCATTAGTATTAATTTGGATGACCCAGATTCACGTTCTAATATGAATGGAAAGTTTAGTATTTTCATTATTACAAAGGGTTTTCATTGTGCCCTTTGCAGTTCATAAATAAACATAAATAAACCTTGTTTAAACTCCAGCTGTCAGCAATGTTATTAGTCATCCTCTTTATCTAGTTTATTCTCCTTTTAAATGGTGTGTAAGGAAAATGCATTTGTGGGATGAGCAGCAGAGCAGAGTATATGGGTTGTTTTCAAGCTTTAATAATATTTAATATTGTATAATGATAAAAGTTTCTTACTATATGTGCCATTTGTGAGGAGAAGAAAAAACAGTCGGGAGGGAAAAACCCGTAGACCTATGTTTTAATTAGTCAAAGAAAGATTTAGAGTTATTTGTTATAACAATACATCTTTTTAAGAATATTTAATGTCCTTTTAAATAGTGGCACATTTGTGTGAGATGTGCATTTGTGGGATGAGGTCCAGGGCTGATTTTAAAGGTCGACCCCATTAGAAATGTGTCAAGTAGCACAAATACAACAGAGAGAAAAATCTGATCAATTTTGCTTAGTTTTTGTGCAATGTTGAATTCTATGGGAATCCAAGTTAATTAATAGCAATAAACACAGATCTGATATTAGTATTTCAGTTAATTATTTGAAATAAGTTGAAATCAGTTGGTTGATTTCACACAAGTTTAAGCATTGCACATAAAGTACGAAAAGTTGTAAAAATGCTTATTGCTAATAAATGTTATATTATGGAAAGACTGTTAACACATATTTGTGGGATAAACAGTTGAATCGAAAAACGGAATGCTCTAATCCCATCAACGGCAAACAGTGAGAACAAAGTAGTACTCAGCCAAGTGCAGAGGGACCGCAGCCAGGAGAGTAGTTGAAGAGGAGGAAATGAGGCAAAAGTCAGCGGGGCTAAGAGGAGAAGAGTCGGCAGCTCGGCAGCAGGTTAGAAGGCAGGGGAAGAAGAAGAAGAAGAAGCCGAGAGGAACGCGCAGAGGGGGCGAAGGAGCGAAGCGAAAGAGCAGGCATTAAAAGAGAAGAGGTGTGAAATTGAAACCAATAAATCCCGAACAGATTCTTACAGTTGTGGGAGCCGGTGCGACCGTAACACGTGGCCTCACCACTGTTCTCTTTTTTTTAATTTGAACGGCGCCCCATAGTTGTCGGATCAGACCTCAACCTGCTACCCGTTCGTGTTTGCTCACACTGGGCCTGAAACCTGAAGTGGGCCGTACAAATTACATTGGATGCTTTAAAACACTGCAGAAGGGAAGTTAAAGAGTCGCAGGTAAAATACAAAATGCATTTCTTGAAGCTAGAAAAAATTATGTTTTGGGAATCCCCACTGTGAAAAGTCAAAATGCACCAAAATTGTTAACAATTTATAAGATTTCTGTCAAGAAAAGGACTTCCTAGATTTAATCCTGACTGGAAATAATGTTCAATTCATTCATTTAATTTCTTTTTGCTTATAGTGGAAAAGAAAGTTTAAATTAGTTTTGTGTTTAATTTTTTCAGTTTTAATACTACTCCCATATGTGGGTCTGTTTAGTCTCTGTTTTTTATCTAGTTTGTGACTGTTTTATCAGAATCAATCAATAACTGTGTTATGTGCCTTCTATGATATCTGAATTCCCAGAAAGCCAGAGGCACCGTTTCCTTGTAAAAGCAGAAGATTGTGGATCCTTTATATCACTAAAATGGTAAACTGGTGCAGGAAATACACACAAAAATAACTACCAAACTACATGGGTTAAGTTTTCTACGGTCTTCTCAGTGGTCTGTGGGTGGACCCTCAACAAAGATGACCCAGAGGAATTTTTCAGAGCCACTGCAGTCGTGCTTAAGCGTTACGTTCACGTGTCGGTTGAATATTGAAGGTGGAAAATTATGCAGTACGCTTTGGACTGCACACAACTGCTGTCGAGCCCAACTGATTTATATACCTGGACACTGCTTATTTCTTTCACTATTACACTTTCCTCTCATATTTCCAGACTCTGCAGCACTGTTAAATGGGAATAAATTAAATTGAGAGACATTTTGTTGTACTTTCCACCGCCCCATTCTGTAATCCCGCTCAGATTTCTTACATACAGACTTACGGGACTGGTTTAGCATGTATTTCTGAAGGTGAAATATCCAGCTGTTGAAGACAAAAGTATGCATAAACATAAACCAAAAAAGGAATTGCATTAATTATACAGTCATCCATATTTACCAGAGGTGAAGGAAAGAATTATTGTAGCATATTCTTTTGTTGGTGCTTTATTCTGGAGGTGTCTCTTCAGTCTACCTGCTCCTGCAGGCTTACGTAGCGACAATAGCTTTACCGCTACTCTGTGTGCCTCCAACATGGCTTCATAATCCTTTGGGACTGAATAGGTATTAAATTGATAATGGCTTCAAACTGCCTTTGGTAATTGGATTTAATAGATAGAAAATACAAAAGGATTAAGCTGGTGGTTGGCAACTCAACCATAGTTGAATTGTGCAGCCTTAAATGTTTCATAAGAACAACAAAAAGGAAACAATATCTTAGGACAACCAAAAAGTTTAAACTGCTTTCTGCATTGTGGTATTATTACGGCAGTTTGTCTGTGTTTATTACCTGAAGTAAGTCTGTCCTAGAAATGTTGACTTATAAAGTCTATATAATCTGTAATAGTGTTTGCATGCTTGTGTATGAGGAGGGTCAAGAAGTAGTGAGGAGCAGAATCATTTTGTGAAGTGTTGTATGTGTGCGTGCTGATTTTGTGTGCGCGGGCGTGTGTGATCTTTGTCAATTTATATGTATATTGATCTCAACAATCACATTGCAAACACAGTATGTATTGTTACATATGCCCACCAATCTATGTACTTAAACATAACTCTTTATTGTTTGAACACAGTGACAATAAATAAAACAATTCTATTCCATTCTATTTGATTCGATTGACATAGACTTACTATATATATATATATATATATATATATATATATATATACTCACACACTGTTGAGAATAATAATAATAATAATACATTAATGGAGTTGCGTCATATCTTGACAATACAGAGGATTTATTTCGAAGAACATTGTCAGAGCGAATGCATTGTCAGCTGCTTGAAAATGTCATCACTTTGGCAACGTCAGTTTTTCAATTTAAACCCTCTCAGATGATGTATGACTGCGGCGCGACAACATGGCACGTGCTAATTGAGTGAGGCATATTGTATGGATATTTTCTCTGCTCATCCACTCGAGATCCTGCATGCAAATCCCCGCACCCATCAAGCACCCACCCCTGCCCTCGTCTCGCCGCTGCCCCACCCCTCCAGATAGTGTGTGCAAAGTATGCTGGTAATATTCTGAAAAACTTGAGCACTTCCAAATGCACGTGTTAATATTCCCCGTCTGGCGATGTCTTAAAGAATGTGATAAGTGATGGCTGGGTCCTTCGATGACACTGGATTCCGGCCAGCATACGTCGGAGTCCAGAGCCCCCCTCCTGCATTATAGACGGTTATAAGAATGAGCTCCCAGGCAACAAACCATACATAGCAAATGTGCCTCTTTAGTAATATGATAATTTATAAAAAGAAAAAAGAAAGGCACAGAGTGAGACTGAGTGAATATTCTGCAGAATTCCCTCACATGCTTTGTGCTTAATAGATGGTGTGTGTTGTGCCTACTCTCCTCAGGACCGCGCCAAATGTGGGAACTCCTGGGGATGATGGAGTGAAGGCCAACCTTGGCCCGATAGCTTTTAATAACTAATGAAAATACTGGAGGGCAAATTTGCAAAGCGAGGATTAGAGAGCTTCTAGTGTACAGAGCCAAAGAGAGGATGGGACTGCTTGCAGTAAAAAAAAAAAATTAAAAATTAAGAAACTGGTACGAGCAAAGCTTGATGGGCATTGAAGCACAGATGTGGCACCAGCAAATATGTCACCGTGTTCCCAACATGCACCACTCCGGGAGCTGATTGATCACTACTATTTGGGTTGAGTCGCATTGTGTCGCTTTCATAAGGTACCAATCTTTGTCTCCATCTCGTCTCTATTCTTGCTGTTTCTTTTTCTTGCTCTATTAACACAGGATTCCTGTCGAGTTTCATAGCTTATTGGAAAACACAGACACACACACGCTCGCCTTCAGGATCAAACAGAAAAAAAAAAACATTGATTAGACTAAAATACAAAAAAGCTTTGGTGGGACGATACCATCTGTCGTCTCGGATACTTTGATTTAACAAAGGCTACTCATGAACAGTGTGTGTGTGTGTGTGTGTATGAATGCGTTAAACTCCATGGAAGCAGTGTCACTATGTAGTTTTCTCACACGGATAGCAGAAAAAAAGTTCACTCACCCCTTTGTAGTGGCACTGATGGCGGCGTTACCAGCCACAATGCGGTCATTCCTCGGAGAATATGAGAAACATATATGCAGTGGTATCCTGAGCATTAGGCGGCGTTCTGTCTGGTGCAAAATCATCAAAATGGGATGTGAAGTCAGCAAAGTCGGCCATTCTTCCCTCTGTAGAATTCACATGGCCTTTAAAAAGGCGTAATTTTGCAGACAATACATTTTCATTACCGCGGGATCTTGTGGAGAAATTCACTGGTTGTGTTGCGTCTGCTGTAAAATCACTCCGTGTCTAAGTATCCAAAGTGACGAAGTAAAACTAATATGGAGATGAAGGGAGATAACCTGTTTGCTATGAAAATGAATTAGTCATATGTCATGTATCAACTAACAGAAAATCTGCAGGCTATAATAATTCAAAACACAGCAAGGGCACAAGCAAGCTTTACAGCTATATTCCATACTGGAGATTCAACTTTTGAAACTTTTTAACGATTGTGACAAATTTGAATGTGTTATTTTAATCGGGAATATGTTTTGTCATTGACGTCCACCTCTTAATGTGGCAAACTTTCTCTGTGTAAGACACCGAGTCCTACGTTTTAAGTGCCTTGGGTTACAGCCATTCTTAATGGTTTGTGAGTTTGCATACGAATGGTTGAATGTAATTGTGTCAGAGATGGCTGTTTCAGTGAATTTCAGTTAAAGGTGCACACATTGTTATTACGGTACATGTAATCAAATGACTACCAAGACAACCGGGGCAAAGTTGACCTTTTATCAGGCAGGAGACAGTATTTGGTTACTTTAGCGTTCATCTCTCTCTCTTCTAAACTAACAATTATCACATCTTCACTTTCACAGAACACAGAAAAGAAATAACTGTGTTGAACATCAGTGTTGCTTATTAAAGATTTACTAGAGACAGAGCTACTTCAATGCTATTTTTCTGTCATTATTGATCCAATGCCAAAAAACTAAACAAAAAAACCTATTGCAAGTGACAGCATAATTCAAACATATGCCCAAATCATAATTAATTAGGTATGTAATTAGGTAGACATGTATTACCTCGTGCATAAAATCAGTCGGAGACGAAGTATGTATATTCAAACTGATGTCAAAAAGTTACAAATGAGCTTTTGAAATAGAAAGAGAGAAAAACCTTGAATTTCTGAGTATTCCAATGAATGCATTATCAAGGATTAATTCATGTTGTAATGGTGAATAGTCTCCGCGTAAAGTCCAACTTTACCATGTTTCATGGAGGTATCCTGGTTCAACCTTCAATAAGCCAATAAGACAGTCCGTCCTTTCAGCCATCAGAACCGCCTGCACTGCTGCCGCCATGAATGTGGGTTCACAAAACCTCAGTGGCGACTTTCACTATGACAACTCTCCTGTCTGTCGTGGAGAAAAGTACTTCATACAATCTGGTACCTTGATCGATCCTCTGTCCATTTCGTGTGAAGAGAGCAATGATCTTGTTGCTGCCACATGTGTGAAAAGTATCTGACTTTGAAGAGGCACAAACAGAGATCCCGCTGCAGGCATTTAATAAACTCGGATCAAATAGCACTACAAACAACCGGGAGGAGCTCAACTGCAGCCCTCAATATTGTTTTGGAAAAACCCGTCTTGTGTCTTAAACAGGGTGCGACTGAGTTGTGAACCCTTGGAACAGTGGTTATAAACCTTTTAGAAGCCTCTTTGGAGAACACACAAGATCACACGGTGGGCCTGAGGGTTCTTCTGCGCTGATGTTGTCATAATTCGATTTTTGCACGTCGAAGGAAAGTATCAAGATATTTGCTCTCGTGCAGATGGATCATGCGTTTTTTGGGGGGAAATTAAAAACGGGAGATTAAGTTTGGTGGATTGGCCTTCTTATACTCAATTGAGGGGTACCAGGGGGAAAAAAAAAATAGGTTGGGCGCTGCTGTCTCTGTATCAAGAGGACATTGCTCTCTGATGCTTCAAAATGAATGCAGTACCAACGCGTGTCAACACATCCGATATCACGAGCGCCACTCACACAGGCACAGTGATGTGCACAAGTACATTTGCTCATGGATATTGTGGGTGATGGATGGAAATTGTCAGTTTCTGTACCGTGTACTCATTTACTCCAACAGTAACACAGGGGATCCGCAGTTGAAAACAATTAAAAGCAGAAGATGTGAAGTCACCTGCTGTCGGCGGCTTCACGTTTCACATCTACTGGAACCTTTCTGCCAATATCACAAAAAACAAGCCTGTCTTCATAAAGCTGTTGGGTTGAAGCTAATGAAGGTGTCGGCTTGTAATGAGGAAGAAGAATCCTATTATGAATCCTCTTTTCCTGCTGCATTGACTTTGATCACTTTTGCTCCTGGTATTGTACGTTCGACCGAAAGTGATTTATTTTAATGAGTAAAAAATGAAACCAGTAAAAGATATGAGACAAAACTAGTATTGAAATCAAAGTGAAATGTTTATATTAATTAAGACAAATTCAAATATCAAATAGGCTACAAAGTGACACTAACGGTTTAACATGTGCAGTGGTTGCAAGTTATATTTATAATGAATTACTCGAAATTTTGAAGAAAATTTCTGACAAAAGTCTTTTTTTCAGTTCATTATATATTAATGGTGTGTCACTGTACCATTCACAAAAGCAGCATTTCAAAAACATTGCACTATCCCCATTTCAATGGAGACGGAGTGTGTCAAAAAAGTTCCACCTTGGGAGCTGTTTTTCAAAAAGTTGCTTTCCCAGTGGCTCCGAGAACCGTTGTCATGTAAACAAACATCCAAAACCCAACAACAGTTTTCAGTTTTCACTTGAAAGCGTGTTCGTGTAAACGGAGCCTTAGTGTCTTTGAGTATATATATATTTATATCCTGGTTGCATATACTGCAGATCGTATAAAAACAAAAACTGAAAGCTATTGTCAGCTTTTGATCTCCATCAGTTGCACTTTCCATGCTGTGGATGAGGTGTCCAAATTCTTTACTTCAGCCCAAATGTTTTGTTTGCTTGTGGACAGCAAGTGTTGCCACAACCAATTAGTACCTTGGGAATACAGTTCCTCTTCACAGGCTGTAAATCAAATTAACGTTTTGCTTTCAACTCATGCTCCTCTGTCATCTGCGTTATCTGTATTATGTAAACAGTTACTTTCCTCCGCTTGAAGTCTTTTTCCGGTGCAACCCTGTGTCATTAATAACTTGCCCGCCCACATCAGCTCACAACGTTTCTGACATAATCACAACATCAGAGGCGAAAGCGCGTGGGCTACAGATATGCACCGCAATGGTCACACACATATTTTTGATGCGTGTTTACTGTCGAGCATACTTATCAAAAGGTTATGCAAACTCCCCTCACACTGCTGCCGTTGCTTGATACTCTCTCCGCGCTGGGCTGCATTGCTCCTCAGGGATGAAGCAGACCCAGAAAGGCATTATCACCTTTCTGCCAAAGCATAGGAATCCAATGAATTATTTACGTTATGCCAAGCGGGCCCCAAGACGGCTGGGAGACTGAAGAGCGCGGGATTCAGTTAGAGAACCTGGAGGCCAGGGGGCTAGCTGTGGAACCGGCGGGGTGGGGGGGAAATCTGTGGGGATCCCAAGGTAATGAGCACGGGGAAATTAAATGACAAAAAAAAAACAGAAAGAAGGTGGATGATCGAGGGAATCGAGCGTGCGTTCGTACATAGATTCTTTGAACGTGTGCATTTTCACTCAGGCATTAAGCCCCGGTTCCACGCGCACGGGTAAGTGTGCGCGGCAATACACGTTTGCGCGTTTGCCAACTCATGCATGCTTCTCGTAAACACACTCGCACAAACACATATCTAAGAATACATTTTAATAAGTTCCTGGATTCCACACACAGTCTGGCACACGCACGCCCCCAACTATCATCAATCTCAGGCTTCAGAGCCGCTCCCCCCTTGAGTACGCCGCTCTGTTTTTGGCTCTGTCTCCATGCAGGTAGGAGGTCTCCTGGTATTCACCACTGGGCGAGCTCACTACACATTAATGCAACATACTCCCCTATTAAGAGTCCTATATGTGCTTTGTTCCTTTCCTTTGGTGCCGCAGAGTCCGCATATAAAGCTGAATTCAACACTAGTGTGTACAACACATCGAAAAGTCTGATGGAGAATCACAGTTTGAACCCTTTATTTCTTTCATTTCCGTTTGTGAATAACACATCAGATTTATTGTTTGGGACTACGGTTTCATCTAAATGCTGACGGACTCAGATTCCAGCAGAAGCGTACTTGATGTATCAGGACCACACCGGCTAGCCCTGTGGGATTTTGCCGGGGGGGGGGGTGTGTCTCTTTCTGTGTAGTGTTTTACTCTGCTGCCCTATCTTCAAAGTTCTGTCAGCCAAAACAAACATCACAAATTCAGATATGAAGGGACGGATGGAGGGAGAAGCACACGATAACCCATTTGGGTTTCGACCAAAAGCCCCAACTTTCGCTCTCAGAATGCAAGGTGACCTGTGCTGTTTGCTCGAATGAAATCACCAACCAAATGTTTGTGCGTGATACACAATGAAGTCTGCATCGATTTTCCATAATTAAATGGTGCACAAAAAAAAAACCCTGAATAGGTGCCAAGTTTATTCAATGCGTAAATAAGCTACATTCATATCGACAAATTAATTCATAACATGCAGATGCAGTGATACTGCACATGTTCAATGGTCAGTGAAATTAGGAAATATACAGGAGAGAGTAGCTGAAGTGCGTGAAAGTGGTCGTGGAAAGTAACTATGCCTATGCCATCTTTTCTCATTGTATTTAACATTTCAGTGTCAGGCAGAGAGAATTCGAACATTTCTCACAAGACCTGAGGATCTATGAACAGCTGTGCATATAAGTTCCACTTTGTCATGGACTGACACTAATGCATAGGTATTTTTGAAATAGCCCAGTATGTGGTGGGCATTTCCATTTGGAGTATGCATGTTTTTCTTGCATGGATTTTCTCTGTGTATTCCAGTTTCTTCCCGCCGTTCAGCTTTGTGAATGTGTCCAGTAGTGTCCGATAAACTCTGTGTTTGTTCTGTGATACACTGGCGACCTGATCAGAGTGTGACATCAGTGTCAGCAACCCACAACCCCAGTGGTAGAGAAGATGGATTGATGGGTAAATAGTAGGCTGCACATCAAATATGCGATGAATCAGTAGAGGCTACGGCAGCTGTGCCTGCTAGAGTACAGCATACTTATGTTGGAATAAAAATGACTACAAACCAAATATAATCGTTACTAAAATGAGCCATAGCCATATTGACTTGTCTTCATTGTTATATTGTCATTATATTAGTATTCACCAAAAGCCTGTGAAAATAAAAAAAAAAGCAAGTAAATAAATAAATTGTGCTGAAAAAACTAACAACAGCAACAATACTTTTTAAGCATTGTAATGAAAATAATAGTTTTTGGGTGTGTGTGTGTGTTTGTTTTTTTGTTTGTTTTTTTAACATTAGTGAGCTGTTCAATGACACAAGCCACACAACATATCCAATAATGTAAAAGGCAAATATCATTCACTATAACAATAAAACAAGGTGATGTTATGTATTTGCAGTTTCGATTTAGTTTGAGGAAAAATATCTGGAAACACTACATGGATTATTATTATTATACTATTAAACCAAGTATATATATATATATATATATATATATATATATATATATATATATATATATATATATATATATAATATACTTGGTTATTATTGGTTATTGGCTAAAAGCTTTTGAATATATATAGATATATATTCAAAAGCTTTTAGAATCATTGTCACAACTACATTATTTAAATATTATTTAACTGTGTAACGTTTAAAGGGGCATCTTACCAAACTTGGCAGATTTATAAACCCATTTAATTAAACATACCAAATATATGGCTTTTTTTTTTTCTAATTCTGTGCTGTTCAACTTTTTTTTATGCCTTGGCAGTTTTTGAAACAGAGTATGAGTGAAATCAAAGTGATTTTCAGTCTCTCTGAATGATACAAGCAAAAATATGATCACTGATTAATGTGAACTTCTTTCTGCTGCCTGACCTGTCATATGGGGAAAGATCCTTTTTAATAGGCCAGATTATCATTAATGGGAAACGTGTCAGAAGGGAGCTGAGCTTTACTTTCATATATTTTGTGGGGGGAATGTTTAAATACAGGCAACTTAATTAATTCCCACAGTGAAAGCCCGTTCTCAGTGCCCAGGCTCTCCGGGAAGGTCATGGAGGAGGTATTCACTCCAACAGCGCAGGTGTTTGCCAACGTGCACACCTGAACCTCCGATCGCTGCATTCAAAAGCTGCTCTCCTACTGACTGCACCAGTGTGTGTGTGTGTGCGCATGAACGTATGCGTGTGTTCTCTTCCCTTCAGAGTAAAACGAGCTCCAAAGGAAATGGGGCTGGTGAGTAGTAAAGGGTGCAGCTTGCACAGGCTCGGCACTTTGTTCTCAACAGCTGAGGCTTCGTCCTGCTTTCACTCGACCGTTACAAGTTCTCCTTCCTCGCCTGGCTTAAAAAAAACAATGAGAAACTTTTTTTTTTTTTTTTCCTCTTCAACAACTTTCTCTTTGACTCAAATACTCACAAGCAATGTGGAAATCTCTAAATTAATTGACCAATTAGGTCAAATGCTGCTTTTATGTATAAGGGTGGACGCATAAAGGCGAGCCTTCAGAGGATGAACCATCAAATAGAGGATTCATCTTGGTTTTGATCACTATCTGCGGTTGTCTGACTGATCACAGGCTTTTGATTCGTTAGCGAATCAGGATCTAGTTATTGCTACTTCCTCATGCAGTTTGTTTCTGTTAATATCACAGAAAGTACATTTTGGTTGGTGGTTTTGACGCCGAGATGGTCTGAAGCCTCGTTTTCCGCAATATCGGTGGCCTGGAGGGAAAGTCTAAGCCATTTAGCTCTCACAGGTTTTCATGAATCAGGCCAGTTAATACATAATCATACTCTATATGTAGTTCACCAAGCAAATTAGAAATATTATCTTAATTTTTACAAAGTCCTCGCATCCACTCGCTGTCAGCCATTCTTGTAAATGTTGTTTTGAACATGCTGGATAACAGATCAGCAACCGAAGTCAACACTTTTGTGTGTTGATGGACACAAACTCAATGACTCTACAGTCCCAAAATTCCCTTGCAGCCAAAATCTTGGCCAATTTCAAGTTTTTCTCTCTCTTTTTTTTTTTTTTTAATCATCTTGTAAAGAATCCAAGCCGCCGATTGCCATTCTTGTTTGTTTTGGTACTGAAACTGTGACAGTGACAGTTCTCACAGGATTTGTGGGTTCAGCTCCAGTTGTTACTGATCCGTCATTTAGAGTGTTTTCTCGCGTTGTTATGTGAATAGCGAGGGCTGAAAATCGGCCCAAAAGAGTTACTGGTGGAAATGCTTTTATATGTGGCCTGTGCAGTCTAGAAAGACTCACAGTATTCTGAGTGACATGTTTGTACTTATAAACAAGGCCAGGATGCAACGGAAATTTCTACCTGAAATCAATCATTAAATTGATGGATGGATATCCTGTAGAGATGCGTAAATGGTATAAATGTGTTGTTTCATGTTGGCATTGCAGCTCCATGAGCTGCATAAAGAAAAAAAAAAAATCCTCACAATATCAACACTAAATATTTGCTTGACGTTTTTTAACACAGTGATGAGTCTTTCTCGTGTCTCCATATGAAGTAAAAAATAAGGCTACACATAACAACTGGTCATATTTAAGCTTTATAAATAACAGCTATGAAAAAAATAATCTTTTAAAACACTTCCAGTGTTTTTAAAGATGGATTTCTTCAACTTTTTGGGTCACAAAAAGTCAAAATAATTTTTTCTGACACTTCCAACAGAGTTCATTTTCTAAAACTTCCATAGATATTATTAGATTCTCTTAACCGTCCTCGTCCACACTCGGGCGATCTCAGCCAACAGGACAAAATGTCCCACTATATGTTTTTTAAATTTAGTTTTGTTATATATAATGTATTTAAAAAAAAAAAAAAAAGTTATAAATTGTTGAACAAACCTTTAATATATTTTTATACTACAGTGTAAAAGTTTCTACTTTCTTGTACTACTACACTTTGTACTTAGTGTAACTTCATTCTAAAATCTTTTTTTTTTTTTTTTTCTGCCAGTGAAAGTGGGGCTGGAGAGTGCCGGGAAGGAGCAAGTAGTACAAGCTCGGCATTTTGTTCACTACAGCTGGGTCTCCGTCCTTCTTTCAGGCTATTCCCAGGCCAGGCCTGCCTACTGCGCTGCACTCCCCTGCCTGCCTATGATTTGTGGAGCCCACTGGGGAAGAGGCTCGCGCTCCCATAGGTTAAAATCTGCAAACAATGAGTCCTGTGTTGGTGACGGATGGCCTACATCCCTCCCCATTTGTCTGCGCTTTATCCCCATCTCAGAATCAATTGTTAAACCCCAAAGTTTGCTTAACATGCACTCCCTGCTCCGCCGGTGGATCAGGCGGAGGAGGGTGCAGAAAATAGAGGCGAGAGGGAGGAAGGGAAAGAGAAAGAGATCAAAGTTGTCCCGAAGTAGAGGAGTGGATGAGAGGGACTTTCAGTATGACTTTCAGGGTCCTAATTAGGGACAGGACAGCGAGCTACCTCTCTCTGTGACATTTAGCTGGACATACTTGATAAATGTCACACTGCTGGATACAGCCACAACAAATGGATGCATCAACAACGGCTTAATAACCTTTACTGATAGTCCTGCCAGGAATTCAAATTCTTTATCTGCTCCCCCTTGCATCCCTAAAACACCGGGCCCTAATAATCAACATTGCGCGTGAAGTATGGGGACGGGTAAGCTTGTGTGTGCGCCCGCGTATCTGTTTGTGTGCGAAGCCAAATTAAGTGTACCGGGAGGCTGTCGGCGTGGACCCTCGCACTGCATCAGCGTGCATGCCTGTGCATAGCTGTGTGCAAGTGCCAAATTATCTTGGCCACGTATCTTGGCCGGGATAGCGGCAGCGAGAGGGAGACCTTTGTAACTAATCAGAGAAAATGGAGAGCTGTAGACCTCCCTTGTATCTTTCTGAGCTTGTATCTCTGCTAGACATGGAGAAGCCAACTGAATTAATCAGCTCCCAAGACAGTAACAATCGGCAAGGAAGAACCAGAAGATTGTGCCATTTCTCAGTAATAAGATCATTCAGGAAATAAATGTCATGTACGTCAAGTTTACAAAATTCATAATAGAATAGCTGAGACATCGCTTAAACGGGACAAACAATTCTACGTGGGACTATCGGAATTTAAAGATTCAAAGTCCTCCGTGGCGTTTTAAGACTAAACGCAAATAAGCCTGTCAGAGTTTGCTTAATGTTTCATGAAGAGCACAGTCAAACTTTAGACTCTGGCACGTCACTTTTTTAACTGGATCCGTTTGGGTCCCATTTGGAGCTCCTAATTGGCCTCTGATTAGAAGTGACATCCCAGCAAGTAGCGGGGAGATTTGATAAGCTCTAAGTGTTTACGCCAAGCCCGGCCCTGCTGTAAGTCGACTGACAGATACATGACATATTCAGGGCGAAACATAAATAAGGTGCCATTGGTCTTTGGGTCCATTGTCTCAGGGAGAGACTTGCTTAGCACAACATACTTCCCCGCATTGAGAAGCCGACGGCGTTCACACAATGAGACTTTTAATGTTTGTTTTGTTGTTTGTTTTTTTCCCTTCACTTTTGCTTTGTGATTCTTTTGCTCAGGCCTGTGATTATTTTTAAAAAAAGAACAAACCCCCAAATGGACATGCTAAGTCTTCTTTTCTTTTGATGTCTGTCTTTGATATGGAGAGTACGTACATGGATTTAAATTCATGGTTTGCTTTGCATATAAAGTAATAAAAAATAAATAAATAAACAAAAGCATTTATCTGATTACATTAACTGTCTAAATATACACTCCTTGGTTCGTTTCGGAGATTTCTTTTATCTGTGACGTGCACTGTGCTCTCCCTGGACCCCGGGCCGCTGAGTGATTAAGCCCGGGATTTGTCCGCGCGTGCAACACATGCAAAACATCACATGCGATACGCGCATTTGTATGTGCGCTGCATTGTTTGTGTACACCTGTGCATGCTACGAGAGTAGCGCGTTTCAAGTCATGCAGCCCGAGCCACTGTGTGGTGGCTAATTGCCTCTCCTGAGGAATAATTAGGTGACAAAAGCAAACGTAATGGTGCCTCGGCTGCAGAAAAAGATATATGTTACGTCTTGTGTGTGGTTCGGCGCGCTGGCGCCATTTGTTTGCCGGTGGTAAGGATCGGAGCAGAGGACGTAGCAGAGGCCGTACATTTGGAGGCCGAAACCTGGAGATGGCGCAACAATTAATAACGGCTAATTAGATGTATCCGTTATATTTACTGGGCCAACGATAAATCAAGTGGTAGAGCTATTTTGGGCCTAAAAGACTTGTAACTAACGCCCAGCCCAGCGTGTACGCATGTGCGCGTGAATATGCTGATGAGGATGTGTTTGTGTTTACGCACACAGTGTTTTTGGTCCTGTGTGTGTGTGTGTGTGTTGGTGTTTGTTAACTGCTATTTACTGTTGGCTATCCAGGTGTTTGGGAGCTGGGTCGTCGCAGCCTCGCTCCTCTTAGATTAATAATCCATTAGTAATCCATTTCACTAATGAGCACTCAGCGGAGAGTCGGGACCGAGGGGGACACAGAGACGGTCAAGGGAAGCCAAGTGCATAATTAATGTCTCGGCCAATCAGATGTGTTATTACCGCCGGCCCCTCCTGGAGTGAGATGTCACCTATCCAAGGAAATATGTTTAGAATCTTTCTTATTAAAATGATTCAGTTATTTAAAAATAAATATATAATAGAAAAGAGAATGCAGTCAAAAGATGTGCAGATTGTGGCACCGAGTGATTTACCTTTTAGGCAAAACATGTAATTTGCCTTTTTGTGTCCAGAAACACATAACAAGCATAACAAATTTCCAGAATAATTTCTGCCTAAATGACACTGATGGGTCCATGATGTTTTTCTAACTGGAGTATGTTGCTGTCCTGCAGATCTTATAATTTCATACATAATCAGTAATTTTGTGTATATATTAAAAGAGAAAAATTACATTAATAACTATGAGGTTTGCACAAACAGCCGATTCGCTCACTGTTGATGTTGATGGGATTTTCAGTTTACTAGCAGGTAGTTGATGAGTTTCTAGTCCTGAAGTTATTGATTTTTCTATGTTGTGAGTCTGATCCATCCTCCATGTGACCTCATTTGTAAGTGGAAGCACTTCAGAGGGAGTTCCAATCCCGCTAGTTTTTATTGTGGCCTCCCTGAGGCGGCTCCAGGGAATGTCAAGGGGTTGACAAAAACGTGGTGCCTATTTTTGTTCAACAGACAATTTAGAAGAATGTGAATCTGTTAAAGATTATGTATAGTGGAGTCTTCTAGTTTTGTGGTTGTTTCTGTGGCAGGATGAATACAATATGTAATGACAGTTTCTTTATTTAACTTTGTTTTTGTTTGTCCCTTTAAATTTGAATTAATACATCGGGTTGAGTTTGTTTTTTTTTCCATTGTTTGACGATTGATTGGGTCTGTATGTAACATTGGTCATTCTCCCGACCTGTCTGTCTACCTTGTTGGCCATATTCTTCCATGAAATCGGACCACGACCAAGTTGCTTTTGAAACAGACTCTCGGGCATTGGACATGTGCCTGAAATGATGACGCCGGTTTGAAGGTCATTTCATCGTCAATCTCTATATCTGTTTTGTAAGCCTACCCAAGCTGACACTCAGCAAAAGCTAAGGATAGACCCTGGAGAGTCCATCACAGGGTTCACAGGGAGGCAGACAATTGGTGAAGATATCATTGTCCCCAAAATTGACCCTGTGTAGTGCCACTTGAAAACGAATAGCTCAAATTATTTTGGCACACAATGAGGTGTCATTACCTGTTTGGACACAAAGGAGAGAGTCCAAAATACATATGGATTCTTTCATCTTCCACACCCCAAACACAGAGCATTTTTTAGACTCAATGCAGTCATTTTACCTTCTTATCACTCTTTTTGTTTGTCATTATAAGAAACCAAATCCAGAATAGGAGAGGGAAAACCACCAAGCGTTCCCGCCTAGTCTGTTTGTCACATCCATAGTCTGGAAAATACCATATTCAGTTGTTTTTTTTATTAAACCTTCAGCTCTGAGCCAAAAACCTTCGAGGATTTCTCAGGACAAACATTCCCATGCTGTTAGTCTCAAACTGATGTGTTGAGTTAGATCGGTGATGCATCGCTATCTTCAGGCACTGCAAAGTCGGTTTTAAGTCCGAGGCATTTTTCTACTTGTTATTTCACAGTGACGTAGCGTCGCATGCCTCCGTAGACGGGTGTCTCGCGACGGGCCTGCGCTCTTCTTATCATTCACAGATGTTTTGCCAAAATATTAGACGAAGCTGAGATTGTGTTTGTTACTTCCAGCTGTGAGTCAGAGTCTTTTCTCTGAGTTTATCAGATGCTGCCGCTGAGCTTTTGTGTTTGTCTCTAAAGCGGGGACGTTTTTGCAGTTGGCAGCGGTGACGTGATTATTTACTCAAAAATTACTCCCCACCAGCAGAACAGGTTCAGACTGCTTCTAATTGCGTTTGAGTGTTTTTCAGATTGTACACTGACACACGGTTTCTCCTTGGCTCTTGTCAGAGCGAAACACCAAACTTTATTGACTTCTGTTGAGTCGCATCCTCAAATCACAAAACTAGACAATGAGAAAGCCACCATCACTATGGACGTTTTGTAATACGGTTATGTACGGTAGTGTAGTGGCTTCAGTCCAAAAACATGTGCTCAATCACATTCATACCTGAAGGCAATTTCTAGTCACAAATTAACCTCACTTTATTAGATGACTATAAATTGCCCGTAGGTGTGAATATAATTGTCTCTGTGTTTCTATGTGGGCAGGTGACAGGTCCATGTGCGATTAATGCTCATTTACGCATAAAATGTGACTCTTTTGTCATCATGGATGGGTGAATCCCTGACAACAGCAGCAAGGATTGACTCCGCTACACTCCGACCCTATGGGTCCATTTGTATTGCAACCTTTTTAAGTGAAAACTCACAATGTTTGAATTTTAGTGTTAGAAAAGTTGCATTTACACAGCAGCCCCGACGGTTTACACTGAAACAGAGTTGGAGCACTTTTGTAAAGTTCCACCATAAATTAAACTGTTGACGGTGGTTTGGCTTCAAAAGCCTGTGAAAGGAATATAGAGGTGACTTCATAACAGCTCTCAGATTTAGCTGTTGCATCTAATGTCGGGAGTTGTCACAATGTGATGGCCAAAGCACCATTGTGTTCTTTTTCATATCGTCCCATTGGGGTTTGTGGGACCTAAAAGCTGTTACAAGGTCTGGCACATGAAAATGAGCTGGTAAACACAGAAAATTCCTCACAGCCACTGCCAATCCACGACGACTACACCAATCTAGATCCTCTGTTTCAAGACTAAACAGAAGATTTCCCCAGCGTTTCACCTGGCTTCCCCGTGGATCTCCGGTCTCCTGTTTAGCAGTCACAACATGATGGAGCGCGACAAAAGAGACCGTTAAAAATCTGAATGCCGTAAAGTGGGAAAATGTGGTAGGCGGGCCTTTGGTTACCTCCACCCATATGCCTGCGTAAAATCTGACACCCACTTCTCCTCTCACTCCCTCCATAGCTCCTCTCTCCTCTTCTCCTCACCCTCCCTGGGGGGAGCCCTGTATCCCGTTCATTCGATTGCCCTACATGATGGATGTGCAGTGTGAGGAATGGGCTGTCCCGGGGGCCGTGGCGTCGTTTCTGGGTTAAACAGCATCCTATATCAAACCCATCTATACCTTCACAAGCAGGAAACCTGTTTACTGGGGCGGGAAAGCACCGCAATCCATTTCTTGTCAGGGTGTCTCACGGATGCAACAAAGACTTGGACAGCCCCAGCTTTGGGGAAATGTTGTGAGACGAGAGCGGTGATAAATATGTACTGTGGTTTGGGAAACTTTGAAGCCCCAGGTGAAACATTTTACTTTTTTTTTTTTTTTTTTAAATCTCGGCTGACAGCATTTCAATGTATAAACTCGTTTCATGACTTTTCAAGGTAGAAATTTAGGACTATATTTATTGATTGGTTTGTTAATGTAATTCTTCGATGTGATGAATTACATTGGTAAATCTAGAATTGAATTACCAGTTTGAAATGTTATTTGGGGCTTCGTTTGGACTTGTGGTTGGTGTGTGCAGACTTTTTTTCTAAATTAAGGCCAGGCTATTAGATCACTTAAAAGTCTGATAACCTTTTAGTAAACAGTAAGAACAATGAATGTATGCACAGTTTTTTTATGCCATAGAGCCTGCTTTTTAAATATAACATGGGTGAATATGAATCTTTGGGAAAAAAAAAAAATAATAATAATTTAGACCATCATCACAGTCACAACGGACACAGTTTCTTTAGCTTTTCTTTTTTAATCAAGTACATTCTAAAGATTTGTGCAGTTGTAACATGAGGGACACAGTAATAATACACCATTACCACAACAATTATCTATAATTCTACCTGATGTGGAGTTAAACACATCTAATTAGACCTCCTGGAACTGCTAATAATGGTTGATGTTTGGAAAAAAGGCTCATTATTCCTGTCTTTATATGATATCCGTATATCGCATCACTGTGTTATATTTTTAAACTGGCCAGATACAGGTGAAAAATCTGGCATACGATGATCACGAGCAGCAGATGTTAATTTACACCACCAGACACACTCCCTCCTCTCATACAGACATGAAATTAACAGGCAGAGTGTTTCAGTTTTCCTGGGAAACAACCCACACAGTCATTAGTTCCTGTTCAATTACTCACAAAACTGTTAGCAGACTTCTAGAACTTACTGAAGTTGGGCAACTTTTCAAACCGTTCTGCACATAAATTGTATTAAATGCAACTTTGAGAGAAATGAATTTGGACTTGGCAGCGAGTGTGATGGATTACACAAGTTAAACAAAATTTCAACTGTCAACTTGTTGATTTCCATATTGTTCCCGACTAAATGGAAACCAACTGTTTTGCTGAACAATGTTCTGGTCTGCAAAGTTGTGATGTATGATGATTTGAATGCATGTTCTTTGTTTGGCCCGCCCAAAAAAGTCTGTCTGCTCTGGTAACATGTCCACTGTGTGATCTGCCATTTACACAATAAAATCCCCCATAAAATTGAATACATGGAGGCCTTTATTGGGGCACACACTTCTTAATAAGACCGGTTATAACACGCTAGACTTGCTACGCCGCTCAATATCAAGCCATACGAATACTTGCATGTTTTAATGGATAAATATTCTGTAATTCCACAAGGCGCTATGTCATTGTAAATTAATAAGGATTGTTTAGTGAGATCAGTGCATTTCTGTTCACTCAATTCATAGCCTGCTAATTAAACAAGAGAGCAATATAGGGCCATGCTTTGATACTCAGGGGCTCGGCGCTCTGAACTTCCCTTCGTCTGTTATTACCACGTTTTTCAATAACTTATGTAAACCAGAATGGAAATCCAGTCATGCTTTGTTATACAAGTATATGTTTTTTTTTTTTGTTTTTTTTTTGAACGATTTTTCTGAAATCGTTTGATATCCTGGTGCAGCCTGGGAAATAAACTCGAGAATCCCTTCTTTCAAGACCCTCGCAACAATGGCAGCCCAGGGATTCACTTCATATAAAAAGCGTAGCGTGTAATATTATTTGAATACTTGAGATAATTCAGCACACACAGCGAGTGCTGCCTGTATATACCCGCCTCCCTTTGAATATCTCAGCAGCTGTGGGAGTGTGTTTGCAGTTATCTCGCTACGTTCAAGCGGCTTAATTGTCATTGCAACCATATATAGCTGGTACAGTCCACTGTGGGATGAAACAATGTTCCTGTGGCGTCGCAGACCTACACGGGACTACAAAAAGAGCACGCGTGCAAACATGCAAACAACAGAGGGGAGTGTCCCGACATAGTTAGGGGGTGCATGGAGAGCTATCTAACAGGTTTTAATGATAAACTGCTGTAAAAGTAATAAAAAATGTAAGAAGAAATGCAGTTCGCCGATCCAGGGTTGAAGCGTTTAAGCGGTGGTGTGCATTCTACATAGTGCATGGACGCCCCGGTGTGCACGCGCATGTGTTTATGTTCCTCACTGTGGCATGTTTCCTGGAGATAAGACTGCGGTGCCGGGCCCTCTGCAGCCTTCACCCCAGGCGAGCAGTGATTAGAGGAATCTCTCCTTCTCTGCAGGGCATCCTTCTGCAGTCACAGCGAGCAGCGTGACACCCTTAATGTTCTCACCAAGGTACAAAGGACCTGTGGTTGGTGATTTAATCTTACTTTGAAAATGTGATTTCAAACAACTTCTTTGCTGTTAGAAAAGTGTCAAGAACAGGATCTTGCCAGTGCGGCCTTGTGTCTTTAGGGCGATGAGGCATGAAAAAAATAAAAAGCTAATCAAAAGCTGTGCAGGCTCATTTCATATATAGCTTGCATATATAAACTGTCTCTTCAACTCGGCGCGAACAGAAGGAGGAAGAATTTAAAATGATATTCGGCTCCAAATTGTGTGTTAAATCCGAGCTAATGCTGTGTGGGCTCACCTGTGCGCTGTGGGAAGATCAGGAGTCAATTAGTGGGATTGGTGGGCAGTCTCAGCCAAGTGGCCTGAGCCGGCGACAGTTTGCGGTGGTCCACCACGCTACGGGAGCCAGCCGAGGAGCAGGGGGAGCCTAAATGAAATGCTAATACAGGCCACAAAAGTCAGGGCTCTCTAATTGGAACACAGCTGCTGCGGGGACCGAGTATCCCGTGAAGCGCCGCCGAAGCAGAGGAAGCAGCGGGTCACCGTGATCAGGTCAGCTTCTCTGTGTGTATGTGTGTGTGTGTGTGTGTGTGTGGCTCAAAATTCTTGGCCTAAAATGGCTGGCGGAAGCCTCGGGAAGGAAAACAATGGACAAAGAAATTTACTTCAAGTGGCTTTTGGCATTGCATATGTATGAATATGTTGCATGAAATTAATTGAGTTCACGGCGCTCACAGAGTGAATAAGTGAATTTAGCGGTTTGCTATTTGGCGAACCACTCACCGCTGGACAAATCAACCAATCCGATGTATTAATGATAGATGAGAAACAAGAGGGACTCACTTCCTTATCCTTGTGTTTCAAATTGATATGACACAAATTTCTATGTTTGTTTGTTTTTTCTTTCAGATTTTTGAATGGTGCATTACGCATTGATTTTAGAGGCACTGTAACGTTATTTCCAAAGATGTTACAGTAATTAAATACGTTCAAGTTTTTTCTTATACCTTTATTTGGTATCTGAGATGTCAATTTATTCAATCTTTAGTGATTCAGTTCAGAAAATGCAACTCTATATTCCGCCGTGATTTTATAATTATTTTTGGGGAAAGAGTCTAATGTGAGAAGAAATACAGATTTGTAAAACAAAACAATAAGTAAGGAAACATCCTGAATCGGTTCAAAATCAATACATTTAAAAAAGGATGCAATTCAACACGGATACATTTGTATCGTTATAAGACTTTTTAAACAGTAGGGGGCTGTCTGCTTTGGACTTATTCAACGACATAATGTCGCTTCCACTGGTAAGTGTCCACAGGGGGCGTTTTTCCTCACATGGAAACACACCGCATCTGAACGTCGCATCGTTGGCGGGCATTTCACTTCTTCTCGATAGACTCATCGCCCTATCAATATCTAGACGACTATCCTGCCTGCACCTGATTGCACAGACGCGTCACTCGGGGCCGTCTGCTCCTGGAGTTCAAATCGGACCACCATGGCAGCTCAGTCAGAAACTTTTTTTTTTTCCACTAAAACAGTTCAGCAAAAGAAGTATTTCTGAAAACGTGTGAGGCGAGAAATAAGCTGTGCAGTTGCTGAATCTGTCCTCGCTTTGGTTCCGCTACAGCGGCAGGTGACTGACTATACCAGCCACTTCTGTCCCGAGTGAAAGAGTTTTTTGTCAACCGCGGGGGACTTTGTGAACGTTCAGGGATCTCAGCTTCTGTGTGTAGGTATGCTGATATTCCTTAAAGAATACATGGAATCTCCAAGCCAGGCCTGCAAGCTGCACTGGTGTTATTTATGATAATAAAGGGAATTAACTTGTTTGTAATTAACTTCATCCATGATGACATTTCCTGTTTCACTTTATGCCAGGAAATAATTTAAAGAAATGTGCATTATTTTTTTTCTGTTTGTTATAAAACAACCCCAGACTGGAGGACGACTTTGTTCAGAAGAAAAGATCATAATAGGAATATTTTGTTTCATTGAAATAAAAAACAATAATCATCTACATTGTGATTTCAATCTAGTTTTCTCAAAAATCGGGATTCGAATCCAAATGTGGGTTATGTATCTTAGTTTTTAATGAACCTTGTCAAAATGAGATCTCAGTGCATCAAATGATCCTCATTGGATGCTATTCCTAAGCCTCCATGCTTTAAAGTGTCTGTGTTGCTGCAACCATCACTCTTTTTTGGTAGTGATTATTATAATGAAGTCTTCTCTTGTTACCCAGTGAGGGCAGTACTGCACCACAGTGAGTAAAGGGGGAGGGGGTCAAGGGACCGTGAGGAAATTATATACTGAGAATGTAATGGACGAACAGGCTGTGATTATAGATTATTGATGAGAAGTAGTATATTGGTCACCAGCGATGTGTTGGTCCTGTTTATAGAAAGTTGCATACAGCATTTTGATGGCAATTGTGGT
This sequence comes from Lipophrys pholis, assembly GCF_963383615.2. Lineage (NCBI taxonomy): Eukaryota > Metazoa > Chordata > Actinopteri > Blenniiformes > Blenniidae > Lipophrys > Lipophrys pholis. Next base: position 12,508,596 of record NC_137644.1, on the reverse strand, counting down.
TTTCTGGAAATCAGTGGATTTTAGTTCAACTTTCCAAGCAATAAGACATAAATCACGTTGAAATAGAGAAACCAAAAAAAAACTGTGCAGTGGGAGGACCAGAGAGACGAAGCATCGAACAGACATGGAGAGAAGTGGAAAATGTAATAGCCAGTCATCATTCGCTGCATTTTAAGTCCACTCGACCGTCCACGAGCCGCCTCCTTCATGTTTCAAGGCCTCCGACTTTTTCTTGAAATAAAAAGGGATTTTGATTTAGAATAATGCATGAGCTCATCGTGGGCGATGGACAGGAGGCTCCTGCCTCAGAAGTGCGCCTCGCCTTATAGACGGGAAGGGGATTGACACAAATCACCCAGGAGTGAACCTCAGGTGGCGAGGTGTTCGGCGAGCCTTTAATGCCGCCGCCTGTAATAATGAGACCGCCTCCCACAGTTACGTTGACTTAACCCGTTTTGGGTTTTTTTTTCGATTATTTGTTCTGCCAGAAATTAATATTGCACTTGGTTTATTTGAAGGCACCTAACACATGCCGACTTTTCTTTAAAGTGACTAAGCGAGCCACACCAACCCCGGAGTGAGACTAATGTGGAAGCAACAGTGCTGCCTGCAAGGCTCACTTTTTTTCTTCTGCCTTGAGATTTTCCTCCTGATTCAAGATCAAAGTCTTTTGAGGCGAGGATTTTGGTTTAATTCATGGCGATTTTCTTTCTTTTTAAATACAACAATGCCCAATCGATTACACAAAAACCACAAACCTCATTCATGACATGGTGCTGGAACGGAAATCATTGAGATCGACTGTCAGGTGTTTGAGAGGAGAAGCCGCCGTGCCTCATTTTTTTATTAATTTTTTTTCTATCTCACGTTTACAGCTCCAGCTATCATATAGAAACTGCCTATCACTGTCATTTCGCTCTCCACTCAGTATTTTCAGTGTCCTCTCCACTGTCACCAGTTATCAGCCGCTTACAGTCCCTAGATGTTGCCTGCATGAACACCTCTGGACGCGCGACACAAAAACATGCGGAAGGGCTGACAGATAGAAAACGGATTCTTTACAAGTGAGGTCAGAGGACTGTATCCAAACCGTCTGGCAGAGTACACTAATATGCCCATGCTGAGCAGCGTGGTGCTATTGAGCGCGACCATGCGCGTCGGTCTCACTCCAATGCACTCAATGAGCCGAGCCCATGGAAAGGATGGGAAACGGGGAGGAAATAGGGTAGAGCCGGAGAGAGGGGAGGCGAGGGGTGTGACTGATGTGCCGCTCTCGCTAATGCACATTATTCCGTCACACAAGCATCAAGCTTCTTTGAAATGGAAGCGGGGAGAGATCCCGGCTTTGTTGGCCGATCCGATGTTGCAGATGGTGGAACGTGGAAAAGTGTCGCTGTCGAGCAGAGAGCGGGGAAACGTCACCACTGGCTGGCGGCGGGAGAGCCTTCCTACCTGCTGGAGCTGGTTCATTATAACAGGACTTTTGTCATAACAGCCGCCACATCACTCCACTCCACTCCTCGGCCACACTTGCCACCTCCCTTTCTTTCAGTAGGTATTGTCTGATTATACCTTAGAAAACCATAAAAGTCTGATGTGTTGTATCGTCAGCCTCCAGTGACGTTTTATGGACTGCCGGATCAAAGCTGCTTGCAACTCTCTGGAGGGAGAAAATAGGAGTGAGAAGTCGGCGTACCCAATCATGGCGCAATGTTCTCCTCCCTGCCACATTATCCAGTCAGCTACACTTACGTGCAACAAGAAATGCAGCGCTGCAGCTTTCATTAGTGCGCTGAGCAAAGATTATGGCTCAATGCAGAGCTATGAATTATGCAAAGCGTATGCAATGCAGTGCGGTGTCCAACAAACCCCTGCCACCCCGGTTTTCCCCCCAATTTTCCTGCTCACACTCACATGGAGGGCATTAAGTATTGCGCAGGCACACGCACAATGAATGCACAAGTGCTCAAATTAGTCAAACAGGCTGCTGCACAGATCTGCACACAAAAAGCCGGTATGACGGAGCAGGAATATGCAGCGAAAGCTGGTTCCCTCTCACAGGCCCTTTATGAGCAGCACCGCTCAGTCATACTCTCACTCTTGTTTCACCTCCTGCACCGTTTGATGACGTAAACCTTCTTCCTCCCGGGAGTCTTCTGTTTAGCCCGCTCAGACAGAGAGAACACACACAGGTGGGTATCGCTGGGACAGCGCGGTGGCGGAGCATTATCGTAGGAGACTGCACAGCCACACTTCAGCTGGATTCTTTTGTAGACGTCTGATACATTTTCTTGATGTTTTAGATGGTAACAGAATAATAATGCGGGGAGACGGAGGAGCGGTTTCGTGGAAGGAAAGAAAAGACGATAAAAGCAACAATGACTGCAAGGCTGAAACAAAAATTTTAATATTTATCTGGTTGAATCAAAATTATTACATCGACTCAAAAAAATACAGATAATTAAAAAAGGAATGCAAAAGTATTTTGCCTTGGAGGCGAAATATAAAGGCTTGCTATACCATACCATACCATACCATACTATAAGTGCAAATTTCTAATGAAAACACGTCCAGAAAATCCCATTTACAGCTCATGGATCTGAAACGTCACTTTGATAAATTCGCTCTCAGATTCAACAAACCAATACATAGCTGAAAGGATTTCTGACATTTGCAATACTTTTACTTTTATTCGACACAAATAAGTAAAATGCCATTTTTTGTAATATGCAAACCTTTTCATCCTTAAATATAGTAGGATTATTATGTAGTTTGAAATAATTCCAATAAATTTTTTCCCCCTCAAGACTTAGTACTTTTTTCTCTCCATGTTAAATAACACGGACATAGAATCGCACTTTGCATATGATTTCTTTCCCCTTTTTGAGAGGATGAAACGGAGGACATAGCATCTATCGATAGCAGCCTATACTGACTTGAAAATATGACTTTTTATCACACAATGTTTTAAATAAAGTTGTGTTTCAACACTGAATGAATTGTGCTTTGGAGTTAAGATTAGCAAGGAGGAGGAACACGGATGATTAATATTTCCGAGCTTTATGCTTCATATCTTGCACGTACATCTTTTTAACGGCAGCTGAGGCCTGCGGTGTGATCTCGACGGTTGCCCGACTGCTGTGGCTTTCCAGTGCTGCAAGAAAGCGGCGGGGAATATTTTACTGTGGCTGGAGGTCTGTGGGTTATTGACATTTAGAGCTAACACAGCAGATGGTGGACATGACAGAACCAAGAATAAAAACTCTGAGTTAAAATCCAAAACAAAGATGACAGCAGCCAGAACTGCTTGAAGTCACAAGTTACAAACAATAAATGGGGACAGGAATTACTTTGAACTGGATCTGGGCTTTATTTTATGGCTGCACAAGGGGGGGGGGGCGGCCGTGGTGGGGAAACAAAAGAGAGCCCGTTTGTTCTTTAACCCACATGAAGAGATCAGATAGATCATGTGGTGTTCATTTTAATGAGTGGCCTCTTTGATTAAATATGCCCCACACATCATAATCCACCACTGATAGACCACAGTGAATAATACCATAATCCTGAAAAGGTGCACGCATACCTGTAATAAGTTTTCAGGTTAATAGAGGTTGAGGATAATCAGGAGTCGGGTCAGCAGAGTGTATAAAATAAAAAAACAACAGTGGTGACCAGAAATGTCATGGCTTCATCAAAACAACAGCCAGATTCTGTCATTACTGCACGCAGTGGTGCAATTTCTCTTTTTTTTTCCCCCCATAGAATTTGCCAAATGAGCAAAAGATAATTACATATGCAGCTTAGTTTGTGATTATAACAGAAAATAGCTTCTTTTTTTTTTTTCAGAGCCATGGTCATTGGGGGTGGGTGGAGTTGACCTATATGATTCACTTCTGTTGGAGTCATCGATTATAGGGAGGCCAGGGTGTGTAGGGCAGGGTTTTAAAAAGCTGCTTTATGTGTAGTTCGAAGCCAAGAGTCAACTCTTGGGAATTTCTGCCCTCTGCTTCAGAGAAAATGAATGTTTTATTGTATGAAAAAAAAAAAGCAGGAAGAGCCCTATTTTGAATTGAAAATGTGATCTATATATGGCAAATGTGCCAAAAAATGGTTTTAGAATTTTTTGGGGAATCTTTCACTGTTAATAACAAATAAATGTTTTATTCTTCTGCTCTTGCAGTGGTTTTTTTTTTATTTTTTTTTATTTTGTTTTGGTCAGTAAGCAAAGCATTTTCACCCTGATACATCCAAAAAAAAAAACAATTTCGATTTACATAATGAAGTTACTGGGCTTGAAACCTGTTGCATTAAAAACACAAATGGGTTAGAGCCACAGAAGATTAAAGAAACAATCATCTGTCTATTTAATTTTCACTGTCTATCACCCACCTGTCTACCTGTCCCCTACTGCTCATGACGGTTTTGATATTTACCTGCTGGAGCTCTGAATCATTGTTTTCTCCCTCATTTGCTCCAATATCTTGATATGTGCTTGTTTATGATTTCACTCATATTGCGAGGCGACCGGACGAATAAATGAGCTTATTCAACAGTCAGGTCGAACAAGAAATCAGTAAAGCAAGTTATCAAGTAAGATCGAATTCTAAGTATTGTGAAAAGAAAGGTGTTCAACGCTGTATAACCTGTCGACAACATGCTGTTTTACATATAGAACCAGGCCTGGAGGGGCTAACCGGGAGGACCGGGACAATTGCCGGTGGGCTGGTCTGATGTTTGGGGCGGTGTTTATTTTCTAGCACTTCACCTCCCTCCAATGGCAGTTTTTTTTTTTCTTTAAAAAAAAAAGTTTGCTACTGGCAGCTTCTTTTTGTTGCAGACGCACCCTGACGACGTAACACGTCAGTGGTGTTTTGAAGGATTGATAGAAAGAACAAGGGTGGAGCAAAGAAGGCAACAATTAAAAAGAGCAAAGCTCCGGAAACAGATGCAACAAAATGTGCTAAGATTGGCAACTTTTTCATTAAAACGAGCTTATGGTCAGAAAGAACAAATGATCACAGGATAGATCATATTATTATATTCAATATAATGAAGAGTATGATGTAGGCCCGCTCCAAATGAGAAATGTCCTGAGATGCTCGACATTAATGAAACTGAGCTGAACTTTGTAAAAAGCGGAGATTTGTGCTGAGAATTTAGATCATTTTTAAAAAGTGATTTGGTGTCAGAAGCAGAGCCAGTGGTGATGAGGGGATTGTTCCCTTCAGTATGGAAGGAACAGGTGAACTGTTGTAAGAGTGTGTGAAAAATCAAGCAGTACTTCTAATATATGAGAAGTTTCTCAACAGTATATTTCATTAAAAACCGACTCGGGAGCACTCTGACCCAGAAGAAACTTTAAGGCACTGATGCTCATGTGCACTGAGTACTGATAAAATAACATGCACTGGGAGTCCCTGAGCAAGACCCCCCCCCCCCCCCCCCAGCTCTCCAGGACACACTTGTAAAATAGATTATTAGTCTAATTGTGGTTCTCCTGGCTAAATAAAGGCTAGATAAACCGAGGAAGGAATCCTCATGTCTTTGGAAAATGATATTTTCATAAACAAAGCGGCAGAAACCAGTGCACTGCTCAGGGTTTATTCATGCTTTAGAGTCGGTCATGTTTCTTAATTTTTAATGTTTGGGTGTCTGATAACACTCATTTGAAATATAGATTCTGAAATGATATAAAAAGGATTTTAATAGGTCGTGATCTAAAGCGGGTCGGTCTGAGGGCTGAAAATGAATCCCACCCCGGCCGTGATATAGACTCAGCAGGGACGATCCCAGTGAGCATAAACTGCTCCATTGATTCGAACATGCTCTTAGTTGGTACTACAATCTTTTTTATTCACGCCACTGAGCATATTGTGTTGTGACCGCTTTATTCAATCATCTTAATTTGTGTTGAGTTTTCTTACCTGATGACTTGCGAGGAGCTGAAGTCTTTGAAGTGATGTTGTACCAATCTAATGTATAGAGACCATTCTTAATAGAACGTTTTTGGAAATCATTCAAAAAGGTTGCCAGGTTTGCCTCATGTATCTTGATAGTAGCTCTCCACCAGGCTCAGATCTCATTGATTAGATCTCAGCTCCTAACTTCAATTAGTTGTTTTTCTTTTCAAAGGATTGCCAGAATGGTTGACTTAATGTTTGTAGTTAGACTGTAAGTACTGCGTTCTGTAAACAAAGAGAATATCATAACCTCATCTGTCGTACAATGTGCTTGTCCATATGATAGGACCCAAGATGAAAAAAAGAGGATACTTCACACTCAAGCTCGCAGTGGCATTTTTAACAACGCACTAAGAGATGTGAACAAAGCACACGCTGCTGGTGTGACAAGTATTCAGCTCTGTGACTTCCACAACAATTCTGTGTGCCGTTAACAATTCCACGCAATTCATGTTGAAGCTCTGTGAAGAAAATCTCACCAACACACACACAAAAAAGAAAAAAGAGTTAAAAGAGTGGCAGGAATTTCTCTGTTATGTGCATCAGTTACTCACTGTGATTGGTCCATGCTGCGTTCACACACTCGTCCAACTGAACTAGACTACATATGCAAGTGTGCGCAGGCTTTTCAAGCCAACTCTGTCGACATGCTCGGTGTTTATCAACACAGACCATCAGATGCAGATCAGACTTTTTTTTTATGACTGATTCATTCCGACTTTACATACCTCCTCTGACCATCGTGCTTTACGGGCAAAAAGCTATGACTGATGCTGCTTTGCTGTTACCCGTTACTTGTGTGTGAAGCTCAGTCTTCTGCAGCCCACTGGCCACATGCAGCCTGAAGGCAACGTTTCAATCATCACCAAACTCCGAGAAGTGATTTCTGGCACAAATATGATTAGACTGTCGGCCCAGTCAAGGGAACAGCGTGGAGCCACTTGGATAAAGGGCAGAACATACTTATCCACAACAGAGTCACACGGAAAGCTCGGAGGATCTCTCACCTTAACGCATCATGAGTGGAGCAGGTAGAAATGGAAGCTGCTGATGTCCTTATAATTATTTTAAGCTTCAAGTGTTATCAGCTGACCTGCAGTGACTCGTTGGTAAGTTTGTCTTGTCTTTCATGTGCCACTCGAAGCCAGTCAAAGCATCTTTAATGATGTCAGGTTTGTATGAAAAATATACAGAAATTGTAGCTTTCAAACAGCCCCTTGTTTTCTTATAAACACCTAAACAGTAAATAGTGGCAGACATGTTTCACAGGATAAACTACTGTTTCAAGGAATGTCTATATTTGGTGAAAAGCTTACAATTACTCCCAAAAAATAGTACAATTTAATTTTAATGATACTTTCTTATGCAAAATACAGTGAAATCAGGCAGCTAATTTATGGATTTTTATGGATTAATGAGCTTCATGGCAAATACATGGGTGATGCGTTCAGGTGCATCCCATAACTCCCTTTATTTTCTTATTTCTTTTTAAATTTGGTGTGTGCGGCTTATATTCAGGCGCACTCCATAGTCCGGAAATTACAGTAAATATTTTAGATTTCTCGGAATTATTTCCCTTCACTCATTGTCGACTAGTGATATTTATACTCTCTAAATCAGTAATTGAATAACTCTGTATGACTGCAACACAGTTCTAACAGCACTTAAAAAAAAAAAAGAAAAAAAAAGAAACTGAGCAAAAACCTAGAAAATGCCCAAAAATCACATTTCAAAGAAATTATCATCTCAGAATTGTTCTTTCTATTGCCTTGCTGTCAACTCGTGTCCTATGGGAACATTGTTTATGCAAGCAGGAAGTGGTTTTGAATGATAAGTCGCTCCTTTAATCAATCTCTTTGTAAACCATCAGTGAGTTGTTTACCCCGCCTTTTAAACTCTCAATACTAAATCACCAGCTGGTTTTATTTTTATTTTTTTCCCCCTCTGGGACGCCTGCAAATGCTCGATCTCTGCTCATCAGTCTTGTCATTGCAAACTATAGCCCGGGCGTGCACGGCGTCCTCCATGACTCGCGTGTACAAACGGACTCATACATACGTGAGATAACCTGAACGCTTCAAGCTGCTCAAAATCTTGCTGCCGCCATCATTTTCTCATCGCATATCAAAGCCGATCTTCACAAAGCCCTGACAGCCTTCCTGGAAATTATTACTCGGTCTGTTTACATTGCAGTTTTCTCATTTTCAGCAAATTTCACCGTGTTTTATGCCTGCAGTTATGAGATGGCGATAAAGAATAAAGTGAAAGGAACTGTGAGAAAACAGCAAACATTACATTCAAATAAGTTTTATTTTATCCCTCATTTCCCCTGCCGTGTCCCGCTGACCCCTGTACTTTTGGCAGGCTGGCTGGTGTTGATTTTAGCCCACAATCAATTCATTTTAATCACAATGGGCAGCGCAGGGAGCGGTGGGAGCCGCGCGCTAATTGATTGGCAGGTATTTGCATATACAGTATGCAACAAAATGTCACGACCGGCCTTGGTGGTGACCTGTGTGGGCTGTTGGCAAAACAAACTGATGAGGGTAATTTATCATGCAGCCCGTGCTCTACTGAGCAGGGCCGGCCGCACCCACCATTGTTAGCGTCGTCAGTCACCTGTCACGTAGTTTGGGGCCGGGGGTGGGGGGTGGGGGAGGAGCCAGAAATGGAGACGTAGAGACGAGCATGTTCGGTGGGGCCGAGAGAGACGATGCTGAGGCTGATAGACAGTCGCTGGCATTGCTGGTCAGTCAAGACACCATGCCAATCAAACTATATTGTTGTGGTAAGAAAGAGCTGGTGGATGGTGAAGTGTAGCTGCATCGTGAACGCCATACCTCAGTCCTCTGCAATATCTTTTTTTTTTTTATCAAGACCAGAGAAAGGACATTGTATTTATTAGTCTTCTATTAATAATCCATATTTGTGATCACACTGAAAACAATTCTTTCGACAGAGGATCGAGATCAAGCTTTCATTCTATGAATAGCGGGGACGTAATGTATTCATGCATGCAGAACAAGAAAAATCTGCCTATTATGAATAATGTACAGTCAATAATAATCCAGTCTGTGCCTTTTTTTTGGTGATATTTTTGTATTTGCTAACTATGTCTGGATATGCAGTTGTCAGATTTGATCAATTTAGAATGAACGCTGGGGTATAAATACTGCCATCTGAAACCTGCTACCTCTCAACCGAGTCTTTTGAAAAGTGACTCTCCGTTTCCGAACTAGCTTGGGCGTGAATCCATTAAAGTTTCTTTTAAAACCCTCTGAATGAACCGTAATCAGGATGTGGCCGCCGTCAGAACAGCTGTGTATATGATAGAGGAATTTGTGGCGTTGGTTGAACACTCTAAGCTCTCGGTGAGCTCCCATCTAGAAACTTAACCACCAAAGTCATTTGACAAGTCGACACCTTGTCAAATGGATGGCTTCAGTATGAAGCTTTCTTCTTTTTTTTTCTAGACAGTGCAGCTCTTGGACCACTTCTAGTTAAATAACATTTGTCCGTACGTGAACAGTTATGGTGTGTATGATGTGCAATCTGTGTAATCTGTCATGATGCATATGTTATGGACTCTTTTTTGTAATGACAGGGAATTGCAGTAAAAGTTTTTTTTTTGTAACGTTGCTGACATGTTTTGGCTGCATCTGCAGCCTTCCTCAGACGTGTCGGTCTTTATCAGATGATTTATCAGATCTGTCAGATTCTGTCAGGCCGGCCACGCCCCCGTTTTTTCATTATACGTTGTATGGGTTCTGTTATAGGATATACCTGCATTTACCTGTCGTTAAAAAAGAGTCCATGACATATGTATATATCCAATAGTTGGGAGCCTTTCTCAAATTTGTTTTCAGATAATCCATTTTCCTATACATATATATATAGCCTCCTATTACATACATGGTAAATAGATTTCACTTACATATATAGTGCTTTTCCAATGTTTTTCAACCCCCAAAGTGCTTTACACTGTTAATCTCATTCACCCGTTCGTGTTCATTTTGGCATAAAGCTTAACACTTTATACGGCCATTTAAATTATTCTAACAATGTATTTCTTGACACAACACTACTTGGACAGTGTGTCCTGTTTACAATTCAAACCACCAGCAGTAGCTACCGTATATTCATTACACACAGTCATCTTGGTTTATTTCTACTTCTACTTTTTTGACACATTGTTTTTTGTCTTTCTATTAGTTCATTAACAAAGTTTCTATTTCTCAAACATTCTCCTTGTGTACACTCCTGTCTTGTTTTTTGTTTTTTTAACATTACATAAGGCTCAGGAAGAAACTGCTCGCTCTTGGTTCAATGCAGTGCAGATGCAAATGTCAAACATGTCAAACTCTTTGCATAGATGCCACTTTTTTTAAAACCCCATATATATTATGTATTAGTTCTCCCACTAAACTGAAAACCAGAGGGTTGAGGTTATTTCATGCACCTGCATTTTTTTTATTATTTTTTTTAAACACCTCTATTGGTTCAGGTGGATGTGAATCGATAAATGTGTTGGATGGTCTGCTGTGAATTAAGTGAGCAGCTGAGGTTGTGTGCCTGCATCATTACTCTCACTGTTATTACCACTGTACGGCGTCTGCAGAAATCCTCCTGTGTACAGACTCTGCTTATAAGGTAAACATTTGGTCATCATCACCATAATTATGCCCAAATACAAGTCCCCATGCAGCACCTGAGCAGAAATATAGTTAGGGGGCTAAAGGGAGCCAATACAACTCATTAATAGTGTGCCAGACTCACTGTGATAACATTGAATCCAATTCCTGAGAGAGGTTTTATTTTTTGACCAATTAGCTGCCTGAACAACCTATTGGCCATGAAGTGATCTCTGCTGGGACTTTATCAGACCATGCTCTATTAAATCAGCTCCCTGGCTGAGCAGCTATGTACCATCACAGTGCTTAGAATGGCTGGCTCTGATTGATGTCACTGTCAAATGCCAAGTAATAACGGCTGTTATTGTACATCTCCACGCTGCCATTTCCTTGCAGAAACACCCATTGCTTTCGGAATGCATTTGCACATTTAGGTGCAGATACATTTATTTTGTTTGTTTTTGCTGAAATTTCTGGGCATCCATTGTTGTTTGGGGAGGTCATCATTTTGGAGAGTAATAGTTATGGTTGAGGTTAGAGGACTGACTTTGCAGGAAATTATTGCAAATGCACAGTATGGGGTTTTGCTCTTCGATACAAGTTGGGAAGCAAACCTGATTGCATACTATCGTGTGGGGAATACTCTTACCAAAACTCTCCAGAATAAAATCTGCAAAAATGTACAGGAAAGCCTACATACCCCATATAAATCCAGTAATGGGAATTGATGCATTGATACATTATGTATTGGAAGACCAAAATATGGTTAGTTTAGAGGAAGTCTGCAGGAAATAAATGTAAATTGATGCGATATTCCCAAAAAGCATAGAAATTGTGAACAGACTACACCTGTGGGCCCCCACCTACTTTATGAGAAGTAAAATGAAAGGCCTCAAACCGTACATGTGCTTGAGCGTTAAGATGCAGTTCTGTAACTCGGGATAAGGTGACACTAAGTTAGCTTTAATAGTTAGGAAATGCATTACATCAATGTGAAGTTCCCACTAAAATGACGCTCTGTGCATGTGTGTGTGTGTGTGTGTGTGTGTGTGTGTGTGTGTGTGTGTGTGTGTGTGTGTGTGTGTGTGTGTGTGTGTGTGTGTGTGTGTGTGTGTGTGTGTGTGTGTGTGTGTGTGTCTCAGCAAAAGGGTTAGTTGAACAATTATCATAATGCTCAAGGGTGGAAGCTGTTCGGAATCCAAAATACAGTGTTAAAGTATTCACAGTGTGTCTTCTGCTGGGTCAAAAGTCCTGGCAGTAGGTGCTGTATAATTCAGGCATGTGGAAAGTAATTGTAATGACTCTGTAAGCTCACGGTGTGCATGCATCCACCAACATGTTTGAGTAAATGCAGGTTTGGGGAATTATTTCATGAAGCATAATGATGGTGGGGTGTATGTGAGCGGCCTAGATTCAGGTTGCGTGCACTGATTTAATTTTCTGTGGAGCTCATTTAGCTCATTCAGTCTTGGTTTTGGGTTGGATCATTAGCATTTGGACTGAAAACAGTTATTTTCTTGGAAAAAAAAACGTAAAAACTAAGATGATTTTTATGTTGCTACCGGTCCACCTGTCTCTAATTCCTCTAAAACAGTGTTTTGGAAACTTTTGGATTTCACTGACAATCAGGTCTGATGTGTTGGTTTTATGCTTTTTGCGTTTTTGTATCAACGTGTAGAACAGATTTGGGATTTCTTTCAGTGTCTTGCACACACGTATTAGTGCTCCTTCGTGGATCTTGTGATTTGCTCCTGGTGCCGCAAAGTCAAAGATTAAGTCCACTGCCAACTTGTGTTCAATTCATTTTGTGACTCTCACGCCTCAGAAGACCCTCTTCAAATTTATTGCACGATCTAATAGTAGGCGACTAAGTAAGGTGCTCAACAATAGTCAAACGTTACCATAATTTAAGGTATTGTACTGTAATGACTGTAAGGTTACTGTATTTTCACACCACTGAGGGTGATGTTCTAGAAGTATCGCAGTTTTATATGCCTGTTGAGAGTATTTGTTCACATTGACTTTGATTTGATTCCTTCGCACTATTATGTTGGAATTAGGGATGTTGAAACATATCCGCTTGAAACCCATAATTACAGAATCATAACGTCCTTTTAGTTTAAATATGCACTTAGTTTCCACTACATTTCATAACAGGCTTTGCTGCACAGATCTTTTTGTCAGATCCGGCTTTGCTTTTCTATTTTATTTTTTTTCACGTCTGACTTTGTGACATATAACCAGCCCTGTAAAGTCTTAGCATTTTCTCATCGCAGTGGCGTACGCCAACAAATGTAGTTTTAGCCGTGGATCTTTTTCTGATCCTCTTGTGAGTCTTTACATATTAAACACAGAGGGCATGGTCTAAGTGAAGCAAGCTCCAGGGCAGTCTTCATCATGTTCCTGACATGTTAGTTTAGTTCTTCTGCTTCTTTCATGTACCTTGAACCGAGCACCCTGCTGACTGCCACGGGCAAAGTTATCATCTTAAATCAATGAATTGAGCTTTAAAATAACTGTGTGCACATCTTTTTTAATGACAGAATGTAAACATTCCACACTTAAATTGACTTACTCAAACATTTAGAACCCTGTGGCCTTGAAATGTAGTCAAACAGTTTTATTATTTTTTTGGTCCAGAATAGATTTTCCCAGTCAGAGCACAAAACATAAGGCTGCTGTCTTCTCATTTAATGCACCTGTTGTGATATTTTGGTCACCCTGGTCCTTTGTGGCATTACTGGGTTTTGTCCCTCCGTCTGACTCACCTCGACTCTTTGGTCAAAAGCCAAATCCAACCACAAAGCCACCCCTTCTGGCTGTAAAAGACAAGCCAGCCTTGATCCTTCCATTTGAAACACGATGTGAGGTAGCCAGGACTGGAAGGAGGGATGAGCGGGGTAAACATGTTAACAACACACAGGAGACAGCCGCGTCCCTGTGACATGTCTCGACTCTCGTCTGCATTTTCATCACCGGCGGTTCGTGTCATGTTTAAGGTTCGACTTGGCACTTAAAAGGTCCAGACAGTTCTGAACTGCTATCACTGTTGTGTTGGCAGTGTGAAGGCACACTGATCCCTCTGAGCAGGATGATAAAAATCTGTCACAGTTCCCTGCATGGAGGAGCCCATTGTTTTGAGGATTAAGGAGGATTAAGGGCGGATGCTGGCGACCGAGGGGTTTGAGCTGCGTGACCCTTTCACTAATCATTATGAGACAGATACAGAGCACTCAAACTCTTAAAGCTCGCGATCGCATTGGATTATCAATTATTTATGGCTGACAAGAGCCGAGTTAGCAGTGGTAGAGGAGGGGATAGTATGGGAATGCGGCGACAATTAGAAAAGTCCCCGAACAAAAGTGCTGTGAGTGACCGGAAACACATTGCGTGAAATCTATCAATGACTGATAAATGGGGCACTTAGTTTCCTCATAATAGCAGCCAGTGTGTGTCATCATTTTAAGCTTTTAATCTGATCAACATGCTGAGTTATAAAACAAATACTCACCGCAGAGACCTCATGAAAGTTTGGCGTGCTTTTAGTTGTGAAGCCGAAGACTGGATGAAGTGAATGAGCAGGAAGCATCTTATTTCCAAAAGATGTCATGATCCATATATCTAGCATGAGGAATGGCTAAAATAATGTACGCATGCTTGAGCCTGAAGAGCATTTTCTTTTTGCCATTTTTGGCTTAATTTGGCCATCAACATGAATTGTTTGCGCTGCTGTCAGAACTAATCAGCCTTGTACAAAGAACATTGTAATATACCCACTGCAGCCTGAAACATTAAGAAACAGTTTTTTCGCGGCTTGCATTCTTTGGGCGGTCGGAAATACAAATTACTAAAATGCATATCTGCTGAATAAATTCATTTGCAAAAGTTTTACTATCACAAAGTGATGTTATGATAATGTGCTGCCTCCAGTTGGTTTTACCCCGGACATCGATATGTAACAATCTGCTCGACTATTCCTCGTCTTTTCAATGGCAGTGTGACTTTGCGAGGCATGCATTGCAATTTGATTATTTACTACCTTTAAAAATGTGGTCGAAAAACATGGATCATGGAGTAAATAAAATGTCTCTCAGTCAAACACATCAGCCATGCAGTCTCTAAAAATTGATGCGTTGTACTTCATTTCCTCCCTCGGGGAAGCAAGGTTACACGCATAACCTCCAAATCTTGCTTTTCCCGGACAACTGATTATGTGGAATAAACATGCCTCATACAGAATGGGAGAAAAACATCATAAAATACATGAAATATTTCCGAACATAACATATAAATCATAGTTCAAGTTTTCTTTTTTTTTGTTAACCGTCTATCTGGTGGATGACAGAGATTTACAACTCCCAATATCATTGAAGCCCCCCCAAAAAACTCCTCAAAACTTGATTTGATGGGCTACAGGATTTGAAGGTATTTTCTAGAAAAAGCGATGAAACGCACCACGATGGTGGTTAGTATGGTGCATTACCAGTTAGCCAAGTGTCTCGGGAGAGCTGTTTCAGAGGTTAGCAGACTTTGAGCTTCGCTGGAGTGTTACTTTGTGTGGAGCCAGCAGGGAGTCACAGGGTAGAGGACACATGGCCAATCAAAGCTCCATCTGACCGCTTCACTCCGAGAAACCCATTAGGAGCTACAAGCTGCAGCACACTACTTAAAACTGTAACCGGGACAGAAGCTCGATCCCCGTCTCTCTGCCGTTTTGAAATGTTCTCATGCACATAAGAGATCCTCTCGCAGTCCCAGTTGTTATCACATATTCAATTCTTAATCTTATTGAAAGTTACGGTTCAATATAAAAGTCATCAGGAGATGAACAGAAGTGAACTCAAGTCATTGACACAAAAAAAAAAAAAAAACTAAACTTGTTTCTCCTCAAGGCAAGACAAGAGTAACTACACACTTCAGCTAACTTTAGAGTAGTAAAATTGAGCTTCATGAAAAAAGAAATTACCATTTCATGGAATTGTGGAGTTAAAGCTAGGGCAATCTAAGGCTAAGAAGTAAACCAAGTAGTGTTTTGTGTTTTTTCTGCAGGCCCTTTCCATTCTTCTGGCTAAAACATGGATTTATGACGGAAAATGCTACGACGTGGACGGCAGGCGATATAGAAATCGTAGTGATCTTGTGAACTGCATGGGCTCGGAAACACTTTCAGAAATCCTGTTATGAGAACACAAGTCAGGTTTTACAAAAGCATCGACACCCATCCACAACATCTATTTTTCTTTCATAGAAAAACTTCTATTTCATTAAACCAAAGTTGGAGTACATACTGGCTTCTAAAGATGTGAAACTCGGCAAGTCTGATAGTTTCATTAGCTGCACTGCGGATTTTAGAAACTAGGGTACAACAGCATTGTCACTGCACAATGTCACTCTCCATTGAACCAAGAGGTGACGTCCCTTGTCAACACATTGACTTTTATCATGTATGTCATCCGCGCATGCCAACCATGCCTCTAAGAATCTATCTGTTCTTAATTATGATCAGATTAAAGAGAACGTGGACGTGGTCTAGTGTTTCACCTATTCTGGATTCTGTAAATGTTTTATTTTGTGAAGCACTGGTGTCTGTTTGGACTGTCATGTCATTTCCCGATGTAGTTCAATTGGTAGGAGGACATTTCTGACCATATAACATATTACACAAAGCTGACTGTCGTTGCAGGATCATAACAACAGCTGTCTGTGAACCAATGTCAGATTTTATCGCATGGTCAAAGAAAATGCCACGATCACTTGTGTTTTGTCTGCATCATGAATTTTTCAGGCTGTACAGTTTCATCAGTCTTAGAAGTTTATTACTTGACATAAAGTGGATTTTAAAAACATTATACATCAATATACACAGATGATTACATCATTCTGTACGCCATCACTGTTCACTGCCGTCAAACCCGATGGACTATTTCAAGGGATACGCAGGTACATGGCGAATTCCAACTTGTTTTTTCAGTCAGCATTGCGTACGCTCACTTTCAAATCCCCCATGATGCACCACCCGCAGTATCTACAAGCTACATTGCCCCACCCGTGTCTGCTTCTAACTGGCTAGTGCACCGATTTTATGACGATGTGGCAAATATTGCTCCTAGATATATTTCTACACTGAATGAGCAAATGCTTTGGACAGCATTTCACTAAATTGATTGGTCCTACATGCCACTGTTAAAAAAAAAAAGCAAGAAAAAAAAAAAAAGGGTGAAACAGATACTGTCAAAGCAGTTGTGGCTTGGCCACAATGTGATGGCAATTCTGCAAAGGGAGCGGTCACACCAATCATTGTCATATTTTGTTGTATTTCGATTGATTCGGAATTAGCAGTGCTTGTAGCTGTGCAGTGTAGTGAGTCAGCCATCGTGGAATTATCAAAACTGAATTATACCGTCAGTGGTTACACAACAATGTCACTGACCACTCAGGAACGTCACACGGGAAACGTTCTCATTTATACTGCACAAGACCAAGAGTGTGTAGCACAAAAAAGAATAATGATTAAAGCTCCATGGTGCTTCACAAATACATATGAACTACAGCTAATGAATCCTTGGATGTGGGTTCTTGAACTAAAATCGACCAAAATTTTACCTTAACCTGTAGTCTGTGGGCACAAAGTCCTTCAAGAGGTGTCAGGGTGCCTGTCACTCGCTCGCAGCACTCGTGCTGTAAATTGTGTTTTTTGCCCTCCTTTTCATCTCCCAGTGTCGTCCCAGAGCCCCCACCCCCACCCCCCCCGACAACTTCTTGTGTGAAGCTGTTAGTGTGCTAATCGCTCCTGCCGCACTCCATTATCAAGGTGCAGTGCGCCTCCAGTAAGTGCAGACCCTCACTTCTCACATGGTCTTTTGGGGACCGTTTAAATAAGTTGATGATGGCTGGAGGAAAGTATGAAAGAGTTGTGACCGCAATAGCGCAGAAGACACCGAGTTGCTGAATCACTCCTGCTGTGCATTAAAATGGCAAAAGCCTACCAATCATTTCAGTAAAAAATAAAGACTTTTAAGTCTCTCGATGACTGAACATCTGTCAGCAGGGAAAATAAAATGAGATCCCTGATCTGAATGTAAGACAAAACTCTCGTCTTGTCCATTCGATGGTTGGCTGGATTAATAAAAATAATTAGTAATAGAATTTTGAACCTTTTGAACCCATCAAGTAATAAAACAAACTTGTTGCAAAATGCATCTTGTTGCTCGAACCGACAAATCTTGAGAATTTGAATGTGTATGAAGGCATGCACATGGAAAAATGACCTCACCCTCCTCACTAGAATTTCTGTCAAGAAAACATCAGGCCTTCACCTCGTGATCTTTTTTTTAAATGTTTCTTTCCGAGGCTTCAGCGATTGAAGGTGATCCATTCAAGTCACTGAAAACGTGTTTGAAAGTGTAAATAGAGCAGGATCTGAATAAACACAGATCGCAGACTCCCGGAGCTTTATTCACCCACTCCAGATAAAAGAACTGTACTGACCTTCCTGCTTTGACTGTTATATGAAAACATAAGTGAAACACTCGTGCCAGGCTCATGCTTCATCCCTTTAGATGGTCATGTGAATACAACCGCAGTATGTGAATTAACCTAAAAGTTAACTTGTGGTTTGTCTGTACTGCTGCCAGTCTCCAGCTGAGACAGATATGATGAGGATGAGGATTATCACGATAATAATGATGTTGGATGTCTGTGCTCTGTTATCAATCTAACCTCTGCGGCTTTAAAAGCTGCATCGCAGTGAATTAGCGGTTAACTGATATACCAAAGGTCCAGAGGTCGGAGAGCTTCTGCTTTTACTCCAACGCTCACTAAAACTGAGTGAATAAGGTCTGACATGAAATCTCCCACCCAGAAATGCAATATAAAGAAACATATATGGAATTGCTGAGACTGCTGAGGCAAAGAGGAGCATGATCGTCCTGTCACCCTCGCCACAAGACCAAAAACAACCATTAAAGTCTGCTTGATGGGCTGTTTCTTTCAATATGCCATTAAAGACACAATGCAGCGATTCACTTCGGAGCCGCGGCGTCGCGGCCGCAATGGAAATGATGTGATGACGTGCGTTTGATGTAATTATGGCAGTTTGACAATGGTGAAATGGAGTTGTCAAGCTCCTGACCCCATTATTGCTTCACATTTCTTAACAAACTTTAATCCCCTTCGAAACACTGAAGAATGACAACGTGATTTAAAGCGCTTTGCCCTTGCTCATGGGGACTATTGACAGCGGCGGAAGCTTAAATTTACAGACTTCTATTGAACCAAAGAGATCATTTTGTAGCTTCAGCTCTGCTTTTATTGAGCTCCTCCTTCCATTTTTCCATTCATGTTGTCCTCTTGTGTAAAGTAATGTTTGATGGTGAAAAACTGTGTGCGTGTGTGCGTGTGTGCGTGTGCGTGTGTGCGTGTGTGCGTGTGTGTGTGTGTGTGTGTGTGTGTGTGTGTGTGTGTGTGTGTGTGTGTGTGTGTGTGTGTGTGTGTGTGTGCCAACCTCAGCAGCTATGCATATAATCATCTCTCTATTTGCAAATATATAAACAGCCTCATCTCCTATTATGTGCAATTGTACTTTTACATATATAAAGTGTATTACTTAGGACTTAAAAGAAAATTAATATGTGTCGAAAGGAAATTAGCTGAGGAAGTGAGACGTACAGCTTGAACTGATTCACAAATGGAGTCACCTCATCAAATCCAATTAGAACAATACTTAATCAGGCCACCTATAAATAAATAAGAATATGTTTATTCAATGATTGCGTGAATGATAATATATTTGATTAGGCTTTTCACAATGGCTGCAGATTATTTTATTGTTCAAAGTGTGAAGAATATCGATATTCCCTTTGCATTTTGTTGACATCAATGTATTTTAAGGTTTCTTCCTCACTGCTAGAGAGTAGTACAGTATAGCATTGAAATACCTTATTGACCACCAGTACAGAAGCTTTAATAAAGTTATTATGCTGTTGGGATGTACTTATTCTTCAGAGCATGTTTACGCCTCACCCTATTATGTATGATAAACATTTTCCTTTAAAAGTGTTTTAATAGTTTATTCTCCTATGTGTCGTTTTATTTTTTACTTTATCTCCGTAAAAAGTGGGTCTTTAATTATTTAGATTTGTTTCTACTTAAGGTTCCATTGCATGCCTGAACAGTTTTACACTTTGCCACACTCTTTTCTGTAACAATTTTAACTAATTTCAACCGACTCTACATATTACATACATATTGAGCGGCATGTACAGCACAGCGATGTTTTGAGTACAGTGCTATAAATGTACAAGTCCGTAATAACAATCCAACTTTCCTGTGTAAATGGACATCGTGTTTAAAATGTTACCGCGTAAATGCGTTACTTTTGTTAAACAAAAATGCAAAAATGATGCGTTTTCACTTAGGATATTGTGTAAATGAGGCCTTGGATTGTTTATCAGGAAGCACAAAGTTTAACAATCAATGAAATTATAGAGGAACTTGAATACAATCATTTCAGTTTCTGTCTCAAAGTTACATTCAAGTGCATTTTATTTGTCACTGTGGATCCCTGCAGTTCAAACGCTGCTTTTATGATCATTCTCATAACACTGATTCTGTATACAAGCATTTGCAGTGATTTAATGAACCAGTATTGTTTTTTTAGTTTTTTTTTCTTTTTCCACAAAGCTAATTATGTCATTGAAGACACAGCACACCTAATTTACAAATTCATGACAAAACTGATTAGCCTGCAAATGAGCTGTTGTTTATTTTTAACCGAGGGAAGGATGTCATCATCGCACAGACAAACGGCCTCGAACATGACAGACGTTTCAGAATGAAGTTGAAACGTGCCGTCTTTCGGACAAAACACAGGATGTTTTTGTTGCCGTGTCGATGTTCTCGCCACCGTCCAGTGGCGATTTCCCTCCTCGTGTATTTATGTGCAGAGTGCGCAGACACAATCTTTGCATGTTAATGGCTGAAGTGTCATTAATTCATTGTATAAATGCAGCTTTAAAGGATCAGCTCAGGATTCACTAATTAATACATGTCACATTAATTACAATAATAAAAGCAGCGGTAATAACATTAATGATAATAATAGGACTGGGCAGTAATTATTCTCTCTTCTGAGGGCCAGATTCATTCATTATCAAACAAATACAACCTATGATGTAAAACAAAAAACAAAACATGCCATTTACAAGCTACAAGACAATATTCTGGGGATGTGAGGGCTACTGTCAGAGACTCTACTTGTTTATTACCCCGCCATGTTTGTGCTCGGCTTTCTTTATCGCCTTTGCCTTTTCAGTCTTCTCTTCCTCTTGTGGGACGTCAGCATCAGGCTCTTCTTGACTGGCTTCGTTCTCCATCTCCATTTGTTGTACGTGATGTTATGGAACCTCATTAAGAGTGTTGTTCAGGAATCTGACAGCTCAGCTCAATTCAACTTTTTAAGCTTTTATTTTCCTGTGTGCACACAATAAAGATTAGATCTTCAAAAATAAACAGTGCAGGAGCGGCGGCGGGACTCACACTTGATTTTTCTTGTAACTTCTCGTTCAGCTATCTACACCTGCAGGCTTGTACCCAGCAGCACGGAGTAACCCGGCACCCACTTCCTATTCAGCATGCTTATTGTGGTACATGTTGTTATGGTAAAATATTAACAACACAACTTTTAACGTTCTAACCCTCAAATTTAAAACATCTTAAAATGAGAACATGGTTTTTTTTTATGTGTTTGGTGGTGCAAATTGGCCTGTGACAGATCATCCTCCATTTTGTGTTTTTCTTTTCTCCGCGACCTTTTAGGCATTCTGACGTTGTATCGATTCCAAATTAGTCCATTTTGTGATAAATCTGTAACACATCTGCAGTAGAAGGTGTGGAGAAGCATTCGAAAAAACCTTTAATATGGAACGACCAGCAGTTTTACTGACATGATGATCTGCACTAAGTGAAGTCAGCAGTGCTGCTTTGGGTCAAAATGTTGTTTTTTTTAAAGCTAGAAAACACACTATAAACACACTGAATGTATTGGCTGATTTCTGTGGCGTCTATGGTTTTAGGCCCGCAGTCTCCTTGGAGAGCCGCCAGGCAGCTTGTATTATTGCATAACTTTTATATTCATTGTTTTGTTTTCCAAATATTGTCTTGTATTCCTGATATTTATGCAATGACAGCCCAGCAATAGCTTTTCTGCTACCTCCTCCCATTAGTGAACCTTGCATTTCTATTTCGCGGCAGCATATCTTGTATTGACAATTGATTACAGTTGAAAGATCAAATGAAGAAGCCACACTCATCGCAAAATTTAATACTGTGTATATTGAAAAGCTGTAGGTGATTTTACCGAGTTCAAAGTGGTGATAAATCCTGTGCTGGAGCAGAGAAAACAATCCAAATTTGATTATATCGCTGACTTTGAGTAATAGGGCTTCTATTGGTAGCAGTTTTGCAGTGATCAGTTATACAACGAAGGCATTTTCAAAGAAGTTTGAGAACAAATTTATTCCCCCTACAAGAAAAGTGAGACATCTCGACGTTATTTACGACGGAGACGCACCTCATTGTGCCGTGCTCCATGTTTTAAATAACTGGACAACTGAATGACTCTAATAACCAAATAAAAAGCAGAGCGTTATCTTGAGTTATGTTGAAGGATGGGACTCATGCACCTCCACCATTATGCCTGAGCTCTGTGTCATCAATCGTGCCTATAGCACTAAATCCTGGGCAGGATCTATGAACCCCTATTGGTATTGGATTTCAGGACAGCTATGAAACTCTCAGTCAAAGCTTTAAAACATCATCTTTGTCTTAATCCACTGATCGATAGGTCTGACAGGTTGAAATAACACAATAAAGTAGATTTAGTGGTCTAGCAATGTGGGGACTTTTCATACTACAGATTAAAGGCTGCTGCATTGTGTTGTGATAGTGGGAGTAAAACACTCCCTGCGATCGAGCGCATCCTCAGTCCACACATTTATTACAAATTCAAACATTGAGCTTTGAAAAACACAGAGCAGTGTGGTGCTCTGTATTTCTTTAGGCAATTATCCACATTGTTAGTTCTTCCGAGTTCTGATGTAACACAGGAAAATTGGAATAATAATAATGGCATCTGATGTAACCCAACAAGTTTTTTTTTTACTTCCAGTAACGCTTCCTTATTAGTTCAGAGTAGTTCTTTGTGAATTTATTTATAGAGCAGGTGCCTCACCATTCATTAGGGTTCATGTACGATTAAAAATTATGCATTTTAGAGGGAATGTAGAACTTTAATTGTGATTTGTGTTTCTGTTTACACAATAACGGAGCTTAAATTAACTGAAAACTTCTTGAAAAGGGCTTCCAAAGTGGGACTTTTTGAAAACACACAGAGTCCATGCAAAGAAAACACAACTTTTTTCTGGAAATTGTTCATACTATCTTCTTTTCAAGATGAGAATCACCCATCATAACAATCCAACCCCGTCATCGGTCCGTACAAAAGTATGTGTGCTCGCCATTCCTTATAAATGGACATCGTTTTCAAAATATTTCCGTGTATACACAAAACGTTTCCCCAACGAAAAAGCTTTAAACGTGGTCATGTAAATGAGACCGAGGGCTCTTTTTTTCTTTAGTTAATTAATGTCTGCACAATTTTAATAGTCAGCAAATATTTTTCTCAAGAATGTCTCACAAATATGCAAACGTCATCTTTTCCACATGTATAAGAGCTGATCCAGTGGCTGGCTTTGTGCAAGTTTTGCGTGACAGTAGCTCTATTTTTGCCCTGAGGTGGCACCAGAGTGTCACTTGGGCTCATGAGCGGTGAAAGTGGACCGACCATTTGGGGGCATTTGGACCATTCAAGAGTCCATCTGGTGTGACATTCAAAAAATGAAGTGTGGAAGTTTTCCATTTGGTCTTTGCCGTGCCCCCCCCCCCCCCCCCCCCCCCCCCCCTCAAAAGAGAGCCAACTTGGCTCTCGGAGTGAAAAGCGACGACTGCTCTGATGTGTCCTTTTGCCTCCTCCACGTAAAGTTGGTGCTGCCCAGGGTCAGTCTCACCAGCAGCGTGACCGACCAGCACAAGACTGGCACAATCAAATGCGATAGAAGCAACTTCAAGGCAGCACCTTGCAACGCAGCTCATAGGTTACATCACGGCGTGCCGCTGAGGGCAATAGAAGCCTTCTACGAAAGTGCACTTGGCGAAATTATGTTTGATTTCTCCTCCAATGCACCTGCTGCTCCAGTGCTGGTGGACATGTGAGGCACATTTTTAAAAAAAAATTATTGTCCCATTTCTCACCTTGTGAGTGGAGTCGAAAATATGTGAGCTATTTCCTTCGGCGTCAGTGTAATTGTTGTTGTTGTTGTTGTTTTTTATGTGATTCTCTTGTTTCCCATTAGGACTGTTCCATACAGGAAAAAAAAAAAAATCACATTTGAAACAATGTTTTTGTAACAGTATTGTTAGGATAACCACTGGTACCAACATCTTTTTTGATGGAATAGAATGACGAGGCATTCAACTGCAAGGCTGTTTGCTTTGTCATCAAGCGAACAAACTTTGCATTGGGCAGTCTGGTGAGTTCAGAAAATGTCCGAACTTCACTTTTAAAAGCAGCATAAAGACAGCCTGTATACCATCAGACTGCCATACGAACAAATGAATATGCTTTTTTTGTCGCAGTATTGTAGATTGATAAATTTCCCCGCTATTGGCAACAGAGAACCTCTATTTTTCCCCCATTGTAGCTACATTTGAGTGTCTGAATGTCTGTAAAGCCTCAGCAGAATGATAAAGTGTTATCTGTCGAAGCCAGTGGCATACTGCTGTCTCACTCGTGATAAGTAAAAAAACGAATAATCATTAAAATGATAGAAATCTCTGCGTGCTGATATGTGCCACAAACAAAGTGATTCCAGTCTTTTTTCAATGATTTTTATCATTAAAACCTAACTTGCTTAATTCCTAGTCAAATAGCAAGGACTCAAACGAGCTCAGCTCTCGTTCAGATGGTGCGATCCTGTATAAACTGGCTCTTTATGCTGAGCCTCTTGCTTTATCCAATTCAATGTTAGATCGTGATGACTATAAAATACATGTCTTGGTTTACATTTAGTCTTTTTGTATTATTTGTAGATTTTGATTCTGTATCTCGTACCAGGCTGTTTGGCTTCCTCTCATTGTCTTGTTTGATTGCTGATCGTCACCCTGATGTGTTTCACCTGAGCCTGAGCTTGTGATTGTCTTCACCTGGTGGCTTCATCATCTGTGTTCTGGTTGTTGGTCCGCCTACGTTTCTGTGTGAATCAAGGCACCTTGTGTTTCCCGTGTTCCCGGAGACTTATATTATAGAATAGAATAGAAAAACTGTATTAATCCCAAAGGGAAATTCTTTCATTCTTTATTTCTGTGCCTAAAATTTTGTATCTAATGTCCTTAAATATTACATGTTGTATTTTGCAAATTAAAATATTGTTATTAATGATTTCAGAGTTAAAACGTTTAACCATAGTATCTCATTGTACCTTTAAAATACAGCAAATATAGAGTACCAAAAAAAAAATTGTCATGAAAAGGATTTGTCTAATGTGAACCTGGCAACATTTACATCTGCAATGTTTTTTTGTTGTTGTTTTTTTTTTTTATCTCTCCTGGCTACATTGTTGCTTAACTCTCTTTAAAGAACATGGGATTTGAGCTGCAGCGCCACAGAAAAGTCAGCTTAATCCTCAGCAATCCCACAAAACAATATTCTGGAGTGTCACACTTGACAAAGTCTTTCCCTCTCTGACAGAAAAACCAAAGAGATAATCTGAAGAGCAACTCTGCTGCTATTAGCAACACGCTGCCTGTCGTGTGTGTGTTTGATCAATTCAACATATACGTCCGCCGCAACATTAGCTTGACATGTAATCTCCGATCGACGTGCCACTCAGGAAGACCGATCGAGATCAGAACCCTTTCTTTTGTACGAATCAGGCGATGTGACAACCTGTCAGGGTTGATAAAAGCCGATCTAAATGTATAGAAGAGCGTCATGTAAGAAACGTGTCACCGGGAGTTTGGGAAACGTACTCTATCACGAGGGTTCCCCCGAGGCCAGAGAGAAGCTGAACCACTGAGCGCTCGCTCCATGAAGCCCATTGTTAGTCTAATGAACAGACCGAATTTGATTAAAACATTTCAAACATCATTTGGCCCACAATGCGGTGCCGGGCGGCCCCCCCCGCTGAGCACACTTAACACCCTGATGATCTGAGGGGGGACGCCTCTTACCCCCACTCAAAGGTGAACCCACAAATCACTGTAATGCATTCAGCAGGGGTCTCTCTCACCGTCTCGCATTTCCGGCTCGTCTTCTCTCCGCCGCTCGCGAGGCTCGTCGTTAAAAATTCATTAGACACTGTTTGTATCGCCTCCTTGAGGATGTCACCCCTGATGGCCGACTGTGTAGGAAAAGGCAGCTTCCGTAGGCCGGAGGGGATTGATGGAGCTCCGAGTGTGTGCCGAGGTACTCGCCGTGGCTTTGATGTATGCGTCGGATCACGGTGTTACACACATGCTCGGAGTTTGAATGAGACAAGTGAGAGGTTTATGAGTGCGACCGCAGACTGTGACCCCTGTTAGTTTAACTGAGGTTAGAGCTTTTACACCCAAAGAGCGTTTGTAGAGGCGCGAACAGCTGTCGTTCTTGATTTAGATACTCGCCACTGTTTATCAGGCTGCATGTATTATTAACATGGGAACAGGAAAAAACGTCGATTGGAATGTGTTTGATTTTGTGGAGTGATCGTAGAAGCAAATCAAGAAGAGCAGCAGCAAGTCTAACAAACTACTTCAAAAATAATGATTGGATGAAATATTTCTCAAAATAACTTGTATATATAATAACGGTTTTGAGCTTTACTTTGTCAAGGTCTCAACTTGCAGCCCATGTACACTATCCAGGGTGTATATTATATTAAACTGCTTCTCCCTCATTTATGCAACAATTTTGTAAATTAATCACCTCAAATAATACTTCAAAAAGTATTCATGCTCAACCTATGTATTAAATTTTTTTTTCTTTAAATTTGTATCTAGATTTTTTACAAAAACATATTAAAGGTAAACATATATTTTAAATTAAACTTTGTTTTAAACATGAAGATTGAACTGAACATCATATTTGAATTTAAGAAATGATAATACTCCCCAAAAGTCCTAAAGACCTTTTAATTGAGTATTAACACATTTTTTGTGTATTTGGTGACTCACAGCGCCCCCTAAATGCCTGGCATATGTACTACAGGGTGTTGAGCCTCGTTTATAGTGACGTGTAGACAGAATGATTCTTTCGAGAACGCTGGGGAGAGCAAGGATCATTTTGGCTCGTGTGGATGCCGCCTAAGAGTCCTACAGACTGATGTTGCTAATGGCTTTCTTGTCTTAACAGAAGCTGTGATTTTCCTCCTAATAAGAGGCCCCATGTCAACTTGACATTTGGTGAATGTAAAAAAAGTTATCCCACCTAAGATGCCGGTGTTCATCAGCAATCCTCTTCACACTAATGCCGCAGCAGTAAAATAAATAAATAAATAGGAACGTGTGAAAGTAGATTTGTAATCCAGCTGAAACTGACCATGTTCACAGTTGAAGCTGAATTCACTCACTGTACAGCGTCCTTTCCACATTTTCCTGCTCTCTTTTATTGCTGCCCCCCAGCACATAATTTATTCAAGGCTCAGCATTTAGCCGGCCTAATCCTCTCGACTGATGCTTTTAGGAGCACATACTGTACAGTAATTGTATAAAAGAGCAAAAGTGGGGTTTCAGGCTGTTTGATAATCACCTGCTCTAAGCCAAGACTGCACAAAGGTAAAAAAAAAAAAAATACATTTAAAAAAAAATAAATAAAAAAGGGAAAGATGGAAGAAGGGGAGCGGGGAAGCCAAAAAAACCTTGACACAGGAGAATCAGCTGTCTATTGGACCGGTGAGCCGGGTCAGGCTGATAGGAGCTTGGCCTGCACGGTCGGTGCACTTCAAGCCCAGTCCTGTCCTGCAGCTCCGATGCAGGTCCCCGACCATAATGGAATCTGACAGGATGTAAATGAGTTTTTAAAAGAGCTGGTGAAAGCTGGTCATTTTTCTCATTTAGTGGTCCAGTGTGTTGGCCGCCATCCCCAGCTGTCACCCTGCATCCCTGCCTCTCCGTGGATGCAGAGCGGCGCTCATCGTACACCAGTAACCTTTGATTACTAATGCCACAGAAGCTGGCAAATGCATTTCATACTCTGTATGTCTTCCCCACGCCCTCGCCATTCATTATTTATTTTATTATTCTCTTCTGTATCGTTAATTTTACCTTTTATCTTTGACTTTTGGTTTTCAAATGTCAATACTGAACTAGAAATATGTGTTATAATAACAAATGTGATATTCAATAAATCAGCATAGTGAACAGAAGGTTTAGATTGACAAAAGATCTATCTATCTATCTATCTATCTATCTATCTATCTATCTATCTATCTATCTATCTATCTATCTATCTATCTATCTATCTATCTATCTATCTATCTATCTATCAACCAACTGATAAAATAGGACAATTTAGGAGAAAAGTAAATTGTTGACTTTTGTCATGATTCACCTTTATTGTTCTTTGTGTTATTTTGAGATTCTAACTGTCTTTTATCATTTGTTTGCTCCTTGACTTCGCCTCCTGATGTCTTTCACCTGTGCCTGAGCGTGTGATTGTGTTCACCTGGTGACAGCGGCGTATATATAGGGCTTGAGTTCTGTTTCTTTCTGGTTGGTCTGTCTTGTGTTTCTGGGTTCCTGTGTGGGCAGCGTCTCAGTCTATGTTCCTGTGTTTTGACTTTCCTCCATCTCGTAGTGATTCTCCCATGATCTCATGGACTTTGTTTTTTTTTTTTGGTGTTTTGGATTTTTATTTTGTGCTGTGGGAATAAATATGAGCTTATGTTCCACCTACGGAGGTGTCTGGCTCCTTGAGTCCTCCCCAGAGCCAGACACATTTCATTTCCATCACCCATATCTCTGCTACAGATCACTTTTAAAGTGGCGGCAACGGTCTTCATCACATCACAGTATGATACAAACGTATGTCTTTGTTTTTAATTCAAAACAAATTAATGAACACTATTTCATTCAAACAAACATTTCAGCCATGGAAATGCATTTAATAGGGATTCACTGATACAACTCTTTTAAGGGACAAGTACAGGTACGAGCACTAACCTTGAGCTACTTCCCGATACTGTGTACCGATACCAGTACTTATTAAATGCCCTAATGCATAATTCATACTCTATTTGCAAAAGATGTGCAACATATGTAGCGTCTATTTCCGCACTGCCGTTTGCATACTGTAGACCGAGCTCCGGCTCCAGCTCGCTGTTAATGAGTGTATCAGTCATACTTTAATCACGTTTAGCATGTAGCATCGTTGGCGTGTGCGAGCCCTGAAAATCTTTGGCTTGAAGCGCGGCTCAGAGTTATGTGCTGCGCAGCTAAACTAATAAATGACATTGGTCTAACTCTGCTGCTCCCAATGTCTCTAGTGATTATGTTGCTGGTGTTGTACAAACTGTCTTTCGCCTCCTCTTTGTAATTTGGCAGAATATAATTTGCATTCTGCCTCATGTTTGTCATTTTAATTAATATTGAAGAATATCCAAACTGCGGACATCGGCGACATTGCTGATGCATGACGCTGCGTAATTCTCGGCAGGTTGTATCAGGAATCTTTTGATACTTTAATTTTGACCTACCTATCTTAACCTTTTATTTTATTTTCTGCTTTTATTTTTTAACTTCTTTTTACTTCTGACATCTTGGAAAACATCTGTTAAATACAGCTGGATTCTATTTTCTTTCTTGTCAAAAATATTTTGATGTAATTTGTAGAAATGACTCGTTTTATTCAGCTAGTAATATTTCCCGGCTCTGCACGTCCCCCAGTATCCCTGGTTAGGAGGCCCGGGCATTAGGGAACTTTGTTGTGAAGCTTCAAAGATTTGTTCATGACCCATTTAGAAAAAAATAAAGATTAGCTCTTAAGGGTGATTACAGGTGTCTGCGATTTAATAAAGGTTTACTTTTGCAAATGGCCTCACAATAACATGCTATTAGGATTATGTTTGTGCCATTCATTGTGTAACAATAAAACTGCCAATTGCAAATGTGCAGCCCGGGCACGGCTTTAACAGTTATACATGGTGCAGTCACCTCACCCAGATGCTCTCAGGGCTGCTCGGCAGCACCACTGCAGCATTAATGAGCAGCCATAATGACTAAAGGCAGTTAGTTAGAGTTAAATGGAGCTTGAACACCCAGCTGACAATGAACCATCTACCACAGAGAGGTTGAGCAGGGGGAGCAAAGGCAGAGCTCAGGCCCGTAGCTCCGGAGCTTAACCTCAGACTTCACGTGTCAAACTCCACACAGCATTAAGCCAGTCAATGCAGCAAAAAGGACAGGGCGCTTCCACTGCTGGATAGTTGCACTAATTAGGGTGGCTGAATATGTCTGTGCTCCTGCTAGTAGGCTATAGGGAAGTGCCATGAAATGCCATCCACAATAACGCCGCTGTGATTTATAGTAAGTGATTAAAAACAACAGACATATCATAATAATGGCGAGGGTCGAACTTGTTGGCGTTAGGGCTGCTAGATTGTGACGTCAGCCGCGAGCTTTAAATGCATGCACACATATTATATGAACTAATGCCATCTAGATTATAACTGTAAGAAATTATATTTTGCCCCCTAAAATTGAGCAGATGAGGAGGTATCAATTTGAGATCTCGGGAAGACATATTGGAGGCTTTTTGTGGATAAATTGATTAATTTACTCAAATGCGTTATTTCTTGTAAATTTTTGAGAAGAAAGTGAAAAAAGTGGTACAATTAATTTGAGATACAATTAAAAACTATAAAACGGGCTATGATTTAAAAGTGAGTGTAACAATGCCGATGAATACTGAATTCCATAAGTGAAAACTTCAGCATTGAATGTTGAATCATTAAATTCCTAATACTAGTCAAAGCATCATCTTTAACATGAAATAGTAAATTCACATTCAGCCGATAACTGCAGCCAGATGTTCTCAAAGGCATGGGTGGTGTGAGAGCACGAGTTTAGAGTCTGTCAATATGCCAGAGTCGGCAGTCCTAGGACTTCACACTGTTTGGCAAAACATGGTGCGTGGTAACATTTTTCAAATTTTCCTCAATTCTAAAACTTTTTTTATTCCCAAAACTGAATGAACACTTAGTTTTTTTAACATCAGACTTTACTGCAGAGCAGCCTCTTGGAGAATTTTTTTTTTTTTCAACTACTTTAGGTGCTATTATTTCTTATCAGAATGATTGAATTAGTTTTTTCAAATATCAATTTTACTGAAATGTTCATGTGCACAATCAGACAGTCTTTTGTTTTGAAGGTCTGAAACAATGATCAATGACAAGCACACAGTCTTGTGGTAGTTGGTAGCTCCTTAGTGTCTTTGTCAATAGATCTCAGGGCTGCATCAGACTTTACTGCAGAGCAGCCTCTTGGAGAATTTTTTTTTTTTTCAACTACTTTAGGTGCTATTATTTCTTATCAGAATGATTGAATTAGTTTTTTCAAATATCAATTTTACTGAAATGTTCATGTGCACAATCAGACAGTCTTTTGTTTTGAAGGTCTGAAACAATGATCAATGACAAGCACACAGTCTTGTGGTAGTTGGTAGCTCCTTAGTGTCTTTGTCAATAGATCTCAGGGCTGCATCAGACTTTACTGCAGAGCAGCCTCTTGGAGAAATTTTTTTTTTTTCAACTACTTTAGGTGCTATTATTTCTTATCAGAATGATTGAATTAGTTTTTTCAAATATCAATTTTACTGAAATGTTCATGTGCACAATCAGACAGTCTTTTGTTTTGAAGGTCTGAAACAATGATCAATGACAAGCACACAGTCTTGTGGTAGTTGGTAGCTCCTTAGTGTCTTTGTCAATAGATCTCAGGGCCTCAAGGCTTTTTCAGAGCTCTTTTATGACTGTCCTTTCTTATGGCCTAGCCTATAATCGCTTTAGATAGTTCAAAGCAGAATAATGGCCGACGTTGTTTCACCTTTCTGCTCATAATGTGGAGCAACAAAGGCGCAGCAAGGGTGAGATTGGCTGTGGGAACATATGAATCACTGCATTGGCTCTACACATACACTGAGATAAACAGGAGGATGAATAGATGGATCAAATGATGGAGAACTGGAGAAGAAGGAGAATGGAGAACCCGCTACACCTTGCCGTCTAGTCACTTTAAATTGTATACGTTTATGGTCTTTTTTTGAGATAGAACAAAGACTTACACAAAACCTGCAGTTACTGCTGACAGTCATGCTATTATTACCCAATCCGGCCTAAACCATCTTATTCTGCAGACATCGAGGATTATTGCCAACTGTTTGGCCTCATCGATCCAAACTGCTTCAATCTTATTAGGTTGATAGTTGTTGATAATAAAGAGACTGCACTTTTCTTTTAAGTTAAGCGCAATAATGCTTGTATGTTAAAGTCATATTACTCACCCAGAAATCCATGATCCGGTCATCTTTTACATTCTTTTTTCCGGTTTCTATCAGGTCTTGGCTTGTTTTGTTATCGTAGGCATTACTTTATTATGGTGTTTTAATACTGATGATGTCTTGGAAAAGCTAATTTCATCTGGTGCATTTGTGGTTCTGGTTCATGTCTGATTGTGTGTTCTATAGTTGCAGGTCCTCTCTCATCTTGTCCAGCTGTTTGTTTTTATTATTTTTTATTTTTTATCTCATCTCTTCAGGTTTTGTTTTTGCCTTTTGCCGTCTCGTTTTTGTACCATTACTGGATCGCCTGATCACTTAACGTACTTGTTTATGCTTTAATTAATAACTCAAAACTATTCAAGTCAATCGTTCGACATTTCTAGTTTGTCGCTGTACATCTCTTGTGTCGTCCGTACACGATTTTGATCAAATCTTTCTGACTGACATCGGCTGCTTGTTGTGACAGGAAATGAAGCTGACAAAGAGAGACACAAAAGTGAAACCAATCGATAATCTAAAAGACTCCGCAACAAACTTGGGAAACAATTCTGTGATTGATCGACACTCCCAGACATCACATCGCTCATATTTATTTTAGTTTGTTAATAAAATATTGATTATAGCAGTTGTTTTAAAGCATTAACAGCAGTTTTTACTGATTGGCATTCATTCCCTATTAGTAAAGTAATTAAAAAAAGGGTGAAACATCCATAAACTGGCAGTGAAAGGAAAATAAACGCCAGATAAAACCACAGGAATCTTTTTTTCTTTTTTTGCATGTAACAAACATGTCGCCCACTGAGGTAATGTTTTGTCTCTCGTTGCCCTAACCTTGACAGATTATTGGCCCTACTGAGAAAAACCCAAACTGTTTTATAGGTTAAAAAATATTGGCAGGAGAAGGCATCCTTGTGAGGTAAGCAGCTGCGCTGGCCATATTGCGTATCGATCCACCTTGTGCTGTGATGGCTGCACTTAATTAGATTTATATTGTAAACAAAGACTCACAGTATGAAATCTGAATTAGCGGGTAAATGTTATCCATCAAAGCAAATAATAATATTTTGTGCTGTGTGAGGCAGTATTGGAATTTCAGAGATTTATCTGTGCTGTAAATGGAAGAGAGAATCTTCTATCCTGGAGGTTTACTGCGGAACAATGTGCAGCGAGCGCGTCCTCGACTCTGCAGGCGACGCTCGCTGAGAGACACATTAACTGACAAATTAAGATAGAAAGGTGCAGGATTTCAAACAGCAGTGCTCTCCCGTTTCTTCTCGAAGAGAGCAAAGTGTAGATACATTAAGCTTTGAAGCTACAAAATAAGAAGAGTGGCTTGCTTGGTTTATCATATTCTAATTGTTCACCCCTCATGGCGTTTCCATACTCTGCAATGGTCTTTTGTGGATGCATCTGCCTCACACCATCGTCTCTCAATCAAATTAAAACATGTAGAGGCATGACTCCTAAAGACGTCAGACAAACCTCAAGGATGCAGCGCGGATTATTGGAATTCAATCTGATGTAATTAAACACCCGTCTCCCACTTAGCGGTCACTTGTGCAATGCCAAAAGAGATCTGTTAGGTCTCATTTCCACATACTGATATTCCTCCGTACGCTGGATCCTGGAGGGTGGCACGGAGTGATGATCCAGCTGGATCACTGTGTTAGCTCTCAGAATAAAAGTCAAGTGTGCGGAAGCATAATGGTTCAAACCAGGATTTACCAAGCGAAGCCGGGGTTAAGACCCTGTGCTTCTCTGTGTTTATCTTGGAATCAAAAGACTTTGTTTGCCGCAATATGGATTTCAGCTGCTTGCATTGGGGGGGTTCACACAGATTCCAGATGGTGAAATATAGGATGCAACAGATATTTGGAACAAATATGCACATATACAGTACCTGCATATAGCACCTTTTTTTTTCTTTTCCCCAGTGTGTTTACATCCATCTAAAGAGCAGTAGATGTGAATATCTGCCCCTATATCGCTCAGTTGTAAGTAATGCAGAGCGCGGCACGGCAGTTGATAGTCAGGTCTAAGAGACATTGTGATTTAAAGTTTAAAGTAGCTTAACAAGAGTGTGGCAGAATGTACACCAGTGAAACTTACATTAAAGTCACAGGAAATCTTCAAATATTGACCTCTCTTCAAATACTCGTTTTGGTACAGATAATGTATTGGATGAAGCATTAGTGCTAATTTTCATCTGTGTTTAAAGGTTCTCAAAGGTCATTTTACCGTTTTACAAACAAGTTCATAAAGCAGGAAGTGAAACCTGATTGGCTGTGCAGGAATCTGGAAGGAAAGATAATCGGACAAAAATCCATGGCGTCAAAGTTAAAGATTCACCGATTTTTAACAATGCTTGACGGCAGAGATGATAAAGAAAATAGATTACAATGTCTTTTCTTTTTTCTCCCTCCCACTATGTGGCAATTGCTGAAATGTATACATTTTGAAGCGTTTCTTCACTATATACTGTGTACTCTTGTGGTTTGGCGTCCTGTTAAAACCTTAGCAGTGCATTTTAATGTTAAAATATATATTCTTTGTTTCAGTCTGTATGTGTACATTCTGACTGAGGCCATAAGGTCAGAATTTGTTGCATTAATTATTGTAATTCTGTCTGGTGAGAACAGTAGATTTAGCTATTTGATGATTTGCATACATGTTACAGTTAAGTAGATATTTGAAACAACATTCTGTAATGAGCCCTGCTTAACTGTGGACCTTGATAATTCAGTATTTATTTATTTGTGGAGTCAATTCAGTAGTTCATGAAAACAGTGCAGGCATCGTTGTATGAAACAGCTCAGTGGAAGGTCAAATTTTACATCATGAGTTTTTGTGCCAATATGACCAAATATGGTTTGGATTTCTTTTAAGACTGACCGCCAATATAATAGTCGTTTCTAGAAACTTTAGATATTGTAAAAGGAAAATGAGAACAAAAAGCTACCACGACATAGTTTTCATAGTATTTCATCAGGTTAGCCCAGATTGAGCCAGAAAAGTAAATATAAAAAATGGAAAAATATATTCAGAAGTCCATCCATTATCTACAGCACTTTTACCAACACTGGGAGAGCTGGAGTTGATCGCCAGCTGACTTTTTGTTCAGTTCAGGTTATATCCTGGACAAGTCACCAGTCCATTTTTTTAATTGCGGGAGAAAACCAGGATACCTGGATTACACATGGAGAGAACCTCCTGAGGTATATGCTGCTGTGATGAACAGGAAAACATTTTTTCTTTTTTCATTTTCTTCTGCTGAACATTCATTTTACCAGATAAGTTATGTAAATTAAACTTCTGAACTGGGATCATCTCATGTCTCTATGTTGGATAAAGCTGTTTAGAAGATACAGTGGATTGATGTACATGGAATGTCCACCAATAGATGTAACATACTATTATTTTTCTTCTGTTCACGTCCTCAGTTTTCCCCCTATATTTTGCCGTAAACTATGGATAAATTGAACTGCTTATACGTAAATCAAATTGGCAACTCAATAATTTTCTTGACATCGGACCTTCATTTTAACACTAAATATGATGAACACATGGTTGGTTTTGGTACCAGAGTAATCTGATGAGGTCAGAGAAAGACTGGGTTTCCATACACATTTACTCACCTTTAGAGAGTCTCTCATTCTTGACCTTTCACTCCATAGATTGGTCATCTTTGCCACTGTTATATTCGTTGTGGGCAAACGTGTGGGATTCCTTCATTGATTCTCCAAATATTGACTTGTAACACATGTGTGGTTTGCAAAAATGTGCAATAGTGGTATTTTGTTGCTGTCATGTGTCAGTTTGAGATATTTAGTTTGATGCAGATGTACATTTTCTCGGTAGATTATTATTATTTTTTTCTATTTTCCCCTTGTTTCATCATTTCAAAGTGAGAGCCCAACTGTAGGAGTGCAAGATATAACATTGATGTATGTACCGTACTATTATTGTCGAGTGTATGACTGACGTATTGCGGATTTGCACCAACCCTGAGTTCCATGCACTGTGCAGTCTCCCTGTACAACCCGCAGTCAGTCATTGACGTGTCTTGGAAATAACCTTGACTAAGTGCGGCTTGGTACTTGTGATTGAAGTCTCTTTGATGCGATGCTCCACTTATAATTTCCCACTGAGCACTTTACTCCAGAGCTGATTTGGTCATAAACCCACCTGATTACCTGGGAAAGACAGAAAACTCTCCTTTTTGTGGTGTCAGGACACATATGAGAGGAAGACCAGAATACCATCATTTGAACTTCCCATGTTAGGACCTTGACGACCATCTAGATTTGCAGGGGACACTTCGTTTCATGAATTTAATTTATTCTTAAAATATTCCATGATAAAAAAAGTATGTAAATGACTTCCAATACTTCTGAAATGCTCTCTCTGATTTCTCTTCTCTCTCTCACTCTTCTGTCTCTCTCTCTCTCTTGCTGTCTCTCACTTTCTCTCTCCTTCCTCGCTGCATTCGCCGCTATCGGAGAGAGGCCGGATTTGTGCGAACAAACACAAGCACAAAATAAATTAAGAGATCAAAACCCATAGAGAGGAAATGAGTCAGTATTCCACACCGTGTACAATACAATATCATAGCAAATTAGCAGATTTCAATGGCTTCCACTGACTACCATAAATTTACAATGTTCAGTTGGCTGCAGATCAGTCCTCAATAAATTGTGTCACTTTCCTTTTTTTTTTTTTTTTTTAATCCATAAATGGTTCTGATAGACAGTGACTTGTAGATGACCATGAAAAGAAAGCAGCTACTGAGGTGTGTGAACATAAAACCTGGGACTAAGAGCCAGCAGTCATGAGAACAGCATTTGTTCACATTCTACTAAACTGCCATTGTGACCACATTTTAAGTCCAATAAGCTTCTCTACAAAGGTACAACATATAAAACTGTTAAATATATAACTTTTTAGGGCCTTTCAAAATACATTTAATGACATTTCTTTATGCTCTCTTTACAGACTAAACAGTGTCTATACTCTCTGTAGATGTCTCTCATTTCTTTGATATGATTTAAACGCTTTATCTGTGATCGACCCAACAATTCGTTCCGCCAGCTGTCCAAACCGAAGCTATTGAAAAATGCAAATCAGGTTTTTTTTTTGTTTTTTTTCTTCTTTTTTTTGATACACAGTTATACGTATGTAGTACCTATATCTCCAGTTCCAAAATACAGTGGTGGGTTTAGTCTGAGAAAAAAAAAAAAGAAAAAAAAAGAAAAAAACATCTGCAAAGGTTTTAAAAGTACTCCTTTGATTGTGTACGGTATGTAACCACCAGTCGCAAAGGTTCAGTTTGCATTAGTCCATGTATGCATCGTGTCTCTGCGGGGGCTTGTGTTGGTCTGTGGCGACACATGAAGCATTTTCCACAAACTTTCTACGCGTCATTGCCAGATGGTCCACTCTGTCAATAATGATCATATTTGTTTTGCTCTTTGGTCTATAAAAATATGGGAGGTTTACTCCAGCAGAAGGCCTATTCACAGCAGAGAGCGCTCAGTTTGGTTTTTGCGGTCTCGCAAGGTGGTCCAAGAAGCAACAGGGTTTGGTCTGTAATGATCCCGTCGATGCTCTGGAACTCCTGCACTAGAGTCTTGAAGAGAGATGAGGGCGACCCCAGTTATTCAATGCGGTTAGCAGCTCCAAACAGCGGACTTCCGATGAGGCAAACGAAAAACTATGGGGTTCTGAAGGCGTCCTCCGTACACCGGCAGGTGCTGCTTATTTCACAGAGCAGGCAGATACATTAGAGAGGAGGTGGACGCGACATGTTGACCCAACAAGAGATAGCAGGAGGGAGCGGTCAGGAAACCGAGGTGGGGTGGGGGGGCCGGATAGAAGTGTTTTACAGCGAGTTTGTCCAGCGTTCCAGGGGGAGAGCTCACTCCCTCAAACAGTCACTCCCTGGCGTTTCCCATCTCTGGCTGTGTTATGAGACCTGTGAATCAACAAGAACAAAAGCAAACATGAGACGACTGCCTCTGCACACACTCAGTGGAACTTCTATGAGGACTTGTAGGAGGAGTGCTCGTCCGAAAAATGACGGAGATTATTAGAGACTTTTTTTAATTCCACGATATTAAGCACTTGGGATTTCAAAAAGAACCATTGTTTTGGTTTAGCAATCTAAAAAATGTGACATTGACCTTTTCGACCAAAGAAATACTACTTCTCTTTAACTTTAAACGTGTGCGCTTACTTGCTGTAATAGATGAGAAGACTTATAGAGTACTGAGCAACACAATATAATCCGTTTTTTTGAGATTTGGATGTTGCTACATTTTTATGCTGACTCTAACAGGCTGCTGTCTAATTATACATGTAGTTCTTTCAAAGTAAGTCTGCAAGTTTGTAAGTAAACGAATAAGTTAGTAAATATAGAAACATGAATTAATACACAAATACCCAAGGAAATAATTCACCAACATTTGAATAAATAAACCATTATGTATGTGGGATTTCCAAAGTAAGCATATTAACACAGCAAAGTAAACAAATAAATAAGAAAACTATAATTAATACGATAAATAAATATGAACAAACTACAAAACAGTTGTGTGTCGTGCTTTTGAGAAAAGTCCAAAAGTGAGTGAGTAAATACACAAACAAGCAAGAAAACAATTAAATGAAGGGAACCAACCAACTTATACATTTATTACAAAATTTCTCTAAATTCAGGCAAGCATATTTTTAATGTGTTACCCCTCAAGACTATAAATTAACTGCTTTCTAAATATAAGAGTTTTTTTAATGGCAACAAACATTTCGACCCATGAAGTCTGCATCTTTTTGGATAAAGATATTAAATCAAGGTGGGTCCAGCCAGTTGATCTTCACATGATACTCTCAACAAAAACAGCAAATATTGATCTTTGTCCAAATGTCAAATCACTCTTCAGAAGAAACAAAAGCACATTTTCACGGCACACTCATTGCACACACATTGCATTGCTGTACATGAATTGTGTAAACCTATTATTGCTCGGCTAATGCAGATGTTAATTACGGCATCGTGCAAGTCAAATATTGCAGATTCTTCCCTGTGTGTAACCCAATAACAAAGCCAGGCTTACAGTGCAGAGACCGAGAAACAATTAATCTACCACAGAAAGACAAATCTGAAAGCCTCCTCACCATCTGCCCCCCGCCAGTCACACAGCCAAGTTGATAGAGGTGCCGATGCGCTCCAAGACTGTTGCGTTGCCACTGAAGCTTAATCCATAATAATGAAGTCTTGATGATTTCACAGGGTGCAAATTGCCATGAAAGGGGCAGGTGTTGGATGGAGTACTAGCATGTATCACAGACGACAATGTCTTATGCTCTGGGAATAATAAACATCTCAATGTGCTCGGGGTTTATTAGACATAATGTCGCGGTTTTGTTGGAGCCGGGCATGAAATGACCCTGAGGAGTAGCGGCTTAAGGCAGGGCCGTGACTGTGCTAACAGCTCGACGGTGGCCGCTGCCCAAACAGGTGTTAAATCCCAGTGTGAGCACATGCCCTTCCTCTCGCTACGCCCTCTAGTGGGTATGGTGAGATTACAAAAGCAGCAATTGATTAAGAAGCCACTGATGAGACAGACAGAGAGAAGAATTGCATTGTTGTGAGAGACACGCATGGTAATGCAAATGAATCGAAGTAGATGCAGGGCGGAGACATGCTCTTGCTTCATCCGGGCTGCCACGTGCCTACCAGGGTAATTTTCTTGTGTTCTTTTTTTGTGCTCTTCTCTTTTTCTTCCCGAACCCACACTGTGGCAAATGGTCCCCCATAAATCTCACTCACAAATCTCATCCCAGGGAAATACAAGCCTTCTATTAAAAAGAGGAACGAATGTCAGATGAATATGAGATGAATTTGCCCTATGAATAAAATTCACAGGCCCTAGGTGATTATTACTTCTGGTTTATCAGGAAACGACCATATTACTCTGTTTTATACCTTCATAACAGCAAGAGAATAGTTTACATTCTGGAGCTTGAAGAATGCAGAGATGAGGGGAAATATAATGTATGAAGAGGCCCGGCTATCGAGCAAACTTCCAGTGAACTGCTCTGGATCCTCAAAATTGGCTTCCAATAAAGAGTGACACAGAAGGAGGCTTTCCAAAGAAGGTAACTGTTGTAGGTGTCATAGTAACAGGGGGCAATATCATGCACAGAATCAATCTATATTGATGTGAAAACTGCACAGGCTTTTCTTGGTATGAAGCAAGCAGGCAATCCACTCAATACATATCGATATGCGCACATTGGCGCTCGATTGAGGACAAGGAAAACATTTGATTTCAGGGATGTTACGCGACGCTTCCCTGCCTCTGGGCCGAGATGAAGCACTTTGATGTATAACCGTGAAGGCGCGTGCATTTCTGCTGGCTTTCATATGCATTTTGAATGTGCATTCAAGTGAGGGTGCACACATCTGTTCAGGCTAAAGGAAAACTACATTCACAATACATATGGAGCCGCAGTCCAGCTGGGATTCAGAGGCGTGAAAGCGAATGCAGCCGAACATATGGCCTCGGCTTGACATTTCCTGTCCGTGTGAACTCTTGCTGACTCCCTTTAAAATGTCACAATGTGACCCGTGGTAAACGTGTGAATGGGCTCGCATGAGAGAGAATAGGTTCTACTTTGCCTCCCTAAAACTCTTTATTGAGACAGCAATGGAGCAAAATAATACAGAACTTCCAGTACATCCTGTCGATTAAGTGAGGTTGTCAATTTGTGGGGAGCCTTTCCGAAGAAGCGAGGTGGAGCAGGAGCTAATGGAATAAAGACTTTTTTTTACTCATCAGTCATTCCAAAAAAAGCCTCTGCTCATTGCATCATCTCACTATACTTTCTAATACATGCCTCACCTCCTCCTGTTTAATGTTAAATCTTATGCAACCACGCACGCACCCTCCCAAGTTGTAATGTACGGGCTGCACAATAGCATGCCGAATGAATATTCATAAGTTAACTTGTAGGTTAGAAATGATCCACAGGTTAATAAGGGACTGGAAATTGCTCATTACATGCTGTGAAGTTGGATAATGCCTGGAGCAGATGCTGAGATCAAAATACGCGAACATGTATGCACGGGCCTCCAGACACTAGGCCCCATTCCACATTAGGAGAGAGTTCAAAGCTATCTTGGGTGTTATGTCATTATCAACCCTTTCATACTGCATTTCGTCTGAACATCAAAGCAAACATAGTTCACTATCTGCATTCTACAATATGATCAGAACTTAATGCTCAAGAGGGAACATTAGAACAGATTTAACCAATGTGGCGTCAGGCAGTTACACAAAAAAAAAAACAGTCCTCGATTATTTTTTTTTTGCTATACAAACAGCATAACTGAACCGTCGCCAGCTACGTCTCTCAAAGCACCGTCATGTAAAGATAATATCGCCACATACTCTATTGCCTTCGCTGTATGAAAGCAGATGATTGCAGGCGATACCATATTGTCTTGCTTTATACTCCTACATTAAGGGATCAAATGTTTAAATCCAATCTTGGAGGGTCTTTTTCTGTGAGTAAATAGACAGTAATCTTCTTTTTGATACGCTGTGCAGGGCTCCGAGTTCATCACACGCATTCCACTCAACGTCTATTTATAGTTTCACATCTACAGAAAACTTACTGTCTGGACTGAAGAGCAGTAGGCAATGTTTTTTTTCTCTTTGTTTTCCCCCTCTCAAAAGCAAATTATAACATAGGCCATAAATGCTGACAATATTGACCGACAGTAGAGCCCTGGTTTTTGAAAAATGCTATGAGAGTGGGCATTTTTATGACTTTGGCCTCATCCGTTTTATTGTGCAGTACGTTAGGTTTACTACACGGGTACTCTCTATTTCCCTATCACATGTATTAAAATCAGAGCCTGGCTGGCGCCTTGTTTTATTTGAGTGCAAAGACGCCATCTGACACAATGGTTTAAAGACAATATACAAGACATGCCAGTAAAACAGGCTGAAAATAAACCAAATAAACCAGTGGGTTTTACTGGTTTTGCTGCACACATGGAGGTTTTTTTTTTTTTATGCTTAATGCACTCGGGGGGGAAATGGCGAGCTTATGGAAAACCAAGCATGCCAAATAAAGATATCCAACAAGCAGATGGTTGATTCAATTGTGTCTGGATTTATATGCACGTGGGTTCGTTCATGCTTCCTGTTGTCTGTTGAAGCAGGATGTGTTTTACATGCTTGTAAACCCAGAATATTGGTTGTAATGACTGTCATTAGATTAAAAAAACTGTTGAATAATGAAAGAGCTCAGCTTGTAAGAAGAGTTAAAGTCTAAAGATCTATCCATCTTCTATAATGCTTAATCCTGTGCAGGGTTATGGGACGTTGGAGCCAATCCCAGCTAAATATGGGTGAGGTCAGGATACACGTAAACAGCTTTCCAAGTCAAACACAGAGAGACAACCAATGGCACACACTCACATTCACACCTAGGGGCAATTTAGGGTCACTAATTAACCTCATATGCATGTTTATTTTACTGTGGGAGAAAACCGCAGTACC
Source organism: Lipophrys pholis (assembly GCF_963383615.2). Classification (NCBI taxonomy): domain Eukaryota; kingdom Metazoa; phylum Chordata; class Actinopteri; order Blenniiformes; family Blenniidae; genus Lipophrys; species Lipophrys pholis. Next base: position 12,465,854 of record NC_137644.1, on the reverse strand, counting down.
AGGGGGACACCCATGTTTATCTATGGTGTCAAAGGGGCAAATCACAGAAGTCTTTATGTCAATATGAGAAGTGTGAAGCAGGCATGTGTTCAGTTCTCAACAATTCCAGGTATCCTACACAATCTATAGGTATTCCAGCATCCTGCATTAGTTTGATTAACGTATCTTCAGTTTCGAAGGTTATAGGAAGAATTGCAGAAGTTATCAATTAATCCCTGATAAAGAAACACTATTTTTACAGATATCCTGCTGTTGGTTTTACTCATTACATGTTTCATTTATTGTTAGTTATGTCTTTGAATAAATATTCATAGCAAGAACGCTTGTGGGTTCAAATCCAGGCCTGGCCTCTTTGCGAGGAATGTTTTTTCTTTAAGGTTCTCTTGTTTACTCCAACAGTCTAAAAACATTCATGTGAGGTTAATGATGAGTCTCATTGAGTGTGAGACAAGACAGGGCATGAGGGCATTTGTGAACACTTGTGCTGTATATTGAAAGTGATTCCACTTGCAGTCACTGATTTGTGTCTTGAATGATTCTGAGACAATACGTTTCATCTGACAGGGCGAGTTGGCAATAAACATTCAAACACTGAGGGGCTTTGTGCTGTACCTTGCTGCCTCCAATGAGGCCCATGGCGCTCTGTAGCTGCTTGTGTTGATTCCTGCCTTTGGGGGACCAGGGTGTGGGTAGACCTGTTGTGATGGTGGTGGTTGAGGAGGTGGGACTGATGTTGGTGGTGGTGTTGGTAGGTGGATTTTGGCTGTCTGTCATGGGGGTCATCAAAGCTCTCCATAGTGCAAGAGTGTCGAGGGGGACCCTTGTCGCGTCATAGAGCCTGAGGGGAGAGAGGGAGAGGGGAAGGTGGCATGGTTATCAAGCTGGAAGGATGATTTCAGTTTTGTTCTTCGTCCAGATTTAGACACAGTCACACCACCAACACCACCACTATTATTGCATTTGCTTTAATAAGGTGTCTTGGAAACGTGCCTGTTTGGATTTGCCCAAACCTGGAAAGCTGTGATGTGTGTGTCCTTGTGAAAAAGGGAAACATGCTTTGTTCCCGTGTTAAATATAGAGGCGTGGGAGTGAATCAGACTCAGACTGTTTCTGCGTAACAGTAGACCACATGCAAACTGAATTAAAACAATACTTTCACTTCTACCGAGTACATTCCAATCATCAATTTGTTAAACAGTGATCGTGAACAAGATGGGCAATAATGATTACACAAACAAAAACAATCCATTCCATTTCTATTACAGATTTTTGTGATGTTCTTCTGCCTGAATTTTACCTTCACTACAACAATGGTAATATTATTCAATCATTGCCGAGCACTTTGTTTTGAGCCAGTGGTTTTAGTGAGCTGTGAAATAGCAGGAAAACTCTCCTTTTAACCCATCCTTGGTTTATCAGTTTAAACAAAGACACATATCAAAATGGTGAAAGAATCCCAGCACCTGTGAACATAAACATATTATCACGTGACAAAAGACAGAAATTCAACCAAAACGAATTACTTGGTGGGAGACAAAACATGTATGGTATGAAAGTTAAGGGTGCAGTGTGGTTTCAGCTCTGTGAGGGGGAGCTCATCCTCCCATACTTTGTAAACCCTTGTTTTAGACTAAAATAACCAAACAACTGTTGGACGGATTACCATATAATGTGATGCCGGCTTTCATGGTCCTGAGAGAATGGAGCTTGTTGACTTGTTGACTTTTCACTGCGGCAGAGATATGATAAAATTTTGTACCACCTGCTGTTAGCCCAACACTATGTATATGCCAATTCTCTAGAAGTAAACAATATAAATCAATTTGAGATCTCTGCTAACTAATGGCAGAGAAGAAAACATCTGCTTGATGCTTCTGTCAGTCGGGAAAACTCCACCACCATTTTAAGGATTAATTTCTATCTCACAATGATTACTGGAAAGATTTTGTGTGATCTGGCTTCACGTTATTGTTGTCACATGATTTGCACTTTACCATAAAAAATACAAATCAAATATTCCCAGAGCAAAACAAAACAAATGAAATGAACAATCGAAAAGCTGGTGTACTCCCTGTGTCCCTATTTTACCTAGCTTTAACTTTGGATTACAAAAAAAATTCTTAAATTACCCCACAAAAAAAAAAGAAAATAAATGGAACAAAGCAAGCCATGTCTAATGGACTTATACAACTGTGAATAGCTATTGTGAGTCCATTTCCCAAGTTGCATTCAAAAAATGATAAAATAACCAAAAAACACCCTGCAAAACTGAACAAAACAAAAACTCCTTGTGAGCTTGTTTTTCCAAGTAATATCCACAAAAATGAACTAAAGCAGACCACAAAATAAAACAAGACAAATCCAAATTGTGAAAGGCCAAATATTTCTTTTGGAGGGTGAAAAAGCAAGTCAAACTGACATTTTTTTCAAGACAATATCACCTGACAACATGTCCCATTCATTTTGGAGACTTTGAATTGACGTCTTATTTCCTTGCAGTTCTTAAAGACAAAATAATCAATTTATCAGAAAAAACTTTGCCTCCTCTTAAGTTGCCACATTTCTATCAAACTCCATTTTAATGGATTTAAACCCAGTTAAAATGCTACATTTGGATGGTAAACATGTTGACGACATCCTTTTTGTGACTGTACATGTTCCCGTCACGACACTGTTTCTAAAATGGTACCTCCGAAACAATGAACTTGAAAATGCTTCAGGTAAGATGCCGTAGATTGATGAGTGATGGAGAAAATGTTTTTCAAAAACATTTAGCTGGATATACGAGTGGAAATCTACTATGCTCCTCAGCAGATGCATTATCAGGACGCATAAAACAGGGCCGCTTTTCATCTTCAGGGCCTGGAAAGCAGACATTTAGGAGAAACATGCTGTTCTGAGAACAGAAGTAATACACCGCATTTACACTTGTGTGCGTGCGTGCGTGCACGTGTGTGTGGTGTGCATGTTTCGTCCTTGCCTGCGTGTATTTGCTGTTCCCTGCTTGTTGGAATAAACACGCAGCTCTTGTAACTTGGAGCCACTCACAGTGCAAAAAGAAAGCCGGCCATCAGTCCCTGCGTTATGAATTCAATTACCATTTTTGGCCACATGGAACTTTTGGAGCTGAGCTCTGTGTTGACACTCGGGCAGGTAGGGGCCTCCTGCACTGGCTGCAGAGACTTTAAGTTTAACAAGAACACTCACTTAGCCGATAAATCAAGCAAGCACTAAGGCTGTTAATAAGAACTTTGGAAGACAGCCTCTCTCATCCTTCAAGTCGGTTTCACCCGCCTCCCTCGCCGCAAACAGTCCCAACATCTTTCCACACTTCCCAAAATGGTAGACTTAGTATTTTCCAAGCCAAGGCAATGTGCTGACTTGGCTCTCTGCAGGAGGAAGCTGGCAGACGGGTCTAATGGTTAGCAGCAACAGGGTTTCTTTCTCTTCCTCCCTTTTCTCTTTGCCTGTTTGGGGTGGCCAAGCAGCTGTCTTCTTAGTGGTGATTCTGTCCAACCCACTGTTGGATGTGCCTGGAGGGCCCAGAGGGATCAATTACCAAAGCCGGTACCGACCCAGAACCACTGGGGGAGGGGTTGGGGGGAGGACAAAGTGTTGGTGGGAGCGCTGGGGGACCCCATCAGGCTCAGCCGGAGCTGGATCCCGAAGACGGCAAGGAGGGGAAGAAAGGGAAAGGAAAGATGGGGGAGGGATGGGAGAATGCTGGGGGAGGCCCTCAGCACTCGCTTACAGACCCCGATCGAAGGAGCTTTTTCATACTCGGCTGAACACATGCTGTCACTGGCAGAAGTATAAACGCGTAAATACTCTGGAAGCTCACAGAGAGGCACAGACTGGCCCGGGGATTGTCTGGTGCAAACTGTCCCCCTTGTAGAGAAAGGACATCTATGTGAGGATGAAAACAGGCTCCAACTCTATGCACGCACACAAATGCACACGAGGACATGTAGCACCTACACTGTTCATCAAACATACATGCATGTGAGCTCATAAGATCCAATATTATCTTTTACTCAGTAGAGATTCTCTCCTCTTCTCTTCTGTTTGTCTCCGCTCTCTCCGCTCTCAGCGGTGAAAATGTCTTGATCACAGTAATCACAGTCTTTCTCTCAGTAGGTGCCACTTCTACTCGTAGCACTCTATTCACAGCCTAAATACTCCAATCAGGGTCCACCGAATGGAGCATTTGATTAAGATCCAGTTTGACATTTAAGATTTTTTTTTTTAATTTTTCGATTTTGCCATTCAGTTGTTTTGGAACTATCCTCCATATATTAAATAGCTGTTTTCTTCAATGTCTGAACATTTCAGTCTGTTGTATTATCACAGGTCAGACAAGGTTCTTAGCACTCTCCATGACAACAGAGGTTCTCTTTAGCGACACACTGTGTGCTCGTCGATTGAAAATATGGGCTGTACTTCATTGGTTGCTGGGTAAATAGTAAAGAAAAAAAAACAACCCTTGACAGGTTTGTCTTGGTGTGTAATTATAACTTGGTGAAAGAACGGTGACTTCTGAAAGGAATGCCCGTTTCCATTAATTTAGCGGGCACTCAGTGAACGACTTGACAAGAGCAACTGCCTGACGTGAAGCAACTGAAAATGACTCGGTGTTTCACCGAGCTTTACATCTAACCGGCTCAATTCTCTTTCCACTGTCTTTCAGTCACACTCTCCTCTCTCGCTCCCTCTCCTCTCGTGCAGCGTTTCTCTCCTTGTTTTGAATTGTTCGTCTTATCAGTCTGTCACAAAAGCCGCCAGATAACCCGGGGTGATTTTTGCTTTTCTCCTCTTAACAGCAGCACTTCGCTCTGCCTCTTTCTCACCGAGCTCCCCCGCGTCGACGCACGCAGAGAGAGATGGCTCCTTGGCGCTTTTTCATCTGCCAGTCTAAAATGGTGGAGGGCACAACGCAGAGCATCCTCATCTCCGGAGAGAGACAGCAGCACGCCTTTTCACTGAGAAAAGGAGGTATAGGCGATGACTGCTGAGAAGACATATCGTTTTGCGAAAAGAGAGAACACCGTGCAAAGGCAGCAAAAGCAGCGTTTGACTGTGATAAAATGTAGATAAAGTTATTTAGCGTCGTGGAGGGCAGGAAATATCGCAGGATCCCACTGCTGCAAAAAAATGTTTTTATCAGTCGATTCTTTCATATGATCTTCCCAGGAACAACATTATACAGATTTAATCTCTGAGTTAAAGAAATTGGTTTCCTGTTTGTTGGCATGAGAAGCTAAATGTAGATGTATTAGTCATTGTTATATTCTGAGACATTCCTACATACAGATTTGGGGGTGAAATCAGTTCATTCAGATGTAGTTTGTTTTCTTTTTCTTTTTTTTTAAATTACAGCTTACAGTGATGCAGCAATTTGATACCCAGCCTACCTGTATCTGTCAACCTTTCTATTTTAACACATATGCAGGTCACACTGGTAGGACTGTCTGATGCTTAAACAAGCATGATGTTTAGACTGCACATACTGGGTAAAACCGTCTGATTATTTCCAGCAGACCATATCTTATATAAAACAAAAACAAAGCTGTGTGAGTTTCGTAGATGTTGATTTAAGTATCCATCAGTGTGTCCACCAATGTTTGACTTCAGGGTGGTGTAGTGTTTAATCGCTCTCGTGTCACAGTGAGATGGTCATGGGTTCAAATACTGGCTGGGCCTTTCTGTGTGGAGTTTGCATGTTCTCCTTGTGTACAAATACTGTGACTCAACTTTCTTGATGATAATAAAGTACATAGAGACATTGGCTAATTGCTTCAATAATGGATAATTGCAAAGCTCAAGTTCCTCAGCCAGTTACTTTAATTCATCTACCTAATCCATCTATGATTAACACAGGAGAGTTGCTCAAAGTATTTTTCAGTCTGTTTCAAAAGACACACCTGCTGACTGGAACTGTGCCTTCCATCAGCAATTGTTGATTTGCATAGAGCTCATAGAGGTTAAAAGTCTCAAAGACTTCAGGCATTCACCACTTCTTCTTCTCATTAGGAGCCCCCAAGAGAGACAATAAAATATGTCAAGACGTGCACAGTTCTGTGAGGAAGAGAGGTCAGGTCTGATACTACCTGAGGAGCATGGCTGATATACTGCTGCAAGAGAGGGTTTGACTGGTCATCCACTTATATTTTAAACATGCCCATCCATCCATCCATCTTTTAATTTTTTTATTTATCTATTTTCTAAAAAAATAAAATAAAATTATAGTCCAAAAGAAAATTAGCACAAACACTTTACACTAAGCTTGTTTTTCTAGATTTGAAGTCAATGTTGCTCTTGCGTCAGGTCCGCGTGACTCTTGAGCCAATCCCAGCTGGCTAAGGTTACACCACGCACAGATCACCAAACACAGAGAAAGACAATCACACACACACATACACACCTACAGGCAGTCTACAGATACCAAATCTACCCAGCATACAACAACAAACACAAAGGGAGAACACGAGACTGTACAGGAAAACCCTTGGACCCGGATTCCAACCAACTGTGAAGCAACGACTGTTGCATTGTCCTACCCCCATGCATTTATCATTTACTGTTACATTTAAAACCTTGGGAGATTGATAAGGCTCATTTCAGGACTTTAATTTTCTATTTGGTCAATCCTTCAGAGGAGAAACTTGTCACTGCATCAGAGAGGAGCTTGATGCTGAAATAAATGACGTGCGATAGCTTTGCAATCCCACCTCAACTTGACATGTGTACTTTGTAGCTGCGGTTGTTGTGCGCTGCTGCTAAAAGTAACCCCACTCAAAACGTCACTGTCAACAATAAGCAATGCACATATCAATCTTCATATATTTCTCCTCTGTAGCTGGCCTTGGAGAAATCCATACTGTGTTTTGTTATTGACAGGAACAACTGTGTAGTCTTCAAAGAGAAGGGTCAGACGAAGATAAATAGATGCCCGGAGAGAAGGAGAGAGAGTAAGAGAGAGACAAGGAGGAAAGAAGTTGTGGCAGAAGAGGAAGAGAAGGAGAAAGCGAAAAGAAAAGTACCTTGAATATAAATGAAAAGGAAGCGAGCGGAGAAAAAACAAGCAGACGAGGAAGACATTTTTAGCCAAAAGCGCATCAAGCATCTACCGCGGCGATGAGTGACATGCTGTAGGTTGGAGGGAGGACACGTAGCAGGCAACTAATCTGTCTCGCAACTCACAGCGAGCCTTGTTGCCAAGTAAAGGTAGATGGGAGGTCAGCGGTGTCATCCCGAACAACAATCTCTCTCTGTTTGACAGAGAAAACACAAACTCTCAAACATTTGACCAATACACGCAAACTGCCTCCTGACATTTGTCCAAAATAGCCCTTTATGGGGCTACGGGGCTGAGTCAGATTGACTTGGCTTAGTCAAGCGCCCCGAGGGATATGTCTGTTTGTCTGCATTGATGTTTTCGCACAAACACCTGACAGACAGGTCGGACATGCTCATTGGACTGTGCATAGCCAGCAGTCATCCTTAGGCAATATTGGGGTGGCTGTAGTTTGGGTTTAACCTTGAAAAGCCTTAGGGAAGGGGCCATTTGTTCAAAGTTAACCAGAGGGAGGCTGGGGAGTAAATTGTTTGTTTTGTTTTTGGAGGGCGATTCTCCCTTGGGCCTGCAGATAACAAGAGATTTATGTCACTTTTACTTGGCAGAATCGGCTTTAACCTTTAACGCCTGCGGGCAATTTCAGGTTATATGCACCAGCTGTGAAGTAATATTCTAAATCTTCCTGAGTTTCCTCGGCCTCACCCCGAGACTGAAGAGAGCACTCACATTGGGCCGGACAATCCATCATGTAAATGAACATTTTGAGAAAGAATTTTAAACAATGACCCGAGTCTGCTTGTTGCCAGTTATTAGACTCCTTGACGGCTTAAACACACATGAGTACACGCGGACCGCCACAGATGAGTGCGCATAGCCGTCCAGCCATTTGACGAGCTGTCACCCAGTTTAAAGTAGCCAATGAAGCAGGCAAGAAATACCTGTCACATCCTGCATATTGTCAGCGTGAGCTGGCGAGAGCCACTTTTGACTGACGTCAAAGGCGGGATGTGAAATGTAACATGTAGGCCGAGGCGTACCGGACAGGAAACAGGGAGGCGCATTCGCAGCTATGAATATGAGAACACTCACAAACCCACACGTAGTCATGAGTGAGAGTGTGTGCATGTGAGGACACACGTACATTGGATCTATTATCATTGAAAACCACGGCGGGCACCGTATTTGCATACCTGACACTTTGCAACGCACATGAAAGCTCCATACCGTGTCAAATATAATAAATGGATCCAGCTACAACATACTGTATGCTCCCTCATGAGCATGGGTGTTGGCTATTTGTCTGCCCCGATAACAAATTAGGTCTGAGGTGGCGCATGTAGCCACTGTCAACTCGGGCCTCCACAACCAGGTTAATATTAGGGGTTTGTGTCAGAGCACTGAGGGACACGCATGACTCACACGACAGTGAGAGCACAGGGGCAGAAGCTGAGTGATCGCAGAGCGTATCACCTCGGCTCAGCATTCAGTGTGTCTTTCCGCAGTGTGCTCGTGTGTGTGTTTGTCTTTCAGCGGGGATGCATAAACAACTTAGTCAGCTGATGACTAAATCATGACAGATGCATTAATGATGCCCCACCGGTCCTCGGTGCTCACCCATTGACATTCACAGGGCAGCTGTGTTGTGTGTGCGTGTGTCGTGCATGTTGTGTAACATGTTACTCCACACAGGCCCTTTTAATTGCGGCAGTATAGACTGTGCATAGAAGTGGAGGAGCAGCAGTGTTTATGTGACTTGTAAAGTGGGCGCGGAGGGGGGGAAACAGCGGGAGGGCGGCGTTGAGGAGGGGCCGGGGTACGTTGAATAGAGATATAGAGATGCGGAAGATGGGACAAGTGAATGACTGGGCGGCTTCTTAGCCAGTACGATCCATGGCCACCCATCTGCTGCCGTCATTAACATTAGGAGCGGCCCTAATACAAGCTGATTGCGGCGAAGTAAACAAAGTGTGTTCGGTTCTGTGGCGATGAGCTGAAGATCAGGAGGGCGGGAGATGTTTTAAGGGGATTGCGAAGTGAATGTCACTGGTTTTTCTGCGGTTGTCAGTGCACTTGTGGCCGACCGTGTGAAAGCCAGGGCGAGTGCAGAGAGTATTTAGCTGGAGTGGGAGCTTAATGGAGCACTGGAAATCATGTTTTCACAACACGACGACCAAAATAGGCACAAATTCCAACAATGTACGGAATTAATTCGTAAATGACAATAAGTTGCTGGCAGGTATCACGTTAATTCACTATAAATGGGATGAAAATATATGTTTCCAGATTGTAAAATATATAGACAATTAGAAAAAAGAAAAAAGAAGATTTACTGTACAAGTAATCAAATTACACAAATGTGCACATTTAAAAAAAAAAAACTCATTTCCAACACGCCATGAGGCAACTTAGTTTTGAATCGGAAAGTCAATAATTGCCTCAGAAAAAAACAACAACACTGAACTCTCTGTGAATAAATATGGAAACAGGAAGTCTTGACATTCAACCATTATGGGTGTAACTTGATCACTCTTGAATTATTCAAACATCCGCAGCTTTAATATTGATCACTGTTACCTTCAGCTGCTCGGGTCCTTTCACCGTAACTCCAGATGATGCTCGGGGTTAATACAAGTGACGGTTTCACAAACATAAAAAGAGATGTTTACTTGTAGGGAGTAACTGATTGATCGTCAGCAGAATAAATAGTACATATTGGGTAAGTTGGGGATAGTATAGCTATTAGTTTTTTTCCCTCTCTGAACATGTCAATATTTTCACATGAAAAGAAGAAAAACACACGCACACACGCACACAATTGTGTTTTCACAAGATAATTCCAAAAAGAGAGTTGATCTAAGATTTAAAATAAATAAATAAAGCTTTAATATTTCATCATAGTTGTTTTAAATGTTCTAAAATTCTACTTTTTAACAATGTATAAGTAATATTTCAGATTTTAAGGTCATCTTTGCTTTTTCCTATTCAGGTACATTTATAGGATATATGTTTTTGTTTTTTTGTTGTATTTTTTTTTACAAATTTCTCCTCACATTCCATCATATTGATGACGATAGATGAAGATGAAGATAGAACTCTTTTGGTGGAGACACGAAGAAAAGATTAAACACAAACTTACATCTGACATGTTTTCGTATGAAGTCAAACAAACACGTTGCTTTTGTAATGTAATGAGTTAGATTCTTATGATTGTTAGATTCTTAAGGCCAAAATGAAATAAAGACTAAGTGGAGTATGTCTAGACTTTTTTCTTTTTTTTTTGTGTGTGTGTGTTTGTAGGTTTTTATTAAGTTTGACAAATTTTAAGGACAATACCACACAAGGTTGTTGTTGGCTTTATTGTGTGAATTCATTTTTGCTTGCAGCCTCCCACTAAACCATCTAATCTAACGAAATTTAATGCAAATATCATTTAAAGAAGCCCTGATTTTACTCTTTAACGTTTAATTAATCCACTGCCCAAAAATGTAGCCTGGTGTTGTTTTTCATTGCACACGTGTCGGCGAGTGAGTGGCGCATTCACCCCGCAGGGGGCTCGAAGAGAGCCTGAACTCACCGTGGTGGTTTTGACTCGGCCTCCAGGCTGTGTACAAGTCCAGCCAGATTTATTGACTAACAGGTCACAGCCTTCATCCTCCAAACATGGCACCATCTCGCACCACTGCTTTTTCCGAACAATGCCAGCTGCGGAGACACGGGAGAGAAAGGGAAAGATTAGAAAGGCAAAGAAAAAGGGAGAAATAACCAGATGAGGAGGAATGGCAGATATAAGAGCAGAGATGTCACGATTAATAAAACAGAGCGGATTGTTTGATGACTGATGGAGATATACAGAGATTAAAAAATGCCTGAAAAAGACACATGTGGAGGACAGAAAAAATACGCAGAAATACATATGAATGGAATGAAAAAAGATGGAGAGGTTGGAAAGAGAGACGAGAGTTGCAGGTAGATGAAGAGCAATGGAGTAAATAGACAATTGAGAGGTGGGAGAGCAGAGGATGACGCTGAGAGATGAGGGGGAATCAGACAGATGGAGAGAAGTGAAGAGAGCTGTGATCACTCAGGTAAATATGATCAAACATCACAAATGTTATTGAGAAGATTTAGCTGCTTTGTTGTCATCTGCAACATTTCAAGCAGCATGAAGAGTTTTGTACGAGCTGAGCATGAGCTCCTCCCAACAGGATGGGAGAAGAAGAAGAAGAAGTGGAATACAGTTTGAAAAATCTGGGACGATCGACACAATTTTGTCATAACTGCATGTAGTAATCTGTACTTTTCTGCTCGTCTCAACCTGCCATACTATACTGAAGTTCCACATTTCAGTTGGAGAGTTTCTGCATATCCCAGAAGAAGCCCCTCAGGCTTCCGCATGCCACTCGCACTGGCTGCATTTATAGACAGTGATATGACAATGCCGATAAATATGGTGACGATCAAACGGTTCCCTGTCAAGTCAAAGAAGCCATTTCTGCAGCTGCAGTGTCATTTCTCTGTTTGAGTCATGTTTTCAGCTTCTGTGTCGATTTTGATGCTGGGGAGGGTGAAACCAGCCATTTGAACCATTCCACTCCTGCTTCCTTTACTGGGGTTTTTGCAATAATCTTAATTGTGTAGATGGGTTTCAAGGGACTCGCCTGGTGGGGTGCTGCAGAATTACAGCAGATGCTATTTCCTGGTATAATTTGCTCTTTCTTCAGTCATGATAAAATAGAATTGTGGGATAAAACTAAAGATAATTAGTGTTCTTTCCTCATAGCAAGAAGGGCGCAGGTACTGACCAGGCCATACTGTGTGGAATTTTGCATGTTCTCCCATGCAAGATTTTTTTTGATGTGTGGATTCCAACCCAACAACTGTAATATAGTATAGCACAATATTATACATATAGAAAATACGACTTGGACTGGAGCAGATTTGATGCAGCTGGCTATAGGTACTGTGCATATGGAAATGAACCAGAGCTCAAAACTATAGTTATCATATTAATATAGTAGTTGCATTATCACACATAAAGAGGCACGATTTGACAAAAAGATACAACTTTGTTAAAAAAAAAATGTTTACCCCTGTGCTCCGTTCAACATATTTCAGTAAAAATGTAAAGTCAGCATCTACATACAGTAGCTGCATTGGAGGAAGACAAGTAGATAAACAGAAGAATAAAAGTAACAGATAATTGGCTGAAACCTTCATTTTTTTTCCAGTTCATGAAAAATTATGTCTTTTCTATATCTGCTTAGTCATCTCAGGATAGCGGGAAGCTGGAAACTCTGGGTAAAAGCCAATAACACAGAGATATTCATACCTACAAGCAATTTAAAGTCCCAGCTTTCCCTGACAGTCATTTATTGGGATTGTTGGACGACACAGGTGCACCTGGAGAAATCAGGAAGATTGGGCAAACTCCAGATGGAAAGACCCCAGAATCAAACCAGGGTCTTCTCACAGTGCTGCCAGGGGACTAATCCACCAATACCAATACACCAATGCACTCCATTAGAGCAATAACCAGTCAGGTATAGAAAATGAGATGTGATGTCTGCAGGTGACTGTGAAAAGCAAATCCGGAGCAGACTGATCATTAACAGCAAGTGTCAAAGGATCACAAATTTGCATTAAAGCCCAGCCTGTGCACTAGATTACATAATAACAGCTGGAATGAAGGTATTACTCAAACCGTGAAAACAATATTCAAGCCACTTCTGCGACATTAAAACCCCCCTGAGGAGATTTCACTGTAAACAAACATAATTTTTGGTAAACAAATATAATTGTGTGCAACGAAAAGTGCGGCGGGGAAGATCGTGGCTGCTGGGGAAAACGACAGAAAATACGTGAAAAGTGAATTTAAGGCCCATTATAGTATAAAAGCGGGAACATGATGTGCTTCTTGGTGTAATACAAAGCCCCTCTAAAGATTAGGTATCTAATCACAGCATGGTGTCCCAAGTTGACGTGCAATCTTCACAAATCAAGAAGTTTTGTATGAAAAAAAAAAAAAAAAAAAGTATTAAAAGATAAAATCCAAGAAGCCGACATGTCTGCCAGTACATGCAAAGCAGAGAGATGGAGGAAGACAAAGAGGTGAGCGAAGATAGGATAGGGAGTGGAAACAAAGTGCATCTGGATAAGTTTCTTGACCATTACATGATAAACACGATAAACAAAAAAGGATACATGAATATATGTTCATATCCATACACATTTATGGATGGAAAATAGCATCCTTTAATGGATATCAGTGAAATCCGGCATGAATTATGTGGTATACATACATCATATCTTTCACGGCCTTTCTGGCTGTCTTATAAAACATGTGGAAATTGTGCTCACCTCCATATCTACGTATGAATTTGCTCTAAGGGCACCTTCAGTAGCTGTCAAAACCTTGCATGTAGATCATCAGTGGGCTCGACACTCAATGCTAATATCTGCTTGCCATAAACAATATCTATATGGCGATCAATCCATGAAATATGTATACCTTCTCGAGCACTGTATGGGTAAACGCGAGCGTGAAACTGACAACGATGTAAAGCATTATTATTGTTGAGTGCAGTTCCTGCTGACATGCTATCCGAGGTTGAAATACTCAGTGACACTGTACGTTGCCTCAAGGCTGGCGGCAAACAATATAAAGTCTATTTAACTTGTATATTTCCTCACTTTGGGGACAAAGTTACACAAGGGGAGGAAGGCAATTTCAAGCAGCTCAAACATATGAAAACTATTGAAAGTTGTCAGTGTGCGTAAATTACCGCCTTCCCTTGGTGTTTTCTGGTAAGATGCATTTCAAAAGTTATCGTTGCGGTTTGCCTATTAAACAGTCCACAAGCTGTTTACTTCAAGATATGCTAAGTACCTTTTTAGGCCCAGTTTGCCTCTCTGTGCCGCTTTGACTTTGCCCTCTACATCTGACAATACTACCAAACAAAGGGACAGTGTAAAGTATGTGAACTTTAACCACTGTAGTAATAGGAAAATATGCAGAATAAGAAAAGTATTTAATTTTAAATACACTTTTGTGCATCCTTTACCAGGTATTCAAGCCAATATAGATTCATGAACTATCCAAAACAAACGTTTTTGCCACGATATAATTATTCAGTAAATGTAAGTGTTTCACAAGTATCGACTACCAGAGGGAGTGGTTATTTCCCCATATGATGTCATGAAGGGAAAACCACTGCTTGAGCACACATTCGCTACAAAGGTGGAGCCAGCAAGTGAGGGAAATCAGAGATTTTCTTCACTTCTGCAGGCATATATTACTACTAAAAAAAAACCTAACACGGGACCTTTAATTGAATTGTAGAACATCTATTTTGCCAGAGATGCACACATAAACGTTCCTCACTGTTAGGATGCTGCGCTGAGCACCCTGTTGGTCTGTTTGTCAAAGCAAACGTTCAAAGTGCTTTTAATTTGAATCAGAAAAACAAACCATGAACCTACAAAATGTTGAATAGATGGCCTCTATCTATGAGCAAATGTTAGCAGTTACAGACACGTCAGAAAAGATGACATTCCATAGAAAGAAATTGTGTTTCAACGCTATTGCACAAGCTTTTTAAACCTCAAAAACAATTCGGGTAAGCAGTCAATTCGAAGTTCCTATCTGTTAAATACAGAGCTACAGGCGGCAGACTGCTAACATGTCTCATCATGTATACTGGAAACAAATGGAAACAGAACATCCTGGCTCTGCTCCACTACTGTGTGACTCACAACCGTTTTCCAGCCAACAAGTAGTCACATAATCCCACATCAGCAGGGACAAATTGTAATGGTTTTACAGAAAAGGGAAATTATATTGTACCACATATTGCTTTAAGCTTCAGAAGGCACGTGTGCGATTCTGTTCCCCTTCAAAACGAGCGCGATTAGCTGCCCACCCCTTTGTTTTTATTGTTTGAGGTTCAATGAGCTGACTTCAAATTGACCACACTATTTTGTTTTTCACAATGCTACTCGAAAGATTTACTAAACTCTCTTTAGAATTGAATGGATAGTAATGTCACAGTGAAGCGCGACAACAAATCTCTTTCAGCCAGATTGTTTTCTTCATCCCAAAAGTTAGACTCCTGAAGTTTAAAAAAAAAAAGAGTCTATATTCCATCTATTGTGACTGTTTTGTTCTGACTCCACTGGACCTCCTTTTTTTTCCCATCTTCTTGCAACAGTTTTACAGCAGTTTCCTTTTTTCTGATTTGTACTCAGGCTTTTGTGGGAATTTGTTCTCACAAGACATGTGAGATAGGCCAGAGCCAAAAGGAAATATTCAATTTTATGGAAATCCAAAGGAAAAGGGTTTTAACTCTTCAACTCCAACCAGCGCTACCTCAGTAGTATTAAATGTGGTCAAGAGAAAAGGGTGTAAAGCAGGATTTGTAAATGAAAAAAGGAAGCAAGACAACAGATTGAAAAAATATATAGAACATAATGAAAACACGCCATTCATTAAAGTGAACGTAATAAAAATGCTTGTCAAGTTGTGATAGCTTGAGGTCTGCGCAGTGTTTTCAAGAGTATTTCTCTGTTTTCCCCTTTAGTTATTTAATCCGTTACCACAGATTTACCTAATGAATGTTGTCAGCAAGGTCACTTATACAACTCACTAACGGGCTTTGTTTCGCTTCAGAATTACCATCCAGTGGGGTGACCCTCAGCTGATGAAGATGTATCACGATGCCGGGTAAACATCAGCAAGTAGCGACTGAATACTGGCGTGTGTGCGTGTGTGTGTGTGTGTGTGTGGGTGTGTGTGTGTGTGTGTGTGTGTGTGTGTGTGTGTGTGTGTGTGTGTGTGTGAGAGCAGGCGCGCATATGAGTGGTCTTCCCTGTATCTGCCACAAATGTCATTTTTGACAGCAAGAAGTATAAAACAGCTCCATCAGTGATGACATTTGGGAGATAAGCTATCACAACAGTGTCAGATGAATGACGTAATGTGATTTAATAGTGGAAACGCGCAGACATTTCAGATCCACAGTAAAGTTTTATAGCTCATTTAGATCAGGGGTGTCAAACACAAGGCCCGTGGGCCAAAACAGGCCGGCAAGAGGCTCCAATCTGGCCCGCCAAACCACCACGGAAATTCAAAGAATTTTATTTATTTATTTATTTATTTACAAATTTCTAAAGAGTAGCAGACAAAGCACAACACTGGGACCCGAGATGAGATATTGATGAGGTTGCCATGAAAGCGAGCAAAGTAGCATTAGCCGCAAAGCCATGCCGTCAGGGTGAGTTTGTGAAAACGTGCATAACGGGGACGTTTGTTGGGAATTTTCACTGTATTTTGTAGAAGAAGGCATCATGGAAAAATTGGCTTTATGTTGAGATTGTAGTCATTTTTGGGCGTAATTGTCTGGTCTTAATAAAAATATAGACTTTTTCATTACATACACGTTGCGTTACAATAAAGGGAAACTTTAATGTTTAACTTCCAGTTAAGATTTAAAGGTTAGCATGGTACTATTTAACAGTCTGCAGGTAAAAAAGAAAAACATCAAAATAAGTAAAGCAAAAAAGTTTTTTAGTGCTGGCACACTCATATATGCTTTACATGTTCTTAATAAAAAGTGTTGCTTGTTAGATGGTGGAGGCGAATCCACTCAAGATGCTGAAACAGCGACAGAAAGCACAATAGCATCCCAGATGTCAACGACTACTGGCTGAAAATGTCTTAAAAATCTAAAAAGCAAGTTATAAAGTGTAGTAATTGGTATATTTGTACAGTGCAGCCGTTTCAGCAAAGTTACTGAAACTACCTGGTGTTAAGTGATCGCCCACGAAAGCCAGTAATGCCTCATGGCTTTCAACAAATTAGGCCAAATTCTTCAGGTTGTCATTTTAAAGAAAGTTTTAAAAGTTCATTGCTTTAACGGTGGAGGGGGAAGAGCAGAGAGGGTTGGTGGCTCGGGTTGGAGAAATGTTTGTGGCTGAACCTTTGTGATTTGTGCCGCACACCTGAAGGGGATTGCTGATATATACTGAGCTCACTCAGTGTGCATTATTTCCTATTTGATCACCTCCTGATTAAGTTCATCCCACTTTTTTGCTCTGGATTTCTACCCGTTTTTTTTTGTTGTTTTTTTTTTCATTTCAGAAGAGAAGAAAATTAACAACTTTAACCAAATGTCCATCTTCATCATCACTGAAAAAGCAGGTGTAGCCAGTAATAAATGCCTGATCATCAACATGGTTTTCAACAAATTAGGTTAAAGTCTTCAGGTCATCATTTCAATTCTTTTTTTTTTTTTTTGAAAGTTATTTGCTTCAGAGCCACTGAAAACATTTTTAAAAAAATTTAAAATGAGTGAAACATTCCTAAAACTTTCTAATTTCCCTTCAGTATGATGTAGATCTTGCTCAAACCTCGGACTAGGAGCGAGACGGTGAACAATAACACAAGGCTCCCAGGTGTACAAAGAAAAATATCAAGTCAAAGTGAATGAGTGCTTGTGATCCATTTTCCCCCTTGACGTGTTTAGCGGAGCTTAATTTCACGATTGTAAAACACTAAAATGTGTTTTCATGAGTTCAATTTTGACACCGGTAAGCCATACTTCGGTGTGTGATATCTGACGACGGTGGTAAAAAGTTTGGTCCTCTCTTCCGGAGTTGGTTTCATCTGTAGTTAACGCGGATTCACAGCCAGAGCAATCCAACAGTGACCCAGTTTCACTGCAAAATACCCAAAGTGTCAGAATTGTGGGGAACTTCTCCAACTACTTCAGCAGCATCAGTTTCCCCCCCAGTGTCCATCTGTGCACACAGTATTTCACAAAACCCTTCCATTTTTAGCACGTTTGAGATAAATAACATGAGTAAATAATACTTTTACAACACATAAAGCTTGTATGTGTCCTGAGCCACAGTTTGAGAAACATGCCGCTTTAATATTCACATTTAAGGAATCCTGAGACATGGAGAAGCGCAGTAGTGGTGTATGAAATATTTTAGAAAAAAAAAACAAGTGAAGCCATCATCTGCTGCTTGACTGCATTCTGAATTGGATAGACTGCAGTTTTCAGAGCGTGTCATATGACTGATAGGTTTGTTTACATTGCTTGGGGCTTCATTGCCGACAGTGTGATGGAAAACACATCTGCATATGCTCGCACTCTGATTGTAAAGAACTGTAATTACTATAAAAGGAGGGTGGACATTATTCCCACAGCTGACTGGTCCAATAGCAGTGATTCATCATTGGAGTAATAAGAAACCGTGAAGACATGTTAAGACTCGGCCCCGATCCGTCACATTTGGTCTCGCGCCACTAACTAAACTCATCTCCCAGCAACATCTTGGCTCACAGTGGCACTATCTGTTACTATTTGACCATATCACTGCTGTGCTGCTGGTGTGAGGGCACTGGCTTATGTTGAAACTTATTAGATTTGAGGGTGATATGAAATCAAAAAAACATCCCACACATGCAGGCCCGGGAAAGGCAGGAGCCGGCTGAAATAAACTCACACACACATGCACACATACACACACGCACACACACACGTTCTCTGGTTGAAAGCTATGTCTCTGTAAAGGAAGGTATCAGCCCTGGTTTCATCAGCGGGAGATAAGGAGCTGAGAAGGAGAGAACATTATTAAACCCTCCATGGGACACTTATCTTCCCACCAAATGGTGGATCACACTCGTGTCAACAGCCAGCATCTTGGCCTAATAAATTCTGTCTAATGCCATGCCAGGCCTGTGATGGCAAGAGAAAGATGGGCTGGAGTGCATCTGTGTTTGGGCGAGAGAGAGAGAAAAAGAAGTGAGAGGAGAAAATGAAGAACAATGGTAAGAAAACAGAACACCTAAAGGACAGACCAGAAAAAGGTGTATAATAGATGCAGTTCAGCACTCTTCCTGATATGGCACCGAGATAAGACGATAGGGAAAGATAATTACAAAGTGTACAGATCAGATATGGCCCGAGCGGGTCGTAGAATCAGCAGCGTGTCAAGGGCAGCTGATGCTGGGCTCCAGATATGGCTCTGGCTGCGCTTCTTTAATAACAGTGGCCTTTTCAAGATATCTGAACTTTGGTGAATAAAACATGTGTGCATATATTGTACAGCCATTGCAGCCGGTGGCGTTGCAATGCAGTCTGAATCATGCACATACACAGCCACAGTGATCCTCATTCTAGTGACGGTAACGCTGCAATATCACTGCTAAGAGCTTTCAAACTGATGAAGAAATCTCGACTCATTTGTGCTTTTATTTCCCTAATACACTACAATAAAAATGCAGATCTTCCACAGTGAAGTTTCAGAAGATTATTATGGAATTTTTAAATACCAAATAGATAAAAGAAAAAAACAGAAAATCCATAGTTGTAATTTGCTGCCAGATTAAAGATTAGATCAGACAGAACATGATTGATCCGTTTAAGCCGGTTCAGTCAAGAGAAATAAACTTCCAGCACCACCATACAGCAAAAGGTAAACAATTAAGAATATAATGAATGCAAATCTGAGCACTTTACATTACTTATTCAAATAACACATTGAAGAAAAGCCTTTTCAAAATGTAACCTGGGCTTAGGTCTCATTTGAAATAAAAAGTAAATGAGAGGTAAAAATGTGTTTATATGTTTTTAATGGCAATCAACATTGACATTAAAAACGGATAAAAATTCCAATTGTGTGAGATTAATGACGAGTTTATTATGGCTACAATGCCACTGAATATTTACACAATACATATTTATTACCCTTTCCTTATCAGCTGAATAACATGGTACATGTTAGCTGAAGACAAAAGTCTGATAAGCCTATCGCTGGTCCATGGAGAAGGTCCCCAGTACATACATACAGTAAGTGGCAGATAAGAGCCACAGCTCCAGCTGTCCCACTGTGGTTTGTGTCTTTCATTCCTTTTATTTTTTTTTTTTGTTCCATCTTTATCCTCACAACCAAGACTCAGATTTTATCCAGGTCCATAAGTGATGACTACATAAGCAGCTAATTTGGAACTGAGTGCAGTCATTACAAATGAGAACATTTGCTCCCATTAGTTTATTTTAGCTCAATGTTTGACCCTTTCAACATTGAGCTCATGTCATCCACTAGTGTGTGTGCCACGCTGTGTGACTGGCAGGAGCAAATCAGTATTATAGACACACACACACACACATTTTGTCTGTGCTCAATTCATTGCCCACCTCTGCTTTCCTAATACATCAGCACTCAACTCAGGCCTTCTCGCGCCCAGTGACGGCGAGTCAAATAGCCTTTTAAGCAAATTCACTGTCTTCGTTCTGCAGTGAATGTGTGATGAATTATCTCCCCATGTGGCTCTTCTCACTGTGAAACTCTCTCCGCTGCAACATAAGCACGTGTGCATAAGCGCACGTTCGAATGAGTGCGCGCCCTTTAATGTTGTTGGTGATCTGGCACTTTAGAATCACTCTCCACTGCTGGCGCATGCACACACACACACACACACTAATCTCTTTGCTGACATGTCAGGCAACAAAGTCAAACAAAAGACGACTTGAAAAGGCCCAACTGAGTGCCATTAAGACTCCAAGATTTGCTTTCATCATGGAAATCCCCTCCCATGTCTCCTTTAACAGTGGATCTGCTATCTGGATAATTAACTGTACTATCTGACCTGCCGCGGTAGGCAGATGTTCTCTAAACCTGCATCGAGCCGAGCAGGCATTAGGAGGAGGCTCAGTGGAATGTGAGAGAAAAACCCAACGCAAAGAAATAAATCCCCGCGCTTTGTAATTAGCCACCATCTCTCCTCTACCCCCTCTCCTCTGCTCACAGCTGATCTCCTCTCGGCTAATTTTCCCCTTGTCTGTTTTTTTTTATTTTTTTTTCCTTCTTCTTTTTCTCGTGTGTCCCCTCCTCACAGCCATTATTTTCTCTTTTTGAGTTGTGTGCCTTCAATTTCCGCTCTCCTTCCCTTTTCCCCCCACTTCATCTCATGTCCTCTTCTGTGTTTTCTTTCCTCACCTCCTTTTCCCTCTTACGCTTGTTCCTTTCCAGTCTATTGCCTTGCCTGATTTTCATAAGATTATTCCACCCGTTTGGCGGCCTTGATGAGTATCTGCACACTAAAAGCTGTCAAGCCCTTAGAAAAAAGAAGAAAAAAAAATAGAAGAATCTTGAGGTTTTTTTTCACTTTTTTTTTCACTTTTGTTTTGTGAATTGTGTCCTAAATAGCTCCTCTGCTCTCATGAAACTTCAAGAGGCAGAAATAATGAGATAGCATGCTGACTGACATTTGCAGACTTCGACCATGTATCTGTGCATGCGTGTGTGTGTGTGTGTGTGTGTGTGTGTGTGTGTGTGTGTGTGTGTGTGTGTGTGTGTGTGTGTGTGTGTGTGTGTGTGTGTGTGTGTGTGTGTGTGATAAAGAGTGAAATAAGAATATTTTTCCCCACTCTTACTACAATACTGATAGAGACAATATTTGGAAATTTGACATGAAAAAACAATATCTTGCCAACTTGAATCAAGACTTTTTTGCTTTTTTTTTTATTTTATTTGAATGATTAAAAAGAAGAACTATGATTAACAATAGCAGACTATTAGATTGCGGCATGAATAGTTTCTTGTGAATCTCATCTTTTATCCACTCATTCATCCATCCAACCAGACAATAACAATTCACTATTTTATCAATATCAACATTTTTTTTCCCCGCTGGACGTTACAATACAGACTCATGTTCAATATCAACGATTTGATGTGGTGCAGTAGCTTAAAATCTGAAACAAATCTAATACATTGTGTATTTCATGCATAATATATTTATGAGAAATTGTAAAAAAAACAAAAAACATATTTTTCGTTTCAACTTTCAATTTTAAAAGGATTCCAACAAGCACATCTACACCGCCTCTTTTATTGGGAAGAATATATATCCTTCCCACAGCATGTTTGATCATGGAAAAACTGAAATTGTAGCATGATGAAACTTTCTTTGTTCCCTCATGTCCAAACATCTGAGCTGAATGCTTCTTGCCACATTGTTGCTTGCAGCTACATTCTCCTTTTCCTGCATACTATTTATGCTAGGTGCCATTGTGGCGTATAACTGGCAGGTTGCGTGGCGTGCCGTTGCTCGGGGCTTGTTTTCTGCAGTGCGCCTGCACGGTTGTGTGCGTGAGTGCACGCTGGCCACCAGGTACCGCTCATATCGTCCTTTCACAGATGTGCTCTGACATTTCCTCACAGCTGAACGCCAGCAGCAAGCCCGGGTTTGTGGGACGCACGCGTGTGCACGCCACGTACATCCAGCAGACACAAACAAAAAGGAGGGCCCAAAGGCGCTGTGAGCCAGAGGAGGAAATGTCACAGTGAACAGGAGTCTGTGGGAAAGCGATCTTCTAACACTGGTGTCTAAAGAGACGCCAGGATATCAGCTATAATCCTCTAACATACACACCTGGAAACAGCTCCTGAACACAAGCAACGTATTCAGTAGCCTATGGAAAATGTGTCAAATTTGGCTTATTCGTCATAGAATATGTTGCCCCCTCTAAGAATAGCCCCACTCTAAGCTCTCCAAACACTAAATGTCGACAAGAAATTGACAGAACTCATCCAAGGACCAGAGCTCGGTTGGTAGTTTTCTCAACGATCGCAACAAGATGTAGTCATCTGCAAATAGCGACACAAGAGGACTCCAAAGATCACCGAGGACTCGGTGGGTCGAGACCTTGATGGAGCACGAGCAGTAAAATGCACACTTCGTCTGGTTGACGTAGTGTTCTTATGTGCAACGACGCTCACAGTGTGACAGGCTGTCACAAGTACATGCACGTACGCCTACACACCAGATACGCATAAAACCCACATTCGGCATCAACTTCAAGAAGTCATGTGACGCCAAGTCCATTTTTCAGAGGTGTTAGTGGAGCTGTTAATAGTAAGAGTTCAATGAAAGCAGGTTGGAGCAGTTGTTCAATGAGTGGAGATATTAGTAGGGCTTGTTTGGTTTCCAAACATTGTAGGTGAATGCAAAAAAAAATACTCTCGCTCTTACTATTTCTTTTACATGAAAGCCATTATAAGTCAGTTCTCACCATGCTTTTATACTTTATCATTAAATTCCTCGTTATACTTTCTCAAGTGGATGATTTTACCTAATGTTCAGACCATTTAATAAATACTACCTTGTATAGACTGGAATAATTTGTGAACACATCTTAAAATAGAACTTGCAAAATATGAATATACAAAGATGGAAGGCTGTGGCTTTTCTTAAAAGTTTCATGAGTCTGAGCATGAGTGATTGTATTGGATGTTATTACTTGATACAGGTTTTATAGATGTTTTCTTGAGCCCCGTTTACACGACGTTTCAAGTGAAAAACGCATCGTCTTTGTGTTTTCGTTTGAGAAAAGTTTCACATTTACACAGCAACGTTTTGAACACGATGCCCGTTTACACAGAGAGGGCAGAGACGCTGATGCTGATGTAGTTAGCAACAAGTTGGCACTGTTGTTTTGGTAATGAAACCAAACACAGATCTGCAGGAGAACTATTGTATAAGAGCGTTAATGACATTTGAAGGGACACCCAAAACACAATGAAAGTTTCCCGTTTACACTTGAAAATGTCGTTGTGTAAGACTCGGTGCCTTGCGTCATATGGCTACGCTGTGTTAGTGTCTCTCAGAGGCGACATAACGCTAAGTGGGGGGGGGGGGGGGGGGGGGGGGGGACAAAGAAGAAAGAAAAAATCACTGAATACTTACACTGTCATTAACAACAGCTGAATGAACAACTCATAAACAATACAAAGCCTTAGGACGTGTGACAAACCAACACGCAAAGCATTAGAATGGCTGAGCGTAGAAATGACGGCGTTTGATGACAGCCCTGATCGCGATGCGGCAGAGTAATGAAGGTGACTACACTGAGGTTGATGATAAATGACACAGTGACATACTTAGACTAAAGTAGAACAATGGCTCGGGGCCCAGCACAGAAATAAACACTCTAATATAATTAGCAACACACACACATATATATATATATATATATATATAGTACGCCTTCTGTCAGTGGTTCATGTGTGCACTCATGAGCAAGGTGTACCTATGTGTGTTAATGTGTACTGATGCGTACAAGCGCGCCGTAGAGTCTGTTAATAAAGAGTTTGTACAGCTGGTGGAGGCCCAGGCCCTCAAGACTCCCCTTCTCTTTTCCTGGATGTTGATGATTCTTGTCTATTTAGCCTTATTGACCTCTACATCCAAACTAATCCTCCTTAAATTATGCATAACCTTTTACTTGGCAGAGCTCCCCATAAATCTGTTTATTCCCTGTTTGCTCCCTTACAAAGCCCGCTAAACAAATTCCAATTAAGCAAAACAGCAATACTGCTTGAATGATAATTCAACTCAGTCGAGTCCCCAAAGCAGATAAAAGCATAATCATTGCAGTTATGTGTAGGGCAGCTTTTAAAAGACTATTGGGTTTTCCTCGAAGCTGGTTACTGCACTTCTTGTTATATATATATATATATATATATATATATATTTGTTTTTAGGTCAGTTTCTTTCTCTTTCTGAGCATCTTTGTGCATCCATCAACACAAGCTTTTGTATTCAAACCAGCAATGAGATGTAATCAGGTGTTTTTATTCAAGTGCTGTGGTCACACAAATTGTTTAAGGATTTAAAATGTTACACAATACAACAAATTTTTTATTAAAAGCAACATCATGACTATAATTAAATCACTTGATTTCCAATGTTCATGTCTTTCGGATTGCTCACCTTGACATGTCCCACTGATTCTCCCCCTGAACTATGCATTGATTAAGCTCAGTAATGTGATCAAATGATAAATCATCTCATAAAAATCAAATATTGTCTTAAAATTGTGTTTTAAATGCATACAATAAAACGTTTAGCTAACCCTTAAACGTTTGAAGCCTCGTTCTGAGCCTTGTGGTGTCCCCCAGGTGGCTTGCTGGGCAGCAAGAGCTGGAAACATGCTGGAAACGTCTTTGCCTTCAGGTTTTTTTTCTTATTCTTCTTATTTCCACCAGCAAAGCACTCATTGTCTATTCAGTTTTGTTCAGCATATGATAATTTAATAATTAGAGCACGAAAACAATCTGAAAAAGTAATGGAATATGCAATGTTTGAAGCCAAAACAGCCTCTCGGTAAAGATAAAGGAAGCTCAAAAGGTTCCAGGCAATAATCGTAAGCCTGGTTTTAGGGGGAATAACAGTAGGAGCAATAAATGTCAATGTTATCAGGAGAAGAAAAGCCAGACTGGAGCTCAGGCTGCAAAAAGAAAAGCGTATTACAGTGAGTAATGAAAAGTTTGAAAGCAAAGATATTCTGTTGTTGCACCACAATTAGTGCGTACATCTCTCAAATTAATACTACAGTGTGCCATTGTGTAGGCAGAGTGTTTTTTTTAGTAAGACATTTTACTATTTCTTCTAATGGATTGTTGAGGAGCATCTGCTCTGCTGAATAAGTCCACTGATATTTAAAGAGTGCATCTACTGTATACAGTTTTTTGTTTTTTTTCCTTTTTAAAATTACCTTAATATTCTCAAGCATACTCCTTTTGCTCAAGGACTTTTCCATGTTGTTTCTGTGATTAATATATTTTTTTTCTCTTTTAAAAACTGCACTTTTCTTCCATCAGTAACAAGCTCTAATCAGGTTTCATTATCCTACTTTATCACATTCCCCCCCCCCCCGCTTCACTTTCACTCATTATAACCCCCCCCCCCCCCCAAAAAACACCTTTGTTTGAGAATTTAACAAAAATATAGGGGGGGTTAGAGAAACCGCCTATTCGCGTGTCGCTTTAAGGCACAAAAAAAACATTGCGTGAAATATTAAAACCCAAATCCAA
Organism: Lipophrys pholis; assembly: GCF_963383615.2. NCBI lineage: Eukaryota > Metazoa > Chordata > Actinopteri > Blenniiformes > Blenniidae > Lipophrys > Lipophrys pholis. The sequence goes on along the minus strand of NC_137644.1, from coordinate 12,439,894 downwards.
GTTTCCAGACGCACGGCTTTGACTCGGGCGTGCACCAGGTGCCCTTCACGCGGCCGCATTTGTGCATTTCAAAGGATAAACGGTCCAAATATATCTGTCCTGGTACTCCGAGTTTTCCCCGAGACCTCTTGCCATTAAGTGTGAGCGATAACGGGGCCCCAGCTGTGCTTTTCCGCCACCACCGCCGCTCCAAAGACGAGGAGACAACCAGAGGGAGAGAGAGAGAGAGAGAGAGAGAGAGGTTGAACTGATTCCTCACCCTCCACCACCACCCCCACCTCCCTCTCCGCCCCCACCCCAGCGGTCCTGACCCAGTTAAGACGGTTCTGTGACTGATAACCGATGCAGAGGCCGTCAGACAAGCTTTATTGAGACAATAAATGAGCCGGGACTCCAGTTGCACCGCAAGGAACATTAGTTATGTATTTAGAGTACTGCTTGGCTGAGCCCCGCATCCATCCTCCCCTCTTTTCCGTCCCATCCCTCCTTTTTTTTTTTTCACCCTCCGCCATCCTCCGCTCCTCCCTTCTTCCCTCTGCTGTCGTCTGATGTCATTTCCTCCCGAACCTGGCAAGGCTGCTCCATCAGGAAGCAATCTACTTCTCACTCCTACACAATCCGTCCACCTCCACACCCCCACGCTCACTCCTTGCCAGAAAAGTGCTGAGTTACAGATCAAAATCTGCCCAATCTGCCTCTAAGCTCGATTCTATCTTTTTTTCCCTCTTCTTTTTTTCTCCCCCCTTATATTAAACTGCCAACTTTAGATTAACACTGGAACTTTCCCATTTTTTGATGCATTTTTACCTCATGTGGCCTCTGTCATTGTCTCCGCGCGGCAGGTGGAATCAGAGAGAAAGTGATAACTGGAAGGCTGCACAGTTTAAAAAAAAAACAAAACAAAAAACAAAACAGCATGGGCGTTTTCTCACTCTTCAGGTATGGTTGGATTAAACATGAGCTTTGTGAAAATACGGCGCACACCAGATAGTATCATTTGAAAAGGCTGCTTCCAAATGAACACTGACCTGGTTTGATAAAAGCCTAACAATGAAGTCCAGATCAAACAAACAACAGAACCATGTTTTTACAAAAGGTCTTAGTTTGGTGTTGGCGAGTTCTGAGGAAAAAACAAACAAACATATATCTTAAGATTTTATTCTGAACTCTCACTTTGTAAAACCACCAAGGCATTTGTGGAAGTTGTGATTGTTTTGTTGCATTGTATAAGTCACATGCAATATCTAGTAATTAGTGGTTTAATAATGTTTTACATGTTTTTCCAGATCATAGAAAAAGTGGTGTCAATGCAAAGTGAACCAGACTAGACTAGTTTTTGTATTTTGGTATCTTTGGGCAAGAAGAGCTTCATTTAATAACCTTTTTTTAAATAAAGGGTTTGAATCAGAATGTCTTTTCACTAAAAACAGACCCATAGGAAAACACATCTCACTTTTTGGCTGTTGTTTTTTTGGGCCTTTTGGGTGGATAGAGAGATATATAAAAATGACTTTATTTCTCCATGACTTCATAAAATCAGCATCATTATGAGGAAAACTTGAATTTCTTTAACAGTAGCTTTTTTTCTTTCTTGGAACATATACATACTGGTAGATGTTTTGTTTTAGTTGTCAGTTATTGTTCTGGTTTTGCATTTGATTTTGGAAATTGGAAACAAAAGCCATTTTCTTTAGTTTTAGTGTCTGCCTACGTGAGAGACACATCAGGAAGTACTCAACACATTTATTTCAACACTCTTGTGTAAAATGGCCAATAAAGCAATCTCCTTTGTAACGAAGAGCGCGAGGAGGGCGAGGAAGAATAGACTGCTGATTACAAGGCTTGTGCATTAATTCAAATCCGTAGACATACAATACACTAATAACCATCCTAATTAGATGCACTTGGCACACAGAGATGTTGTCCTACAATTGTGTTTCACAATGAAACTAGGTTAAAGAATCCCAGACTCGCTGTACGAGTGTGGGCTTCTTCTGCCTTTTTTTTTGCATCGTTTTCACTAAATGCGTCTGTGTGGGTAGTGGAGTTTTTAACTTGACATTTCCAAGGAGCAGTGAGGATCAATAGCAAAGGTCAGATAAACAGCAACCTCCTTGGTCGGTACAGGAAGTTTGCCTGTGGCTGCACAGTCGATTGCCTGATGACTTTACAGTATATTCTCCATCTGAATCGATCAAGGACTCAGCTGTGTTTGGTGCCCACCATGCGGATACACACAAATGTTGTGGCTTCCTTCTTATATCCCCCATAAAATCATAAACGATTTGCTCGATGTAACAGGTAAGAGGACTTCAAGCAAAAGAAATATGAACTCACCATAAGTTTAGTCGTAAAAGCTTTCCACAAAGGAGAAACTTGTACTTGCCCATCGATCTTAAATTCTGTTAACCGTAGTGTGTTATATAATGAAATGGTCCAGCATTCGAAAAAGACTGCAAAAGACTACTTGGGGTTTAAATACTCACTCAGGTAGCAACATCACTGTGTGAAATACTGAGCATTGAGCGTCTCCATCGCCTAATGTATGCTGTTTACATGGAGACAGAGTCCAAGCAATTTTGGAAAGTTTCACCTTGGGAGCCATTTTCATAAAGTTGCATTTTCAGTGGCTCCGATCACTGTTGTCATGTAAACAGAATACAACAGATTTGTTTTTGCATTTGGACTTGACAACTGGGGCCATGTTGTATCTGGCTAAATCACGCTGATGCTAACCGGCTAAGGTAAACAGTCGTAGGGTAATAATGTCCCAATTGATGAAATTATTTGCTTAGTCAGTTCACTTATGTACACTCCATGGCCCAATAAAAATAAATAAATAATCAGTTCACTTATACCTCTGAAATGTGGCTTTGTATAGTGAAGGAGGCTGATCTACTGAAACTGGCTCAAAAACCTTCATGGACCATGTGTGTCATTGTCAGAATTTGTATTGTACCTAAAACTTTAACCCCTGTCCTTTGTGCCAGTGCCTGCAGTAGATTAAAGCCACAAGTGCCTTTGACTTTACCTCTTTCCCACAAGTGTGACTTCCTTTTTATTTGGAGAGGGGCAAAGAGTCTGAGTGCTTCGACATAACAGGGTTGCATATACAGTGCTGCAGTGGGCGTTCTGTCAGTTAACAGCACGCGGCAACTGTAAACCTCTGAGACCCGGCCCTTATGAGGTCCATCATGCACGCTGAAGGGGGGGGGGGCATTGTTCACCCCCAGATTGTAAACAACAAATCGATACCTCATTTGTCATTTGGTTTGGAAGGAAACAAGTTTTTTTGGGGGGTAGAGATCCACTTTTCCAATCCAAATGAACCAATCAATCTCGGCTCTCTCCTGGGGCCTCCACCGCGAGCGAACGCGGCGGTGAAGAAGCGGGTCTCTGTTTCCTCACTCATTTCTTTCCCCCGCGTCTTATCTCCTTTCTTTGCTCGTCTCTCTTCCACTCTGGATAATACTCGCTCAGCCTCTAAAGCGTCTTTCTGTCTGTTTTTCCCTTTCTGAGTGCGTCTTCTTCTCCCGTCTTCCTACACCACCACCCACGTCGCTTTCTCGCACTGCATTTGTAATCCAGAGAAAGGAGGAGGAGGAGGAGGAGGAAGAGGAGGAGGGGGAGGAGGAGAAAAAGTGAAGAGTAGAATGGGTTCTACTGTTCCGCACTGATGGTATTTTGTGTTTAAGTGGGGGGCAGAATGTTCCTGCCAGAGTGTTGCTGATGCTGAACGGGACTGGCAGGTGGATTATACCTTGTGCTGCTTGTCCCTGGACAAATTTAAAGGCAGCCCAACAACCGGGCACCGAGGGAGAACGTAGGCACAAGCCAGGTTTGGTCCGTGTCTCTCTTTCCTCTCTCTTTTCTCTTACTCTTTCCCTCAGGCCATTCAACTTTTATTACAAGTTCTGTTGTGGATATCTTTTCCTTCACATTCTGTATTTGTTATAATGCCCTCCCACACAAACAAACAACCATACACACACACACATATATACACATTCAACAGGGTTTAGTTTCACCTCCACTAATTCCATTTCTGCCCAGCACATAAAAACTAAATGAGTTTTCCTATTTTGCTCTGGGTACGCGAGAGCGTGCGGGGCCCGAGATCAGTGTGCGATCATGATAGTGACGAGCGAAAATAAGCTGAAAATGCTCTCAGTGCTCTTCAGACAAAACAAGTGCGATGCATCAAGTGTTAAATATGACCGACACCCAAAGACACTCTGGGATGGAGGCCATTACAGTGAGATTAAACAGCTTCTGTAATTTAAGTGGGCTTCATTTGGCAAGCCAAGTACGAAAGGCCTTTCTGATTTAAAGTTACAGTACTGATTTTATCCTTTGAAAAAAAACAAAACAAATATTTATTTTGAAGGGGGTCTGTATAATGTGGTGGGATCCACATGACCTATGGAGGTGTGTCCTGCAAACTGCAAGTTGGGGTCTTCTTGGACCAGACTTTTCTCCTATAAACCCCATATAATGTGCTCGCTTTTGCAAGATCTGTATCAAACCTGTTAACGTGATCCTGAACCATAAGGGATTATTTCCCTGTCGAAAGAGGTAATTGCTATCAAGGAATACCATATCCATGGTAGATGTCCTGCAGCAATGCTTTATGTTGATGGGACAAGTCAACGTCCACATGGAGTTGCTCTAAAATAGACATCTGGCACAGACATTCTAATCCTTGTCGAATATGCTTGAATCTTTCAGCGTTTTATCCAGTTTTACGTCTTCTAACATCTCAACATTGCATTATTGGCAACTCAGTCATCAGTTTTAAAAATGTAGGTTCCCTACAATGTACAAATACATTGGTTTCCTGCTATACGTAGCTACTTGAGGAACAGTAGCTTGAGCTTGTTTACATACTGCTGTATTTATCAAACTCATTATCACCATGGTAACCAGAAGGATCTACAAGGCTAAACATCTCCAGCACATCCTATACATGATCTGTAAATAAACCGTATGCACCTAATCTAACACGAGATAGATGTAACAAGAAATGAATGCTTTAGTAAATTGAAAGTAGTCATGAGATGAACTGTTAATGTAAACAAGGTTGGCTGCTCCACTGACCACTGCTTCTGAAACATATGACCATCCCTCCATCCATCCATCCATCCATCCATCCATCCATCCATCCATCCATACGATTTGTGTGCACTCACATGTTCGATAACATTATATTCAAATGATTTGACGAACGACGTGTATATAATCATTCTTGTCTGGTGATACGATTATCATGGTGTATATATTTAGAAGATGTAAGTACTGTAATTAATGATCTCTTTTGTGCATGTATTTTCCCCTAATTAGGTTTTTACATATTTGTAAAACATATCAATCAAATCAATTAACCACAAAATAAAGGGAACTCACACCAGAGTTTACAGTTGTATTGCTTATCTGTTTTTTATAATTTTCTTGTTTGTTGCAGGATTCGTTTGTAACACAATTTCTTTAATACTTTTACTTTCCAAGGTAGCGACTGATTAATGCTGATTAACTGCAGATTTATTCACAAATTACAATGCTACTGTGCCATGGAAGATCTGGTATAATATATAATATAATATATTGCAAATAAGCGCTCCAATAAGAATATACGCGCTCCAGTAATGAAAATCGCTCTCATTATTGCAATTAATGCTGTTAAAATTGCACACAGACCTGGATTACTTTCAAGTCGCTTAAAATGCAAGGAAACCATGAGCCGACTGCACATAGATAATATCTACCACTTTGTAAAAACCTGATTTAATTAGACAAATGCAGCATTTCAAATGCTATTTCGCAGACGATAGCAGTAAAGTGATGAATACGTTCTCGTTAACTTTAAAAAAAAAATTAAAAAAAATTGATAAAGTACAGTAAAATAACTTGAAGAAGTACTGAAACTTTGCTGAGAAACTCTTGCTGCACTCTCGTTGATACCCGTCCTCACTTTCAGTGTGCACACATGCAACAGTACTCCCACAGACGGAAATGAAATCCATCCAAAAAGTCAGTTCCCAGCGGGAAAGAGAATTCTTTGGAAAAAAGAAAAGAAAAAGAGAGAGAGACAGCTTCAAATGCTTGATTAAATACATGACAAGTGAACACCGAAGGACAATTTATCACTTCCGTACCTGTGTATGCGTGAGGCTTTACGCAAACCAACAGCTGCGTTCACTGGATATTCAGTCAACAAAACACACTGTCCTGCTCTCCTTTTCTTTCAGTCTCTCCCTCCTGCCATGCCCTTGCTCTCGCTCTCTCTGTCACACACACACACACACACACACACACACACACACACACACACACACACACACACACACACACACACACACACACACACACACACACACACACACACACACACACACACACACACACACAAACACGCACACTCTGTCTTTATCAGTCAGTATAAGTCTGGCCTCTGGTGGCTTGCTCCCCGTGGGCTCAGTGTTACTCCCCATATTGACTTTGTCCTGTCTCGGGAGATGATCTCGTCTCCCACAGGAATCACACTTCTTATGCAAGCGCACCCTTTCACTTATTGCAAAACAGACACGCACACACACACACACACACACACACACACACACACACACACACACACACACACACACACACACACACACACACACAGGAGGGAGATACTGTAAATGCTATGCGAAATCTCTGCGTCAGCTTGCAGGAGGATCGTGAATGTGAAGGATGGGATTTGAAGATGATACTCACACATATAAACATATTTATGTTAATAACATGCATAAAAGATAGAAGACATGAAAAGACATTAAAATAGGTACCCCCCCTCCCACACACACACACACACACACACACACACACACACACACACACACACACACACATCGCCACTCACATTGTACAATCCAACAACTGAAACTGTTCCCATCCTCCCGGTACAAAATCTCACACTATGGTGGGGGATCAAGCTGATTGCCCAATCGACGCTGTTGAACTTTACAAAATCACTCTAAACTGTCCTTTCACAAATGTTTATAATTCCTAAGAGCGCAACCATTATATATTAATTTTTTAATTTCTTTTTACTATTTTACTAAAATGTACATTATTCATTATATTCTTTTCTTCCTCTTTTTGTCACTATAATTACACTTTTTGTTGTTGCCTTCTTTTAATTGTGTATGCAATCATTAATTTTTTTTTTCATTGTCTAAAGATCAAATGAGGCATCTTGGCTATAATATTTTTTGAATTAGAATTTTGGGGGGGAATATTTCATGAGCTGAATGACACTGAGAGGAATATTATTGCTATCAAAATGGATTCATACAGTAAGTGCACAATTAGGGGCGACATTCAAAGTGAATGCAGCAAAAGCTATATTCATCTTTGAAAATATAACATTTACTATGTCACAATGTAAAATAGTGACAAGAAACTGTGTTTTCTACACAAATTCAGAAAGTATCACTATAACGACATATTCACAAAACGCTGAAAATCACACTGGTTGAGTTCATCTATCATTCTAAATACACCAAAAAAACTCTTGAACTCCAGTCACTATATTTTAGTGAATATTGTAGTGGTATTGCCATGGTAGGGAAAGCTGGTTTATTAAACAGCCACTGTGCCGATATCCACAGGGCAGGTTGATGACTTTTAAGCAAACTAATTTGCGAGATATGAGTCAGGCTAACACGTCGCTGTCAGTCACAGTTGCCCTTAAGTTTATGTCAGCTGTTACAGGAACGTCCCGCTTATGGCTTTTGACTGCTCACTGAACCCTGTTGTAAAAGGAAAGATGAATAAAGTGAGAAAATTAATCTTTCTGAGCAATCAAGCTTGGGGACGCGTCAGACAGTAAAATGTTTATTCTGATTCTGATTTTCACTCAAATCAAAGTGAAAGTTTTTCTTATTAAGGTTTTTGTTTTTTAAAGTAGATTGTTGTTGTTTATTTTCTGAACTGTGATAAACAACAAAATAGTTGAAAACAAAATAATTCCCAAAAATAGACCATAGACATTTACAGCTAGACACAGTAGCAATATGTTGAAGTCTAATTATATATAGGATAACATGAAAAAGCTTTGCCCCTATAATTTAAATCTGTAATTTAGATGTATTACACATAAACCCATACATTCCAAGCCTTTTTTTTTTTTTTAAATTATCCATTATCATTTGACCTCAAAAGTTATGAAAATAACAAAAGAGTAACTCCAAATATTAGAATTTGCCATTAAAGCAGATGTTTTTGCCACATTTTATTTTTAACCATTATATAAATATCACAATTAAAAGTCAAAACATTAAATTACATTTTATAAGTTATAAGTGGAGAAATGATTAATAAAACAAGTTAACTGATGTGTTTTGTGGTTCATATTTATCCCAATAAATATGTTAAAATGAGTGTTTGTTCACTTTCCAGTTGATGTCTACTATATTTTAATAGATGACAGTTACTAAGAATGACTCAGCTAAATAACAGCCAAAGCAAGAGTGGGTATTGTAAGAGAGCAACGTGTGTAAATACACAAAGTCATGGGAGAACTTTAGCGGTTGACCTCTTTCTGATACTCTCTCTCCACCACCTCCAACATTCGCACACGGCTTATAAATAGCAGATATTCTGTCACTGTGCAAATGAGCTCATTAATATTGATGAATTTAATCAGAGCTAATTATGAGTGGGTGGGGCCATCGGCACATTTATTAGCTCCATCCCACACAGCTGGACTCCATGCAATAATGTAAGACCTGTTTACTCCCACACCTTTTGTTTACTTGTGAATGTGCACAGGTTCTGTAAGCCTTGTGTCTTTGTGACATTGTTTCCTCGTGAGGCTCTTCTTGCTCGGCATGTCAAGTCAAAGTATGCATTTTGTAGTGAATAACGACAAACTAGTTTGACGGTTGGTTGTCCGGTTTTCCGGTTTCCAATAAATATTGGATAGTGATTCAGTATTTTAAGATATCCGACAGATAAATTATGTAGTGGACATGGAAAAGTTAGATGAAGAAGGTATTGACTCTGAGATGTGTGAATCTTTTACAAAATTGCTTCAAAAACGTACATTGAGTTTGCTAAAATGTTATGAAGTTGAATGAAATTTAACATGCAAAAATCATATTTTGGACTCATGAGATGTGGTTGAAGAGAAAACGTTACAATATGGTCTGGGAGTCTCGCCAGTCTGGATGCCGCCATTTTTGTTATTGTCCGTCGACTCGCGCATCTGCAGAAGAACTATTTGTTATGGCCGTGTTGCGAATGTGCATTTCGGAAAAGTTGTGATTTCCCTCGTTTCACGGGGACGGCGTTGGATCGCTTTACATAAGTTACACCTTGAGAGCCGTTTTTTAAAGTTACCGTTTATAGTGGTTCAGAGCAGCGATTTTATGTAAAAAAAACCAGAACACAATGAAAGTTTCACGTTTTCACGTGACTATGTGGCGTTATTGGGGCCTTACTTGTGATGTTGTGCTTTTTTTGTTTCGTATTCTGTTGTAAAAACTGGGTCGATGAAAAACAGCAAAATTATGAGATATCGAATGTCAGACTACATGTCATCAAAATGAAGATAAACTGAAGATCCCGGGTGCTTTCACGCCGTCAGTACGGACCGCAGAGTCCTTTTGGTGTGGACCGACATGTAAATTTATTCATTGTTGTTCACGTTCACACCTACTTTTGCTTCTCTGGTCAAAACAACACACCGAGTGTCAGAGCGGTATGTTTTCATGGCCACTGAGCAAGATGCACTTGACTTTGTTCAACTCCCCAATATTTTTTTTTATCTACCTATTTCATTCAATATTAAAAATCAAGAAAAACTATATATCTTACACAATGTTTTCAGGCTTTTAGAGGTTTTGTTGAGTGATTGACATGCATGATGTGAGACGGTCACTACTAACAGCATGTCCTGTACAGCACTTTTCCAGTGTGTATGAAGTTAGTGGACCGGAAGCCATGGCTTGTTGGCGTTGCCCTTCCGCATGTTTGATCGTATGTGATTTGCTCCTTGAATAAGCCACAAAATATTCTTGATGGTACTACATGAGACATTTCGGCACCCAGGTGCAGTCACACTAGAATACATCGGGGTACAACTGGGACCAGCTCCTCAGGCAGGTCTTTGTGTGGCATCGTCTTCATCAAACCGAATGAATCCTTTAAACCTGGTTTGTAAAACTTTAATTTGCCCCTTTATACTAAACCATTTTTGGCACTGACCTGTGTGCGTTTCGGTTTTTAATTGTGTAATGTCACTTATAGTTCCTGAATAAAAGCCCGTTTGAAACGGCGCGCAAGACTATGGACGAGCTATTGATCGATTTTCTGATTGCACGGGGCTCAGTAGACACTCCGCGCTGTCTCGAAGCTGCTGAGGCTGAAAACTGATCTGCGGATTTGCTCGTCTAAAAAACCCAACCGAGACGGGGCGGTCTGAATGTAGTCTTTGGTTTTGTCCAATAAAAACCCCGGTCACATTTCTGTGACTAGTTAAGTTAATTACCTCCTTGAAAAGCTTGCCTCGCTCCCTCATAACGGGGAGAGAAAACAGGTGGGATGCCCTGTTCCCAATCTATCTGTAATATTATTTCCTCCAATGATTTGTTGGTTTAACCTTCATTTTTAAATGCTGGCTTTAATAAATAACTGTTACCACTTAACTTTTTCATAAACCCATGTAATTACAGAAGCCTTGCGGTTTGTTATATTTTGGTGCCAGTTAATATTCCAAGGAGAATCTGTCCACTTAATAGCAATTATGGCCTTCAGTGCTCGCCTCCGTGATGTATGCTGTTGATTTTCTAGTCTATGATAATTCACCGGACAATCCCAGATGTAACACGGTCACCGAAAACGTGGCTGGAATCGAAACCGGTAGGACTCTGTGTCCCCAAGGCCTGCAATTTTATGTGATTGGGCTTGTGAAAATTGTTTTATTCCACTAAACAAAAAAAAACCGAGTGCAGTTTATTTCAAGCACAAGCTCTTAGAAATCTCAGATTGGCTGCAGCCAAAAGGTTTACGAAAAGACAATTTTCATCCTGCCAGGTCTCCTGAGTGAAGTGCATGCGTCGTAATAGCATGTGAGGGCTTAGAACCGAGACTACATATTTATACACAATACATAAAGCAGAACTATATCATTTCCATCTTCAAGGGAACGCTCAAGTGTGCAAGTTAACATTAAGAATTAGTCTCAAAGCAATGGTCTGCTGGTGGCCAGAGAACATGAAGCCAGCGTTTGGCGAAAACCCATTTTGGGTACTCAACACACTTCAACAGCTTTGGCCTTTAAAGTGCTATATCCACGGTCAGTGCTCATACAAAGTGTTGTGCCCCTTGGGACCGAACCTCTGGCCTCAGTTTAGACTCAGAGAGATTTGCGGGGAGCAAGGTTTTGCTTGCCCGCGGGCGCACGCGCAGCACACAATCACCCGTTGTGAGGCTTTACCTCTTCCTCCACCATCTATCAATCGGGACGTGCCCTCTGCTCCTTCAAATCAGTCTAGCTTGGTCCCATTACACTGCAGTTTATCCTTTTTTTTTTTTTTTTAACTGAGGAGAAGAAAAAAATAAAGAAAAAAGGTAGCAGTTCTTTTGTGGTCGGCGAGAAAAAGTTCTGTTTGTAATCTGTAGCCTCGGCTGTGATGAATATTCTCAAATCTTTACATTTTTAATCTCGAGACTTATTTTGGTTTTGGTTTCTTCCCAGGGAGGATTACGTAACCATCTTCCCATGCTGAGTTCGTTGTCAGTTTAAAAACTGCAGATTTGCATAAAATGACAAATATGCATCAATTATTTGACGCATGACAAACAATAACAACCAGCAAGCAACATTTTATTTCTACGTGAAATTTCGTAAAAATTCCGATAATCGCCAGAAAATGGTGAAACGAAAGCACAAAGTTTGAGGTTGGCCTGACTCGCAGCCCACGTCATCCCAGTTATTACAAGTTGTAAGCTTGTCCATCCAGTTGCCATGATGCACTCGCATGCCCTCACATACACCCAATTATGTGTTATCCATCCAGTCTGCTCCTCCCTACTGCCGCCTCTCCACTGCCTGTCATTTGGCAAAGTGGTCAATCCGTCCTTGGATAGCCTCTCAACTGTCCTCTCTCCAGTTTGGGCGCGCTGGCTCGGCTCCACGTTTCCGTGTTCGAAGTGGTGTCGGGAGATTTTTAATCCGTGCTAACATCAGGATGGAGAACGGAACAGAATTAATGGAATTAATCAAACACATGCAGATGGACACGGGGAATCATGTGGATTACTACATGAATTGCAGTGCCAAAAAAAAGGAGAGACCCGGATCTGCAGGCACGCACCAAATTATGCACCTGCAAAAAAAACAAAAAAAAACAAAATAAAATACAAACTAACAAAGCAGCTCAATTAAAAAAAAAAAAATAATAATAATTTTAGAATCCTTGCTACAAAGTTACCCTGCACTATTTAAAATTATATATTTTTTTTTATGAAGTCAGTAATCGAAGAAACTTTATGGCGATCATGTTATGTCTCACTAAAGGCTGGTGGTGTATCTGTTTGCTTTAGTCTGTCTTTCTATTAAAACTAATTACCTTTTCGCTCAGCAAACCTATCGAGCTGAGAGCGGGAAAAAATATGGTGAAGGACATTACCTGCAACTCTTAATAATGTGAAAGGATTATTCAGCTTTATCAGGCAAATTGAATCCATTGACACTTTGAAGGGCTTAGCTACGACACTTGTTAGTCTCATAACGCATTCGCTCTCTGGGAACACACAAAACAGAGTCCAAATAAAGCAGGCGGGTTAAGATAGCAGCTCCGTTGTTCAAATAGAAACCGCTGTTTCAATATCTGACAAAAAGGCACTATTTCTGCCGGCATAAAGAGAGCGAAAGAGCACTTCAGCAGACGCAGGCGATTCGAGGGCTTTATTTGTGCGTTAGTTAAACACAGAAATATAGCGATTACCATTTCACATCAAAACACCAGACATCCCTCTTCAGTCAGACGACAAAGCCGGGCGCGTTTCACCACTGTGACTCTCTGACACCAACATACAGTGAATTCCTCCGCGTTCGCCCTCACCGCTCTCCGGGCGGATTATTAATAACGAAGGACACTTTGCAGCTAACTCAATCAGACGAAGTGAAGCCGGGGACGGAGGAAAGGGAAAGGGAAGGGGAGAATTGAACGAGTGTCCGCGCAAGATGGCGAAAGAGCGACAAAGAGAGCGGGAGGGAGAACACACCGCATTAGTCCACGTATGATTTATTCCCCCCGCTAGGTGAAGGAGACACCATTTGTATTCATTTGCCTTTATTTTTATCCTAGATTCATCTTGCCTTCACATGCCTGTCACCACCGCACTAATATTATTTTGGCCATGTGATGTCCCATAACTGGCTCTTATAAAAATTGCCCCCATGCGACAGCAAAGGGTGATGCATAAGGAGCAGAGGGGGAGGGGAGTCTTTCTATTTTACCTCATTCATCTGATTTTACACTTTTTTTTCTTCTTTTTTTTTACCAGGAAATTAAAACATTCTCCAGGATAGCAAAGTGTAGGAATCATTATGTCGGTTCTGCTGAGACACAGTAACATCTACACATGCTTTGTTTTTTTTAATGTGCATATGCACTTAACAGAAGGCCCAGCTTTTTTTTTTCTTTTCTTTTTTTTTTTTTTTCCTATTACCGGCAAGGTGAGCCAGTGATGCTCCAAACCAAGGGCAAACACAACTGTGACCATGATCCTCCTCGCGGGGCTTCGCGGAACAATTAGATGACTGGGAGGGACTGCAGTTGTGTTTCAGGGCACACACACACACACACACACACACACACACACACACACACACACACACACACACACACACACACACACACACACACACACACACACACACACACACACACACACACACACACACACACACACAGCACAGGTAGTAAGGCTGGCAACATACACCTGAATTTGCATAGAAACACAATGAGGAAAACATTTATGAGTTCTCTGCTAACTCCGGTTCGCATGAAAATTGAATGAAGGCTTGGCTCATTTCAAAGCATTGCAGCACAAACAAAGTATATTTTTCAGTTTTACAGTAATGTGTCAGAGTATTTCTCTGCATGGACCAGCCAGAAACCTCCCCCAGCGGGGACAAAAAAAAGATTCCCGCTAAGAAAGAGTCAGGTATGTAACTCCCCTCTGATACAACATATTGTAATTTTTATGCTTTGGTTTGTGTACAAATGAAACCAACAAGATAAAATGTCTTAATTAGAGAGCTTTGGAGATGTAAAATATTTAGATTGTAATTTTTCATTTCAATTCATTTGGACCGAGTAGACTGTTTTCCGTCTTTTTGAGACCTTGTTCAACGTTTAAGCTGAGCCAACTCGCTGCTATGCATCGAGTGACTGGTGAAATGCACATTATCAATACCAAACAATTACATTTCAAAAATGTTTTTTCAGCATTCAAGGTCACAGTCATAGTTTGTTTTTGTTTAGGGTATTTTAAAATATTAACGTATTCATTAATGTACACTTTCAAACAAAAAACTTTTAAAGGAGATATGTTTTATATGTGTATTTTTCTCAATACGTCTGTGCACACTGAGTATAGATTTATTTTGTGAATGTGAACGCTCATGAAATGTATTTATTTATCGAGAATTATTTCCAACGGTTTTATTTATGTGTGTGTGTGTGTGTGTACACGTGTGTAGAATAGATAGATAGATAGATAGATAGATAGATAGTTAGATAGATAGATCTATTTTTTTGTATGTATCTGTGATTTGTGTATATTTAACATGTCTGGAATGAATTAATACATTACAAAATCCAAAATAAAAGCATAATTAGTTTTGTTGAGAAAATGAAAACAAGGGTTTGTTCAATGAGGGATTTATTCTGCCAAAAAACTTGCATTATTTACAAAAATGTATATGATTATGAAGCATTATAGTCACAATGAAATGAGTGACAAACAAATAGTTCATGAAAAGGAAAGTTGAAAGTATATAAAACTTAATTTGATAAAATAATGGTACCTCTTTTTTCATAACGGTAACATTTTGTCATGGCTCATGTTGAGTGTTTTTTGTGTTATTTTGAGATTCACACCGTCTTTCATTTTGTTTGGCTTCCCCTCCTCGCGTCTGATTGCTGTGCTGATGTCTTTCACCTGTGCCTGAGTGTGTGATTGTCTTCACCTGCTGACAGCAGCCTATATACAGGGGTGGAGTCCTGTTTGTGGGTCTGTGTTTCTGTGTGAGCGGCGTCTCTGTCCGTGTTAAGATGTTCCTGCGTGTCTTGGTTATTCTACCATGATCTCATGGACTGGGGCAATGAACGTCACAGGCTTTTATTTCCTAATTGTGGTCACCCTCGCTTTGCACTGCAGCTTAATAAGTACCTTGCTGCAGAGATCTATCGGTCTTTTATTTCCCCTGTTTGAAAGGAATATTTGAAGTTTCAGAGATGCCTGTAACATTATAAGAAGGCAATCCAATACCTATATATGAGATATGTACTTGTTGTACATCGGATGATTTATTTATTGTACTTTTGACTTTCCAGTTAATTGTACAGAATTTAAACGTTGCATCTGTTTACAAATGGTAGCCTGGCCTGATTTACCCCACTGGGGATATGAGTCATTTTAAATACCCTTTTAGATGTCATGTTATGATTTGGGGATTTGAGGACATTTAGTATGTAGTCAGGAAGTTTACGGTCATATACAAAATAAGATATCCCAGGCAATACAGTTCTCACTTTGCGAGTTCCCTGTGAACAAAAATTCAAGCTCAAACCAAATAATCCTAGTTGTATATTTTTTTTTTCCAACACTGAAACGCTCAAAAACCAGATAACCACAGTGAAGACAGACTAGCTCCTGCTGCAACCCAACTGCCTAAATTTTACATATTGTGCAGTTTGAACCAACATGACTTCTTTGTTTTGTTGCCTTCCGCGCCGAGCACTGGCTTTCAGCTGGTGCATCCATCCAGCCGAGTGCACCCAGCTGCACAGCAATTACAGGTGGGGTTTGGAACGGTACACAACAACGAGACGCATACATTATTAAATGAACCCATGTTCAGATGAAATTGCTAAGCCAGCCAATAAAGGTAAATTACCAAAGACAAAACGCGGCGGCGGGGAAGAGAGAAGAGGGGGCCCGTCTGAAATTGCATTGCTTTAATGAACAACATCATTTCTGAAAATGGAGAGGAAACACAGAGTTGCACCTATCAGTGCAAGACAGAGCGGGGGGAAGAGAGAGTGAGATGGAACACAACATTGACTGCCTAATTATGCATTTTATCATTTCAGTCACAATAGAGTGCCTCCCTTCTTTAGTTGCCCGGTGTACTCGTGCAG
Organism: Lipophrys pholis; assembly: GCF_963383615.2. NCBI lineage: Eukaryota > Metazoa > Chordata > Actinopteri > Blenniiformes > Blenniidae > Lipophrys > Lipophrys pholis. Next base: position 12,423,476 of record NC_137644.1, on the reverse strand, counting down.
CTGTTCCTCCGCTGCTTTAACGAGGAAGATAAAGAACAATCACCGCCGCGTTCTATTTACATCCGCTGACCACCAAATTGCTCCGTGCTACGACACTTGCTACTTCCAATTCATGCAAAAGACCCCCCCCCCCCCCTTTTTTTTTTTCTTTGAGCAACCACATCCAAAATACATTAAGTCTAATCAGTTCATCTTGTTCAGCTGAAACATTCCCAAACCTTGTGGAATGATACACATTACAGTTGCGGTGTGTGTTTGAGCTTGTGTTTTGACAATCCTGCCAAAAAGGCGGTTACATTTGACCTCTCCTTTTCTTCTTTTCGATCGACTTTCACCTCACGTCTCGAGCCGTCGAGGCGAGCACAGATCCCCGACTCCCACCAGAGCTGTAAGAAACGTGTCGCTGGTCCATCACATTGTGTTCCCTGCATCCAGCCATTCATCCAACAATCCATCCACACATTCGGCTGGGATCACAAGCAAATGATTCTCTCTGGCCCTCGGGGGGGGCAAAAAAAACAAAAACAAAACACTATGAAGTAACTGAAATCACAAGGTTGAGGAGAAAGGAAGATGAGTGGGTGCTGGAGAATGTAGGAGATGTACACTGCAGGGTTTTGACGCCCATCATATGGAATCGCCACCTCGTGAGTAATGGGGGTTAAAAAGGGAGAAGTGCCTTCCCTCTCGGTGCCAGATGGGCTCGTGTGTGTTGGATTAGAGCTGTGTGCAAGTGAATGAGTGAGTGAACACTTGCAGCCCCTCTTGGCATTCTGCTCCGTCAACAGCACAAAAAAAAAATAAAAATTACTTAAGAGATGATTGGCCCACCTCATCAGAAGCTGGCAGTAAAAATCTGCTTTGCAATACAAGTGAGCATGTTTCACAGAGGTTGTCACAGGCTGACGATTAGACAAATACAGCAAAGCACTGAAGAACAAACTGTCTCTTTTTTTTTTTTTTTTTAAACGTATATCGCATCGCAGTGTTTTTTGCCAGAAGCGAGGAAAAAAATTTACATCTGTGTATGGTCCTGAGAGATTGTGGAATTTTCTTTCATTATGTCTGCGATGCTTGTAGATGAGTGAGTTCATGATATTTCCTGAGGTGATTTGAAGGGAATATTTGTAAAATTATGTACCGAACACCAAATGTTGGAACACTTAGAAGTATAAAACGTTTCCATGTGTCGTTTATGTCAAGATTGTTTCATTTGGTGTGTTTATCGTTGAAATATTTGCCTCTTTGCTTTATACAGTTTATCCAACATGATGGTGGAGCCCCCTCATGCATTGCCCCCCCTCACAAGGCAACGTTTGCCTGGTTTCAGTGTCACTCTTCTCCAAGTGACTTTCTCTCATAATCAAGACATGTTTGAATCAGATCAGTTGGAAATGGCTCTAATCCCCACCAGCTGACATTAAATGAAACTAGAACATAAAGTGAATGGATTACTATGAACGCTGTCTGTCTCATGACCTAGGTTTACTAGTCACTATTGAAAGTACAGGATTTAATTAGTCTTTTCTTTAAACTTCGGTGCCCTTGCTCAGTTTGTTAGAGTTGTGAGTGAATTCAGGTTGAAACACGTGCACTGGGTACCTGATTAAATGCAACAGCGATGTAAAAATAACCAGATGGAGGAATGAAAACTGTGTTCAAATGAAGTCTTTGTGGAATTAACTGTACGATTTAGTCTTTGTAAATGTGCACATGTAATTATTTGTGCTGCAATAAAAGCTCCATTCAAAGTAATTTTCAGTAAAAACAACTATGGCAACTGACGCTGTAAAATGATGCTTGTGTTTTAGCATGTCCTGTGTGTTCAAAGGTAAACTTCCTCCATAAGCCAAACAACTGCAATTTACACAGTAATCCCTCATGCATGAATTTAACACAATATTAATAACTACAACAAAGATCTTTTTTATTTTACTTTTTTAAGATAAATCTAGTCACTGAGACTTACTTTTCATGCTGCTTCAATTATAAATACCAGTGAGGCCTAAGAAACAAGCATTTTGCACCTCAAAGCTGTGAAAACGTGTGTCTCACTACCACCATAACAAAGAAATGTCACAGATGGACACATTCAGTAATGTTTCAGTAGAAGTTACGATGCCCTCCTCATGGTACAGTTTGCGGTGTGGGTTCGGAGAAGGTCCTTTCGAAGCAGTAATTATTCATTAATTGTTCATAGTCTGTAGACACACTCACGCAGGCCTGTTGGATGGGCATTCACAGTGAGGGAGGGGAAGGGAGGGGGTACTTTTCTCTTCCAATTAGACCAGTGAGGTGGAGATGGCGAGAGCACGGACCATCAAACACGACAGAGCCTGTGAGTGGACTCGTGGGAGACGTGGAGGACATGCAGCAGGTGTTTAGGAGCGCACCATACTGTATGTTCAACCAATACGCTGCATTTATGTCCTCCACTACTAATGGAGTCGATGAAGATATAACAAAGCAAAAAAAAAAAGTGACAGTAGAAAATGTGTCAAATCGATGACATTGCTCTTTTTACGTATTCATCTATGCTGATTTATGTGTCTACTTTTATGTATAATATATTGCATGTAATGTTACTCTGTGTTAAGTGCGTGTTCCAAGGCGCTGTAAAACACAAGGTAGGAGTGAGTGACAGTGCAAGCCGAGCCACGTTGGCTCTCGAAGATTTATAAGGCCGAGATGTTGGGATGACTGTGATGGGCTTAGCGAGTGATTGGTGCGCTGGCCTTGCGGAGAATCTCGCTTTATGAAGAGCTCGGTAATACTTCAACACGAGAGCCCGATGGCTCATTTGAAAGCCAGACAGAGCACATGAAGCCAATCTACCGAGCCAACATCCCTCTTCATGAACACTTAGTGCAGAGTTGATCTTCAGCTGAGCGATCAGTGCAGAACTTGGCAAAAAATAATTCTTTTTTTTTTCTTCTTCTTCTTCTTCTTCTTCTTCTTCCCTCCTCCACCAAATTGAGCTCGATTACCAGTGACTCACTGTTGCTTGTGCAACGGCATAGTTACGCATCTGAGGAAAAGCAGAGAATGGGAAGAGAAGGGAGACTAAAGGTTTTAGAAATCATGAGTAGTATATTCAACCCCAATTATCCATAACCATTTGGTAAATATAATTTTCAGATTGCTGTTTTTGCTGAAACTTTTGTGGAATTTTACTGGAAAAGTATCCCAAGGTTCGCCGTTCAGTTTAAAAAGCCCAAATAGTCTCATTCCAATTTTTAGAGTACCAGTTAGATGTTGAGAATTTGCAGTTATGTGAAGGAGTCTGACACTGGATTAAAAAACCCAGTGTATCCAAAAGACGTCAAGTACAAACACTCTCTGGGTGTTTAAAAAAAAAAGCATTTCAGAAAAGTTTCCATGGAGCCGGAAGTCGGAGCGTTTTCAAAAAGTCCCACCCAGTTTTGCATTTTGACTTAAACTTTGCAGTGAAAACGGGGCCAAAGGCTCTTCCAACAGAACATTGGTCTCATTTTAAGAGTCCAGGTTAAGCTTAAAGTCCAGTTTAAAGTGCAGTTCTGGTGTAAAAAAAAAAGGTTTAGTTTTAATAGTCTGTGGCTCATTAATTGAGTCCAGTGATATTTAAACAGATCCGATTTTTCTCGGCTATTAATTGGATATTAATTGACATGGCTGTTTTTCTATTATATCTGTATATGCTTATTACGCACATTTCAATGCTAGTTTAGTGGCCTCTTTCGCATTCGACCTGGATTAATTATAATAAACACCAAGCACTAGATGCACAACAATGGGGCATCAATAACGCCCTGACGTTATCAACATTTCAGAAAGTTGGAACACCTGGGCCCACTTCATCACATTGCGCCTGTTGATTTATGGATGGGAGAGTGCAGCGGGTTGTGGGCAGGAGGGATACGTGGATAATGCAGCTTCATTAGCAGAGAGCGCACAAAAGCGGGCGTGAATGCATTACGGCAGCTGAATGAGTTATATCATCCGGGATATTAAATATTTACTGTCAATGTATGCATCCAGTGGACTACTTATGCACGTTTGGCTGTGTTGAGATCCATCATTTGGAAGGGGAGCAGGGCGAAAAAGAGACATGACAGCAATCTGCTTTTGCTAAAACGATTGCGGGCATCAACATAAGATATGATGAAATAGTCATTTGGAGTCGTTGCTGGGAAGGTGGGAGCAATTTTGTGTCTTACGGAACTCCAATTTCAACTATTGGGGTTTTCAAATTCTAGGGGGGATGAACCCCTTTACAGAGCTCCAATCACACTGTGGACCCACAATGGAAGGATTTTGCTTATATTTTATATATACTGCTACTATACAAGGCACTGGCAAATTCTGCTTCAGTCACAGTCATCCCACTGTCAATGCAAACAGAAGGAATTTTAGACTTGAATGCTGGACCTCCTGAAGTTTTCCCAAATACCATTATTGTTATGAACTGTTGGGGCTCTATAAGCAATGAAAAGCTTATCTCTTTCTGTACTAGTTAGAAGTTTTCAATTTGGAATATCTATTAAGGCTTTATAGTCTGAAAACGTTCCGACTCCATCTTCATGGAGACGGTGGAAATGGTGCGCACGCGCACCACGGCCATATCAAAATAGTTCTCCCGCACATGTGTGACTAGATGGACGACAACAACAACAATGGCGGCCTCCAGAGTGTCATGACTCCCAGCCCATATTTTTCTGGGACTTGGTAGTTTCTAGAGTAAGAGTCACTCATTAGAGCTATCCAAATAGTGTATTAATCTCTGTGCGCATGTGTTTCAACACAAAAACAAATGGCACCGACTTGATGCCCAACATGTTAAATGCATTGTTTTCATAGTTTCTGCCATTTCTGTCTGAATGGACATTACTTTCAAAACGTTGCTCCGTTAACGCAAACCGTTTGTCAAACGAAAATGCAAAAAACGCTTGTTCTCACTTGTTGTAGTGTTGTGGTTTGAACAGGGTCTGTAACTGTGACGCTTTTGATTTTGCAAAAAAGCTAACTTTTCAATCTGTCTCATTACACCCCCCAAAAAATGTTATGAAAATGTGTCTTTCAATAAGTAAAATCTTCCACTTTGTTTTTTTTTTTCCATCATGATTTCTAAAAATACTGTTGGGGAAAATGCCCCCTGTCCCCTGAGTTTTTCGTTCTTCCCCTGATGCTCTCTGGCACTCTCAGAATCACTGAATCACACATCGAAAGCCACTTTTATATAATGGTACCTTCCTGTTTGTTACATTAGACATCAATAATTGGAAAATAACAATTTAATATTGTTAGACTCTTAGTTGAGGAATTCAACAGGGAAGAACCAACAAAGAAACGTGATACAAGGTTAATGGACGGAGAACTTACTGTAACCCTCACAGAGAATAAAGAGCCAGAGCGCCAGACTCTGCATTTATTTTTATGCAAATGTACGCCACTCGTCAGCCTTTCCACCCTCTGGGAAAAACACAGGCATTCTTTGTATTATATTCCTGCTTTGTCATTGCAGCAAAAACACGAAGCGGCTCAGTATTAGTGTGTGTGTAAACTCACAAAGACGTTGTTTTGATACCAGTCGCTCTGCAGGGAGAGCTCCTCAGTCATGTTTTCTCCCAAAACTCGGAAAGATTGGGGAGGGGGATGGAAAGGGAAGAATGTTTAAAAAAAGAAAACAAAAGACAGTGCTCATTTGGGACTTTTCATTCTCATACCCTGAAAAACCGATGGCTTGACAGTTGGAGCATGTTTGGGAAGTGTGTGGGGAGGGAAAAAAGTCACTTTTTCTAACCCTCCTTCAACACCTTCAGTGCACGATTTCTCCAAGATCCTGTCTTTTTGAAACGGCAGTGAAGAAAAATATACTAAAATACTTGTTTATGCCCTCAACAATCCAACATCTCATTACTTTCATTCAGCACACCTCCTTCCTAAGTGTATGCCACTGAATGTAACTGAGCACAAATGTGAATTTAGGGGGTATCTAATAAGAAATGAAACCGATTCCAGCTTCTAAACAATGCATCATAACTCTAGTTCTAGATTTTAAAAGTTAGTTGCATACTAGTTTTTAATCCAATGATACGTCCATCACTGCCCGGGGAGCTTGATGGGGCCTGCCTTCAATTCATTCTAACATTTTAATCTATAGTCTAATTCACAGAGGGAATATGAAATGGAGTTCCTCCAGTCGTACACAATAATGTTTAGTAACAAAGTGCCCCATCAGCACAATATATAAAACTGTAGCAGCAGATGAAGCGTTTTTGCTTTTGCGTTCAGTACAAACCTGAAATCAATCACCAAGCAGCTATTTATTTTGTGTGTTTGTCTTATTTTTCTTGCGTGTGATTGTGTCTTTTGTGTTGTGCTTTATCCATCTTTCACCATATAAGTGCAGTCATTTCGGCTGAGGCTGTTTGGTGAACGCATTACTCAAAATTACAGGCCCCGAAATGCTGATGGATGCTCCAGAATGGACTCGCACCTCAAGTAATACAACGCAGATAATGGCTCTATATACAGCGAAACCACTGGCAAAATGAAAAAATTATACTATTTCAATGCAGCAACCCAAACACGCAGACACGCACACACACAATAGCAACTTTTTGAGGAAAGGGATCATAGATGAGATATATTTATTATATTTAAACGACACTGAACAATCAATGGGTAATCTCTGCCATGACAAGCATGCATGCTCAGTTACGTCACTTTAGGTCAGGGGCGTCAAACCCATTTTAGTTCAGGGGGCACATACAGCCCAATTTCACCTTGAGTGGGCCGTACCGGTGAACGGCTGCCATAATGTCCTTTAAATTCAAACTTTAAAGTTTTTATTTGTTGTGGTGCGGCATATATGTGCTAAATATGTCTATATTTAAGCAGAACCAAACAATTATAAACAGAAATTACTACAATCGCAACATAACTATAATTTTAATGAAACCTTGTGGTGCAAATACAGTAAAATGTCAAAAAAAACAACTTGCTGTTGCACTTTTTATTTTTTTTTTAATGAACTCATCCTGACGGCATGGGTTTGAATCTCATGATAGCTTTCATTGTCGCATCATGGACATCTCAGCTCGGGTCTCAGTGTTATGTTGTGTCTTCTGCTCTTAAGAAATTTGTTTAAAAGAAAAAATAAAGAAATGTATACTATTTGCTTGGTGGTTTGGCAGGCCGGATCTCGTGGGCTGGCTTTTGGCCCACGGTATCATGATTGACACGCTTGCTTTTAGATTAAAAAGAAGGCATGATAAAGAAAGAGAGGAAGATGAGAATAGCTGTGTGTCCTGGGTTGGATTGATACGTGAAAACAATGGAAAAAAATAAAATGAAAAAATTGTCATTTGAGTACTGCTTCAGGAGATCTTTTTTTTTTTTTTTAGGAGATTACAGCCTCAAATCCAGCACACCCAAGAAGAAGCATCCCACCCCGGGCTGTAGTCCCCATCTGCCTCCCCCATCACCCCCTCCCCTCCCCTCCCACAGCCTGTGGTCAACAGTCCTCACTCTGTGCAACACTTGTGTATACGTGTGACGCAAAGAAAAAGAGACGACAGACAAAGGCAGTAACATTACATATTCTCCACTGGACCAGCTTTTTCTAGCCTGGCTCCCCCTGGACGGAGCCGCGGTAGTGGCTAGCCTGCTAACTGGCGACCGGAAAAGACATGACATGTCTTCCCAACAGACTGCGGCCCCCTCCTTTCCTCCGTGGATCAAATCAAACCGGTGGGCTGATGCAGTATGATTGGAGCGCCGGTACTGTCAAATAGCCCAGAGACTGGGCGCTGACGCATACTGTTGTCTCTATCACTGCCTGATTCACGAGAACAATTCCTCATATGCAAGCTACCCAGGGACAAACGTGTAGTACGGAGAGAGTCATTTTTATAGTTCACAATGGGACCCAATTGAAATGACAAAGCAAGTTATGTCAAAGCGATCTTGAATAATTGCAAAATTTTCCCATCCACGAGCTTGTAAAAGTAGAATGCAGAAATCTGCAGTTATAGTGTTTGTGTGAACTATGTGTCGATTTATTTTCTTTAAGTTACTTTATCGAAAAGGCGGTTACATTGACTAATTTATCAAATAATGATTTGACAATATGAAATCATGTTGCTGTGAACCAAGAGTGAATGATCTCTTGCCTTGTAGCTTACTTTGAAGTTTGTCTCATCCCTCTCGGGCCTGATAGATCATGTATAATATGTGCCGAGTGCATTTTCAAACGAAACGGTCTTTGAGAGATCAACCCAGAATAACACCACGAGTGATTTCTCAATGCAAACCGAAGTATTGAAATGAGGGTTTTGATCTTGTTAGGCCTTACTGGAGAACAATTGGCTAAAAACAGCTTGAATTCTGTGAGAGTGGAACGCCCCACAAACAAAACATGAAATAAGATACCACGGAGTCAGATATGTTGGCGGAGAAGGAGAGCATTACAGTCAAAGGTATACATAATGCTAAAGTAAAAGCTGGGGAGGAAAACAATAGAAACTGTAGATTTGGAAAAGATTGAAGACCACAGACAGACAAGTCTGCAAATGAAAGTTGTGGGGAGACAGCTGAGGAAATTCTTGTAACAGCAGAATCTGTGCTGAAGGCAGAGCTGATTGTGTTTAGAAACACCAAATGTTATAGTTCCCAGTGATCACACCACCAAAACAACAGTCAAGACATAAAAATATTGTGGTACACTAAACCAGCAGTGCCTTACTTACATACAACAATTAACATTGTACTTGATTGAGCACATTCATTCACATGTTTATATAGCTACCAGGATTTTGATAAAAAATAAAAAAAAAAGAAATTTAGCCACATCTTAGCAACTTAAGTTTTTAAACATTTTTAAGAGTTTATAATCATATTAAATTCAGAAAATTTTGAAATAAGCTAGTAAACAACAATCCTCACAATGTTACTTGATAGTTTGTGTTGTAGGATGGAAGCGAGCATGTTAACAAGCTCTACTTATTCTTATTAATCCAAATGTAGCGCGACCTCGTTCCAATCAGACAAACGTAACTCACTACTGCCACCTAAAGCACAAACGTAGGGTCAACTGAATTTTACATACTGCATCTATGTGGTGATTCTGTAGCGCAAGAAACCCAGTGAATGAAACTCAGTTGAGCTTGTGTTAGGCTTTAAACCAGAAACTCATTTAGTGAAATCCCTTCTGACTTGTGTCATATCGAGATTTCACGACTTAATCCTGCAACGCTAAAAATCTCAATGAAAACTCGAGCATGTTTACCCCACTGGAAAATGTACTATATTTTAGTGGCATATCATTTTTGTGTCTAAGATGCAATATTACTTTGTTCTTGACTTGGCTACTTTAATTTTTGCAACACCTTTAAGTTCCAGTCAAACACTTAAGCCAACGTATAGTATGTCCCTGGAAACTGGTGGCCTACGAGGCGACGACGGCATCTTAGCAGAAGAAGATCGAGCAGAACGAGATTCACCTCAGGCGGAGACTCCCTGCTGAGCCGCCACAGCCACTCTGACACACAACAGGCTTCTTCAAATCTCCGATGCCGGCTTCTTTCTGTAGCTCTGCTACAGCCAGCACCAGTTTCTCTGTCTAATAGCCTCTTTTTGGCCTTCTAATGAGACTCCAGATCAGGTCTCTTAAAAGTCATCAAGCACAAATGTGAAAGAGGCTCAAGAGCATGAAATTGCAGAGACGGGAGGGTGTACTTATGTTATACAGAGGAGTGAGGCTGGCTTTATGTAGATAGAGCCGTCAGACATACGGTAGATAAAAGGGAGCAGCAAGGAAATGGTTTTAAATGTATTGAGAGGAAAGGCCCCCCCCCCCCCCCCCCCCCCCCCCCAAAAAAAAAGACAGCAATTGATGCAAGAGATGCAATTCAGAAGGGTTTTGATGTTCTCTTTTTCCAATCTAGTCCCCTTTTGGGTTCTTTCAAACATTATCATGTTGACGGCTTATCTCTCATTTTCACCTCCTTGGAAAGAAGCACAGAAAGCAACTGGAAGATGGAGGGTGGGGTGGGGGGGGAGTGCGGCAGCAGAAGAAGGTGGCTCTTCGAGATCAACGTCGCTACAGCACTTCGTCTGCTTCTATCACCAGGTACAGTCCCGGCAGCTATGCGACGCTGTTGACGGAGCGACGGATTATCCTGTATGCACAGGATGACCGATGAGAACGGCGCCTGAAGCATGAAGGACGCACGCCGTGTCAGCCAAGGCAAAGGCATATTACAACAGAGAGCAGACCTCAAGGACTCTAGTAGATTAAAACTGATTGAAATCCCATTTGTGGCATTTGAGGTCTTTTTCTGTCAGCTCTCCCCAGCCTCCTCTCCTCTACACCTCCCCTCTCCCCTCCTTTCGCTCGCTCTTCTTTTAATGTTCCCGGAGTGAGCAAAGTCTGAGTCTGAATAAACAAATAAAATTGCATTTGTAGAGACAAGGATCTCAAATTTGCATGTCAATAATATCAAGCTGTGGGATTCTGTAATAAGAGCAGCAATAAAGGCATGCAACGATTTGTGTGTGACTCTTTTTTCCCCCCAAATTTATTCATTCTTTTTATATAGATGAATGAACCCGACAGTGTGGAAGGATATGGTAAAATTAAAGTCTGACAAATAAAATGTGTTTACAGAAATGTGGCTACAGATGTACATGCATGGTCAAAGCTTGATATTGCTAATTTGCAGGCTTGAAATGGGAAAAAAACGATTTTATATGACCATATGAAAGAAATAATCTGTAAATACATACAAACGAGACATTATAAATAATCTGAATGAAAATCTCAAGTCAAAACTCAAAATGACAGATACTAATCTGCAGTTGCAGCTAACACATGATGAAGTGGAACATTTACAAACCCTTTTGTGACAGTATATATGTTTGAGATCTCTACTTTCTTTGTTGGTTTAGGTTTTGGGCACCCAAAAGATATATATAATGAGGTTTTGGGGGAAAAAAATATGACTTTAAAACACAATGGTAAAATGGCACCATAATAACCTTTAAATTTACACTTAAAACCAGCCCTTCAAAGAATAATTTTAAGGCCCGCAGGCCTTACGTTTGACACCTCTGACATAGAGGATTGAACATCAAAAGTTAGTATTTAGCATTGTGGAGTCTCAAGCATCAGCAGTCAAGCTCCATGGTGATGTATTCCGAGAGGCGGAAGCTTATTACAGATGAAAATAATTCTGTATAAACTCAGAAAGTCCGCCATTTTATATGTTATCACACTTGTTGGAAATATGTATCTAAATAAATATGAGATTCTTGCAGAATAACACTCAGAGCCTCCTCAAGCAGGCAACTGACTATATACATACTGTACATCTTGACATTTCCATGATTAAGATTTATATTTGGATATGAGCATATGAGTTATGCATGCGTGATAGCCACAGCGATGTGTGACGCCCACAGTATCAAACCGAGGACTTCATAGGCGAGTAAGTTGGAAATGAACTCCTACTTACAGTTTCTTCTTGGGGAAAAAAAACCCACCTTGCACTACACCTTAGCCTATCTAATATTTATGCCTCTGTTTTTTTTTTTCATACCTCTTTTTGACCTCTGCGTACACTGTATTTATTTTTAATGCACTCGGTACACAATTTGCTCAGCAAACTTGACTCACCTTAAAGAAATGCCATTTTATTATGTGTGTGTGTGTGTCCTTTTTTCCCTTCTTTCTCTGGGCTCAATGTTTGCACTGGGAACCTCTACGTCTGCCTTCCTGCGCTGGTCTCTTAAAGCCGGCTGATAAGATTAAGCTCTCTTCAAAATCGAGGAGTATCCAGCCAACACAAAATGCCACGGTGCACAGCAGAGTCCATTTCGTGACAAATGCCTCCTGATATCATCGAGATGCTGTGGATTTATGAAACATGCAAACCACTTATTCACAAGGTGAGGCGACGGCGGAGTGACTGCGCGGTGCAGGCGGTCATGTCTACAAGATCAGATTTCCCTTTTTAAAGGACTCGATAGTTCCCCGGGTGAATCAGTTTAACATCACAGAGAAAATTATTTTGGAGAAAAGGTCAAATCTCCGATGTCACAATCACCTCCAGCTTCCCACACAAACTGGTACAAGTCTGGTTGCATTGATACGAAGCACAAAAAGCCTTCCCCCCTCAGCACGGTCAGCAGGTGAATACAGTCAAGCCGAGCACCGAGGATACACCGACCCTCCAAATCACAGTCACAACTGTGAAGACACAGCTGAATAAGAGAACAAACAAGACATCCAAGAAGTTCCAGTTCACTGCAGGCTTTTTTTTTTTTTTTTTTTTTAATAATAGTCTTGTGTTCTGTCTTCACCTGTGTGCAGACCCTTCCCTCCCTCCGCGGGTGGAGGCCACATCGTGGGAGAGAGAGGCTCATGAAGCAGTGACTGGTACTATAAGAGGCTTCTGATGATGATGTTACAAAGATAAGAGGCTGCTGTGAGTCCTTATCGGATATCTGGGAATTATTTGATCTGTCATGGGGTCAAAGAGGTAACTAAAGAAAAAACTTAGATACGACCAAGTTTCCTTTTGAAATAAATGTTTTGGAGGACATAGAAGTAAAAAGTAATGACTTTATTTCACGCAGAACTGCCAGATTGTTTCCCTCATATCAATAAACCATGAATTTGTATGAACACCATTGGTAACTAGAGCTTTTCAAATAAACTTGCATCATTAGTGAACTTGTTAGGATTCTTTGAGACATGAAATTAATATTGATTGATTGGTGCAGCCACTACATATATATATATATATATATATATATCTATCTCCTATACTTGGAAAGAAGTAGATCATAACATGCCTCAAGGTACTGTCAATCAGTGGGATTTAATCGCTCCCTTCATGGTGTTGTTTATAGGCAGTACTTTGTACAGTGATTCATTAGAAATGGGTTAATGCAAACAACAAATGTATCTGATGTCACTGTATTACTGTGTAAATATCTGTGCTTGGATTTCGATTTTTAGTTAAAGATGCATTTGTCATCTCGTAGACAAAGTAGGAATCAACTTAGATATCTGGAGAAAATATTCCACTCTTGTGCGAAGGTTAGTGTTTAGTATATTATTCCAACTGTATTTTTACAATAATCACGTAAACATAAACCTTTAAGTTGTTTCAGAAGTTTGATCACGTATTTGTCTTTTATGGCTGACCTGACACAAATTAAAAATATTCCATGGCAAAAAAAAATATCATTCTTAAAAAAAAAAAGATAGAAATTTAGCTTTCTCCGCATTTATTCAGAATTTTCTTCTTAATTATGTCAATGATTATCACAATAATATTATTCTCAGTCTCAATCAGCTGATAAATTGTCTCAAAGATCACAATGTATGGAAACTCATAACAAACACATAAATAAAAAGATAAGCAAAGATAGCCATAATAATTGTACAAAACATTATATATATTAGTCATTTCTTTCTGTGAATATGACCAACTGAAGCCATATCAGTATTATCAGTTTATGTTAATTCAAAGCACTGTAACCACTCCAAAACATGCCCTATTACGCAAATAGTCTCACTATTCCATGAAATATAAGCCTATTTTTAGGAGGGGGATTTACAATCCCCCCTGTGGCTGGTTTTTAAAATGATTCCCCAGTAAATAGATTTGGTGCAGGTTTTACTAGCATAAAGACAGCTCAGTGATCCACTTTGCTCCACATTGTATGTTTATCCACCTTAAGCCTCGACTACAAAAAAAAGGGTGAAACCCGAGCTGCCCTGAGAGTGTGGATGCTGTTTCACGCTTGGATATGGCTTAATTTTCCATTAATGTTTTAAAACACGCTGCGAGGCCAACACAGTCAAAGAGAGTCAAGCAGGCCTCGGGAACAACACGTTCATGTTGGAAGAGTTTTCACCGAAGTGGCTCCTTAAAGAAAAGCAACGCTAATCCAGGATCTCCCGTGACCCTCCTCCTGCTCCTCCTCCTCCTCCTCCTCCTCCTCCTCCTCTTACCGTCCACACAGGCGGGCCTGGCTCTTGTAGTTCCAGCGATCTGGCCCTTCTTACAGGCGCAGCGGGCCGTCTGCCTGGCGATGGTCCGCCGTGGTTGGCTGCTGTCCCTGTCCAGCGTCACAATCTCACATGTCCCCGCTGCCAGCTGGCCTGGAGATGACATTGCACCACAGGATGCGAGGTCAGAGGGATGAAATCATAAACAGGGCAAAATAAAGTAGTCTGTCTCATCTGTTAAATCTGTGCTCCATCATGTGTTTAGTTGTATAGCACTTATATTTTTTTTTAGAGGCAAGTTGGCACGGCTTTGGCATTAGCAAGATTGAAGCATGCATTCCACATGGGTTATGCTTTTATCTAAACAACATGATGTATACATAAACAGTCATGGTGAGGTCACTTATTCCGACAGAGAAAGTCGAAAACTGCAGTGTTGTGAGAGATGCTGTATATTTGTACTCTACAATGAACAGGTTAAAGATTTGAAACGGACAAAAAAACAGAAAACAGAAATTTTGGTCATTTTATAGCACGAGAAAAAGCAGGTAAAAGAAAATGTGCAAATCGTGGGATCCTTTGTACGGACTGGCTCCAGTGGAGGACAAGAAGAGACACAATTCAACTGCAGAGGTGACGACATGAGTCAAGAGACTTTAAAAGCAATAGTGAAGGAATTACTTTTAAATTTCAGCCACCTAAAGACTACCCACCAGCTATTTCCCATTAAGTTCCACATCCAATCAGCACACCTCTTTGAAGGTAATGTACCCATTACCCATGGATGAAATGCATGAATACTGATGAACTTTGTAATTGCTGCCAAGTCTCACCATCACACACACGGAGAGATGCACACACGTTCCTCCATGTATTCAATCAGGTGACCTTTGCCCTTGTTGCTGGGCCCTCGCTGCTCGCAAATTAACCTTTGTCTGTGTGTGGAGGCCCTCGGGGGCCATCCTGGAGAGGCTTATCAGGAACTAATTGTGATTGGCAAGAGGATGGAAGTTGTGATTAAATCTGGACCGGAGTCCCGAACACTTGGGTGGCCAGCTTAATGAACTGAGCTGTGAGGGGTCACACCTGGGGTAATGGGGATCTATCAGGATTCATCCACACACGGGTATCTGCGGTGGCTGTGGGTAAAGACAGATAAGATATCTGGCTGCATAATGTGTTTGGTTTGAAGGATTTTGGCCTTGTTAGCTTGTCACTCATTTATTCCACTTGTATGTATCTTCTATGTAGTTATGCATCTTCGTATTACCAGCGTGCAAGCGACTAAGATTACTTATTGATTACAGTTGCTAGTTGCTGTTTGAAAGAGTAGTGAGGTTATTTTACTTCTAGCCATAAAAAACTAAATTAAATTAGAAAATAAGGCTGTAAATGTCAGCATCATTTGTCTCCATGTCGTTTATCTGTCAATTAAGATGTCAAAAATGGACACACTGCTGTATTATTTGTGGCCGTGTTGCTGTGAAACATTAGCTGGGGGCTCAGTCTAATGAGTGATACATTCACGTATTTATTTATTAATTCCAACGAAGGGAATGCTAATGTTCAGATATTACTGCTTATACATCACGAGCACAGGCTTGTGTTTATGTTTTCTTGAGCATCTTTCATCTTGCTGTTATGAGACTAAATTGAGGCCCAGTTTACGAGACAACATTTCAAGTGAAAAGGCATCATTTTTGCGTTTTTGTTTCAGACGTTTTCAGGCAACGTTTTGAAAACGACGTCTGTTTACACAGAAACGGCAGAAATGCTAAACGGTGTAGTGTCTGTGTAAAGCCACTAGTGGCTGCTGTTTTTTGTAATGAAACCATGCAGACATCTGAAGAGAACAATAGCGCAGCGGCAGCATTTAATAAATGTTACGTTTTGTCCCGTTTACGTTTCGACGGACATCAAGCATTTCCAAAAAGTTCCACCTTGAGTGCATTTTCCAGATAGTTTCCGTGGCTCCGACCACCGTTGTCGTCTAAATGGACACCCAAAA
The DNA here is from genome assembly GCF_963383615.2 of Lipophrys pholis. Lineage (NCBI taxonomy): Eukaryota > Metazoa > Chordata > Actinopteri > Blenniiformes > Blenniidae > Lipophrys > Lipophrys pholis. The sequence continues at coordinate 12,407,466 of NC_137644.1, read as the reverse complement.
CGCTATGCTAAGTTTTGTGTTTTCACTTGAAAACGCCACATCAACGGGGCCCCGAGTTTGCAGTAATCAGTTGCATCTCCCCCAGTAAACTGGAGTTATTTTGAGAGAATAACTATCATGGCAATGGCCTCCGCTATGAATAAATGTAACAGAAAACTGGTGTGTAGAAACTGTTTAACTTCGTGTTACTGGCAATACTGTAACGCACATAACTCCAAGCAATGTTCGTTAATAATCACATTGTAAAGATTTGGCATTCAATAAATCAACACGCCGAGCGATCGGTTACCTAAATTAACTCAACATCCGATATTGACAATTGAGCTTGCAGTAACCTGTGAAGATTCTCAGTCAGTATTTCCTGACACCTTTATTGCAGCAATCGACCAAAAAGAAGTCTGTCCATCACAAAATGCATTGAGTATGTGTTTACCAGGGTAATAACGGTCTGAAGAACCACTGTAACCACCTCAAACAGAACTGTGAAAAATATCAGTAAATAAACAGAACATGAGAAATCGACTGCAACTGGAGAACCTGCTTGGACAAGCCACATGAGCCAAAGGATTCACCTGATCGGATGTGCTGTATTTGATGGTTTATTCATCCTCGGAGATGTGAGCTCAGCTGCAGCCGTAAAGTTTGGAAGTGAATCCATACAGGCAGATCGCACACATAAGTGGCATGCAGTTGTTGTGCACCTACAAATATAGCGCTCCTTGGAAAAGAGGTGAAGTGATTACAGATTTGCAGATAGATGATTTCAAGGAAGGTGCTCAAAAATGCATGCCAACAAAATCCAACCTCTCATGTCTTTTGCACTCAAGATCAGGAATTCTTCTCCCACACAAACACACACACACACACACCCTTTCTCTTTTCTCCTTCGCGTCTTTTCATCCAACTCCCTCCTCCCTCTCGCAACTCTTCTGTCTTCTGCGGGTGATGCCGGATAATGACTTGTCATGTAAGCTCCCGCATGTGTATCTGACTCCTTCTGCATTCCGTCGCTCGCCGCCTTCTTCCTGCTTCCTCTTTTGGAACTCCTCCATTGCGAGAAGCCGGACAGACTGTTTGGATGTCTTGCGTAATCTTGCAAGGCGCTGCGGCGCCGAGGTACCGCGAGTGAAGTCAACAAGTTCAAAGAGTGTGGCTGATTTGACGCTGCGATTCTCTGTTGTTCTTGTAGCCCGAGTCGATGGAGCTCATTAACAGACGACATTTCATCAAACAGGGGCACTGCTTTTACTTCCACTGCTGCAGCTGCCAGGAAATGGAATTCTTTTCTTCATCATGTTGGCTTACAATGCAAAGTATACTGCCTTGTATGTACCGTGCTGACTTTTACCGACAAGGTATAGAATCAAATTTTATAACCATTTAAAAAAAATGATAAATCAATGGTTATGGACTGGCATTGCCTACATATTAGTCAGCCCTGGGAACTAGATTTAGAAGAAAAATATCTTCACAACAAAATAAATCATATGCTAATCATATTTCATTTAATCTATGTCAATTGAAAAACAGAAATGTGGGTCGATCTTCATTTGAAAAGCTTCTTTTTAAAGGCCGATCTCTGGTTAACTATAACAAGTTGTTCACCTCGAAGGTTTCCTATTTGACACGATGGCTGGCAGGATATTTTTGTATGGAGTTTGCATTGTTTTCAAGGGGTCAAACATATATAGTTTTGTGTTATGTGTAACTGTACTATACGTAATGTGTCACGAGTCATGCTTTTCATTGTCTACAGATTCCAAACAGCCAATCATAATAACATACAATAACATGAGAATTATTCGGAAGTCCACCGGTCAACCGAAACTTGGAATAAAGGGCATGTGAGAGTAGGAGGGATAAAATATTATTGAATCTTCATGAGGGATGGTCTTATTGCTCCACATTTCAAAAACCCTGAAGATGATCCAGACATCAAGTCAATGTATTTATACCTTTGGAGATTGGCAGAAATTATCTATAGCTTTCTATCAGATAGATTGCTAAAGCTTATTCCATGTATTCATCACTGTAAATTTCCCCAGCAATGACTTATCTTGTTTTCAACTTTAGCTCAGATTTTTCTGTTTAGTTGTTAATCAGACGAGAAGAACATATTGTGCCCTTACGATGTTTAATATTCAGGGTATGAATCTTGAATATTTACGAAATTAGTCTGAGGGGGAATGCCCCCCCCCCCCCCCCCCCCCCCAAAAAAATAGTTATTCAAAATAAGACGGTTACAGCTCGCAGCGTTTTAGGTGTTTGCAGTTTTCTCAAATAAACGAAAGAACTTGAGGACAAGCTGGTGTCGGTCCCCCCATAATGTGGGAGTTGACTTCATTGCTTCTTTACTAAAACAAATTGCTGCGAGCTTCCCTGTGGTTCAGCCTCCAGAGCACCGTGCCAAGGATAGCATGTACATTGGCACTGTGAAATGCAGAAAAACTAAACAAACACAGCCCAAAAAAGAAAAAAAAGCTTGAATTGAACCGCATCTCTTCAACACAAGAAATTCTTCCTTCTTTTGGCCTGGAGGGATCAGCAGAAAAAAAAAAAAAAACTAAAGCTCCAATAAGGCAGTTTTCAGACAGCATAACTACAGAATTTGGTTCAACACACATCTGAATTCTCGCCCAGCAATTACAAGTGTGTGGTATCTGTCATTATCGATTTTAACACGTGCAAAGATGCAAGTCAAATCTTTCCACAGTCATCCCGTGAAGATATTGGACCATGAAGAGAAGAAACAGTAATCCCGTTTTCTGGAATAGCCTCGTGAATAGTGGGGGGAAAATCCAAAACTGGCAGGAGTCCTCGGAAACCAACCCAAAGCTTGTACCAGTGGTGCTATGATTTATTATCACCCTTATCGGCTTCTGTTGTTGAGCAGTTGTCAGCTTGGCTAGCCAAATGGCTGATTAAAATGTATGTGTGGCCACCCTGGAGTGAAATGAAAGCTCTGACTGTGGCAGAAGATGGATTCATGTGGCAGAACGTATGGCGTAACACAACGTAATGTTATTGACATGCTCCCGTGCCTTATTATTTCTCCTCCCGCTCCTCGGCACATTACGATTGCTCTGCGACACGTGGCTTTATGACAAATGTCCATCACAAAACAGGCAGACGACTTTTTTATATTTTTTATTCTTTACCATCATCATCATTATTATTAATAGAATGTTTCATAAACTCATGACATCTAAATGTGATTAAATAATGCCTTGATTTGGTAAGATGCTTGCTTGGGTATTTGTAAAATGGGTGGGTGATAGGCACCTTATTTCATTTGATTATTTTTGGCCCTTTGGAAATAGCTACTTCTTGCACAGCACAGTATGCATCCCCAGCATGACTCAAGCACAACAGATTTTCAAAGTATTTTCAGAGCATCCTCCAAAATCATCCGGCAAAAGACTGCAGCCTGGCTTGAAATTTAAAGATACAGTATCTGAAAGAACTTTTAATTGGACTCCATTTAACAGCTAAGGTGATCTGCTTTCTGATAGTAAATCAACACCACAGCATCCAGGTATCCTGCCCTAAATTAAAGTATTTTTACTTGAGCAAGAGTAATATACCTGCCGTCATTTGATATTGACGATGTAACTAATAATTTATGAGCAGAGCTATAAATCTTATCAGAGGATTAAAGATAGACCTGGCAGTCCATCTCACACAGCTCAAGTGTTGGATTGTGGGAAATGTAGAAATGCACGACTTCAATTAGGGCAGACGTGACATGAAAATACAGTATCCTGGTCTATACGGAAGCAATATATGCAGAGATTGTCAAAGAAAAACACCAATAGGGAGCCAATTATCAATGCCCTCAAGGTGTAATGTATACTCTTGGTCAGAGGGTGAGTTGCATAAAATATAATTCGGAGTTTGTGGTGTGCTAATACACATCAAACTTCCTCTACAATTCATTACAGGGGAATGCCTCCTGATGGAGGAAAAGCCTTATCGCACTCTAATATCAGAATTATTCCACAGTGGACTGATAATGGACAGTTTGGCAGAAACACTACCATTTCAAAAACTGTACGAGCAACCGTCGGGAGGCCCGGTCCTCCTCGCATGCCAAGTGAGCGAGTGACATTGGCATCCTTACAGCACCGTGATCTCTGTGGCGGGGCTAAAAATATGCTGTGTAAGGTGAGAAACCTTAAGTGCTGAAATATAACGTATTGATTTGTGAATTAAGCAAACAATGTTGTTGCGGTGTCGCAGAGGAGCCAAATGACCCGAGTGAGTGAGAGTGTGGCGGTGAAGCGCGAGGAGACGTGCTCTTTTTCTGAATATCACAATGTAATGGCTGAAGGCATGCAAACCAAAAACCTCCTTTTGCACATACTCTCCACTTAACCCAGAAAGGCTGCATGGCGGCATGATGTAAACGAGCATCACATCTGTTCTGCTGGGGAGGAGAGTGTGTGTGTGTGTGTGTGTGTGTGTGTTTGTGTACACGTGGTAGACATTGCCAAACTAAAATGCTATATCACTCCAGCACGCTACAGCTGTTCGGAACGAGAGAGGGGAGTGCGGTGCCAAGACTGCAAGTCTGAAATCCCATTTTGGATCCAAACGCTGCATTAGTGGAACCTTGATGTCATCCCTCTACCCCAAGGCCTGGTGGGCTAGTTTTTAAATGAATCCTTTTAACAAGCCCTAATCAGAGGCTGGAAGAGCCAACCGAACAGCATGTGGTGTAGTGGGAAGGAGAGCGGAGCAGATGAAATTACAGCTTTAGGTAAAAGAGCAAGAGGATGACGATGTAAGGTCTGAATGAAAGCTCCGGAATGAAGCACATCTGAATGGGACAGCGAGGTGCAGAAACAATGACGGCGCCCACTTAACATCGGACTCAATTATACGGAGTCAGGACCCTGCCGATCATTTAAAACCATTTGCGGAAGAAACAGTATGTCCTTGATGTTTTAAGCCTAAAAAAAAACCATAATGAGATGATCAAGAATAATGAAGAAATTCTGATTAGGGTCACAACAGGGTTTGCCAGACGTTGCAGATGGGATGTTAGACTTGTTTGCAGCTACATTCATTCATGGTTTTTTTTCCGTTTTTTTTTCCTTTTTCATAAAAGGAGTTCATTTCCTTTCTTGCCTGAGAGTTAGATGATACTGATACGACTCTTACTGATGCAGTCTCTTCAAATTAAAGTCAGTAGCTCCTTTGTTAAACTTAGCAAAACAAGTGAACACAGAGGATTACAGGCCGCTGCATTCTGTCAAAATCCACACAGGTAGAAGGCTCCCAACCAACATTGTATTTACAAAACAGGTGGAAAAGCTGTTAAAAATTACCAGGGAGTGTAAGTCCCAACATCATCGCCGCCCAGTAAGAGAATCTTCCAGCAGCAACTTCTTTTTCTAATTCCTGTTATGTCTCTGATTGATACATTTTACATAGTGGACTTAGCTGATATATTTTACAATAAAACAGTCTAGCGCACTCAGCAACACAACAAAAAACTGTCTAATAAAAACACCAGTCAGATTGAATGGCATTTACAGAATTACAGAATGTGACCGACTCATCTTCACCACCAAATAAGATAACCTTTGCCAGCTATTATATGCTGGGTTCATTGTAAAGTAATGAAAAGACAGAGTTCATAAACACATTTTGATTGTAGTTATTTGACCCCCCCCCCCCAAAAAAGGAACATCAAATTTCTTTTAATTTTGATTTCAAATTAATCTCTAATATCGACTCCCTGGCTATTCTAATTGATTTGCCTGAATTGTTCACGCTGGTCCTCTAAATAAATGAGCTGTCACATGTTAATTGGTGGAGTTTATTGGTGTTTTCAGTCATTATCGTGAGGTTCATAAGCTGCCTCCAGCGCTACAATATACGGACACATATGAGTATTTTAAATCCTCTCATTTAACTGCAAAATGACTTCTTAATTCCTCGGGGCTGCAGATGTCTTGAACTTCTTGACTCTGCTGAAACTCCTGATTTGAAATAAACTGGAAACATTTGGATTGTATACATAGCTACAGATAATGGTCCACTTTTGCTTTGACTCGCTGCAAACATTCATTTTTGGCCATTCACACTGATGAAGTGACCAAAACGTCTGTGCCTGGATGATCAATTTTGGGTGAAACAAGCTTGGATAAGCTCTGGTCTTGCTCTGTGGAAAAGTGATTCACAAGCAACACACACACACACACACACGCGCACACACAGGGACATACACACATGCATAAAAGAATACGAGCAAAAACGCAGCCAATAATGCCAAACAGAACCACAAGATAGATTGTAGTCTCTCCGGCTTTGTCTCATACATATGTGCACGCACGCACACACGCACGCACACACACACACACACACACACACAGTTAAGTGAATGTTGCTATGCAACCACTGCTACAACTTAACTCAGGGAAGCTGCATCTCCCTGCACATTTTATGAAGACAATTTCCGACTTAAAACTGCCATTTTTTTTTTTTTAAAACACAAGACACAAAGCCTGAAGCAGAAAACAAAGCCGATTTAAAGTGCACTGCACATTATACTTGTTAAACATCTGCCTTTAACAGGCTCTCATCCCTATACACTAGTGGTTTTCTTTAAGAGTTTTTCTGGTACATAAAGTCTGTCTGTCTATCTAATATAAACTAATTGTGAAGGTATGAAAGACATAGGATCCATGTTTCTGTTGTATTTGAAAAATTGTTATGATTCCCCATGAAAATAGTTTTTTGGTGGAAAAAAAAAAAAATTTAAATCTTCATGAATAACTGATATATGGCTGTCCATTAAAATATTTTTTTTGTCATGAAAACATGCATAAATACAGTACAGTGAAAAGATACTGTGTAGTCATCGCCTGATGCTGTAATAGATATTAAAAGTACAGTAATTTACATGGAAGAGGGCCTAAAATATGAAAATTGGGACATGATTGATTAGTTATGAAGAGAAACAATAGTTCACTTATAAAAAACATTTTGTAATGTGTAAAGGAACCCGTGTCGGCAATGAATGAATAAATGAACCAACATTATTGAAACGGGAACTGTTTGTAATGAGTAAATAAAGCCAAAGAAAACAAAAACAACTCTATACATTACATTTAACATCGTCCATTATTCATTTAATTGCGTAAAAAAATTAAGAACTCGATGTCACTGTGGCCCCATGATGCCAATTCACATTGTACTGCATTTTCCCCTCCTGCATCGGCTGATTAAAAAAATCATTCATTCAGTACCCACGTAGCTAAACGAGCTTTTCATAATAAAGCAACCCCCCCCCACCCCTTCTGTGACCTTGTGTAAAGCATGTTGAGAATGGTGTTTTCCCATGAGACGCCCTCTTTTCCCCGGTGTTAGTGTTTTAGAATAATGAAGTCGGCTTAATAACAGGGTGTTGGCGTGAAACAATGAATGATCATCAATTAAAACGGCGGGAGAAAAGGGAAAACAAATGACCTCCGTAACCCTTGGTAACACAGAAAAGTGCGCACATCCACATGGGAGTGCCACTTCAGTCTCACAATTAAGCACATTTCTCTCTCTCTCTCTCTCTGCCCCCTGAGGATACATCACACCGGGGCGATGATGATAAGGTAAGGTCCTTTAAATGTTGCTATGGTTTCGCAGACTAAAGACCCCTGGGTGAACACGAGAAAGTCCAATCATTTCTCTCTTACTGCACCCTCGGGGGACAGAGGAATGGTATGTCAGACAGTGTTAGGATCCTGATCTGGGCTGGCTGGGCATGTATGTGTGAAAATCTATACTAAAGCTTCAAAAAGGGCCTGTGTGTTTGGTGCGAGGACTTACGGGCCTATAATGTATGCATGGTTTCTTTGAGGCACACGTGGGAGTGCAAGGCTGCAGTTGGTATGTTGGCCTTTCTACAGTAAATGTGTTTCCCTTTGCAGGTACACATTATTTTTCCTCTTTCTATTTTTCCCTGGTCTCTTCAGCTCCTCACTATTGTCTATTCCTTCTTTCACCAAGGCACACACACACACACACACACACACACACACACACACACACACACACACACACACACACACACACACACACACACACACAAACGTTCACCACAGGGCGGGACATCCACAATTTACAACCTCTCCGGCTTTTTGCCAGCAAAATATCAATTGAACAAAGCTTCTTTGTTCCATCCTGTTTTGAGAAGGAAGAGCTTTTTTTGCCTTCACCTCAAAAGGTTCACTTATTGTTGTGTGGATTTGGTGGATTCTTGAAAAAAAAAAAAAAAAAATGGAAAAAAAACAAGGGCTGATATCGTCTTGAACGTGATGTGAAGAAGAATATGGAGCTGCAGTGATGGCCCCAAGGAAACAAAACTAACCTGGCAAGTCACGGTCACCAACACAGAAAGAGTAATGGATTCATGTTTGTGCATCGGGGTGTCACAGACGCGGTGAGAGCTCTGCTGGAGGCGCTTCGAAGGGAACGAGGTGCAGCTCTTCAAAATGTTGCTGCAGCGTTTGTCTACAGGAGCGACCACAGGAAGGCAAGAGTCGCTGGTCAGCTTCTCCCGGTTCCTCATGCAAGGCAGAGATTTCTGCTGAAATCTCAAATAATTATGGATTTATTTACTTTTTTTTTATATAATTTTGTGACCTTCTCATTGAAGAATTAAAAGTAAATACTACTTTTTTTTGCATGCATGCATGCATGTATTAGCATATGTTTGTGTCTCCATGTGAGCGTTTGTGTGCATACTGAATAAAACAAAGACATAACAACTAATTCACACAAGCACTTAACTGCTGCACTCATGTCTCAGTAAATGGAATAATATGACTGTTAGGAAATTAATTCTGGTAAAAAAAACTTTATCCAGATTGCAGGGAATATGCGAGAATGGCAGCTGAAAGAATAAACCCAACAAATATAAATCAAACTGGTTTTTTTTGTTTTCGTTTTTGTTTTTCACACAAGCTGCTCAAATAGAGATGGGGCTGACTGAGACATCTAAAAAGTGAGCAACATGTTTGATCCATCACGCAAATAAAATTTTATATTAGATTTGGAACGAATGTGATTGATTTTTATTTTTTTTTTTAAGATAAATATGCAAACATGTGGATTGATGGATGTATTCAGCTAAACAATATAAGGGAGTATTACTACATGGTGCACCACAAAGACATTTACAACTCAGTCCAAATTTTCTACACTTAATGCACTGTTCCCTCTTAAAAAAAAAAAAATCATACCTGGTGCATATTTTTTATTTAATATTCATTTTCTTGCGCTGTGCATCTGCAGTTCAACGCATTGTTGATTACGACAACAACACAAAAAAATAAAAAATCTGATACCATGACTGCACAAGTGTGTAGTGTGCGCGGTTGTGTCTGGGAGTGGCAGGGAGCATGGCTCCTTTCACTGCGGCTTGATCAGCATGCAGGCTGAGGTGTGTGGGGAAAGCGGTGATTGAATACAGAGGCTGCAGGCCCCGGCACTGCCTTTAATCTCCCCTCCCCATTTAGCTTGGCCTCTGTGTCGCTGCTCCGCCGAGGCTCAGCTGGGGAATAAAGGCACCCACACACACATGTGCACGCACACAAACACACACAAACACACACACACACACACAGTCTGTCTGTCTGTGTGTCATCTTGTTGTTATATGTCCCGCATTTCTGTCTGTCTTTGATTTGATATTTCTTCTTTTTTTTTTCTTCTGCTTTTGGTACTTTTATGTCTGTTTGTCTTATATCAGCATGGTTTTAACCTTGATATACTTTTGAGACAAAAACGAATAATGAACAAACATTAAATCCTGATTCAATCTTTTATTCCTAAAGACTAAATTTAGACTAGTTGCAGGTCAAAATTCAGAAGCATGATCCATCCATGTAGCAGAATATGTGTCATAAGTGATGCAATAAGTGAACGGGTTTTGGGGGTTGACCTGTTATCTTTGGCATAATGAAGCCTTCTTTTACAGAGTTTTGCGATCATTTTCTGGACCCCTCCACTCGTCACTTTCAGGATTAACCTACTGAAACGGATATGACAGGAGTCACCTTGTTTTCGGGATCAGCGTGACACTTTTCAAGTGACATGATGAAGGCGGGATAAGCACGTTATCCTCATGCCAGCCGGCTCACGCTCGCATCCAGCATCGGCGATGCGGTCAGATGGGAAGGCACCTCGTGTGTCTCGGCGGGTGCCCCACTTGAATTATAAGATAGATAATAAAGTAAGCTCTAAAAGAGGCACATTAGAGAGACGACAAAACCTGATTAGAACCACTGTTGGTTATTAATGACGAATCTCTCCATTGTACGACTGTCGGCGAGACAAAGTCAGCTCGATTCTGCTACACGCATTTTCTCTCCTTAGAAAACAGTGAATTGTCTCTCCTCAAGTCAAGATTTGAGGAAAATATATGATTAGACTATTTATGAAGCAATCAGAGTGAAACTGTGCCCAACATTGACATGAAAAGCGCCTTTAGAAACATTGCATCTACTTCACAAGAGTTTGGTGCCCTTTCCTGTGACTCAGTGTCACACGAGTTTCCAGTCAGTAGCTAAGATTAACTTCAAATAAGGGACATGTCATTCTCTTTTCTCAGAAACTTTTCATGAAATAAACATTAACAATTGCTCACTTTATTGAGTGTGAAGGTAAACATCATTTTCACTCACAGAATCCTACTTTGTCCACCAACTTTTCCATATATGAGGTATGTATGTTTATAAGTGTGTGGGTATATCTATTTTGTCTTAATACATTTTCATAAGCTATAATTTATCAAAGGGTGTAAACATATATGGATATGTTATAGTAGGATGCACTAAAGACTTCCTTTGGGAATTAATCAATTGTTTTGATTCCGTTTTATTGAACCTTAAGTTAAATGTAAATATAAAACCAGGCAGGGACTCCTCTACAGCTGTGGGTCTGACGAGTGTCAGAAATTACAGACGAGGTAAACAAACCGGACCCCGGGGAGGTTTGGGTGTAGCAAAGTGTCCGTCAGCTCGACAGCCTATATTTTTTATTTACTAAATAGCTGCCGTGTGTGGGGCTCAGCTCGGTTTACATTTGACACGGTTCATTCGCACTCAGCAGATTCACACAATTTTTTTATGCAATATATGATCGCAGTCTTATTGCCTTAACATAAGTAGAGTAGTCGATTCATGGTTATGATTCTGTTCACATTTGGAATCTACACTGCTGAAATAAGGCAGACATACCAAGTCCACATGGCCTCAGCAATCAAACATGAATGTGTCCTTATGGTATTCACACCTTTACTTAGAGCGGCCCGTGTTTGATCGAATGACTAAAGCTACAGTTCAATGCTTCAGTGCTCTTACTCTGCTGTGAAAGTGTCCTCAGTCATAATGAGAATCCTAATAAGTAGTTAGAATCAAGAGAGGATAGCTTTGGTTAAAAAAAAAAAGCCCATTTTGTGTGTTCTTACTGCTGTCCTTGTATTTTACAGCTCGTAAAGAACATGAAAAGGTCTTCAGGTTTCCTCTCATCTATTTAATTTCTCCCCAACCTTCGTGTAACTCCTTTTTTGCAGCATTGTGTGAACAAGTTTCCTGTGTCCCATTTACGTTGAACTGCAATTTATTCCATAACAAAATGTGCCGGGGACCCGATGAGCTGCAGTTCAAATTTCTCTGGCATATTAAATTTCCAAAACGACTTTTTATTATAATTTTTTTTTTTTTAATACGAATAAAAAGGCAAACAGAAGTGGTTTCTCAGTGTGTGAAGGCATCGCTGGGGTAAAGAGAATTGGCTCAACAGGTCTTTGAAAATTTTCTTCACAAACCCTCCAAAAGACAACCCTCCAAATATTGTTTTTTTCTTGCAGTGCTTTTTCACAATGCATCCGGAGTGTTGTAGCTGCTGACCCAACCAAGTCAAGAGAAAGGATAACTGCTCTTTAGCATTCAATTACTGAGATACAGATGAAGCGGTGAATCCATATTTCCGCCACCACGTGTGTGTTGAATGTTTTTCCTCTTCTAACATCCTTCAATCAAATGAATTAGTGCCGTGGAGGACTGATAACAAGGGGCTGAAGTAGAAGTAGAGTGACATAGAAACCATGCAAGCCAGTAGCTCTCCGAGTTTGAGTGCATTGCTTCATTGCAGAGGTGGGCGATTAGTTGTTTTCCAGAAGGGGGCCCACATGAAAACTATGATTACTGTGAAGGGCAGAGCCATAAGTTCAACTCCATTCTCCTCAATGGGGCCACATACAGCCCAACTTCATCATGAGACGAACTGGTGAAGTAGTGTCATAATAACATTTAAATTTAAACTTAAAGTTATTTTCTTTTTTTTTTTTGTGGCACAGTTTATTTGATGGTAATGTCAAGAAAACCAAAAACACTCTTAACCTTCTGGCTCGAAATACAGTGAAATGTCCAGAAACATTCCCTTATAACTGTTGCATTATGCATGTTTTTACAAACTCACTCTGACAGAATGGCTTTGAGGCTATCAATCATCTATATCTCAGCTCAGGTCTCAGTGTTAGACTATGTCTGCTACTCTTAAGAAATTAGTAAAAAAATTTTTTTAAATTAAATCTATGTTTTCTTTGAAACTTTCACAATTTACTCAATTTCACAAAATAATCTCAAAACTCTCAAAAATCCACACAGACAATGCCCAGGTCAGTTTTATATTTACATAATAATCATGTCAACAAAAAAATAAAAAACGACACCAAACTTTCAAATCCTCCCGGCAAAATATTTGAAATAAAATATGGTTTGAGAAGCATTTCAAAAACGACATATGCAAAAAAGTCATTGCTTTGGCTCATGCTGCCAGAACCTCGAAGCTGCGTGTCTATAACAGTCCCCGTGATGGACAGAATGTTAGGCGCGGGAAGTTGGCAGCCGCACCAGGTTGAAAGTTAATATTTCTCTGTCCCAGAGGGGGGGGGGGAAAGAGGCAGTAAGCACAACGTGGGATAAAGGAGATGAAAACAGAGAGACGAAAACCATCAGAGCCCCCACTCTTGCTGATGGGTCTCGGCTTTTGGCTGCTTTTCAGGTGAACCGTTCCAGCAATAAGCCGGCATTGATATGCAATGAAACCGAAGCTGACTGCTGCATGAAAATTTCAGGACCGCCTCCTGTTTTTAAGTGCTTGGAATACGCTGCACGGTCGATCAATGTGAAAAAAAAAAAACCTAAATAAATATCATGCTTTAAAACAAACAAACAAAAAGTTGCCATGGAAATTTCTAGGATGCCTTTCAATACCCAACATGTGAGTAATAGATTCAATTAAGTGTTTATCTGCTAAGATGTAGCCTGAATTGTCACTAATACTTAAGTAGATGACATTAAAGTCTTTGTGATTTGTTCTTCAAACTAACAGTGCTCTTTCTCTTGCCCCTAATTTACAACTGTTACGACAAGTGTAATTTAGGCTGCGGTCATAGCTGTCAAAGAATTCCAATTTCAAAAGTGGCAGTTGCTTATATGATGATAACGATATGTTGTGCAGCCCTAATGAGCTGTATTATAAAGTGTGCGCTGACAAACAGAGATGTTATTGGAAGAACAAGTATGAATGTAAAACGTTCATACTCGGCCGCATAGATAGTCCTAATAACAGTGGTGTCTTAAGTCAGTAGTTCCCAAACTTTTTATTGAAGACATTTTATGGACCCCCCCTCCTCAGTCTCTAACGTACCAAAATACTGCAGTAAAGCCAACTGTTGCCGGATACACCCACTCCGACAAACAAGCAAATCAGGATGCTTCCAAATTTAAAGCATTAAGCAGTTTCTGAGAACTGATCAACATTCTAGAAGGGATCTTTGTTTTCTTTAAAGGTTTTTGGAAGTTTAGATGGTTTTTTTCAGGTTTAACAGACTCGGACAAGTGTCTCCCATCCTTTGACTCCCATGAAAATACTATAAAATCTGAATACACATTTACAATGGTAGCGTCAGATTAAGAACTGAGGAGTTTGGTGACCGGATGTCTTTAGCTGTTTCATGATAGAAACTTGTTTTATTACTCAAAGCTAAAAAAAAACAACAACTAACAAAAGCAAAACACTGTGTGTTGTGCCTGATTAGCAGCTCACCCAATTACCATCATGCAACGCTGGGGCACCGATAAAAGGCTGCGGATACCGAGGAAGCGTGCGGCTGTCAGTACATTCACACTTCAAAGTTTTGCAATTTGTGTCTCTGTGTGTAGATGTCACCGCATCTTGGAGCATGAGTCTGAAAAAGAAAAAAAAAAAGAAAAGAAAAAAAAAAGAGTTGATGGACACAGAAAGAAAGGATGTAATAGATGGAGAGAGACAGATCAAGTGAAAAGACAAATGAGAGACAGAAGAGGAGTGAAAAATAGCAGAGGGCTTTGTGCCGTGACCCAAGTTTTCAAGTAAGATTCATCAGCCCCCACCCCCACCCACCCCCACCCTGCCTCCAAGATGAGCTGAATAGAAATGATTCCCACATCTGAACAAAAGGCCTCTTCCTAATCATCGCAATGATGCCACTGACAGCTGACTGACTGACAATGAGACAACGACACAGAACTCGGCGCACTCAGCGCAGCTCATGTCGGACCATTGTTAAGGTGGGTGGGGTGGGGGGGGGGGATTTCATTTATGTGCACACACACCGCTTTTTCCCGGCGCAGCGTGTCACTGACTCAAACAGTTTTTGACTCGTTGTAAAGTGAAATACCCACAATCAGGAATGCCATCTGATTGAAGGATGTGCAAAAAAAAAAAAACTAACAAGAAAACGGAAGAAAAGAATCAATTGTACGTTTTCTCATCTTTTTTTTTTTTATTTACATTTTTTTTTTTAGATGAATAATTTGGTGTCATTATGAGGCCTGCTGAGGGGAATGAGGTCTGATGGATGTTAAACTGTCATTTTGTTACTTATATACAACAGTTTTAAATACCAATTTTCAAAACAGGAGCTCCAGTTTTGTGGTTACCCCTTACCAGAACTGTATTTTTGCAATAAATCAAAAGATTGTAAAAACATGCAATAGGCAGAAGGTTTCTGGACTTTTCACGATAGTTAGCACCAGGATGTACAATTGAAATTGGCTTCGTGTTAAGATTGGAGTCATAAATTATGAAACTTTTTGGCACAAACAGACACACTCCTCGTACATACTCTGCACCACAACAAAGAGAAACGTTAAAGTTAAAATCTTAAGAATTTGAAAGCCACTAGTTCGGCTCACTCAAGATGATATTGATCTGTATGTGGTCCCTGAATTAAACCGACTTTGCCACCCCAGCTTTAGATCCACTAGGGATTTAAACTTGCGCAGGGTGTCATCTGTGGCCTAGTTGCAAAAAAAACAACAACTTGCAAGACAGTTCAATCCAGTCTGCATGTTTGAAAAGAAACGTTGACTTTTCCTCGATAAAAGTGACCACAATTCCTTACTTGTACCGTTTCAGTTTGGAGTGAGGTCGTGATTCCACACTGCGACCCAGAACTGAACAGCAGATGGCAATAATGTTTGATACACCAGTGAAAGAAGAAACACACCTAGACTGCAGTGAAACAAAGTGAACACTTAGAGTTGTTGATGTTTACAAGTTGTTATGTAATTTTTTTATTAACGCAGGAGACAAACGATTATATTTGACGCACATAGCATCAGAACAAAATTTAGTTTGATCTTTAATGAATATTTCTATCTTGTAAGTCGGTGCTGAGCAGATCCAACTAAACTGCGGCACCTATTCAAACACATTCCTTGTTCCGCAGAGGGTTTAATAAGTTGCAACAAATGATCTGCACACTATCAATTGCTTGCAGTAACACAGTGAGGATGAAGCTGCTACCTGTAGTGCACTTGTGCATGGAAAATCCCGCGTGCACAGACTTAATTGGTAACTAATAATAGCAAGCATGTTTCTCTTAAAACGTATCACAATAATGCAATTACACTTTATGATTCATAAACACAGTAAATGCCTGCGTTAGAACACGAAATTCTCTGTTGGAGGCTGAGGTGAAATGAAAAAGCAGGAAATAGAAGTCTCACAGCATATTAACCATCAGTAGGGAAGAGGCCATTAATAGAGGAATTCCCCTAAGGCTCACTTTTTTTTTTGGTACAGCCTATATAATTAGGTTACTTAGCAGTTAGCCTAATCTTATGAGCAGAGGCATTTTGTTCTGCTAAGCTTGAATCATCAGGTTTGCTAAAAGCTGCTCATTTATCAACATCTCGGATGTGAGTCTCCCTTGTGTTGTACGCGGCGGAGGGATATGAAATTAGAAAAAAAAAGTTTGACGCTAAAAGAAAGGCAATGAACGAAGTGTGCCGTAATTAAAGTTTCCGACGTCTGCATAACTATCGGCAACGCGCCGTACAGCATGCACTGATCATCACTCAGAATGACAATAATAAAGGTAAAACAGCCCAAAGAAAAGGTTTCAAATGATTTCCTGTTTAAGTGCAAGTCAACAACAAATGGATAAATTTATAGTCTACTTTTTTTTTGCAAATACGCAAACCAGTAAACATTCACAACTAATGATAAAATGACAAGATTGTGACAACCTCTTCTTTTGGATGACAACCTAACATCCCCCACCTACCTTTCTTCGCATCTGTCATCAGTCCGCTATCAAGCCATCCATCCAAAGAATAACTGAAGCGAGTAAATCAAGGAATAAAAAGACCTTTCACACATTCCCTTTTTTTAAAATCAGGTAACGCATCAAAGCATAGCTTGTTTCTTGGCCTAATTTCCATGACAATCAAAGGAAAAGGGTCATGATTGGGTCAATGCCAGCGTTACTTTTTGATTGCGTAGGTTTGATTATGCGAGGAGCCGATGTGAGAGAGACTCGGAGGGTGACAAAAAAGCTTCAGGAGTAGTAGTGATGACTGGATGTCGTGAGCTTTCAATAAAAAAACGAGGAGAGTTATCACATAGGACCTTGATTTTACCTGATAAAAAGCTTTACGTTTATGGTTTTGTTTTGGTTGTTGGGAGGAAAAAATAAATTAAAAAAAGAAGCTATGATGCTGCATCTACAATTTGCATGGTAATATGTCATTTATTGTTCTGTAAACCTGATGTATGTGCACCATCTCGGGAAAATAAACCTATCAAAAGTTGTTACTGTGCTCATTTTTCATTTTCAGCTATAAGCCCCTCAACAATTATTTGAATTAAAAAAAAAAAAACGACAACAACTCAAGCTGGTGGGACTACCTCAGTGAAGACTTCCACATAGTTGGAGGGGGGGGCAACTTCTGTACCCATAACTCTCCTTGAGACAAGCAGATACATGCAGATACATCATCTCGTCCAAAGCTTCCCCGCCCTTTGCCACAAACTGCAGCACAAACAAGCACATAAAAAGGCAAACTGTGTCTTATATTTCACTATTCTGGCGGGGGAAGCTGTTTGGCCAGACATTTGTTCATGAATATTTAGGTAGTAATGTTATGAATATGCATTAGGATGCCGAAGCAGCGCTATCAGCTCACAGATTTATGAGCAAGTGTAGGAGATAATGATAAAGGAGATAACCTGGCTACTATGATGAACAGAATGCATGCAGAAAAGCAGGAAAAACACTATGATAATTCATTTTTTTAACTTAAAAATCCACAAACTGGTCTAAAGCATACAGAAACTCTCAGTAATGTATTTAATTTGAATCTTGGAATAAATTTAACTTTGATATACGAGTTGTAGGGCTGCACGATATTAGGAGAATGTGATATCATATATTGTTGTTGAGCATTGCAGTAAATACAAAAACTTCAGAAGACAAAGACAACGTATTTACATTTTGATATTTGTTCCACCAAATAATGTAACAATAGCAATTAATGAAGAATAAGAAAGAAAAGAAAAAAAGTATACTCTGCAGAGAATGAATGCATAGTGCATGGAAACAGTTTATTGCAATGCAGTTAGATTTTTGTGCACATTTATGTGTTAATGATAAATTTGCAATATATTCCATTGTTAAAAGGTGGTGGGAATAAAATAAGTTCTTTTTTTGTTTTTGAAAATCTTCACATATAGCGTCTAAAGTGTTTCACATTTAAACTTATTTTAGAATTTTAATCTGTTTATTGCACTTAAAATATTTTATAGTCTAAAAATTGTCTTTTCAATAATTTCTCCTTCAATTTATTTTGATTCAAAATGATATATTATAAAATTAAAGGACGAAAAAAAGAATACCACAATGGGAAAATCCTTCCCCCTGACTTTTCCTGTTGCTACATCCCCCACTCCCCAAAACTCTCTCTGCCAGCACAAAGGGGACGCCCACCCCACTGCTCCAAAAGTTACCTGGAGCACTTTGAATTAGGATAAACAGAAAAAGCAGGCAGAGCGGAACTGTCACAGCAAAATAATCTGAAATGACATTTCTGTCATTTTCAGGGTGTGACTGTGAGATTTGTTTTTCCTCTGCCCCTGAGGTACGACGGGGAACGGAGTGTCACAATCTTTATTTTTTATTTAATTTTTTTTCTTCTATGGGTGCAATGCAGTACCTGCATGTGTGTATCCTATTTGTTGTCCATGTGTGGCGCCTCTTAAAGTGTGTCAGTGGCGATAAGACTCCATACTGCCCACCACATATCACAATCTCCCGCCCCGGGCGAAGGAACGCCCAGGAGCAGAAGAAGGAAAATGAGCGGAAAAAGAGAAAAGTGCACTCTGGAACATCCCCTGCAGGGAGGGAGGTGAAGATTGGCACGGACACCATGCTGGATCCTTCGGGATACAATTTCACTTTAAAGAGAAGCATTTGTTGTGTACAGTCATAATTTTCTCAGGGATGTCAAAGCATCGCTGATACTGGCAAATATATTAAATGCGTGACAGCTGAGCAAGGTGGGTCACCTCAAAATAAACAAAATGCTAATTCAACAAACGTTTGAAAGGCAAATCTTTGGCTGCCTTATCAACTCTCCTAATATTATATGCTTCATATTGAGGTTATGCATTTGGATACCCTCCATGGTGCACCAGTAAAAAAAAAAAAAAAAAAGGAATCACAGGAAAATATGTGACAGAGCTAATTAAACTCCTACCATTGCTGAGCAGGAGGGGGGGGGGGGGGAACTAAACTTAATTTCTCATGCATATGAGTCACTGTGATATTATTTTACTTAGCTTATGCAACCTTGTTAGAGGCAGCTGATATGACCCCTCCTCAAAAATGTCAGAGGAATTAAGATTTGACTTTCAAAACCCCCCCCGATCTTTCCAAAGAATGCTGATCAAACATGACAGGCATGCAAAATAACTTCTGCCGCGGAGGCACGGCGAGGAATTAGCTGAAGTGCCGAGTTCTCTCTCCGTTCCAATGTGTTTTTCATTATCGCGGTCTTGTTTCATATCAAGGGTGCTCGGGGTTGGACTTGTCTCTATCCAAGACCCCAGTCTTGATAATTAGGCTTCTACACATTCCCTCTACGATCTCCTGCTCATCCCACTTCGACTTGCTGTAAAAGGTATCCGGCACTGTCACCAGAAACTTGTAAATCTTTAAATGTGCCAGTTGTACCACCAGTTCTACATGCAGATATTGTTACTTCAAAAAGCACTCTTGAATATAATTACACAAGCTATATATAGTTTTGTTCACAAGGACATGCAATAGCATTGCATAGTTGACAATCATAGATGACGAGCAGTCTGTTGCCTGCATGCATTCATCCCAAAAATTGATTATCGCAAGGATATTCACGGTTTAGCAGGTTTGACTTTGCTTCCTGCAAGACCTTAAGAGAACAAATGAAAATGAAATAGTTCAATCATTCTCGTGGAAACAATACACTTAAACTCATAATTCCAACTGTTAATGAAGGATGTGTCAGAGAGCTTCATAGAGGCGCTAATGTGTCTGAATCTGTATTTAGCATGTCTTTAATACGTCTTCAATCCAAGACTCTATTATTTTAGTTGCATTGTTAAGGGTCCTACACACTGTATGATTTTTATAGTTTTCTAAGTTCACAGCAAGCCACACTGTAAGACAAACTCTAATAACCTTGAAGTTTGTTGTGTGTAGAAAACGCCAACGCAACAAAATTTTGCGAAGGGAGCTTGAGGTAAGTAATTGTAAAAATCGACGAGCATTTTACGTAAGAATTCAGTTCTGATCTTTCTTTTTCCAATACAAAACACTACATCTAAATGTCACAGGTCACAGCAGCAGTCACGATCACTCCAAATATCTGACACCTGATTGAAGTTTACTGCAGGTTGTCTTTGGTCACAAGACCACGACAACGGGTGTCCTTGAACCGGTCTCGCAGTGTGACGCAGGACCACCGATTTAGACCAAAGACCAAATATTTTGCCATGATTTTCTCACGATTGCTATCTTTCGTCTGCGATCATAAATTGCACAGTGTGTAGCCGCTTTTAGTAAGCTATGATCGGGAGCATTTATGCAGAAATGAAATCACTCCATAATATCGACTTCAAACACATCATTTAATCTGCAATTGGTCCTTATGGGTGAAGACAATGTTGTTTGTGAGGTTGGTTGACTGTTTCATCTTGTCGGCTAAATGATCCCAAATAGGAAATCGGACTTTCCTTACTGTTGACCGTCCTTGTTCTCAACTGCAATGAACACGCCAATTCACTCCTTGTGGCACGGTTGAGGTAATCCCAGCCCCAGCCCATGGCCTCAACTCAAACTCAACCCTTCACAGCTTCATTGTCGACTCGACCTTGAAGCTGCTTGAACCTGGTCCCTTGAGCTAACTTGGGTCAGGGATCTTGAATCCATTCCACCCCGACCACAAATTACACCTCATTACCATTTCACCTTTGTTGAAGTAGGCTGATGATAAATGAGATATTCTGATGGCTCTGTTATGGTGTGGTAGTCATATTTGCTGGCAGGGATTCAATGGTAAGGGCCACTGCGAATCAACTTAGTGCTATTTAAAGCGATCACCTTGATGGAACGGCTCTGTTTTGTTGAGATCTTCTTTTGAATGATGGTGCTTCCGTCAATAGGACGTGAAGAGTTACTGAACGGTTTAATGACACTGTAAATTATCTGAATGGGCATTAACACACAAACCCAATCTGGACCTGGACACCCGTGGCACAATCTGGACCAGTAAATCTGAAAACACTCTTCACCTTTAAAGTCAAAACATCAAATGAGGACATAACTTATAGAAGAAAGGCATCTATTCTTTTGCTTAAGTGCATCACGATGTGTATGCAGGTAGGAAAAGGTGAAAATAGCTTATCTACTTAAAAATAGTTACAGAAGATCCCCTCTTCATGCATCTTGGCCAGCTTCAATAAAACAAACGCAGACACACATTTATGTCTGTGGGCAATCACCCATCTAACCCAGGACTTTGATTTATACAAGGAGGCTTGAATTCATGGTAAAAACCTCACATTGAGGCGTTAGTGCCAGCCACTACACCATTATGACCCTAATTCTTCATCCTTAGGATTATATAATGTGTAATTATGTCAACTCAATTAAAAAAAAATTAAAATTGATGGGCTTAAGATTGTGCTCTGAATATTTTCATTACCACATCAGTTTCATACAGCAACAGATATGTTAAGTAATCATCAAAATGCTTGATGCAGTCCCACACGCTGAAATGAAGTCACCGTGTAAACATCTTCAAATCAATTAAACACATTTTTTTCGTGACAGAAAACAAGAGTGGTAAATGCACAGCTAAATAGACATGGAGGAGGAGAATACCTTCTAAGTGCAGTAAAATAATGTGTTTTTTACAGTAGCATTATATAGAATAAAAAAAAGAG
The DNA here is from genome assembly GCF_963383615.2 of Lipophrys pholis. NCBI lineage: Eukaryota > Metazoa > Chordata > Actinopteri > Blenniiformes > Blenniidae > Lipophrys > Lipophrys pholis. The sequence continues at coordinate 12,385,645 of NC_137644.1, read as the reverse complement.
ATGCATGCAGGAACATATCACAGTCAGCTCCTTAATGAGCTGAAGAGCACCCTGCCTCAACGTCCATTTTTGTTTCCTTCTCGAAGTTCATCACAAACCTGAACGCTCATCCCGCACTCTCGCTTGTGGCAACACAGTCGGCTCCCATTGAAGAATCAGCAGCGCTTACTACGGCGGCGGCATTTTTGCATAACAAAAGGGGAGAAAATGGGGAAGCAGGAAGATGGGAGAGGAGATGGGAGCGTGTCAAGTATGTAGCAGAAGTTCTCCTTTTTAATTCAGATGTGTGTGCATTCAAGTATGCATGTCCAAATGTGTGTACATTAGTAATAAAGCTCGGGGCGAGAGTTGGAGCACAGACAGTCAATGTGCTTTAATGGAGAGTATGTGCTCACTGCGGCACGGCATGAAATATAAATTATTCATAGGCTACAACACCACAACTATCATCAGGCCTTCACTATCATCATCAGCCGACGGTCAGCTGTTGCTTTAAGAAAAACGATTAAAAGCTAAATGGTAAATCATCCATGAAAGGGGGGGGGGGTCATGCTGCAGTGACCACCTCAGAGTAAAAAAAAAAAAAAGTTGTGAACAGAAGATGTGTTTGGAGTTAAGAATCAGTTGTTTACAGCTCCCCAAACTCATGCACACAATCCTCATGTCCCTCTTGTTATCCCTCTCTTTTCACACATTCCCACACACACACTCTTTCTGCAGTTCCCCTCCCTCCCTCCCTCCCTCCCTCCCTCCCTCCCTCCTGTCTCTGTCCCCTCCTGTTTTATTTTATGTGGTCAGCTGTATCCACTCTGTCCCCCTGTCCTTGCTTTCATTCCTCCTTCTCCCCGTCCCGATGTATGTCCCAACGCTTCTGCCCCCACAGTCGCTCTTTCTTGCTCCCACAACCCTTATTTCTGTCTCTATCTTCCAGTGGAGGAGGTGCCAGGGCTGCATAATTGGTATTCAAGCTCTGTCAGAGCCAATGCAGAGCCCTGTTAGCAGAATAAGAGAGGAAACATCCTTATCTGGATTTCCACGGTAAGCAGAGGGTTGGGAGGCTGGCTGGCTGGGGGTTTTCAGCTACCATTCCTGCTCATATTATTTATTTTTTTTATTTTCTCTGTGTGTGTGGGTGCGTGTGTGTGTGTGTGTGTGTGTGTATTGTTTTCCCCTCTTGTTGTCTCTCATCTTCTTCCTCCTGCTATCTGCACTAATTATTGGCTGGTTGTGTTGCAGACTCCGCATTGAAGGCATGCGCGCGCACACACGCGCACACATGCGCACACATGCAGGCATGTACGACAGAAGTGCACCCAATGACGAGTTTAGAATCATGCACAGCCTGCATATAGGCACACATGCACACAAGGGATGGAGCCCAGAGGAACACCTGCCTGCGTGCACACACTCACAGAGACATCACACTACCTCACTCGGGCCCCTGGCGCACAACTTCCCCCACATCTGCATCATCTACCACATGTATTCCACACACACACACACACACACACTATGTCCTCTCCTCTATCTCCTCTCGGTTCAAGAGGGCTACACTAAAAGACACATGTACTTGCACAGCACCATTATGGGCCTATTTTGAGGACATTGAGTAAATGTGCTCAGCTCCAACTACTGTCTCCTTGCACACTGTAAAATGTGACATTGGCTTGAATGAGAGTTAATTAATGGAGCTATGTGCGAATTAATTTTTTAAGCAGGGAAGTAGAATGAGCCTAAGTGGGGGAAAAAAAGAAAAAAGAACACAAAACCAGATAAACAGCCAGAGAGGATTTGAAAGCAATTTGACATTAAGCTGGCAAGAAAATCAGTATTGACAGGTTACAAGTTAACCTTAAATTAGAGTGATTTCTTTTTTGATTATGATGTTAAATAACACACTGATGAAAATACAGGCAGCGACCGTTATTACTGCATTGTTCAATTCAGCCTTGGCTCGAGTCTAATGACGTTTTTTTGTTTTGTTTTTTTTTCCTTATTGTAATAAGCACGACCATTTAGCCATCCAGACAATCAGAAACCTACAATAAGTGGATTTGTGTGAATTGATTTTTCTTTTTACACTGAATGGAGTACAAGATGCCCTTCAAGTTTTTATAATTAAAAAATGACATATTTTATAATTAGGCACTGCTTCATATTGGGAGTGCGTTGGATTTTATTGTTTTTTTGTACAAACCCCTAAATTATGTTGATTTCTCGGAGGGTATAATTTGAGAACTGAAGTATGAGCGTCAACAGAAATGTGGAAAATTCCCGAGAGAGTAAATTTCCCTAACAACCCACGGTACCTGTGACAAGAACAGAAAGGGCACGCGCGAAGGTGCTGAAACTACATTTTCCGATAAAAATATAAAACCTGCACCGCATACTCATCAGTTGTTAGTTTGTATTGACACCAGTCAAGTGTATTACAAAGTATTTTGATATGTGTTGTAAGATTTGCATTTTTATTTCCTTATTTGATTATGAATCGGGTTTCGCTGCTGTAAATACACTGGAGTAGCATATACGACCTGATGCTTGCATGTTAGTCACTTTGGAATGCAACAACGATGTGTTTTTGTAATATATCAGTAAAATGGTGTTTAAGTAAATAATATTGACAGATGTCACATGGAAATTGTGCAGGTTTTTTTTCCGCAAGTTATATATTCTTGTCTAGATTTGCTGTAATTAATCAATAATAGCATTATTAAGAAATACTATTTCTCAAGTACGTGCATTAATGCTGATGTCTTGTTCCCAGTTTGAGAGATGGCAGAGTTTTCTTTTTTCATTTATTTTCCCCCCTCGTGAATGTACCGTCGGCTCCAACCAGCCAACAACTCCGTTGCCAAGTTAGCAAGCTGTCGTCTGTGGAAAACCTCTGGTTGGTCGGAAAGTGCGTCATTCCGAAATGAATGAGCCGTTTAGATGACATGATCAATTATAATAAAAGAGCACAAACACAGGGAAGCTGGTGGCAGGATAATCACTATACTGACATGGGTTCCTGTAGGTACCAGGACTGCATATTAATGATTTAACACCATGTAAGTGGAGAATATAGGACATTTGAAATGTTACGTTAGGAACTCATCCTAACATCGACGTGAAATGTGATTCCGTGTTTGGTTGAAAAGATACTGTACACTAGAGCATTTAACTAATTCAACATAAAAAAAAGCTCATTTGCACAATAATTGAAGTGGCAATTTTCAGCTGCTTCCATGACTACCTTCATTTTTTTTTCACTGAGAGAATTGGCACAATTTAATAGGGAAAAAGATTGGGTAATATTTTCCTATTTTAAGGTAGTATCAACGCTTTGCAGCAATCATTCGGCTTATTCAGCATGCTTACTATCTCTAGTAATATCATTAAAATAAGCATGGCCATTTCCACATCTTTATTTACAGCTTCATAAATGCTGATTAAATCTCAACACAAACAAGAGGAGAAATGAAACGATCAGAGCGGTGAAGGGAAAGCCAAATCCGTCCTGGATGAATCGAGTGGTGGAAACAAACCGCAGAGAGATTGGAACTACAGACCAATTTGGATGATATACTTATTTTTTCTCTTTAGCGCTGGCGCAGGTTACCAGCACAGCCAATCGCCGTCTGCCGTTACCTGAGTTGCCATGGTAACCCTCCCCCAAAAAGAATTTATTTCAGGAAGCAACCCATCGGCAACAACCTGTGACTCTCTCTCTTTCTCTGTCTGTCTCTCTCCCTCTCTCTCCAATTTTCCTCCTCCGTCAATCTGCTGTTTCACTGATTCATGCACTCTCTCTTTCTGTTTTATCGGCGTCTCTCCCCCCGTCTACTTCATCTATCGACAAATGGTGTCCTTTCTTTCATTTCCCTCACTTTTCTACAGTCCCTACACTTTTATCCGTCTGTCCCTTTTCCGCCTCATTTGCTGTCACAGTCTGTCCATATTCAGTCACTGGGTTACTTCACTTGCAGCGACAACCGGAGGAAATGGCGCACCGGGCTCCTTCACTACGCTTTTATCTGCACTCATGGCCACAGCTGAATGTGTGTGTAGGTCTGTGTGTGTCTGTATGCACTTTTTTCGTGCATTAGAAAGTGCTTGAGTGTGTTGTGCATGAAGAAGAGCCTGCATACGTAACTATTTGTGCCAATTATGTCATTAGAGACTGACAGATTTCCACTATTACTGCTATGGCTGTAGGCACAAGCAGGAACCCCAGCAGTTGTGCGCACGCGCGCACGCACACGCGCACACACACACACACACACACACACACACACACACACACACACACACACACACACACACACACACACACACACACACACACACACACACACACACAGCGACCAGTTCAAGTCCATCAATTAAGGAGGCAATTTGCTCAAGTGGTTCCACCTGGGTCAAAAGGCAGGTGGGCGGCTCTCCTCTGTTTACCTATCAGACACTATTAGGGCTGAGATGTCACTGGTTTTACTTCTGCCCTTCGTTCATGATGTCAGCTGTGCTTGTTTTTGTCTGTCTGCCTGTCAGAAGGGCTGCATTACAAGGGGTTAGTGCGCCTGTGTGTGTGCGCGCGTCTGAGTGAGAGGTTATGTCAAGCCGTTAGATGATAACTGGAATGTACAGTATCTGTCATTGTCTGGCAACCAAATGACAGATGATGGTAACGTTTCGCGGAAGTGGCGTGTGTATGTATATATATTTATTTATCTGTGTACATGTTATGTGTCACTTTATCAAGCTGCTGACTTGTGGAAGAAGTAGCAGATGCTTTTTTTTCTGTTCACACATCTTCGTCTTGGACAAGATTGCACGTGTGTGTGTGTGTGTGTGTGTGTTGCTACTTTTGAGAGTTGTTTATTGTGGACTGTGTGGCCTTTGCCACTATATTTTATTTCATCTCCTCTTCCGTGTGTGTGTGTGTGTGTGTGTGTGTGTGTGTGTGTGTGTGTGTGTGTCCGACCCTTTGTGATAGTATGTGCGTCCATCTATACTTGCTTGCAGCATCTATTGACTATCTTGAAGAATGGCATGTGTTCAGAATGTATGATTACACACACACACACACACACACACACACAGTCTGTTTGATAAATTAGACTTGGAGCAACAGGAATTTGCTTTGCAATGTACGAAAGCAAACAGGAGATAGTGCATACAGTCTGTCAGGCTCTGGCGTATATTTGCAGGAGTGTGTTTGTGTGCAAATTCATATGCCCGCATTTGTATTTGTCGCTACGACTCTGAGCTTTAACTTAACATGCGCAGATGCCCGTGGCCCCGACGTTTATCTGCAAGAAATAGAGTTTGTGTGTTTACATGCCAGCCTCATTGTGCAGATGCGCTCCGAGGCACGGCAGCGAGCGTTCGCAGTAGGTAAATCTTACCAACAGGACCTACATGTCAATGCTTCCTCTCCCCGCCGTTTGATTTAGGCAAGGGCATTCTGTTTCCTGCATCCCACAAGCCCTATTTCCTTTCTCATTGGATGTGGTATTATCCTTGGGCTTATGTGGTAGAGCACAAGATATAATTTATTGTCTGTTCAGCAAGGCAAATGTGCAAACCTGGCATATTTCATTTGCTGAACATATCATTATTAAAATATTATTTCTTTTTTTTTTTCCACCTTTTTTTTTTTGTGCTGTTTCACGCTGTATGCTGAAACGCTATCTGAGGTACATCTGATTCATCCTCTCACTGTGAATTTCTGGGCGATAATAACCTCTGAAATAAAGAATATTGAAGGCCGTGCACACTCCGCCTTAGAGGAGGCCAGCCAAGTCGGTGTTATGAAAGGAAAAAGATGAGTGGTTAAGTCAGACACATCAATGCACATCAATGCATACCAAATAGAAAAATGTGCACTGCCTCGCCGATGATGAAACACTTGGTTTGGGAAAGCAGTGACCCTCCCGCCCCACTATGCATACTTCCATTTGAGCTCTGATGCACTGGCTACCACAGCCAGTGCTGCTATAGCACCGAAAGCAGCGATTTCCACTTCTTACCGCGTGAATTATTGTACACATAGCATATATGTCTAATTCTAAATGAAGAATGTGGTTTTGAAAATTTCCAAGTGGTGGCACTGTAAAGAAACAAAATACAATGGAAGAAAGCTCTCTGTATTCATGAGTTTGGTTTTAACAGTCCCTGCAGGTACAATAATGAAGTTCCTATCCCCCATGTGGAATGGACCGCAATGATTATGATGAAGCAGAATCGCTCAGTGTTTCTTTTCTTTTTTTTTCCTTTCACCCACCCTGCTGTTGTATCGACAAAGCTGTAAACATAAGCATAAAACTATATGTGCCAACAATGCAACTGTAAAAACAGGGGCTATTAGCAGATGCAGAGAGAGAAAGGACGTAACCCCTCTCTTCAATATTCTAAGTCTGCAGCAGGAATAGATGTAGACATTTAAATGCTCTGGCTATGACCCTGTGTCATGTTTATTATATCACTGTGAGTAAGTGTGCTTGTCCTCTCCACACCTGGAGAGGGTAAGTAAATGGTTAAAAAATTTTAAGAAAATGTATTTTTTTAAACAAATTTCTTAATAGCAGACATAACACAACACTAACACTCAAGCTCAGATATCAGTGATGCTGCCATAAAAGATAGCTCCTTCAATACAAGCAAACTCGCCCTAAAGACATGCTGTCAGCCTGAGTTTGTAAAGCTATATAATGCAACAGCTTTAGGAGAAGTATTTTGGACATTTCACTGTATTTTGCACCAGAAGATATCATTCAATTTGGCTTTAGGTTGAGGAGTAATTTCCCATTTTAATTGTTTGGTTTTTGGCAAAAATATAGACATTTTCAACACATACACTCTCGGCAAAAGTTTCAATGTAACGTTTAACATGTCACTATTTTTGGAGTGCTGGATATTCCTTTGTCCGGTGAAAGAGACGTGTCACTAAGCACTGGACATGACAACACTATATTTCAAGTACAATCTTTGACTAATCTGAAGTCTGCTTTAGCATAACTGTGAAGGTTATTTTCTGAAATAGTTTTCATTGTGCTACGCGTACTGTGTAATGCACAAGCCATCACATCTGTTTGGCAGCGATAGCGAGCTCCTTCGGCATTCGAGCGACTTCGCAACTTCGCACAAGACAAAAGGGGCTCCAATGAGTAAACAAGCTCAAACATGCCACCATTTGAATAATGTTATTCAAGCAACCTGTTGGATTACAATTTGACAGTGTAATGCTTGCCAGCTACATCAATTATGTCAATGATGATCACCATAAGAGCAGCAAACCTGATGAGTTATCTTGCTCTGTTGCATGACTAACACCCATGTCAGCACCTTTCCCCTCTGCACGCCGTAATAGCATTAGCAGATAAATGAGTGGCGCTGCTTGTTATGACCCATAATGATATGGCCCGTCCTTTACAGTGAGCTAAACCCATTTTCTTTTTATGGCATTAGATCGAGAATAGGAATTGGAACCCCACAAGCAATCTATTCAAGGGTGCAAAAAGCTAAGGGGATGTGACGTGCCAATGTTTTTTAGTGATTTTCATTATGTGTCATTCTATTCTAATTCATTTTCAATTGGACCAAAAGAGCTGCCACCATAAGCGGTACAAAAGGCAGGAACGAACGAAGGAGGATCTTGTTTAGCTGCAAGACATCCCGAGAAAGAAAATAATGATCTTTATGAAATTGCTTTAGACACAATCTGACAGCCGAGACAAAGCAAGTGGCTGGCCTTGTTCAAATCGATAAAGCCTCCATTAGTTTTCTAAAGAGTAACACGCAATTTGTTTTGGTGGAACAGCATAGCATCGGTAATATTCTGGTTCTCTGACACAAAAAGCTAATGCACTATAGCCAAGCCAGCATCAGATTAAACTACATTTCGCTCGGGTGGAAAGAGAAGGAGCGGTTCGAACGCGCTGGATCCATAAAGCATGACCAAGCCTGTTATCACAGACACCACATTTGTGTCACAATGGCCTCAAGGACCATGCTTTGGTGAAGAGAGAAAAACCTTGTTTCTAAATCTATTCAAATGACGGTGATCTCATGCACACAGAAGATCAAACTTCTTAAGTAGGTATCGATCAGCTAGATGAACAGAGACACAAAGATTGATTGAACGTCGGAATGACCTCATCTCCACCTTTGACACAGCGGGAAAGCACAAATTGAAAGTGCGGAAGGGTAAGCACACTTCTCACCCATCATTTCCTCAAGAATGTGTGGATGTATCGCACTCAAGCACCCTGGTGGTCACAGAATCAATAGCCTAAAGAGTCAGCCTCGGAATAAAATGAACAGCGAGCTCGGCCCAGTTCCCTAAATCAGCACTCTTTGAGCTTGTATATCTTGATGAATCCACTATGAGCTTGGTTTGGATCATCCAAGGGGAGGTACAAGCTTCTCTTTGAGAGATGGTCATGATGGACATGTTGCCAGTGTTGCAAGAATGGGCCCAAAGGAATCCGCCCTTCCATGGAGAAAAACGCTGATCTGAGAGGATCTTTCTTCCACCAGCTGACAGGCCGATAGACAAATGGCTCTGCTAGTCTCTAACCTCTCAAACTACTGGCCCTCCTTCTTCTTGTCCTGCTACTCAGAGCACGAGTCTTCTGCCAACTGCTCCTCCTCCTTTATTCAGTCTTGTATATGTGTGCGCACACGCTCCCGCATGACTAATTCATAGAGCAGAGTTTTATCAGATCTCAGTGACCAGAACACATTCCCTGGCAACTGGATGAGGTTTTAATTAAAGATACAGCTGCAGTCTCCCCTACCAAAAAAAAAAAAAAAAAAAAAGTCACTCTGCACTTTCTGTAGATTCCCATGTCTTAGATTCAGGAACCGCACAATCTAGTAATCTGTGCTAGCTTGCTGATCTGTGCCACAATTTACTGCATGTATTACACATTTTATCACCGGCATCTGTATTACATGAATGTGCCTGAGGATGTAAGACGTAGCACTGCATGTCCTTGGTGATCCAAGGTTTTTTACGAAGTAGCTCAAATCTATGTCTTCAAGCTTGGATTGGTAGGGCCTGGGGGAGTTTTACACGGCACGTCATGGGTGGTAGGGCAGGAATGAAGTGTGTAAGGCCGGTGTCTTTCTGACATCACTATTTCTAAGGCCAGCCACTGAGTCTCTCCACTAAAAGCTGGAACCCAGAGAGGATCCTCACAGCCAGCGTTTCATTAGAGTCCAACTCCAACTACTGCTTTTTTTTTTTTTTTTTTTTTTTTTATTGTCCCACAGCACTGCCAAAGCCCAATCAATAGGACTTTAGGAAAACTGGGTGCAATAGTGCACAGTTTTTACTGTCCCACAATCAATAGGAACTGTGAAAAACAGTGCCATGGGCAAATATTGAAGATTTCTCTCCCTCTGTCTCTCTCTCTCTCGCTCTCTCTCACACACACACACACACACACACACACACACACACACACACACACACACACACACACACACACACACACACACACACACACACACACACACACACACACAGGACACAAGGGGGTTGTTTAGACCTGACTTAGATTACCTTGAATAACCATTGCAGGTTTCTACTGCAACTGTGATTGATTCATCGAAGTGAATTAATTAACAACCCCTTTAACTAATGAATCAATTAAGCAACTGATTAATGTGCATTGCCCCTATGGATTACAGCTGATACTGACCATTAAAGATAAATTGTGCTCAATTTAAAGCACTTTACAGCAGATTACATGCAGGGGAATGCTCTGTCTAAATATGTGTATCGTCAGTATGAAGGATTTGAAATCACTGAGATTTGCAGAGTAAAACATGGTGATTGTGACATTGCTTCTGTATGTTAAAGGAGTATTACTGCAGCATTAGATGCATGCATATTATCTTTATCTTTCTTGAGCCTACAGCTGTGCTTGAGGGCTAAGTTCTCTAAAATCCCTCCTTTCTGGAGATTAATAATAGATGCTCCAAGATGAAGAAATACTTAATGCCTACACCTCTGCTGCTGCATATTCAAGTCAGAACTCAGGCTGCAGTTCACTCTGACCCTGACTATAATTAAACAATCCACATGTTTCAGATGCAGGTGATGGCTGGCAAACAAATAGGCATTTTAAAGACGGCCCCTGAAGTGCATTCAGCATTCTGCAAATGTAGCACAAACCAAATTAATATTCTGATGGAAAAATGAAACACGGCATTCACAGATGGCACAATGAAATCGAATGGAAATCACTGCAGCCAGAGCAGCAAAAGAAAAAAGAAAGAAATACAGGAAAACAAAATAGTATACCATAAGAAAGTGTCAATACAAACAACAGTTGTGAAGCAGCGCTTCAGCATCTCAGAGACCAACCATCTGTTTGACAACTCTGGTGCACAAAACCAATTATTGTGTGAAATATCAGTCGTATGCAGAGGGAGATTTGTGATAATTTTGCATCGCATCCAAATGCTGCAATCAAGGGCGTTTTTGATTTTTTTTTTTGCGCTCAGTGACTCCAGCGTTGAGCTTAGGGACCTTTTAAAGGAGAATTGCCCCTGATGACCTCTCTGGTGAGTGGCATGCTGGGAGTTTTCGCTCCCATGCGAGCTGCACAGCGGCTGTGACTGTATGGGTATGAAATAACTGACAAACTCCAGGAAAGGCATACGACCTTCACCAGCACGGGTAGATTTTGTTCATTTTTGACACATTTTTTTGTTTTATATTTTAACAAAAACAATAGATAAATCAGCACTGGGAGCCTGTAAGAATCTCAAGCCAAAACTGCAGCGTCAGAGTAACAGAATGTGGGCAAATTAGCTGACTGAACATGGAGGTTATAGCAGGCTTGAGTGTGTGCTGCCAACCGCCTTTTGTCTGAGACCATGCCGCCACACCTCCCTTGATTTCTTGTTTGTGCCATTTGTCTGAAGAATTGTTTGTCAGCCCTCCAGTGAGCGAGTTTATCTCGGATAAAAAGCTGGATTCGGCTCCTACATACAAGACATTTAGACCTTATGATTGTTATGGTTGCTCTTTATTTGGCTATAATTTTGATTCTTGTCCGGGTTTATTCTACATAAACTTTGCATTCATGAAAACAATGTGCAAGTTACTGGAAGGGGATCTGTCTACTCCTATGGTCCCCTCTTGTGCCAACTCTTTTTTTACTGCAGGGGGAATAAAATCTATCTCCCTCCTGCAGGGATTAACACAACCTCATCAGCAGAAACCAGTCTTCTGAGGCCACATGTATACTCTCACACCAAGTAGATCTTTTAGGTTGATGTTGGATTTTCTACAGAATTTAACATAAAAAAATCTTGGTTGTTTAGTTATCATTTCAATTTGTTTTTCTTATGTAGTGACTTCAAACCAAAGAAATGTCACTGAAAGGCTGAAGTTGGGATTATAGCGCAGCTGACTCGTTCCACAGAAACAACTCCACTTGCATTCTTTCCAGTGTCCAGGTTTATTTTTAATCACCAGGCAGAAAAGCAGGGTGTAGGCAGTGTAGGAGCCAAATGTTGGTTGTTGGTATACCCATTGGGTGGCGTTGTGTATAAAAAGGAAGACTTCCTGTCATGGGCAGGTGAATGCTGACCCGGAAGTGCATACAGGTTTTGACAGTTGTAATCATTAATGGAAAGGCTCGTTGATGTATTTTCAATTTGGGCACAATAAAGGATTGTTTGAGGCAAGAAGAAGTGGATTATGGCCATCCCTTGAACATCGCGCAGCGGCCGGAGCGGTAAGGCAGAGGACCAAACAGTGCATCAGCCACAACTAAACTGGGGTTGGTGTTCCCTATGTAGCCGGTATAGGACCGGCTCCTTTAACTGGCAGGACAAAACTTAATCTTTGTAATCAAGGTTTAAATCACACTCTGAATTACAATAATATGGTCAACAAAAACACACAAACCCAAACTCACCCCGTCTCCTCATCTGCCGCTGCCACACCGGTGAATATCAGCCCATTCAACCAATCTACTCTGGCAACACCCACGTGACAAACCATAAGTGACGTCAGCAAAAAACTAACAAAAACATTTGCAGGATACAAAACCTACACCATACATTTACTTTACATTCAGTTGAAAAGAATGTAATATGAATTTTACTTTTTAAAGTATATCTATTTTTATTATTCATTGTGACAACATACATTCAATAAAACTGGGTAAAATATAGTTGAGGTGCATTCAAGACGATCATCTACTCAGTAAATGGTGCAACAGAGCAGATCCATTACAAATTAACATAATATCCAGGTTTATTGAGGTTTGTGTTACTGTGGGTATCCACTTTCTGGAGTGCTCACATGAGGTGCCCGTCTTTTTCCAGTTGATGTCTTCGGACTTGACGGGGCTTCCCTTCTCCACAGGCCACGAACGTGCATGACACCAAGCGTCTGCCACTGCTTGACCCTAATCTGCCCCGAAGCTCCTCTGAGCGGAGCTTCTACACCACAGAATGTCATTCTGAGCCACGTCTTTTTTTCTAAAGGGGATCCCCCTGACCTTGCCTCTAGCTGTGGTTTCAAAAAAAGAAGAAGAAAAACAATGATTCTGGTGGCCTGATGTCAGGCGCCTCGCATGTATGCACATATATGTCACGTTGGCCCATTATGGCTCACCCTGTGGTTTTACCTGGAGATCGATAACTGCAGTTGTTAAGCAGACTGGTGGTCTGTTTCAGGGAAGGTGAGGGGGCCACTTGGGTGAGCAGACAGGGGTTTTGTAAACAGCATAGCAATTTTGCTCGCCATTATAACAGCGAAACTGAAACCTTTGTGTTTTCAGGATCTTTTTTTTTTTTTTTTTGGATGCCATATCATACAAATACAACAAATTTCGCTAAACAACAACCAAAAATAATAAATTGTAGCAATCGTATGCTCTTTTAATCCCAGATTATTAGATTCTCAGATGGCTTAGCACCCTGAAAAACATGGAACAGGCACAAATGAATCTTTCAAGATTATTCAATTTATCTGTTTTTTAGCTGTGAGTCTTCAGTTTCCTCATGATTTGCATGTTTAGCTGACAATGTGCTCATTAAGAGGGAAGTACTGGACTATCTGAAAATGTTGATAGTAAATCTGGCTTGATGCCAATTTTCTTATGAATCCATTACGTTATTGCTGCACTAATTGAGATCTCCACACCAGTGATCATTTAGACTGATGCTCTTATTAGCCGTATATCTAACCCACAGCATGGCTCCAATTCACACCTCATGTTGGTCACTGCATTATGACCAGTGAAATGTCAGGATGCAAGTGAAGATTTTGTCCACAAGGTTGATGCGATAGAAGCAGAAAGCTTTAGATGACAAAGACCAAATTGTGATCCTTATAGAATTATCTTACCATATCATAAAAGAACAATGTAAATATCTGTCACAAGTGGTCCAAGAGAGGAAAAACTGTAAACTGGTCAAATGTCTGTGTGGCCTGATAAAACAGTTGCTGGTTCTGGTAGAGAGGTGTCAGACTGCATCATGCATTGCACATTGAAGCACACGTCGAAGCTGATGGAAGACCTGCAGAATATCAGGCAGGGGGTTATAATTTTATGGCTGATTGGGGAATCTCAGTTCTTGAATGACTGTGTTTATTTTTACTAAACTGGCCATCTCGTGAAAGTTTGGATTTCATACCAAGCACTATTCCATGAACCTGTCAGGTTCTCTATTGCCATGTGACAAATATCTCGGCCAATGAAGAGCAAAATGGGATTTGCTCCATTGCCTGAATTATTGAAGTGGACAGTGTGAGAAATTTATGGCACCGAATCCATCCACAATCTCGATGCATAATGTTTAAATAGGTTTCCTTTCCCAATCCACCCTTTCAGCATCCTCATTTCTCAGTGCACACAAACCCCATGTCACATTATCCGAGAGGGCTGATGCAATGTGGTGTACAACACCACCCCCTTCCCCAAAAAAAGCACTTTCGTATTTCACGCTTTTGTATGTTCGTAGAGTGTGCCGTTGTCTAATGGCCTGCCAGAGGGGTGACATTTTGTTTCTCCACGAGCATTCCCATCACCACAATCACCATCCTAGATCTGCAGCGAGCTGCTACTCCCACATTCACCGGTGTGGAAATAACTCTACCTTTGACAGGCAACCTTCAGATAACATACCACCTGCATATGCATCTGTACCACCAGCTGTAGCGCACACACACACACACACACACACACACACACACACACACACACACACACACACACACACACACACACACACACACACACACACACAGAAACACAGCAAAGGCAATCAGTCTCTGATATGATAAAGAAAAAACTGATTTCTTGTCTATCCACTTTCACTTCAGTGCAAATTTGCACTTTTGCACATTCGAGTTGGTTCTGCCGGACATCTCTGAAGTTCCTAATGCCTGTGAAAGAAGATGTGAGACAAGACTAAAAGGGGTCTGCTCTTTTTTAGGCCCCCTTGTGCATGTCTTTCATTATCCTCACTCCCAAAAGGCTGCCACTAATGCAGTCCTTTGAATTCATTTTATCAGTTCTTATTATTAGGCCTTACAGCCGGCTTTGACCTTGGTCATTCTAGTAGACCGAATTGAGCATATTATCAACCATCCCGTGTGGGACTCAATCATCTTCCACCAATTTTTGGGGGGCAGATTTCAATATGAATCTTATGAACTGTAATAGAACATCAATTGGAGTGACCAGTAACTCCATCTCACAAAATGTGAAAAGCCATTCGGTGTCAAGTTAGAAAGCAAAAAAATGCAGGCTTAGGAGAAAATCACCTCAGTGTAAAAGCACAACATGATACAGACAAACAACTCAGCGGTGAAGGTCAAAAATATTGCCTTGCCAGTCAACAAGCTCGACAATGCTGATCTAATGACTGTCTCTCGCATTAACACAGCCATGAGCAGCGCTTTTTTCTCCTGTTAGGTGACCACACAATCCTCTTTTTGACCTCTGTGAAAAAAGCTAGTATGCCACAGTAAATTAACACTCCAAAGGAAGGCTCCGGGACAAATGCCAGTGCAAAGTTCTCAACTCTCCTTGTCTCACATTTTGGCTGATGGACCAGGTTTCCTTCTTACTCTCAGCATGGTCCGGGCATCCTCCTTCCCTGTGGTAGCCGTGGACTCACCACAGTGAGGAGAGTGTTTGCCACTACTTGACCTGAATATCTGGCTAGTGCTGGAGGCACAGAAAGGGGATGGCAAGCCAGTCCAAGCCATGCCTTTCAAAAATGTCCACAAAGGGAGCCCATGACAGTTTCTAAGTGCCAAACAGACTGCACTCGCTGCAGGGCATACATGTATAAAGAGGGTATTAAGCACATTTTTTTTGTGTGTGCCAGCTTCATGCAGTACAGTAAATCCCTTGTGATACATCTTTTGACTTAAATAAGGAGTTGTGAGCAGTAAGTGTACTGAAGCTCTGCATGGGTTGTGGATTGTATATATGATGCTTGCTGCACTGGAGGTGGAATTAACTGGTTGTGAGAAATAATCCCCTGCACTAAAACATCAGTTAAGTTATGACTCATTAATCCACCTGCCACACACAATTGAACGTTTGCAAATGAAACTCAATTAATCCCCCCCCCCCCCCCCCCCCCCCCCAAAAAAAAAGCTGAGACAGTGCGCGTGGCAGACGCAGCCACGGTGTCCGCGGGGCTGCGTCGCGCACAGACCGCCACGACGCAGCGGACAAACAGCGGAATAAAGCGACTCGGGATGCGTGAACGGTGCGTGGAGGGTGGTCGGCGTTTGAAACATAACTGCTCGAACACGAAAGGGTCATGCAAACACAATAGAGGACGAACGGAGCGGTATTAGAGCCGCTTGACCTCGTTACCCTAAAGCAAGACTCTAGTGCCATCTATTGAAAAACGTTTACAACAAATCAGCTTCCCTACACAAACACAGAGCTGCTGCTTTTAGTGGTACTTCTTTTTTTTCTTCTTCCTGGATTCATTGTACATCATGTCTCTTTCATGATATTGACATAATATCGATTATTCTATCATCAAGCAGGTGACTTGTTGATGTGGAGACAAGTAGGTGGGGAAAATTAAAGATGGGCTACGTTGCTTAATATAAATAAATCATTTAATTCCGATTTTGTGTCGTTTTGGTCTGTATTATTTATATTTGATTGCTACAGCTACACTCCGCATTGGAGTTATTGCTGCGGGGAAACTTCATCTAAACTACATGTCAGGCGGTGGCGCATTAAAAAAAAACATGAAGGTTGGGGGGGGCGGGTAATCGGTGGAGTTTCGGACTGATTTACCTTCTTTGAGCAGGCGGGAGTGAATGAGGAGAATGAGAAAGCAGCAGATCGCCGCTCCGGTCAGAGCCCACGCAACTCTAAGTAGCTGCATCCTGGCGTAGGAAGGTTCGTGGCGGACCGAGACAGCCGTGCAGAGAGAGAGAGAGAGAGACGCTCCACCTCAGCTCACAGACACGCACTGACTCATATTCTGCCGGCCATGTAATGCAACATTCATCCGATTCACGTAAAAAATTAAAAATAAAAAAAAATCCCCACTTGTTAGTCCGATGAAAACGAATCCGTAGCAAACAACAAAATATGCGCGCTCACTTGGTGCGTCAGAGTGGCTCCAATAAAAAAAAAATCTAAATAAAGAGGGGCGATTAACCCCCAATAATAGTCTGAAAGGCTGGCATGCTTCCTTAAAACACTTTTTGTTTTCTTCTGGAGTCGCTCGTCGGCTTCACCGGAGCCTCACTGGCGACAGGTTCTGTAAAGCGGGCTGCGCCCCTCGGCGGGTCTCCGTCCTCCGGTGCGCACGGCTGGCTCTCCAACGGCGATGCGGCGCGCAGACGATGATCACCGCTCTCCGCTGCATGTTACGCACATCTCTCTCCCACTGCTGGAGAGGCTGAGGCGAGCACTGCCAGCCAAGTCGCCTTTGCAGACTCTCTCTCTCTCGCGCGCTCTCTCTCTCTCTCTCTCCCTCTCGCTCTCCCTCGCTCTCCTTCGTGGCTTCCCTCCCTCTTGTGTTTTACTCTCGATTCAGTCCAATGCAACTCTTTGTCATTTACGCACGACAAACAGCAGTGCACTTCATAAACTATGCATCCATGAGAAGATGTGCCTGCTCCTCTTCATCTGGGCTCAGCCTCTGGAACTACCCCCCTCCCAAAATAAATAAATAAATTAAAAAAAATAAAAAAGCATAAATAAATAAAATAAAAGAACCAGAGAGCACACAGTGGTCGGCAATTTCCCTTCCCCTTCAAGGCAAAATCAGCAAAAGCCTAGCTGCGGGGATTCTGTCATTTCCACTTTATTCTCCATTTATAGATCTGATCATCTCTGAAGATCAAAAAGTGTGGCAGGCAGGATCTCTCTCTCTCTCTCTCTCTCTCTCTCTCTCTCTCTCTCTCTCTCTCTCTCTCTCTCTCTCTCTCTCTCTCTCTCTCTGTGTGTGTGTTCCTCAGTCCCCCCTTCTGCTTAGCTTCAGGTTACGTCACAACTCCCCCAAATATTCTCCTCCAGCTACAAAAACACCAGATAGAGCTGCTGCAAAAGAATGTTTCCACTTGTGCATGAAAGTGAGTCAAGCGTGGGCTGCAGGTGATCATCATATGGCCAACTAAAAGAAATTAGCTTTTGAAATGTCTTTTTTTCTTCTTCTTTTTCTGCTATAAAATCTTTAATGACATCATAAAAATGTTGAAGAAGTGCTGAATTTAGGTGAATGTGCTTTGACTTTAACTTACATATGGATGCAGAGAGAGCGAGAGAGAGACTGAGAGAGAGAGAGAGAGGAATAAATTCTACACCTCTATATTAGCCAAGCCTCTTGGTTATTGAAACAAGCAATATGCTTTTGGTTAGCCTAGCCCGCGGCTCTTCTCCACGAATATTCAACACCCCCTGAAACCTATTACAACTGTGGTCTAAAATTTCATCACATTATGAATATGAAGAATTGATGCCGCTGCAAATTCTTTAAAAGCCTTTTCTCCTCTGTATGTTTAAAAGGATATCAGAATCCAGTGAGTGAATGCAATCCAAATGAGAGAGGAACACGATTGAATGTGCGAAACAATAGCACGTGTAATCCTCTACAAAACCCCCATACACGCCAGATGAACATCGAGCACAGCCAGTGTCTTTCTTTCATGTGTTTCATATGCAGTGACACACACATGTAAGTGTGACTTTGCAGGGGATAGAAATTTAGATGAAATTTTCTTTAATATTTCAAGAACTTATTTTGGAGGGGAAAAAAAACACTTGTATTTTAGGTTGATTGGTGACTAAATTGATCATATGTGTTAATCAGGACGCATGGATTGGCCAGTTTGCGCACAATAATCCATATGGCAGCTCAAGTTATCACGCCATTTGAATGCTGCATTGGCTCCTTGGGGCTCTTGTGAGCATTATTTCTGCTTCTGCGTATTCCTAATTGAATCACAATGACATGGCTGGATGGGTGACGGTGCCACTCAAACCAGAAAACTGTCATTGCAGTGTCAATAACGTTGGCCCCTGCAGCTGTAAGGACTAATTAGCTGATAACCGTCTCCATTGGGTGGATAGTACGCCAAACTGTGTGTGTGCGCGCACGTGCGCGATACCTCCCAGCTACTCCTCTGTAGCTGTGATCCACCCATGAATTGCATGGAAAGCAATTAGCAGAGGCCTGACCTCTACAAGGATTTAGGCTCAGAAGATCGCACATGTGTGACTGCGTGGGTGGGCAAGTCTTAACGCTATCACTTGCTGAGCCTATAGGAGTCTGCAATCTCTGGAGAACAAAAGACCTATATACAACTTCTATACGCATTTGTGCGAAGCTTGATTGAGAGTGGAAAACACTTAGAGAAAATAATACAGTCGGATCTGCCACAGGAACCAATTACAGCGTTCACAAGGCTGCACACACCTGCGCCGTACTTCTCACCTGACATACCATGAGTCTGTAATATAGTCTCAAAGCACCAACAGCATATGTACAAGTGTTAAGAACATAAGCTTTTCTTACCAATTTAAGGTGGCAACAGTCATTTGTGTATAGCTGTGAGTAAATAGTCACCACACAAACTGAATTCGGCTTCTCTGCTTCTACACCTGCTGATAATTTGACTTTTGTGTGAAGTTATTTTTAAAGCCGAAACGAGTGAATCGCAACAAAGGCAGCCGATTCCAGAGCTTTACTTTGGGTTAAAAGGGCTCCGGATGAATGAACTTCAGTTTCTTTCAAAGACTGTTCCTTCTGTATAATCGTGAATTTTCAGTGACCAAACAGAAAAGCATACAGGCGTGTGGAAGGTTTGGCTACCTACAAAAACACTGATTACGTTCTAGGAAAACTATGTGGTAGGAGGTTTGAAATGGGTTGTTTTTTAAAAAAAAAAAATCTCAATTTCATTAAAGTGCAAGCACTTATTCAAGCTGTTTTGTTTGAAATTGTTCAAAATTCTAGCATTTGCGAAGCCTTGCAAATCACATGAGGAAATTGCGAGCCTCAAATGTTTTGAGATATTTTCAATATCCCTTTGAAAATCTGTGGCAGTTCAGTCACGTTTATTAAACACAAAGTTTATTTTCATGGATTTACTCATGGCCCATCTGTGTGACTGATCACAGTCATGCTCCACTAAAATTATTTATCTGAAGAGAGAGCAAGAAAGATGGGGAAAAAAAAAAAAGTATTACACCTTATTGTTTTACACTTTATAAATGCTGGGTTGCATAATTCAATTCAAACTCATATGTATCTCATTTATGTATTCGTCTTCAACCTTAATTAAGTGTTGCACATATAAAGGTAATTATTTTTTTTTAATTACCATAAAGCTTTGCATAATGGGGGTATTTCTTTTTTTTTTATCTTTTATTTTAAGTGGGCAATATATTAAAACATAACAGACGTATAGCATGTCATCCTGCATAACAATGTCTGATAGCTTTGTTAATTATGAACAACATTACCATTAAAGGTCATTTGGGCCTCAGAGATTATTTCCCAATCATACTCATCAGCAATTCTCTTCCAATTAGGAAAATTAACTGGGCGATGTTTTCACAACTATGAGAAAGAATTTAACTACGCTTCTGGTGTATTGGCAGCAACTGAATATATTCACTATATCTGCAGTTTGCCACTATGGCTAAGAGTCATTGTTGGAGAGGGCAATGATTCAAGAAGAATTCTTCAAGACCAATGGTTTGGCTATTGGATCACTATGTTTAGTTGTTTTTATCTAAAGCTTTATAGTTATGTTGCTTTAGGAATGCGTCACTTTCTGCATAGAATTGTTTCCTCAAATGATATGCTGCAGGGGGCAAGAGGCCGTTGTGTCCTGCCTTTGACTATTTCGAAATCTTTCTCTCTAAACTTTAATGTTTTCCAGCCAGTACTAAGAGTTTCAGTTTGTACACTGCCGCTTGGGGACCAACTGTTCTGTCTAGACACTATTAAAAATCCCTTTTAGATGTTTAGATGCTTGCATTCTGTGTGACCCTTTTTTTCTATATTACAAAGAGGTGGCAGAAATGTCTCAAGATAACTTTTGGAGGAATGCATTTTTTTTTTTTTCTAAATTATTAAACAATTCCCTTCCTTGCTATCCTCACACCACCCACATACAACTGCTGCCTCGTCTCCTCTCTCACTTTGTCCTGCTCTCTACTGCCACCCCCTCACCGCTATGCTTTTTCTTGCCAGGAGCCAGGAGAAGCGTTACTTGCTTTGTCCTCTGTGCAGGTCACTGGCCGGGTGCCAGACAGAGCCCATGCCAATAAAAGCCATGAGTAATGGCCTAAAACTTCTACATTCACTGTGTTTCCCATTATTTCCATGGCCAATAAATCTGAAGGAGGGCTTAATCAGAGAGAAAAGCCAGAACATACGGCCTATGTCCAGTAGAATGTCCAACAAAAACATTCCTACAATTTAATCTGAGATAAAAGTTGAGGTGGCAGCCACCGGTGTGTGACCCACTTTGTCATGTGACAGGTGGAGCCGTTATTGTTCCGTGTGATGAACACACTGCCGCTGTCATAAAACAAATCTCCTTCCAGGCCCCCGGGATGATGTTAGACTCTAAATAAAGCCACTTCAGAACCTAATAGAAGACTAATTGAATCAACATTTCAAAATCCATGAGTTACTCAGAGACGAATCCAAGCTTCAGCGGCAGTACTGAAGAGATGAGCGTGTTTGAGTTTCAAACAGCCACACAAGCAGATCGGGAAAGACAAGAAAACAATGTCTTCATGATGGTATAGGATGAGCACCGTCTAAGAAAGTATGTGATTTCCCAAAGTTACCCTATGTTCTGGTGTCACTGGATGTATCCTTGATTGTTGTAACTCAACCACTGAACCCTTTATAACCGTTCCGAACGGGAGAGAAACTCTACTTGTTTTCCCGGGTAGAAATACAAACGCAAATATTCTTGTTTTTAAGCTTCTCTCTCAGACTCTATACTTTTGTTCTTCAGACCCGGCAGATATTAAAACCCTCAAAAGGCAACTTGAGTTGGATTATTGTAAGTGACACTTACAATACAAATAAAAAAAAATGCTTGAAATATATGATATTCATAGCTTGAAAGAAAATCGATGTTTCTTCCACAGTAGTACTACATGGCTTTAAATATCACTGCTGTACTAAGATCATATTGATAAAATTGGGGGGTGTTTTCAACTGAGTCGGGGGAGAATTGTCTTACCTTTCATATATACTGAGAAGAAGGAAAAACTGCAGGGTGAAGCAAATATCTGGTCCAATAGAAAGCTGTAGACAATGTAATGCAGGCTGATTTATATAATATAATAATAAGGTGATACAAGACAATTGGAATAACAGGTGCAACAGTTGTAGGTTGGGTATACAGGGTTAACCCAGGGGTGTCAAACATAAAACTCGTCAGGCAAAATTGAATGCAGGAGATGCCAATTCAACCCAGGAAACAGTTAAGTAAATTGTAAGAAATGCAATGAAACCGTTAACTTTATAACAGGTTTTTTTTAAGAGTAGTGGACGTAACACAAGCCTGAGACTCAAGCCAGCTCACTCAATGCTGGTAGACTAGTGATTGCAAAAAACATGACAGCGAAAGGCTGAAAACTGCAGCAATTAAAGGAGTTTTCTGGTCATTTTACTGAACTTTTCACCAGGAAGTATCATTGAAAGTGACTTTCTATTGAAGTTGTGGTCATTTTTGGTACTAATAGCAAAACAATTTAGAAAAAAAAGACTTTTTGAAAAATTTCTATTCGATACCACATCAGTGAAAAATGTTTAGGTGTAAAAATAAAGGTTATGATTCCACTATTTTACCAGTCCGGCCCTCTCAAGATGATATTGGACTGCATGTGGCCTCTGACCTAAAATGAGTTTGACACCCCCGGGTTAAGCTCAAAGCTTCAAACTGGCACCTGCCAGCTCATCCAACGTACTATCCATGAATCCTGTGTGGACTACAGGAAATCAAGCATTCATCCAAACAAGAGACAACTCTGCCTTAACTACTTTTAAAAATACATTCATTACATGTTTTTGATCCGCTCTGCTGTTGAAGTGACTTTGATCCCGACAAGGGGAGCGAAACATTTTTTCACCTCTCACAGCGATAAAAATACTTAATAAGGAAATACGCACACCAGCAAATCACACCCTGCCTATTCCCATTTGAAGACATTTTAAAGCTTATCAAAGGTACAGCATGCAAGATTTAATTAATGCTGTGTCGGTGAATCAGATGGTGGTGAGTCAGCTTCACCTCCAGTCTGTCCTCAGTCTGGCTTAGCAAGTTACTATTACTCTCTAGTTGCCAACTGAATCAGTCATTGTTGTTTCTGCACACTCAACAAACCAATGGGATCACCTGCTGCTTCCTCTTGCTCCTTTGTTGTACTTAAGAGCCATTAGACATGAATGTTTTAAGGGTTCAAATGTGGTCGGGATGGTTTTTTTCCTTTTCGGAAAATTGAACCATAAAAAAAACTCACACAAAGTACAAACGACAAAACCCTTTTTGAATAGACCCATCTTCTGTTTAAATGGGCAATTTGCTCGGGTCAGCAGCAAAAACTAATTCACCCAAAGATTTCAGATATGATCTCAGTGTGATAACGCATCATAATCAACACAAAGCACCAATTTGGCTTTGTAAATCTTTCTTTCATCAATAAATCCTTTTACACAGGTTATCTTGGGGGAGGCATTGTGTTTCCTTTTGTCTACTGTCAATCACCTGACAAACACAAGATAGAAAATAAGCATCTGCCAGGAAATGATCCATCAAAAGCGCATCACTTTAGACATCTGTCACGTTTGCGTCTTTGTTTCTGGAAAACATTTGTTAGTAGGGACGTCAGTTAATTTTCCACGCCAGAGCGTTGTGTGTTTTCAGTCAATATGCTTAATTTCAATCGCTATGCAATGTAAAGCGACTGAGGGAACTCTAAAGATAGAAATATATGAGCTATAAAGAACATATCGGTGTCATTTATAGCTCATTTATTTCTTTGAAAGGCTTATTAGTGGCTAAAATGAAAAGACAAATTACTTTTTGGACTTTTTCTGCTCCAATTCTGTGCTATTCTTAGAGCACATAAGGTCCTCACTGCACCTAATCAAAAAAGATTTAAAAGTTCAAGGAGCAAGGACATTTATGAAGGTTTTTTTTTTTTTGTAAATGGTTTTGTCCTTTTTCCATTATATTCAACAGATGGCAGATATGTATGGTTTTCACCTGCATATTTTCCCATTTTTACACATGTTTCTTCTCCAGGAACTAAAATCCTCTTGGATGATTCTACAAAGATGGCATGTACACAATTTTTATTTTTTATTTTTTATGTTAACATAATAATGAGTGCTTTTCTGTGACTTTCTCCTTCTTTAATATTTTGCTTAGGTTTGAGTGAATGAACTCAAATGAAAAGTGTGAATGAACATGTAACAAGGTAATGCTGTCATGCTACAACACAAACCAGCAATAACATCCTTGTTTGGAAAAATGTTACAGCCGCTTCACCTACGACAGATCAAAGTTTGCTAACAAGATGCATCCTCCATGGATGCTATCTGGATGATTCCATTTTCAGGAATGATTCATTTCAATATTTTGAATTGATTCATTTTAATAAGTTCTTCTAGACTAGGAGTGTCAAACACATTTTAGTTCTGGGACTGCATACAGCCCACTTTCATCTTGCGTATGTCAGACAGGTACAATATTACCATAATATACTTTGAATGCATGAAAGTATCTGAATAATCGAATCTCCCACCAACGCCTTAACCCATACAATCTGGTTCTATCGGTGGCAGTACATTTTTACTTCTTCCTATAATTTCTAATGCGTCGTCGAAGTTAGGGAGGCAAGGAAGATTGTTGGTTTGAGTCCCATTAGTAGGGGGTCACAGCAGTGGGTCCCTGGGCAAGGCAGTTTGTTTGTTGTTGTCAAATCAAAGCATGCAGATCACATGATCTGCCCTAGTTAATGATGACATGTATGTGTAGTTATTGTTGTTTAACTTAGTCTACACAGCTTTCGCTGGGAGCCATTGAAGTGCTGCAGTTTTCTGTTGTCTAGTTTCTGTGACTGACACCTCCCTTCAGTTTCAGAGCAAAAAAATAATGCGTTGTCATTCATGATTTTGTGACTCAATTCTAAATTCTTGCCAATTTTTTAATCGTTCAGTTTTGGCTGGGTTTGTAACAACACAATTAATCTACGTGACAAACCTAGAGCAGAGATTTATTCCTGCTTTACACAGTCTTTATTAAAAGTGATTACAGATTCATAGATTTTAATCTAAATATTAAACACTCCTTTTAACTGGAAACACTGTCAGCCTCTATGATTTGAGCAATAAAGCAATCATTTTAGTCATTATTAACTGTATGCACACAGAGGGCATTTAATGCAGTCTTAATATAGGAAATTTGATGCGCCGAGCAGACAGAGCAGACAAACATAAGTGACAGACTCGCTCTCTCTCTTGAGGCTCTCTGTAAGCTTCTTACATTTCCTGTAGTCAGACGAAAACAAACAAGCATCCACAAGTCTGGTGTCAACATCAACAGCTCCACTCATAGTTTAGTGTTGTGGAGACAGCGTGTTACTTTTTGGCTCAACACAGGATTCATGTGTGATATTTGTCCAAACATCTGTTAAGGCCAGAATGTAAAGCTCTTGAGAAAGCAGACTTAACACCAGTAACATAAATTCTATATATTAGTATTTAATACCAGCAAGGATGTCGATCTGTATCAATGTGGAGGCGTTAATTAGTTCAGTGGAATATAACAAATTCAATTTAGGTTGTATTATTGACTGCCACTCTGGAGAATATATACTTTTCATCCATATTCTATGTGCACTTGATTCAATTTACTTGAATAAAATACATAGTGTACTTCGGATAGGTCAGAAATACATCACAGGGCGAACACATGAAAAGGCACCCAATTATCCACACTTAGGGCCAACTTAGCATCACAGAAAGGTTTTTTTAATTGTATTAAGTGTGAGCATCTGCTGTGTTTAAGTGATACAAGTCCTCCTGATGGAGTCCATCAGCTCTTTATAATTATCCAACGGAGGTTCTTTCGTCATATGTGCTGCTCAAACTGCAGTTTACATACATGTCAACCCAGGTACTGGAAGCATTATTGGGTTCTTGATGATGAGTTGAGGCCTGTTGTTCTGGAGTATATGGCCCACGTGGAGAGGACAAGAAGCACCACCTGCTCCAGCCAGCTCCAGCTTCCAACTCTGACAGTCAACATCCAACCAGATAGCAACCACACGGGGGAACCCTACCACAGGATGACAGCCATAAGTCCTTACCAAGTTTGGATGTTTGTGCACAGACCCCACGCCAACACCAGAGCATGAGCAGCATGGTGACCCGTCCACTGCAGGATTCGAACCTCCGAACTTCTGAAAGCAAGTCCGCTTCTCCAGCCTTTAGGGCCACCACTGCTGCCCCATTAACTGCACAAAAAGCTGCCCCAATTGCTATTCCAATATGTAATTAATGAAAGCAAACCATCCTGTAGAAGCATGACTTGAAATCACAAGGTGGGCAAATTTAAAAACTGAAATTTTGAGTTTAGTGAAATTGTCTGACAGCACAACAATACTCATGAACATGAAACGAAGCCCCAAATGGATGGTTGGCTAAGGAAAATAAGCAGCCTCTTCCCTGATTGTTTGTTCTTCATCTTAATGGCCAACAGACAAAAAAGAACAGCAAAATGAAATATTCAACAACAAGAAGGCCTCAGCAAGAGCTAAAGCGAGTTCATTTATCAAGCATTTCTTTTGTCTAGAGGGACCCCGAGAAAAGAGTATGACGACATGTGATAAAATAACAATCGAAACATAAAAATGCTTCAAAAAAGGGAACATTGTCCAGCCACAAGTGACAAATCAGGGATCTCCTGACTCTATTACTCCCTTTTGCTTTGGCTTGTAAAGCTTGTATAAATTGCTATTGAGACAATCAATTTTGTTGTTGTTTTGTTTTGGGGGGTTTTCACCCTCAGGAGGCATAACATATCTCATTTCAATCAAACCAGGTTATATGTTAAAGGCTGACCATGGTCAAAAATCCAAGGATAAGTCCTCGATCTTCATATTTTGCAGGGTTTATCTGAACCATTTGAGCTTTATCTTGTGGATAGACTTGGACTACCACAACACTTGCTCTCAGTGAACAGTACTTAAGTGGTAGTGCATGATATATGATGGCACCTGATACGGTATATCAGTGAAGTAACAATGTTTCCCCATTGAGCATCGAGAGTAATTGCAACACAAACTTTGTCACTAACTGTTTTAATTCATTTTGATTTTAAAAGTCGTTTTGCCAAAAAGCTGCCATCTCTGATGAACTGCTGTGATTACAGAGTCCAGTAAAAGCACCTCACATCACTGTCGCCATAAAAGTCCCTCCGAGGCTGGTTTCAGTCCACTTTCACAAGCAATTCAGGAGGAAAGCTGACTCAATCATTTAAATATTGATCAAGTTTTGTAATGAGGATGTCATATTCAATCTGTTCAGACGTAATTAAAAATCAATATCCTATCAACATTAAATGAACCACACATTGTGGATATTCTGGATCGACTGGAAGAAAGTTAATTGACTTGAGTCTCAGATTTCATACCAATCAGCTCCGCATGACACATCCTCACAGGTTTCAAATGTCGACAAAATACCCTGCATTCTCATTAGGGAACAAATCACAGCTTGTTCAACAGGGAGGAGATGAAGAAAAACAAAGAAAAATGTATGAGCTTGCGACCTACATGAAAATATCCTCTGAGAGTAAACAGGTGAACATAGCACGAGTACAAGTGTACAAGGCCAGAAAGAATGAATATGAATTTCTATATATATATGTGTGTGCATGCCTCTTTGTCCTGATGAAAAAATTAAAAATATGTTAGTTGCAGCAAACTGACACTAATCCCTGTTTATGACTCAAATGTACTATAGCTTGATAACGGATCGCTGCGTACATTTAAATCTATGTTTGAAGCATTTTTGTACATTGCCTGAAGTAGACGCTTATCTCCCCAAGTCGTCTGAAAATATGGTACATATGTACATGTCTGACATTTTCAATGTCGATTTCAATTTGGGGGAAAAAATTGATTGTGTTGAACCAGTTGATCAGAACTCGGACAAACCACATGAACAAATGCATACTGTGTATTGTACTATGTACTCTATTCACAAAAAAAAACATTACTTCCTCACAGAAAACACTGTGGCAGAGCTTCTGTATGTCATAGAAGAACTAAAACCTATGAATGCCATAGAAAAACCAACATTAAGGCCTTTGATGCCTGATGAACACTATGAGCAAAAATCTCAGTTCCTGACTAAAATGCTACAAATAATTGCAAATAAACTTTAGAAACAAATATATGAGTCCAATATTTAAAAAACAAATTAATAAATTTGGCACACACCATTCAAAATCCATAAATATTAATATGGATTCAGACTCTCGTTGTAGCTACAACAGATTTTTCGGTTAACTTTTGTGGAGTTAGACGATATGACTATAAATCTCCTCGCAACAGTACAAATGGCAGAATGATTTACTTTCCCTGGTGCGGTTTTTGCGTTACTACACATTACACACCTATCTGCAATGCTTCCACCTTGTAAAATTACTACGGATGTGAAATATCTTGCTCAGTTGTCTCACTACAGTAACTTCTAGACTTCACACAAGTGATAATGGGACTGAATAAAGAAACAAAATTTCATAAAAAAGTGACCCAATACTTTTGTCCATACAGTATACCATAGGAATTCAAATAATGAATTAATTGAAACAAACGTCGTTTACAAGTTGCTATTTTATTTTTCATGCTTTTTGAGTTATGATTGCACTCTGAAGTTTGCTTCAATGTTTCTTCAAAAGTCCCATTCTGAATAAATGATGCATAACCCACTCCGTGTATATTTGCTAAGAAAAAAAAAAAAACCTCAAATGAAAAACAATACAGCATAAATTGAAAGGAGGCAATTTTCCCTAAAACAGGAAGAGCTGTTGCCTCTGTAGTCAAAATAAAATTCAATAGCGAAAATAGAGAAGATGATGATGATGACATTTGGGCGCAGCATTGTCTGGAGCAAGGTTTGAAAAAAAAATATATATATATATCCTGCTCTGGATATTCAGGTAACCTTGTATAACCCCAGCATGCCTGCATTCATCTGCGAAGGGGTAAAAAAAAAAAGACATTTGGAGTGAAATGTGATTATTAGATGATGGCATGTAGAGAGAGGAGCTACAAATAAAGAGAGAGACAGTCAGAAATGAGTCGGACAGCTATATAGACAAGTGGGGAAAAAGAAGAAGAAGGGTCAGACATGAAAAACCTAATTTTAGTCTTTCGGGGCATAAGGAAGACGGCGAGTAAAGCATATGGAGTGACACGCAGGACGAGATGATTCACGACTCTGAAGCCACATTTCAGCTGAAAGACAGACACTAACACAGTCTTCCTGTCACCACAGGCTGCTGACGGACTCACATTATTGGATCCATACACGCCTCCTTCCTCTGCTGCGGCCCTTCACCGGAGACACACGGCCTTCGGTGAAGCAGTCACAGACACTGTTCCGGGATCTCGTCGCCACTTAATAATAATTGGTGTCAAGAAAACTAATAGACTTGTGTCTGCTTACTTTGGTGCATGTTGTACCATATTTTCAGACGACTTGGGGAGATAAGCGTCTACTTCAGGCAATTGAAAGTCAAATGACAGTCTCTACAATCCAAACACTGGACAATCCAAAAACATGTGGAATGCAAACTGAAATTACTATGTGCTGAAACGATGTGTTTTGCACCATTTTTTTGCCTCACAGCAAGGACATCAACAGATTGAAATTCAGCCTTGGGATGCTTTTCTGTGTGGAATTCGAAAGCTCTCCTTATGGCAACGTGGATTTAATCCCAATAGCTAATCCCGTTTCTTCTCACTGCTCCATGACCAGTGTCAGGTCAATAGGTGCCTCTGCATTTAACTCAGGAGTGAAAAATGGTGGACCATCGGGGCCTGGGAGGCCTTTTCTACAGGCCTAAAAAATGCCTGAATCACAAACGAATGTTAATTATATCTTGTCCATTAACGTCATTTAAATCATTCTAAATGGTCGGTCAATTTCATTTCATCGCTTTTCCCCCGGTTGTGCTGCTTCCAGACGTGTATTTTCATATTAAAGCATTTAATCAATCACATTCTAGCCATCATTCGTTGCAAGGGTCAAAGAAATCTGCCTGGAGGCCTTCGCAATCAGTTCTGCGGCCTACGAACTGTTGCTTCAACCAATCCCATTTTGAGTCAGCAACACCAAGACCCTCTGGCAGTCGTTCATTGGATAGTCAGACAGCGTACTAATCAGAGTGAGCAAACTGCGTCTGTATCAAGCTGTATTGGAAAAAATATGGTTGTGTTGATTTAATAACTGTTTTTGTCTACCCACAATAGTTGAAGGAGGAGAAGGTATGGATTTGGTTGCCGACTTATTGTCAAAGCCATTTTCAAGACAATGGCTTCAAAAAACGCAGGACATTGTTAAGACATTGTTGAAAAAAATGCACAGATATTCGGCAGAGTAATTGAAAGTAACAAAGATGGATTTTTTGATGAGTGAAGTGTTGCTATTTTTCTAAAATAATATACCATTTTTATGAGGGTTATTATTGATGTTTTTTGTGCATGTTGCTGTTGTAGCTGCAGTAGAAAGAGACTTCTGCACCGGTGGTTTGTTTCTTCAGTAAAGGCATTTATTCTGGCAAGGCAACGGCTCCTTATGCTGCATATCTGCATAATCAGATGGGTTTTATAGCCATAAAACAGATATTGATGGGTGGATTGATTCAGATGGAGCTTTACTGAAGGCCTAGGTGTGAAATGCATTGCGTGAATATAAGTGTGTGTGTGGTTGCATGTATTAGTCTATTTGCTCTATGATGGACTGTAGACCTACATTCTGCCCTTAGTTAAATCCAGATACAACCCCCAAACTTAGATAGTCCACCTATTCACAACATTGCAAATCAGAAAACAGTCTGGACGCCTCCAGTAAGTCTGTTCTTCTGTTTTCTATTCAACAGTATATTTTATAAAACGATTCCTGAATTTAAACATGGAAATCTTTCGTGGTGTACTTTTTACAATGTGCACAGTTGCCTTCAGTAGATGACAATATACAGCATAGCTAAGGAATGTCACATGTTTTTGCATGTTTCTTTAAATGCTGCATCAGAATCGTCTTGGTGTTACAGCTTCTTCAAGCAGGCTTGAATTGTGTATTTTACTGCAAAGAATCTGCTCAATTGTGCTGACGGTAAATATATATACAAATAAATATGTGAACTGCCTTTCAAAAAAGGTAAAACCCAGATGTTTGGCAGTATTCTAGGGGTAGAACAAGAACTTTAGGAGGTCATCATTGAAAACTGGACAAATCTGTTTTTTCCAATATTACCTCCACTTTTAGCTCCGCTTTGGTCTCCACCAATCAAACCCTAGGGAAAATCTGCCGCAGTTCTGCTGCAGCTAAATGTTCCATTATGTTTGAAACAGTTTTTTTTTAGTGCTTGGCAGGTAGAACAGAGTGGGTTTTATCAAATATGTTTTCCACTGTTAAACAGCCACCTGCTACATCTGGAGACAATGCAGCCGGGAGAGCCAAGCCAATGAATCTGAGGGCCCTTAAAAACTCCAAGATGAAAGATACTAAAACCCACGGTGGAGCCGGTGGAAAGTGCAGATTCAGACGAGTAAGCGCATTCCTCGTTATTACACACAGGTATTTGAGCCGCCGGTGATAAAACACGGCTTTAATGAGAGCAGTCCCACTTGATTTAACCATGCAGTGTGGTTTTACATATTTCAGCTCACTTAATACAAATCACGAACGCTATATACTAGTGATAAATGTTAGGAAACGCTCCAATACTAATGTACGCCAGGTCAAAATCAGCCGTTAAACTAGATGACAATTTACTTCAAAAACACATCTAAATGATTCAAACGTGCCTTCGACAAATTGTAAGAGATATAACATGGAGATATACTGATATCCTATTAATTATGTAAATCCATGTATGCTTTATAAAGGGGTAGATGTGAGTAAGGGAAACAGTTGGAAAGGCAACAGGACAGAAAAGCCACGAAAAAGGAACTGGAAACATGTCCAAGGGAACAAAGAAGAAGGAATAACGGATAAAGAGAGAGAATATGAGGAAAAAGGCAAACATTGAAAAGATGGAGCACCATCCACTGGCCTCTCGCGGGCTGAAACTCCCTCAGACAGCTCTAAAAAGACAGGGGATCAAGCCTGATTCCAACCAGGCTTTGTCTCTTTAGACCGTGAAAATATGGCCTGGAATCCCATTATAACCGGCTGTAGAGATGTAACGGCTTCATCTTCATCTCTTATTCCGCGGCACAGAGGGTATGACACCACCTGCACTGTATATTGAAGCTTCAGCCTTAACATAAAAAAAAAAAAAAAAGCACTCTCACCCCTTCCATAGGCTCGAGAGCCATTTCAGTTGAAGGGCAAATAGAGCCAGAGCCCAGAATGGATGACACGTATTGTGAACAGCGGCCATATTCACAGTCTTGTGTAACTTTCCATAGCAATGAATACCATAAACTCAATTTTCACTGGAGTAAATGTGCAAAAGTGGCAGCGGGAGGGCACATGAGCGGTCAGTCCCACATGTGTTTTATGTCGCCTTCACACACACACACCCACAGATCACTTGGAGAATTGAGTTGGTGACAAGAGCTAGATTTGATTTTATCCCCGCTCTGCCTCCTCGCCTCTCCTTAGGGTTGTCACACAAACAATCTCCCAGCAGCAAAAGCAGATATGAGATTAGTTTTGCAGGGTGTTGGCAACTGTTTGCTTGCTGGCCTGCCTCCTCTGCAACCTGTACCCCTCCCTTTGTTTGTGTGTGTGTGTGTGTGTGTGTGTGTGTATGTGTGTGTGAGTGTGTGAAAAAAGGGGGAGCATTATCACACACGCAGAATTTATAGAGCAGTGCTCCTTCCCAGATGTGCAGGCGCTGCGACACACAAGGTTGCATCCTGCATGAGTCAAAGGCAGCCTCTGACATATTCATCATCACTGCTCTCCCACACAGGCACGCACACATATGTACAGTATTTATGGAGACACCCACACACACACACACACACACACACACACACACACACACACACACAGAGCCTTGTGCTGTTCTCGGGACATTGTATTTACTCACATTCATCTTCTGCAGACTCACTCAGCTGTAAATACAGCTTGAATGCATGTGTTCGGTTGTGGTGATATTGTATTGATTTATTTTATTCTTTAAATTTCACATTTAGCTTAATAGAACTTAACTGATGATAACATTTGAAAGACCCACATTCATTTCAGAATAAAGTAATCTTCTACAAGGGTACTTGTTGTTTTGGCTCCAAGATGGCAAGTAGTCCCCATAATGTGAGTGTGTAGTAGATTTCAGTTTACCCAGCAGTAATTAATGCATGTGCAGTCATGCACATTTTGGTGATATTGCATTGATTTATGTAAGATTTTTGTAACCTGAAACTAAACCTTAACTGCTTCTTAACTACAATTCAACATACTTAAGATGTGTAACATATTTTAGTCCCGACAACAGTACGAAATATTTTTCTACACTCATGCACATGTACGCCTGCACGCACTTCAACACCACCTCGAACCTTGACAATCATCTTGCCTTCATTGCCGGGGCTGATGCATGTAGGAGTCAGAATAGAGTCAAAACAGAGTCAAATGTTACCTTTGATTTGACACAGGCATGCACACAGAGACTCAGCACTGCGGGAAAGTGTGAGTTTTACATGAACCACAGGAGTGATAACAGCGTCATACTGTCGGTGTGACTAAAATCCGCAGGCCGAAAAAAGAGGTTGAGGTGTGTTAATTGAATGTATGAAAGAGGTAAACAGTCGGAGTCAGCCAGAGAGGCTGATTAATTGAAAGTGAGAGGGGTGAAGTGATTAAGAGGAGCGAAAGAAGGGAGAAGAAAGAGAGCATGTCATAAAAGCTTCCTCGAGACGAACGCTATCAAGCAAAGCTCTGGCTCTGATCACTCATGTGTTTGCATCTAAAGTAGCCCCAATATGCTTGGAGGGCAGTGGCAACGTTTCCCAGCGGCGATGGTTATTTACATATTTATCCACCAAGAATTTTCTTCCCACAAAATGCCACAATTTCTTCTTCTTTTTTTTTTGCTTTATTTATTGATTGATTTAAGCGCAGTAAGCGTAAAAACAAAATGCATGAAAATGAGCTGAGGCCAGAGTTTTGGCTTTCAGGGGGGAAATTTGCATTCCAACCACCTCACGTCTTACAGTCGGGTACAAATAACCTTTCTATATATCAGCAAAATCCTGACCAAGCACACACACAAACAATCGCGAGATACGGATAATCAAACCCAAACTATTTGCATGCGCCCTCGTGAGCCCACACCATGAAATTTCCTACACGTGGATGTTTCATACACACGCACGCACGCACGCACGCACGCACGCACGCACGCACGCACGCACGCACGCACGCACGCACGCACGCACGCACACACACGCACACAAACAGTCTGTGGACTACTTGGCCGGTGCTTTGCAGTGTTGGGAGAAGGAGGTGGAACAGGAGGAGGAGGAGGCTCCATCTGTGCAGGGAAGTTGGGTGCCTGGCAGGCCGCACGGCCATCCATCCGCACCATCCATCCCTCCCTCCATGCCTCGACCCAACATACCAACCCTCCCACCCCCCTCCTCACCCCACCATCTTCACCCCTTCATCCCCGAAACGACAACATTTCCATCCCACCTCCTTTTCACGTGAGGAACGGAAGTGTTGCTGGCGACCATCCTCGCTTGTTTAATACTGTCGTCACATGACGCCTGACTGCCTGCTTGGCTGACACACACACACACACAAGCACACACACACACACACACACACACACACACACACACACACACACACACACACACACACACACACACACACACACACACACACACACACACACACACACGCACACACACACACACACACACACTGGCAGCTTGGATTGGCTTCCTATGCCACCACCTATCATGCAGCACACACGTTTACTGGTAAGAGAAAATGGTTCAAAATAAAAAACTTGGTCTTGAGAAGAAGGTTTTGCTGAACACACAGTCCACTCATATAGATTTGCAGAGAATAATAATATGTATAACTAATATTTATTTTGCTATAAAATATATTGTACATTAATTAAAAATAACATTTGCAACCTTACAAAAGTGCAATATATTTTAATGTATTTCTCTTTAGTTTGCTGAGTAAATATACTCAAATTCATGACCTGTAATATTTATATATTTGGGAAAGTGACAATTTTTTTTTTAATTAAATAACAAATATCCTAATTATAGTACATAACAACAGCATGTATATGATGCGGATTGCCAAGCTGAACTTACTGAACTGAATCTATCACGCTGCCAATGATGTCAACTTGCAATAACTTTTCACTTAAACTTTAGATTTATTTCCTCAGCTAATTTCTTGAAAAAAAAAAGAAAACTATGGATCCAACATCATCCAATGGTAATGATCTTAAAAGCTTCTTCCTCACAAAAAAAGGAGGGATTTTGGGTCCAAGCCAAATTACAAGATGGATGAATACGAGAAAGTTCCACAGTCAATCAGTTAATCAATTGAAATAAAATTTGAATTCCAAGCAGGGGTATTCCTAAACTTCATCAGTAACAGCTGCTCAACTGTTTAAAACATTAATTAAACAACCTTGCGCGCAGTGAATAAAAGCCTCTTGGGAGAAAAAGACTCTTTTTCTCTGTCAACAGAATGACTGAGGAATTTTTTCTTCTCCTAGTCAAAAGTGCAAATTTGAGAATTAAATTGCAGCTTTACAACAATGAAGCACGAAGCACGGATGTTATTGACCTTGTTAATAAAAAGATGATTCCCATCTGCAAGCTTTCCAAACATAATGCACCAGGAATGAATGGACACAAAAAGTACACCATCTTATGTAGCACCCTTTTGTGTTTTTATAACAGACACAATCTGATCCCATTCCCTTCAGAGTGGAAGGGGTTAATAGTGGTGCGTCATAAGAATTTTCCACCATGAAATGACTAATGCATTGATCTGGGTCTCCAGCTTCACCTGACTTCTGCACTATGAATGTGTCACGCATTAAACTGGATGAGACGATTATTCCTCCAAACACGGTTTTAGTTGAGAGATGAGTGAACTAACAGGTTTTTCCTTCGGTACATTTTTTAAAAAGTTGTATTTTCAAAATGCTCTGTGACCTTAATTTGAATAAAGTGTGTGCAGAAGACGGATGAATCGATAAGTGCTTATTTTGTTTTGTGCCAGTATATCTGTCTCATCGCTATGTTTACATTCAGTGTCAGTATGTCTTCAAGCAAACACCTTCACAGCTACTTCGGAAGGCCATCGAGGAGCCATCACCGACTGACTGTGTTATTTATAATTCATGCCACAAGCTCGCCTTAAAGCCCGTCAGGTTATTCCTCCGGGGAACTGACGAGGGTCCATAATCAAAGTAACTAACCTGTGATTTACCGAGCCCTGGGGTAAACATCTGCTGCCTGTCATCTGGACTGCTCACAAGACACGGCTATTTACATTCGTTAAAACCGGTGGAGGAGCTTTAAAAAAAAAAAAAAAGGAGGGGGTGGGTTAAAAAAGAGAAGTGCGGGGATTTGTGAGCTCTCAGCAGTTCTTACTCTGCCAACCTCATCACCACACCCTTCTGTGCCTCAGTGGGATGTGGGAGAAGTAAACAGGAGGAGAGAGAGAGAGAGGAGTGTGCCGCGCTGCCTGCTTCCCTAATTTCTTTGGGTTTATTACCCCCCGTCCGCCACCTCCCTGCTCCCTCCTTTGCATAGTGCCTCTCAATCACTTGACGAGGCAGGTTGAGATAAAGAGTAAGAACAAGCTGCAGAGAGATATGAGAAGAAAAGGGGGGGAAAAAATGAATAGACAAAGTTGAGGAATGAGGGGCATGGTAGAGAATGGAAATGTCACACAGAGGAGAAAAGAAATAAGGAAAACAGGAAAGTATCTCTTTCAGTATATATCACGTTAGGGGAATAGGACGTAAAGTAGAAGGCTTATTTTACAGACTTTTCGAAAGGCGCTGTATAAAAAAGGTGTACGGCTGGTAAAAGGAAAGAGATGTATTTCTTATTATTGCTGAGAGGAAAGCAGCTTAATGCTTTTGAGTGAGGAGAACAAGGTAATTTTCTGTTTCTCGTTCCTTCAATACATTTTTTTTCTCCTTTAAGGGGAGATAACTTAGAAAGAAAGCGTAATTAGACATTAAAGAAAATAATCATGTTTTGGCTAATACACTGAGCAACAGCATAAAGCAACAGCAGCCCTACTGAAGGTTGTCGATGGATGGGAAGGTTATATGCTGATACTGGTAAAGAAAGAGTAATTGATAGGTGATGGAAATGTGCAAGACAACCCTTGACTGATTTGAATGATGAGGGGTCGATGGGGAGAAAGAGGGAGCACATTACAAATTTTCAAAGGTAGAAAGACAAAGTCCAAAAAGAAAGAAATAAGGGCCTTTCAGTGTGTGAGTTTACATGTTCTCACCGTGGAGTAATTGGCTTTCTTTAGTAGAATATTTAGTGCTTGCGAATTGTCCTTCAGTGTGGCTGTGTCTGTTACACTGTCTTGTCCAGGGTTAATACTAACGTTTGCCAGGCTCCATCCCCAGAGATGAAACATGGAAAGATAAATGGATGAAATTCCATTGTCAAGTGAGATATATAAAATCTTGAATTGTTGAGCAATCAGGGTCACCGGGTCTCTGACAAAGGCTGATGTTTCTTTTCATGAAATCCATCCATCTTCTATACCACTTCTATCCTGTTCAGGGTCGCGGGGCGCTGGAGCCAATCTCGGCTCACTATGGATGAGAGCAGGAGACACCCTGGACCGGTCGCTAATTCATCACAGGACAAACACACAGAGACAGACAACCGTACACTCACATTTACACCTAGGGGCAATTTTAGGGTCATCAGTTAACCTTGCATGCATGTTTTGGAACCGTGGGATGAAACCAGAGTACCCAGAGGAAACTCGTGCACAAACTGGGAGAACATGCAAACGCCACACAGAAAGGCCCCGCCGGTATTTTAACCCTTGAACTTGCTGCTGTGAAGTGAGAGCATGAACTGCTGCATTTTCCAAGTATGTTGAGAAATGGCAAACTGGTTTTATTGAACTACATACAATTCCAGAAGAAATTTTTATTTTATTTACTGATAAAATAAGCAGTAATGATTATAATTATAATCACTATAATAATTATAATAATATCATTTTATATTGGCTGCTTTTTATTTCCAACTAATGGAAATGTATTTGTGCCATTTTCACTCTCAGTGCCTTTTTTTCTTGGATTTCAAATGATTTCAAAGTGTACAATGGTGATTTGATGTGGTGCAGCAGCTTTAATCACTGTTAGAAGGAGATAGAGTTTATCTTTCCCTGAGGATGTAGCATGCTGTACAAACAGCACTCTGCGAACAATAATAACCAAGTGAGATCAATAATATGAGGTTTTTACTGTTTGGTGTGTCCCAAAGCTGAAGAAGAAAAAAGTGAAAAAAAACAAAAACGTTTTTGATCAGGAACAAAAAAATGCAAACAATTTGATCCCAAAGCTATTGATACTTGAAACTTTATTTATGCATTATAACTATTTGGGTGAATTGCAGACATACAGGCCTCAGCAAATTCCTGTACAAGAAAATTGGATCCAGCACTATCCGGTCTTTCCCGCGTCTCATTTCCTGTCTTGCTCTCTGCACTCACCTCTCAACTCTCTGAACACGGCCCCCGCCCCCGCCCTCTCACCCTCAAAGCTAATAGTGACAGATAGAGTGAGGGAGAGCCGCCGTGAGCTAATCGATAATAGGCAACCCCTGCAGTATTACCGTACCTACTGCCGGGCTCTTGGCTAATGGAGGACACCACAGTCAACGGGAGGAAGAGTGGCGGCTCGGAGGGAGGGAGGGAGAGAGTGTTGAGGGGAGCGATTTTGATGAAGTCCCTTTCAAAGCTGGGCACTGAGTTGAAAGCCTCTCTCTCTTCATTGATTCGCTTTTGATTTCCATCCTCACCCCCCCCCCCCCCCCACCTCATCCCCCTATCTTTCCGTTTAACTCTCTTGCACTCTCAAACTGTCGCTCCCACCAAGCTCTGTCTTTATTTATGTCTCTGTCTTTGCCTCTCCCCCTTAATCTTTTCAACCATTCGCAGTGTAATCAATCTCAGTGTTTGCCATTGATGTGTATAACAAACACCTATCAGTTGGTAGGCAGATGAGTAATGCGGTGCATTTAGGGGAAGTGGGCAGCCTCATAACCCCACCAAAGCCTCAGCATCGGGACATAATCCACCGTGCCATGGGCAAAGTGACTTCTGTATGTGCACAGATTAAAACTAATCAATTAGTACACACAATCTTGAAAATAAGAATGAAATTAATCCCAATGAAAGAAGCTCAAATCATTAGCTTTCTCCCCTCTAGGCCAAATCCAATAACTATAATTGTCAATTTGCAAATTCACCAGCAAAGTAATTAAATCATGTTGGAAAACACTTGATGGAAAGAGAAAAAATAACTCAACAAGTTATTTGTGGCATTTCAGATGAAAAAAAAAAATGATTTGTTCGTCTCTGAATGCACGGGGTGGAAACATTCATATGTAGGAAAATGTCTTTTGCACAGGATGTTTGAATTGAATGCTTAAGCTACTATTTTACATATTATAGTTGTTCTTTATGTTTTGAATCAGAAAAGCCGTCTGATTTCCACAAAACTTGATGGAGAGCTGTGCAATGAGGATGAACCCGGCTCATTCTGGAAAATCAGTCACCGACATCGATGTTACCATTGCAGAGTCGGGCATTGTGTTCGTCGTCTGGTAAACTTCTATTTCTATTAGCTCCACTAGACCTACAGCAGCAATTAATAAGAGTATATAGTATTCCCGATGTGTTCAATATGTACAATTCATAGATCTATTGAGTAAAACATTTTCTCATTATGTACACAATTAGGTTAGTAGAGTTTTAGCCTTCAATCTGAAGGTTGCAGGTTTGATTCCCTATCTCCCATTGTCCACATGTCAGAAGTGTCCTTGAGCAAGACACTGAACCTAACTTCCTCCCAATGGATGGATTGAGTGTCTTGCATGGCAGCCGCCTCCATTGTTGTGTGTGTGAGTGTGTGTGTGTGAATGTGATTAACAGTGTAAAGCACTTTGAGGACCGCTCAAGCAGTGAAAAATTGCTCTACAATTGAAATCTATTCATCTGAATGTTGTTTTCAATATGTATTTGCAGTTAAAAATTCACAAGCTCTCATCGTTCTCCATCAAATGCTTTTACAAGAAATCCTGACATTGATTTTGGTTGGGCTGCAAACTTTAGAGGCTGGTCGCTCCGAATGTTTTCACAAAAACTACCTCCAGTTTTACTTATTGACTGATAAATTCTTTCTGGATATAACTAACAGCTAAAGTATGCAGACTTTAAATTTTGATTGCATAGCAGGCATATCGTAGGAAAGTGATAAACTTGAAAATTGTAGTTTCACTTTCAAGACATTTTTCTCTTTTATCCATCTCTCCGTCAGCTAGCACCATCCCTCTCGCCTTGGCCCATCCCAGGATGCATGCTGGGAACCGCGACCTGCTCCTTTATCAACACAGAGCCAGGTGCACTCTGGGAGCATCCTGTTTGCCCTTTATCAGCCCCGGCTCCAGAGATGTAAGTGCGGTTTGTGTGTTGATGTCTAAGTACATTTGCCAGACACAGGGATAGATTCTATTTTTTTTGGGGGGGGGGGGGGGGGGGGGGTCTGATTGTGTGAGGGGAGATTATACCTCTGTGCATGTGGTCCGGTTTGCACAAATGTGTGAATATGTGTGCCTTCGCGTGTTGGCAAGTGCACGAACATGTGTGTTTATAGAGGGATCGGATCCCAAGCTTCTCCCTGGGGACTCAGGGGGCCTGTCACTTCAAAGAGCCGCGAGGGGCCCGCCATGCCAGCATGCCCCGCCAAGGGGGAAATCCTGTTTATGTGGTGGGACCTGCCTTGGCAGGTCCGGTGGCTAACACCAGTGCCTGGCGCTTGCACAGACTGCTACCACCCATGCAGGTTTTGAAATCCTGAACCACACTGAGATCCCACAATCCTGCTGCTCTCCTCTTCACAGGCAAATATATCTGAATTAGAGAGGATAATATTTTGAGAAGGACTGGGTGCTTTGATTCAAGACTTTAAACGGGTAAACAGAATGAACAAATGGTCGATATGCCTCCTTTTTTGAAGTAAAAACTGGAACATCTGACACTACATATATTTGTGTGTCTGAATCAGTGATACAGTGACTGTCAGTGATGATACTTTGCATGGTGGCCTCTTGTTGCGGCATGCTGCACTCACCAAAAGAGAAGCCCACTTAAACACCCTCAGTGTAGTCAACAAAAGAGAAGAAAAAGGGGCTGAAAAAAGCCGTAAGCCTTCAAAGTGGATGACTGGGGAGACAGAGTGGGAAACAGCTTTGCCTTTAAAACGTTTTGAAACACTTTTATCTCATCAAGCTCGGCTGATCACAAAGAAAATTGATCTGTACCAAGCAGAAAGGTTCTTCAATGTACTTTGTACTCCTCAGTGGTTTGCCTGACAGGCTCCTGCTGAGGGATTCAGTTTGAAGGGGATTTTGATGAGGCCGAGGAATGATGGTGATGTGACGTTAATGTGTCTACTACTTTGAAGTTGTTTTGTTTTTTTCTCAAACAATAGCTGGATGGTTTTTGGCAAGAATTTTCCCTCCAGTCCTAAACGATGAGTCAACTGTCATGTTAATAAGATTCCAGTAGTCAAATGTGAGGCGACTTTATTACTGCTGGTTTGACCAACTCTATTTCAACAAACACAGCTTCCTTCACCTTAACTAAGGAAGCACTCTTGAAATCATTGTAATATTTAAAGAGAAGGATGCAATGAGGCAATGAAGCCCCCTGTGGTGTTTATTAATAGTATGACCCAGTAATGTCAAGTAGGGGCTTAGAGTTGGAGGTACGGTAGAGAGAACAGCAGGGAGTTTTTGGAAATAACGTCACATGTAAAAACTTGGTGTGATGGTGTCGCAAATTAAAAAAAAAAAAAAAAAACACAACAGTTGCAAAGCGACAGTACAATATCGTTAGTCACTGAGTCACATAGTCAAGGAAAAGCTAGACGGTAGATCCACTGACTTAATATACCTTTGAATATCAGATGGCTTCTGGATTATTACTATTTCACCGCCAAGAGGGTCAATTGGGAATTACTCTTAATCCTGTCTCTGATTTCTACCTGTCCCCTCACTTCCATAAATATGCAAAGCACACAAGGACACTCTCAAGGCAAAAACCATGAAATGAAGCCTCTTCCATTTTCTTTCTCTAGCCCCCCCCCCCCCCCCCCCCCCCCCCGTTATTTTCTCCTGTCCTCATTTCCTTCAACCTGCCCTTCACCTAAGCCCCCTGCATCATTTCAGGGACACCCACGTCAGTCACATGGCAAAAGAAATATGTGACAGAACCGAAAAATGACCACAGCGCTTGGTTTGAAAAGAATGTTAAAATGCACATTTTAATTGTTGCCTCTAGTGGTTTTAATGGGTATGACATGGACAAGAAAGGTGAGTAATGGAAGAGAAATGATGGGGAGAAAGGATCATCATTTCAGACAACCATTTCTGGTAACTGCATTTTCCTCACATTGTAAATCAAGCTTGCCCCATGAAAAATTTGTAATCGACAACATGCTGCTTGCAATATCAGTAGTACATCACTGCAACCAGAGTTGTATCGGCCTCTGACTTATATGTGTAGAGTCACGACAGAGTAGGAAAAAAATAAGCTGTAATTTGCCAGTGTCACATTTCCTCTCCATTTAAATCTTGTCAAAATTGCTGCCTATAACAGAAACTGATGTTTTAAACGGCAATTGTAAGAATCTTTACTGCCTGGCTTGGAAAATCTGTCTGAAAAGTTTTGTTGAGGTTTCTAAGGCCTTATTGTGAAATAAAGCACATTATTACTCTTTTGCTGCTGCTGCTGGAAGCTGTTAAACAGCGGGA
The DNA here is from genome assembly GCF_963383615.2 of Lipophrys pholis. Lineage (NCBI taxonomy): Eukaryota > Metazoa > Chordata > Actinopteri > Blenniiformes > Blenniidae > Lipophrys > Lipophrys pholis. Next base: position 12,342,845 of record NC_137644.1, on the reverse strand, counting down.
TGAGGAATATTACAAGCAAAAAGACAGAAGAGATGTGTGTGTGGCTGACTTTTGTAAAACAGATTGCCTGAGAGAGGGAGAGAGAGCCATGAAATATTACAAGAATATATGAACGATGGGTTGTGAGAGATAAAACTGTAGAAATGGGCAAAAAATACAAATAAAAAAAGACAGAAATTACAATAAGGTCAATTTTTTTTGTGTGAACATATCAAAGTTTTCTCCACAAGTGAAACAGCCTTTTTCACTTTCATATAGCCCTGGAGACACACCTATGAAAGCACACCTAGTATTTCACAAGGTCTGGATGGTTATTCTCATGCTAACCAACCATCTTGGGTGCTATAAGAAAATTAGTTTTTATTGTAACCCCTCTTTTGTTTTCTTACAACACTGCCTCCCACTGAGCTCATGCAAAATCTATTAGTAGCCTGTCGTCTGAGAGTGCGGAGACTTACTGAGCCTTGGGCTTTGGAAGTGCCCCTATATATTCCACCTACACTCTCTCAAGGGAAACACTTATGTGTTTTTCAGTGCAACACAGCGTGATTCATGTATGTTTATGCGTGTGCCCATGTGTGTGTCTTGAAAGGAACAAAAGGTGTATGCACAGTGCTGTCAGAGTTCTTGCTCATAAGCGGGGTTGTGTCTTGTCGCCGCGCATCTTTCTGTAAGTGCTTTATTTTTCTCGCTAGTGTGCATGAAAGCGACACATGAGTAAGTCAGTCAAACCTCCACACAGTATGGTTGTATTCCCAGTTGCTGTCAGTCATGCTAACAAAATACACATCTGCTAGTGAGCATTTAAAGAGCAGTTAAGGACTCGGCGGGGTGAGAACATGCAAACTACACACAGAAAGACTAAGCCCAGGATAAAACCAAGTTTGTTAAAGGTCGTGAGATGGCGGTAAGACCTGTTTTTTTTCTTTAAAACACATAAAAGACACATACAACACATTCCATCCTCTATATTTTCTAGTGAGATCTCTTTCCTTCTTTTATTGTAAAGCATTTTGTGCTGCCTCATACAAGCATGAACTAGAAAGCATGAACATACATTATACAAACTCAAAACCCGACAGTGTACAAACACATCTGACACTGATACTTTGGCTGCTCCACCCTGGAGCTACCGCTGCATCTCTGGCAGCACTGGTGGTCCCCTTCCACTTTTTCCTTTTTACAACATTGAGGGCTATTCAATAAAGAAGCTTCGGGGAGCTCGGCGGAGCCGGATGGAAAAATAGAGTGAGCATTCAATTCTGCTTGAATTATCCCAATAAAAAGAACAGAGGAGAAATTTATGGCTTATTTAAAGGCCACAGCATCATGCTCAAATCTGTCCTTCCCAAAAACAGGGGCCTGAATTTTGCATGCCCACGCGGGAGCGGCTTCTGCACTTTACAAGTAGCACAGTACGTCTTTAAGTGTGACACTGCATGTTGGGATTTCTTGTTGAGTTTGCGAGGCCTATACGCTGGCACCCGGGATGGTTGGCAGCCGGAGTTGAGCCGGGGTTGGAGGAGTGCACGTCCTCCCACAAAAAGGTCACAGCTTTCCAGTCAGAGCGCTCATTACTCCCAGCGAGTCGATAAAATGTCAGTTTAAGCCATTTTGAGCATAAACTGTTAATTTAACAGTGTCAAAAAAAAAAAAAGAAAAAAAGATTTCCAGGGTATTAATGGAGTTTTCCGGCAAAAAAGGAAATTACAAATGCTGCAGGAGCTGGTGGACAGAGAAAGCTATTTGGCTCCCTTTCATGTAGAAATACAGCTTACATTGAAAAAATGAGACAGAGTTGGACTTGAGATGACAAAACAGAGAAGATGGCGGAGAGACAGACATTGCAGATGGTGGGAAAGGGATTAAACACTAAACTTTGATCTCAATTAATGAAGCTGAAGCAAAAACTGTAAACAGGTGCCTTCCTCTTGGTTTGCATTAAGTGGTCTGTTCAAAAGAAAACCAGTGGTGTATACAAGTGAGTTTTTGCATTTAATTAAGCAGGTCCCCCCACCCCTTCCACAGCCCTTTTTCCTCTCGATCTGGGAGCCAGCATAATCATTTCATATGCGGCGTGATATCATCTGCTTAATGTGCGATTTTACCATACAGTTAAACCTGGCCGATAAATCTAGCTGCGCTCTCCATTAATAGATGCAGGGCCTGGCTGAATAATGTGTGCATTAGATTAGCAGCACCACAAAAGTGAGCCACCGCGGAGAGAGAAATACTTCAAGTTAATCTCTCTTTGTGGTTCCCAGAGGATGAGATCTTAGTGCCCCATCCCGTGGCTACAGGTGCAGTGCGGAGGAAGGTGTTTGTGTGTGCGCAAATGGGACTAAGGAAATCATTAAACGACTGTAAGGAAAGTGTGCATATGTCTGCATGTTTCTTCAGAGGTGTGTTCACTCTTAAGCTTCTGACGGTTCGTTTCAGCTGCACAGCTGTCACCAGCACACCTGAATAAAACTGAATCATATCAAAGCAGTTTAAAACACACAAGCCTCGACACATTTCACTGCTCAGTCAACACAGTTAATAGTCCCTCAAGAACCTCACAATTGTGACATCCCATCCCATCCTGGGCCTCTCCTCTTTTCTCTCTTAACATACTCCGGTTCCCCGATTTCCAGCGTGTGTGGAGTGATTCGAGGTGACCTCGTTACGGCGGATGACAATACAACAAAAGAATGGGGTTATGAAATCGAGAAATTCTATTTCCACCCTCCTGGCCATTCATCTCCCTGTAAGGAGAGGATTCATTATATGGTACCCTCTCTTCACTATTCTGTGAACTTGCATACTCTGCATATACTGTATGCGCGTGTGCGTGTGTGTGTGCCCGCACATTTCGTCATCATTTTGTTCAACTGTACATGAGAGCTTGAAGATAAAAACTGAGGTAAAAAAGCGGGACTTGGGTTAAAATAAGTCTTTAGGATAGTTGTATGATAATGTAATTGTATACATGGTTGATGTAGATGATATACAAATACCTCACAGATGTTTGATTAAAGCATCTAACTAGCATGAGAAGAGTTGTACTCTGCATCCCAACAAGGAGGAGTGAGGGGTGTGTGTGTGTAAAGGGTGGGAGGTAGGAGCAGGGGTGATGCATGCAATTTCATCAAATAATTAATGGCTTCTCTTCTCACACTTTCAGAACCGCTGATTTAAGTCTGTTTTGTCCCTATTAGGCATGCCTGTCCATTAAGCAAGACATTCAGGCAAGGGTTATTATTGTCAGCGTTAGAGCTGGGGTGTCAAACACATTTTTTTTTCAGGGGCCACATGCACCCCAATTTCATCTTGAGTGGGCCGGATCATTAAAATATTCAAATAACCTTGGAATATACGTTTTTCTTTGTTGTGGCGCAGAGAATACATGATGTAAATATCTATATTTTTGCCATTATTACAATTATGACTAAAAAAATGACTTCAATCTCAACATAATGACATTTATAATGAGACCTTCTGGTGTAAAATACCATATATAGCTGTTGCATTATGCATGTTTTTACAAACACCCTGACCACATGGCTTTGAGGCTAATGACAGTTTGCCAGCAATGAGGTAGCAATCGTTCATGACAGCATCACCAATATCTCAGCTCAGGTCTCAGTGTTGTGTTGTGTTGTGTCCGATACTCTTAAGAAAATTTGTTAAAAAATAAATAAATAAATGTTTTCTTTGAAATGTTTACAATTTGCTTAGTGGTTTCACCAGGATGGGCCCTACCGGGTTGATGTTTCATATCGCTGGGTCAGAGTCAGGCAAGTAGTCACAACGGCTGAGTTTGAGTGTAACTATGCAGGAATAAACATAAATCAGTGTTTTTTTTGCCCCTTAAGGCATAAAAGCATGCTGGACATGTTGGTATGATGATGTCAGTGTATTTGATAATGAGTAAAAGCAAGCAATGAAAATAGAGGAAGTTCGCCGCAGGCAAATTCTTTTGATGGTGAATATGATTAAGTCAAAGTGTCTGAACATATACATTTCGACTGGTGGTCGTTTTTGTGTGTGTGTGTGTGTGTGTGTGTGTGGGGGGGGGGGGGCAACAAGCATACCAATTATACTTTTTGTTTGTGGCCACCGCCAAGACAAATCCCGTGACAGCGTATGTTCCCGGCGAGGCTGAGTGGACACTCAGTCCTGTGATCAGACGCTCTGAACTGAGTCAACTGAAGTGCCGGTTTTAAAAGGGAACGTTGACCCAGAGGCCCAGAAGGCATCGTGAGTCACCTCAATAACACGGGATGAGACAAAGACTGAGAAAGAAGAGAAAATAAAAACAAACTGACAATGCAATCAGTAAATTTGAATCAGCCTGTATTCATACAGCATACAGCATGATGTATAACACAGTATGCCTAAAAACCCTGGTGCACAACTACATGACTACATTTTAATTGGCAGTGAAGGCAATAAAATAAATATATGAATAAGAAAAAGGAATTAGAATACTTAAATTTGTAAAACTGCATGCAAGCCTGGATCAAATGTATTTATTTCATTTGTGAATAATACAATTTATTAACAATAGTACTAATTGAAGGCTTTTGGGAATTGTTTGGAAATGTATTATACATAAAGTCTGGTCTAAAAGTTATTACCATTTTAAATGTTTCTGAATACATTGAATTTTCAAATTAAAAATGAAACAATTATCTTTCTACATAAGAAGTATTGGAAAAAGCTCATTAAAAATTGAAATTAATAACACACAAGAATGTTTTCACCATAAACAGTTACTACACCAACTAGTACCGTTCCTACTGTTCACTGCAATTTGACAGTTGTACCTCTGAAAAATAAATAGTACAACCAAAAAAACCAACATAATTTTAAAGGTTTCATGATCAAATGCTTTTAGTGCATTCATTTATTTACTATTCACTTGGGACAAGTATAATACATGTTTTTAATCAAAAATACAGGTATCAATGTATTGGTGTGGCCATGGACCTGAATGACAGCTGATCAGCATTAGAGGCTGACGGCCCCGGAGGCCACACCCCTTCAGAAGCAGAGAGTCAGGGTGGCGTGGGTTGAAGAGGTGTTTGTGGCTCAACTTTTGAGATTCATGCTGTGTACTTGAAAGGCCCTTCTTTTCCTGATTTGTTTATTGTTTCGGTTTGCTGATTATTACTCGATACTTGTCTACTTTTTTTTCATAGCTCTTTTGTTTTAGCTCCTCCTTTCGCTAGAGTCTCCTTTAGTTCATGTATTAGTTTACTGTAAGCTGTATAATTATGTTGGTGGCACTAGTTTGTTTTGGTTCTTTTTGCAGCAATTTGTTTGTGAAATTTGTTTCAGAAGAGGACAAATGACTTGGTTAAAACAAAATTTTCATCTTGTTTTCATGTTCCCTTTTTTTTTCCCCACCTCGAGCCAGGGTCATAACAGTCATTGCTTTAGGAAATCTGTTGCTTGCATATGAGCCTGGATCTATAAAATTGTCTACCTGGTCAAAGGAAATTTTTCCAGTTTAAACAATTTCCCATGCTCCCTTATATAAGACTCCTGTGTTTTTCCTCTGTAAAAGTGCAATGAGATGGCTACATGCCCCAGGTTTCTGGGTTTCTACGTAGTTTAAAAGCGTAGTTCTAGTTCGACGTAGTTTAAAAACCCTCTTCATAGTCCCATTATCATACGGACTCTGAAAGCCACCTTCATTTGTGTTTTCATCATAAACTTGCATCTGCGCAGGAAGCGCTCAGCTTTCAGAGATCAGGATATAATCATAAATGTGAAACTCATAATTTCTCTAACTCTTCAGCCCAGCAAAATCTTTTATTTATTTATTTTCTTTCAAAAAATCGAAACCCAACTTTGTCCTTCACTCTCCTTCTCTCCCTCTGTTAACCTGATTCATGCCTTCTTTTCATCCAAATCAGAAATTTGGAGTCGTATCCGCCACTGTTCATCATCCGAAGTCCTCTATATATTCATCTGCTCCTCTTCTCGTGACCACATCACTTCTGTCTTCCTGAAACTCCACCGACTCCCTATCTGACAACATCTTCAGTTTAAGTGCTGATTATCATCAGCCAGGCTCCCCATAACCTGGCTCCCTTCTACCGCTGATCTCCTCTATTAAAGCCTCCATTTCCTCCCCCTCTCCTCAACAGATGGCAACCTCCTCTCACCTCCTCACCAGATTGATACCATACTTTTGGAGACACGGCTTGTTCCATTGCCACTCTTTCTCTGGGAAACCGTCTCTTCGGACCGATCAAAGAGTGTAATGCCTTCACCGCATTTAAATCTCTCCACCTGTACTGAACTGTTTTTATCTTTGCTTTTATCTCTCTTCTGCATTCACTAAGCTCTTATTGTGCCTTTACTGTTTATCGTGTCTTTGAGTTTCCTGAAAAGCACTCTATGAATAAATTGTATTCATTATATTATTTCTACATTATAACGCCTGCCCATGACCTGAATATTCAAGTCCACTAAATAACACTGCCCGATTTAGCACAGTGGCAGATCTCAGAATCCTTTTTTAAACCTAAAATAGGAAAAAAAACTCCCATCAATTACTGCCTTTTAATACAAGCCAATTGCCTGTATCTGACAGATACACGGATACTCAGAAGAAGCCATTCATATATGTGCTTATCCGATTAGTATACAAATGTCTACTATTTAAGGTCATTTTCCTCACCCTGTCAGTTTTAAGTCTCAGCAGACAGCTGTTTATTAACGCTCCAAAAACACTTGTGAATTGGGCATTTAGCAGCTACAGAGACAGATTTTCCCCCTCAGGAACGATTTGGTTGAGGCCAAAAGCAGAGTTACAAATGGATAAATCTCGTACTTGCACACACCGCAAATGAATGATAATAGTTCAACAGGTTAACCACGTATTTTCTTTTACTGTCATCAAGAGGCCTACTATGGGAAACATCGTTGATATTGTATCCCCTTAAAGACTCATCAAAATAAATTTAGTTATTCTTTTATCTTATTTTAATGCAAATGTAATGAAACAAATGAGAGAATAAACGCAGATATTACTTATCCTGCTGATGCAAAAATGTCGATGTCCTACTCATCGATGATATCATTTGTATGTCCTTGCGCAGAAAATAGCAACAGCTGACATGTGGTGATGACACAGCGAGTCAACAGGAAGAGATAAGAGCCCCCCCCCCAAACACACACACACACACACACACACACACACACACACACACACACACACACACACACACACACACTCCCTCAAGTATCTCACTTTGGTTTCACTTGCACTCAGATTCATGTGTCACTCCAATGGCGGAGGGGATTAGGTGGTGCTGCTGGTATGTAGTGTGAGGGAAGAGATGAGAAATGTTTCCGATCACACACACACACAAACACACACGCACACACACACACACACACACACACACACACACACACACACACACACACACACACACACACACACACACACACACAACAGCATTGCTCGCATGCTCGTGTATTGATATGCTGACTGTGTACGATCCCACAAAACACCTCCCTTCCCTTCCCGCAGCCTCTGAATGCAGAGACGTACTCCGACATCGCCCAAGGATTTGTTAATTAGCTTGCCAACATCTGTCCTCTTAATGCAAGACGGGATTAGAATATAAAATAAATAAATAAATAAAATAACGCCCATCGTCTGATCACCACCTTTCCGCAACAGCATCCATAACAACAGATGTCAACCGCCCTCCACCCCCGTCTTTGTAGCTGAGAGGTAAAACAGAAAAAAATAGAAAGAGCCTGTGGTTTTTAATGTGATTCGTCTTTAATTGATGTTAGCATGTTGTTGAATAATGCATTCCCATCTTTAGCAAGAAGACGGCACAGCAATAAATTGTGCATGTGTGTTTGTACTTTCGGTGGGACTAAAATAAGAATTCTTTGATGTGAAGCGCGTATCCCACTGGTAATGTCCTCCACGGACCAAAGGGAATACATAAAGCGATAACTTGTGCTCTTACAGAATGATTATAGCGGTGATTAAGTTGCTTGGGACGGACCTGAGTGGAGACGAGGCAGAGGGCAAAATGGCAAAGGCTGTTCTCTAGTCATTTCTTTTGGGCGCACAGAACTGGACGGGGGCTTTCCCTGGACATTGACAAATGAAGTAATTACATTTATGTGAGTGTGTGGGATTGATTCATCAACTGAACACGTGCCACCCTAAGCTTCTCATCTAATTGGGAAGCTGGTGACACATGTATCTTCATTTGATAACAGATCATTCTTTTAATCAAAATAAAATAACCTTCCAGTATGGAATTCAGGTAAGCCGAGCATATACGGTGTAGGGTATATTAAATCATTCTTGGAGATCTACAAGAAATGGGCTGTCATTTTTATAATTACTAGCTATGAAATGAAGGTAAATTCATAGAAATTTATCATTGATTATTTTTAGTTCATATGACATGCCGACACACTTCTAAGAAATGTGCAGCACAGCCGGTGACAACATAATATTTGTTTTTATCAACAGTTCAGTTCAGTTCTAAGGCTGTACTAGGAAACCTTAGTCAATTCACTTAGATCAGCTGTAAACGATACAGGGATGTTTGTTAAATGGTGCATTTTAACCATATAAACAGTTTCATACTTTTCATCAGTCAAGTCCACACATTTGCACATAAATGCCAGTGTGAGGAATCTGGGGTTCAGAGTCTTGCTCAGTGACGACAGGATATTCAAATCCTTCTCCTATACTGTATATCCAGCCATCTTCTAGTACTTTATTCAGATTTGGAGCCTGTCCACAAATAGAAGGGTAATCACATGAATTAAATTGGTAAATTTGGGATGTGTGACGAAGGGGGAAAAAAAATAAAAATAAAGTGCAAACTCTAGAATGACACCAGAGGGTTTGAACTCGGAGTAATTAAGCTCCCATCGCCACCACTTTTCCTCCCAGTAACAATACCTCAAGTACAGAAAAACACTCGATTGCAGGCAACCTCGAGGGACGATTGCCACAGTTATCATGCTCCAGCATAATCACTGGCACGGTGGCAAAGGCCCCCGTCAGCCCTCTCGGTGAGCGTATTGTTAAAGATCAGTCATGATCGAGACAAATCCCTGTCCAAATTCATGAGCGCAAATGAGATCCACACTCTTGGATGTAAAGCAGCTGCAGGGATTGAAACTGTTGTGATTTCTGTCAACAAGGTTTCTACTCGTATGTTTATGTTTATGTTTGCTGTCTGCGGCATCTGGTGTATGGGTATGATCTGCATGTCAGAAAGCACAAGGAACTTTGTCAGGTGCACTTGCGAACATTTAGAATCACATTGAATGCGTCAAAATGTCAATTTTCCGGCAAGAAACTAATTGCAGGTGATTATGGTAAGAGAATATCAAATTATCACTGTGCAAATGTAGTCATGGCGAAAAGTATCGAAAGTAAAAGTATTCAATGCAGAAAAAAGCGACTCGTGATCATAACAGTCATCATTGTCTGCATGAGCAACATGTTATATCTCATCAAGGTTTAGCTAATGTTTACTTTATTTTATCAAAGCCAGCAGGTGATAATTGTTTTCATTACTGGCTCATCTGTTGCTTTTCATTCCCGCTGATTTATTGTTTTCCCTCGCTTTTGAAAACGTCATTAAATTATGAGGCATATCAATCATTATTACCGGGCATCCATTTCTAAAAACTTGTTTTGTCTGTTAAATCATGTTAGATCTTTAAATGAATCCCATGGTGGGACCAGAACTAAGCAGTGGATTCTCACATTTGGATAGCATAAACACATGAAATAAACATAGTATTTCCGTTTGTATCCAACACAAACCAATAAATTGATTAATGGCATGAGTCCTCTCCTCATTAATGATCTATATTAATGTTTACTTTTGGAAAAACAAAAGATAAAAAATATTATATCATGGCAACCATAATAATGGTCTGTATAGATACTCAAAATTATGTTTATTTGACGTCAAAATGTCAGCAAAACTGCAAATTTTCTCCAAGAAAAAGTTTGTAACTCACTTATTTACTATTTACCCAAATCTATTTTAAAATGTATTGGGAAATATTATATAATCCAGTAAAATTTGAGCATAATTTTGAGAATTTTAATTGTTTTCTTCGGGTTTCTAGTCGTGCCTCTGAGATTTTATCCTCCGTCTTAAGAGCACAGGGGTCATTGTCTTTTTTTCAATTCTCAAAGAAATGAAAGATGTCTTTTGAAAACAATTTCAAAAAGTGTTGCACCAGTTCTAAATTTCAAAAACACTTAACATCTCTTTTTTTTTTTTTTTTAAGAGAATGTAATTCCACCAAAAACTGGTCCAAACAAATGTACCAAGACCTTTTGTCACTCAATAGCAAAAAAGTTTTCTTTTTCAACCAAACAGTTAAACTCTTAACTCATGCCAAAAAAAAAAAAACCATGAAAAAGACAGAAATACAATTAAATCACAAACTCATGCTTCGTCATTGATAAAAGTCTATTCAGTCAGACATTGTTGATTTGTGGATTGTGTCTCTTTCAGCAAATAGTGACAGAAAATATAGTGTTTTTCTTTCTTTAATCAGAGTGATATTAATCTAAAATCGTCAAAGTCTAAAGGTAACAATATCTCTGATGACAGCAGAACATTCAGCTTCAATTTATTCCTAGATGACTTCATTCATTGATTAAAAAATATAGATATTAAAAAAGAAATTGTAAGGAGGAACCAAAGTCAAAGAAAACTATGCTCTACTATTATGAATACAGTCCTCCGAGCACCAGTATCATTGCAGGTTTCTATGTAAAATATAGGATTAGCCAATGGGTGTTGTCGCATGTAGCATTCAGAGCTTTGTGCCATTTGAAGAATGGCATTATTCGTGTCACATCACATACAGAATATTATTCCCTATAGAATCCCTGCTGAGAAGTCATAATGAGCTCTTCAGCGCCAAGGAGGCAGGTATAACTCGCATGTTCTGCTGTCACTTTGACAATGGCATGGTATTGCAGTGCCAAACGCCCGTGGGGGGGGGGGGGGGGGGGGTGAGCGGCAGGCGCTGAGAAGATTGGGGAGAGAGGAAAGAAATGAACTAATAGAGTACAGAAAAAAGGAAGGGTGGATAGTAGGAGTCCATGAAAAGATGAAAAATCTCCTCCAGCCTGCCGTGCATGCATAACCGGGGCCATATTTCGGCATGTCTGGGAGCATCAGCTGGAATTACGCCGCTGTAGCTCGCTGAGCGCTCTCAGGCGACAGTTCCCACTGTATCCCTTGCAGCAGTGCTAACCTTCTGTCCCACCCCACTGCTTCTCACACTCTTAGTCTGCTTTCTCTCTTGCATCCCTGCATATTGCACCAACGGAGGTGCCTCTCTCCATCAGACTGTGTCAGAGAGGGGAAAAAAAAAAGAAGCTCGACAAGGATTGTCGTCTTCCACCCCTTTATGCCTGACAGAACCCCAGAGGTGATGATTGACAAAAGACTGTGGCACACATAATCCATAGCAGAGTATTTATTCACATTTCAAGCAAGAATATGACTGCTTGGAACCAGCTAGTGCCATGAAATGCGACGTTTCCCGGGTATAGGCCAGACCATCAAACATTCAGCTTTTATGGGCTCTAGAGGGTCAGGCGTGCGCTTTTGGGTCAGAGAAGTGCATGGCATGCTAAAAGGATCCACATTCTCTGCTCTGAAAATATATTTTCATCGGTTGCATTAGCTTCTTTACGTTCCATACTTCGATAATTTATTCTACCCCCCCAGATTAAGTAGCTTTCATGCGACTGTGACTGATTGGAATTCCCTGAATTATGCAGATATGTGGTCTTAAGATATTCATATGATAGTGACCGGATGGTAAATCAAAAAGCAGAGGATCACCTGAGTCATTAAATTGTATCCTTCAGACATCAGGAATATTCAAGGCTGTAAAACTCATGTCATTTCTAACAGATAATGAAGGCTGCTGGAGATTTAATTTATATCGTCTTTAAGCTATATAAATGCAACATATATTTTTATTCATTACTGGATCAAGTTGCCACATGTTGAAATCATAAAGTTTGCTCTTATGATACATTGGAAATGACAGGTTTGGGTTTTTTTTTTAAAGTAAGTTCCATATAACAGAAAACTGATTAACAACCATTGACCGACTCTCCAGTTTCAGCTCCAAATGTACATGAAAAGCTGTTGGGATGTAATTATGCATGGGACCTTATGTCACTATCAACACAGTTAAGTTGAGTCATTTGAAACTGAATTTAGTCACACGACGCTTGAGTCACATTGACACGTGATTTAACTGTCATTTGCATCCTCCGTGATCTCCAAAACTTAGATAACATACAAATGCAGAAAGGACCAAAAAAATCAAAGCTTTTATCCCTGTCTGACTCAACATTAGAGGAAGTTACTATTTGCTGGAGGCCATATATATACAGTGCAGATAAGTTACATACCAGAACACAAGCATGGCTACAGGCACTGACAGCTTACGCCTACACAAAGTTCGAAACCAGGAATAGTCCACTCTCTAACATTCCTGTGAATGAGAGAAAATGTGTAGCAGGTTAAATGAACAAAAGTAGAGTCGTAAAATTAAAAACTCGTAGCATGAGTGTGTCAAAGCTCAGAAATTAAAAGCTTTAACGTGCTCGCAGGAAGTTGATTATTTCATCTGACTGCCTCATCTCTTAGCAGGGAGAAACATCCTCCTGTGTTTTCTGTCATGCCATTAGTCTCTCTTGCCGCCGAGGAGCAAGATCAGGCTTATCCACTCTGAGGTTTTAAAATCTTAACTTTTTTTTTTTTTTTCAACGTGCTTATGCCAGAGAGAAACCCAAGCGTGGGCGTTTACTGACTTTTTAAACTCTAATGGAGTTCTTCGTTTGCTGTTGATTCAAGCCTGCTCTGCTATTTCTGACACTTTTTTTGTGTTTGATGATATTATGTATCTGCATCTTTATAGACTGAAAGTATCACACTGAATATTTGAGCATAGAAAAGCAAAAGGAAGCTCACAAAAGATTGTGGTTGGATAATTTTTCACACTCATGTAATAGTCGTCAATGAGTGAATTGAGCTTTTTTTTATTTATTATGGACATATACCACAATGTAATTTTCTTGAAGAGCATAAACACACGTCATATTCTTGAACTGGCTTCAAAAAGAGGAAAGTGATATCAGAAACACAAAAAGCTTCAATCTGCTGAACTCATGGTTCTTTTCAAATACACACAAATTCACTCAGTGCCAAATCACAAGAAAATCGACAACACTGTGATCAGAACAGCCAACTAGGTAAAAGGTAGACTATGGAGAAAGAAAAGAATGTATAAAACAAGTCTTGGTGGAAGTAAAGAATAATGAATAAAACATTTTTAATGATAGGGGTAAATATCTTTTATTTTTCATTCACCATATGGCGCAAAACAGAAAATCTGACATTACATAAAAAAATGTTGGGATCAGCAGCCAAGATGCAAACAAAATAAACCAAAACAAATACATTAAACATGCACAATGACACACCAACACGGTAGAGGGGAGATGAATTGTGGAATTCTATTGTCACGGGTGAACAAGAGGTAAATACGGAGGCTTTTCAACAATACATACATCTACATTATTTAGCATTATGTATTTATGTATTCAGAGACACATTTGAGTCACCCGATTAGTTACATTTGCTGCTCGCTGGACTCCAGCTGTGTTTTAGAAAAAATATTGGCCTCTCCTTTGTCTGTAGGAGATTAGATCCCTTTTTCTTTCCAGTTGGAGACCTTTCATATCCATCCATTATTTATCTCCTATACGTTCTTTAACCAAGATGAAGTCATGACAAGATGAAGCCTACATTAGCAGTAGTGGGTGAGACACCATTAATAAAAAAATGGTACAAAAAACTCCTAATATCCATGTATTTTATGTTGTGGAAGGAAGCTGGAGGATTAAACAGGTATGGGGAGAACATGTAACCAGAAAGGCTCAAAGTCTTTATGTAATGTGGCAACTGTGCAAACCACTGCAACATTGTGCCGCCTCCTTCCCCATGCAATATACATACAATATACTAATATAATCACATTAAACCTTACAGTCTATATATTTCACTTTCTGCAACAGCAGCTGCAAATCAGTTCATCCCAAAATTGTTGTTCGAGCAGCAACAAGCAACACTGCAAGATAAATGAGGGCACGCACGTTGTAATTTCCATATCAATCATGAATAGTGTCAGCAGCTCAAATTGGGGAGAAGCAAAAGGAGAAGGAAAGGAATGAGAGAACACGGAGCCAACGGCAGAGTATAAGAATAGATGCTTTTGTTATGATGAACATACTCCTGCTATTATTCAATGAAAGGATTTCAAACTGAGGGCAAAGTAATGCACCTTGTGGCTCTAAGCCAAAACTCTGACTGACTGACCAGGTGCCTGATAATCCTTGAAACCGTCTCAGAATCGCAACCGTCTCTGACACCCGGGTGCAGACAGAGTGCAGTTGTCATTTAGGCTGTAAATGTCCGGCAGATTTATCCTCAAGAAACATTAACATTGAATCGTGGCTGTCAGCATGCGTGTCACCCAAGATGGTGCATCTGACAAGCTGTGCAAAGAAAGGAAGGAAGGGGAAGGATGAAAGAAGGGAGGAAGGGATCGGGGGGGGGGGGGGCTCAAGGCCCCAAGGCCCCATAACAAGTTCTCGAAAATTGGGCTGGCGAAACTTTGTGCCGGCGTTATCTTGTTAAGTGAAGGAGTCATTGAAGGACGCGAGACAATTGATTGAACAGAGTTGACTTAAGTACAATTTCCTCCTTGTGGCGACATGTATCAACCTGGCCACGGGTCCCTTATATTCTCCAGCTTAACTACCTCTCAGGCCTCCCACTGTGACAAATGGCTTCTGTCTCTTCTAATGTAATATTTGTTTCTACTTCTGAGAGCCTCTCGGCTACTCTGCGGCAAGTCTGTCTTGCCGACTGCTTCATTGTGTTAGCCGACTTTATTCCCCAACCGCCTGTCAATTGGTGGACCGTCTGAGTGTTCTCGTCTGTCTGTCTTTTGTCTCATTGCCTGAGCAGGCCTTTTTTTCCCCTCTCCCCAGCTCTTTCTACTGCTCCCTCGTCAACCCCTTGCTCTGTCTGTCTCGCACTTACCATTTCTCTGTCTCCCTTGTGCGCTGTCTGTCTCTCTTCCCTCTCCTACTCTCTCATTCTCATTGCCTCCCTGCCATCCAACTCCCTTCTCTCCTCCCTGCATCCTCTCTTTTTTCCTCCTCCCCCTTTTCCTCCGCTCTACCGCCATGTCTTTGCTCCAGATGCTAGCTGTCTCAGCTCCGTGGGCTGCGTCTCAGTGATGGGCCCCTCCAGGAATTCAAAGCACCATTCTGGCATTTTCTTCCAAGCAATTGCTTTTTGCAGTAATAAAGGGGGAGTAGCTTTAGCATCTCTCTCTGAATGGGCTCACTGGCCTCAGGCAAAACAAGCACAAGTGCACATCCATGAATCCTCTGGAGGCGGGAGCACACCGCAAGTCTCTGTCCAGACTCCGACCCAATTAAGCCGTCTCAAACAATTTACGGGACTGGTTCCATAAACTTACCATTAATCACATTTTTCTGTCGAAAGTTCTCATTGAGGCTCCTGAATCCAAAATTAAGTCTTTGCTCTTTTACTTTAATAGGAATAATGCTTATTTATACTGCCATTGCAAGGAGTTAACATTTGCAAACTGCATACAATTACCCCTTTCTTTGGCTGTGACCTATTGGGTCCTGCAGTCCTACACTTGTTATGATACGATATGTAAATATTATACATGCAGTTTTAATGGTAATTAAAGTCACATTGACACCAAATTAATTCACGATGGGACACGGAACATTTAAGGTGCAATTAGCCATGGAAGGCAGCTCCGGTGATACTTTGCCTAACTGCAAACTCCAAACACTTTGCAATTTGTTTTCGCATTAAGTAAATGTCACAGCATATTAGCATGTCATTATGCCACTTGTGGGTTGTTGTTTTTTTTCTTACATATGGAGGTCTGTTTAGAAAAAGTGCATGTGGAGGGGCAGACCAAAGGAAAACAGGCTGCTGAAGATGTAGTGAATTTTCACAGCTGAAGTCGTCTGGATATGTGCAGCAGTTGTTTGTTGTACAAGTCGGCATCATTTCTGTGTGTCGCTTTCATTCTCAGTCATACGTATGCATGTCTTGTATGGGAGCACAATGAATTACTCTGCTTCCTCCTTTTATTAAGCTGCGTTTTTTACAATCAATAATTCAAACAAGAAGCAGCGACACACACCCTGTGGAAATATTGGAAAGAGAAGCGCCAAGCCTTCAACTGATTGCATTCCTGTTATGTGTGTAATGTGTATTAGACTCAAATCAAACAGTCAACTAAAAGGCCAACATCCATTGATCCAGTGTGAGACTGGGGAGAGCAATGCAGCTGTAATTTCTGATTAATTCTCTTTGACTTCTATGTTTTGATCTAAATCAAGACCGCGCTTTCGAGTTTTTGCAAGGATGCATGTCTGCCGCTTCGACCTGAGATGCCCTTTGAGCATGAGTCAGGTTTTGTTTCAATTGAACATTTGTTTACGAAGTTGTTTCTGTCAAACAGAGGCACCAATTAACCTCAAACGTGTGTGTTTTGACTGCGTAAAGAAAAAGGAGTACTCAGAGAAAACCTGCACAGGGAGAACATGCAAACTTCAAATGAATAGGCGCATAACTGTTTCAGTGACGATCGATCATCCAACTGACTAACAAGCACAAACAAATTGTGCCCTCTAGAACTGTGTTGCATGTGTGGCAACTATTTGACGATATCTAGGTGAGACAGGACCCTTTATAGCAGCAGTGTCAAACATATTTTAGTTCAAGGTTGACATACAGGCTAATTTCACCTGGAGTGGGCTGGGCCAGAAACATAGTGCCATAATAACCTTTAAATTTAAACTTGAAGTATTTTCTTTGTTGTCTCACAGAGTATACGTGATGAAACGTCTATATTTTTGACAAAAACCAAACAATTACAATTACAACAATGTCAACATAAAGCCATTTTCAATGATACCTTCTGGTGCAAAATACAATGAAAAAAACCTTTAGATGTAGAGGAGAAATACTGTATAACCGTGCTGCCACATACTTTTCATAAACAAGTTTATGTTTGACAAAAAGTTAAACTAAAATAAACTACTGCCCATGTCTATGCTTCTATCTTCTAAAAAAATGTCAGAGTGTCTTCTACATACTGAAAAAGCTCCCATTGGCACTTAATATTTAATCGCCTAATCAAACCTGATGCTTTCAATTGTGGCACGATCATTACGTGATGACAGCAAATGCCAACCTCTCTTCATCAAATTATGCTCATCAAAGTGTTTTAATTTTGCAAAGCTACCTTTTTACAAAGCTATTCAAAGATGCATGCGATCTCTGGCTTTGTTTCAGGGGGCTCCATAATGTAGCTCTTTGCTTTCTCTGTGGAAAACCCAACAAGTTGACTCTCTTTATGAATTTACCTCCCCAGGCCATCAGCAGCCCCTTTCGCCGCTTCCTGAAAGTGGCTCCCCTCTCTTGCTCCCTCCCTGCAGAGGAAGAGGCTTCGGGCTATGCTGAAAATAGGATAAAATATTCAAATATGTGCCTGCTTTTGCCTGCAAGTACTTGCATTTTTCGAGGTCAGCGGCGTCCCGTTCTCTCAGCTGGTGAATCACACTCTTGACGTCCACAGACGTCTCCAACGGAGACTGTGAACATATGTTTGCATAAGCTGACATGAGCCTCCCCTCTATCATTTTGAGATCCCCGGGTGTCTGGGTGAGATGCCTGAGCGCGACACATTGTGTGCTTTCTACCAATAGGCCCATGCTGCGTTTCTCGGTAACAGTCGGCAACCTATTGATTTGGCTGCAGAAACTACAGCGACTCACGAACAAACAGGCTGGAAACGGTGGCGACCACGCTGAGAGACAGAGTGATCCAATGGGAATGCCTTTAAATGGCAGCGGAGAGCTTTTCTCTTAAACAACAAAGGAATGCCTGTCCATACTTGTGTGTTCAACCTCTCAGTATTAATTAAATCTCTATCCTCAGAAGGTGATTGTTATGCATGTGCAAGTAGGGCATCGGTGTTTCTCTATAACCCTGAAAAGGTGCTTTGATGCCTTAGCACATGTGTATGAAGCAGAGTGAACTCTGTACCTGCTTTGATGCTCGGCACACAGATATCTCGAACAAGCCAATGGATAGGTGACAAATGAAAGGAAAAACCAACAGTCTAGTATTAGACCACTGGAATCTCCCAGGGCCGCAACAGTGCTGCTTAGCATTAATTTTGAGTCTCTCAAACTCTACTGAAGGGATGAAACATGACACTTACAAAAAATAATCACTCATTCTGTGTTTTGAAAATGGGCTAACATGTCAGCACAAAAGCTCCTGCAGATGTTTAGCTCGGTTGAAATGTTATTACTGAAGGATGTAATGTATGACTTAAATAATGGAAGGCATACCCCTGATCCCCGAGATGCGGCGATGCCTCTCCAGAGATCGGTGTTTTTTTTCAAGGGAGGTCAACCCTACACTTTGAAAACCACTTATTTGAATAAGTTCCATTATCATAAAACAATTCAATAACTCCTCATATCCTAATAATTGATGCAATGCACTTTCATCCTGGAAGGAATCACTCCCATTATTTATACAATTTCCGTCACAGGAATAAGGGCCATCACTCAATATCCATCTGTATTGGTTTGCAGTGATTTCACTCCAGGAGGACAAGAGGACTCAAACCATGCCAGCAGAATGCCGATCACAGAATAACAGAGCCAACCAATCTTGAGGGAAACCAATACGCGACGACCAAAAAAGGACCAGCAGGTTTAAAGCAGGAAACGTCTTGTGAGGGTTTACAACTTTATCAAAATATTCAACACCAACTTACATCTTCATCACACTATGGTGAAACTGGGCTTGAGACACGTCACCAGTCCAGATACACTCTCATTAACACCCATGGCTAATTTGGAATAATCAATTTGGCTAGTACACGGGTTTTAGGAGTACATGCAAATTCTACACAGAAAGTCAAATGAGCCTGTAATTATATTCTTGCTGTAAACCACTGGTGCCTACGCTGCATCATCCTATAGCTCTAATTATAAGTGTGCAATAGTCAACAAAGCAGCCATACATGTAGTCCAACCACATCATGTTCTCATTTTTCTCTCACAGTTTACACCTAAAGCATTAACATTACATTCACCATCACTCAGGGCAAACCATCAGAGGCAGCCAGCGACCCAGTCGTCCCTGATCCAACAGTCATTGGTGGTCTAGGCCAAAGGTCAGTTGAAGGTAGATTTTAAGGTAATAATATTTTTGAGCTATTGATCACACAACTTAACAAGTGTGCATCAATGCAGGCTTTCATTTGATCTAACATACCAGTCAATGTAACATGAATCACTGATATGCAACACACTCTACTATACAGAAGCTGTATATTCCCTTGCAGGAGCAGCATCAAATGTATTGATTGTTTAACATACAACATGCAATTTTTTAATCAATCGGAGCTATTGTCTCAAATGCTATATGGGTAATTGGCATTCTGGTTGTGATCAGTTGGTTTCCTTCCTCCAGCCCAGCGTCATTGTATTCTCAAGCATCATAATGCGGAGCTACATTGAGTAATGCCTCTGCTCACGATCTATAGCACGTGCCCTTGAGCTGTGTTGGTGACTGACGTTCTTGCCATCAGTGCCCCAACTCTGATAATCTGCTTCTGAAAGCGATTGTGTAGCAGAATCTACATCCGCGCTTCCTTCAATATGTCACACATCTGCGTGTATGTTTGCCTCAGTGCTGAGATCTGCCGGCACATGTACTGTAGGTATATGAACCCGGCATTTCCCCCTGAGGCTGGAATGAATCAGCAATACCTCGATGCCTAACCCTACAGATTCTTTAAAGGAAAAGAACTGACTCCTTTTTCTTTCATTTTCTCTATCACCTCCTATCCTCTGACTCCAAGCCCCCCTTTCTCCCCATTGGCAGCCGCAGATCAGGACTGCAGCCGCGCTGCATTCCTTTGCTATCCCAAGCTAAGATTAGCATACTGATTAACTACCCTTGTGGGCTTGCTCATCCACCTTCCTTGGAGCTCACATGCGGGCCTCATGAATGCATAATTGCATCAGCAAACAATTGCATGGCTCGGACCTTCCAGAGGAGGGAGCTAGTGCACAGAATACAATGTTTTTCTTTCTTTTTTTTTTTCTTCTTTGTAATGTAATCAGAGGGTAGTGGAGCATTCTTGTGTGATCAGTCTCCAACACCAAGAGTATGTTATGAACAGTTCACTAGTTGAGTCACAGTCATTTATCACTCTATTATCCCCTCTTTCTTCTCTACATTTGTCTTCATTGTTATTTTCTACTTTTTTTAAAATCTGTCTTTCAATCATATCCTTTATTTCCCCTTTGCCTATACCTCCCTTTGCTCCATTCATTTTTTTGCTTCTCCCCCCCCCCCCTTCTTTTTCCTTCTTCCCGTTCTCCTTATCTGTATCTTTGTCTTCTACAATCTCCCTTTATTCCACTTATCAAGGCGTTAAAGAGGATATGAAGCCAACTGCCACCAAGTCTACTCCTCCATTTCCCTCTACCATCCCCTCTCTCTCTCTCTCTCGCTCTCTCTCTCTCTCTCTGTCTGTTTAATCTCTTCCATTCAAAAGGGCCTGAGTGAGGACGGCAGATCGTGTGAAGTTGGATGCTGATTCTAGGTGACAGCCACCATATGAGTCATAGCCATAATCACAGAGGTTTCCTCATTCTCCCCCACCCCACTCCCCTCTTTAGCTGCACAACACAGCAGCCCTATGAAACAAAACTGCCCTCTGTGCAAACAATACACAATGCATAGCAACACAACAGGCCTGTAAATAAAACAAACATACTAAAACGTACTGAGAGAAAACAACAGGAATGATTTCTGACCATGGAAAAGTGCCTGTTATTTCAATTTACTGTGAACTGTGTGCGCTCTATTGCATCCAACTACTGGACACACTGAAAGCCTCCATTTTTGTTTACATATAAATCATACAAAAGCAGAATAAGCATATATATTGCCTATTCCATAGATAAGTTAATGGTCTAGCAAGTACATATTTGTGGTTTCTACATAAATTTAAAAAAAACAAACACCTTTTGCAGTAAGTGGACAGTTACGGATAGGGGAAAAAATTATTTGTATGTTACTTTTTTCCTTTTGACTAATACCTGCCACTTTTAAGATGTTGGAAATCCAACAGCTTCAGCAGTCAAATTGAAATATGCATTATTTCAAACAGATTCTGAAGCTCGGATTAATCACGAAACTAGTCGATCACCAGTACAGATAATTAATGATGAGACTTGTAAAATGTGGAAACATTAGATTGTAAAGATTTTCATGCACTGGGCTATTTTTTTTTTTTAACAATACAAAGAGAATACAAGAGAAGATAATGAGATGGTTAGAAAAAGCAACTAATCGGCCAGTGACTTCCAGCAGATAAACATAAATAACACAAAGTTATGTCAAATTTAACCCACGCACAAGAAAACAGAAGAAAAAGTACAAGAGTAATTTCTGCTGAGAGAAAGGCAAATAAAAATCACAAAAAATACATAAATAAAAAAAACAGGCATAAAATGAAGATAAAGGGTGACAAATACATAAAAGGCTCAGGAGTTGGAGTGACTGGGATGTCCAAGGACACGGGAACAAAGTAAAGGGTACGATAAATATAAAGAAGAAAGATGAAACAGACGTACAACACAGAGGGGGGGGGGGGGGGGGGGGGGGGGGGGTCAAACAAAATGGGAATGGAAAAGAAGAAAGACAAAGCCGGATGTGAGAGTTGTGAGACTGACTGAGCGGCTGGTTCAAATGTTTAGAGAATTATTAACAAAAAAAGACCACAAGTAACGACGATACAGACAAACAAAAGATGGGACGAGAACAAACATTGTTGGCTTTGGTGTTGACGTGTAAGAGATGAACACTAGTGGTAAAATGGTACATATATTCTTCTATTCATCTATTTAAACGTTCAATCAATACAATTCAAAGTGTTTGTTGCCTATGAAAGAGAAATTAGCAGGAATACAAGAATTACTGCATCACAGATTGTTAATTTGCACGAGTGTTGTTACTGGTAGAGCGAGGGTGGACTATACTGGAGCAAACACCCAAGCAGCATTGATTGTGCACAAGCACAAGATCAATCTACATAGCCGAAGGTGCCACACGAGGAAAAATGTCCTCAATCCAGATACTTCACTTCTTATAAACCACCGACAAGCCAAGTGAATAACTAGCAGCCTGTGTGATTACAAGGCAAACTCAATCTAAAGTTTAAAATTATTTTTTTAGATATATATAAAATTAAAAGGAGACAGAAGGCAGATAATGACTTGGGGTCACTGTGGACTCTTTAAAGAAAACACTACAAACTGATAACATCATAAATGTGCTAATGTCTCTTCAACACCAGCATAGCTAAAGAGCTCAAAGACAAGATGATTATATGAGGTGTTAGCTCAGCTGCTAATGAAATAGCAGGGTTTTTTTATTTTTTTTTATGGGTCTACAGGCCATTACACATAGTCTCTGTTTTTTCTTCACACATTGCGGACTGGAGCCCTGTGTGCCAGCTGCATTTCTCCTCAGAAGTGAGTCAGAAGCAGTCTGAGATGGAGAAGGGAAGTGGAGAGGGTGTGAGGGTACCAGGGAACATGAAATGAAATGACATCCAGTGGCCAGAGAAGTAGCCTTTAGAGGGATGAGGGAGTGAGGAGGGGATTGTGATTGACCGTGTGTGTGCTTGCATACATTTCCCGAATAAAGTTATATTTAGGCTGCCCTTGAACAGCCGGAAGTCCTATTCACTCAATTAAGCAGAGCTTATTCAAATAGTTTTAAAATGATATACTTCTACTAGGAATGCACAATAATATCTTTTCCCCACTGAAACTGATAACTTTCTCCTTATCACAACTGATGCTGGTACCGATAACATTTTTAATAGTATATTTACACACCTGAGGAAAAAGGCAAACATGTAGGTTGGCTGTATTGAAACTGGTAGACTTGTTACCCCCGCTCGCCACTTGGGCTGAACATTTATTACATACTGCAATTGCGTTGTCTTTTTTAGATACGAAAAATACCCATACGGATGATGGCGATACCATGTTTATGTTTCAGGTGGCGCATCGATATGACGTAATGCATGCGACAACAGCGGGCAAGAGCGTCACAGGACAAACAAATGGACTGAAAATGAGCAAAATCAAGGCAATGTTGCCTAGTTCTATTTGGATCTAGATATCGCCCCCTCCAAAAAAATCATTATCAGACTTATCTGTGTGACATAATTTTTTTCCCAATATCGGCCGATAGTTATCGATGCCGATTAGTATCGCACATCCCTGGTTTCCACCTTTGAGTAATATATTCCATTTTAGCAAGAGATGGTTGGTGTTAAGACAACATGACATGTGTGTCACCATCTGATCTCAGCGTGTGTGTGCGTGTGCGTGTGTGTGTGTGTGTGTGTGTGTGTGTGTGTGTGTGTGTGTGTGTGTGTGTGTGTGTGTGTGTGTGTGTGTGTGTGTGTGTGTGTGTGTGTGTGTGTGTGTGTGTGTGTGTGTGTGTGTGTGTGTCAAAAAGGGAAGGACGAATAAGAATAATCCCACGAAACTTAATTAGACCTCTGGCACGCTTAAGTCCATCCTCCCATCCAAAGTATTTTCACCAGGCAATAGGACGCGTTTCCCTCTTATCCGAGCCCTCTCCCTGCATCTCTCTGCATAAGTGCCTCTTCATCCCCCGCTGCCTGTTTGCATGAATGAAAGAGCGAGGGGTAAAACCGCGGGTCTCCAAGTGCGCGCAGCTGTGCGTCCCATGAGTGTTTTCCAATAACTGTTAGGGAAGGGGAAAAATAAATGACACGCCGGCAACCTCTGATATCGACCCGCTGAGAGCGATCGCCAACACTACGGGCATCATTTTCCCCGTCAAAGCGCGTCTCCATGACACGGTCACAAACTGCGCACCGACGCGCCGTGTGTGTGTGTGTGTGTGTGTGTGTGTGTGTGTGTGTGTGTGTGTGTGTGTGGGTGTGTGTGTGTGTGTGTGTGTGTGCGCGCGCGTGTGTGTGGTCCAAAAAAAAAAAGCTGCGCGACTTACCGCAATAGAGAAGCAGCAGAGCTGTCAGAAGCACCACAGCCCAGAAAGTTGACGACATTCTCGGCCAATGGTTGGTATCTGTGCGTCTAGCCAACCTCGACACCGAAGCCATTGAAGGAATAGTTGCACTTCCTCTTTTGTGGTGAGAAATCAAAAAGCAAAAAAAGGTGGTAAATTCACAATCCAGTTCGGCTTCTTACAGTGCTCATATCGCCGCTTGTAATCCCACAAAAAGACACGCCGAGATCGAGCAACTGATGGGAGTGGGGGAAAAAAAAACCCAACCTCGGTTTGCTCCCGGTGTAGTCAGATTCACATTTTCCTTTGGAAAAAACCCTCAACGCAGTGTTATTTATCTATTTGGTGAGAACCACAACTTGGTCGACGTCTCTTTAGTTGTCCAAAAAGTGTGTTAACCTCGATTCCCCAACCTATTTCAGTAAGAATTAAAAGAAAACGAGGGGTTGCGCGCTGGTGGCAAAAGATTGCACGAGTTAAGGCTCAACCATCTGTACCGCAGCGTCGTTAAAAAAAAGAAAAAAGAAAAAAAAGAAGCTCCTTTCACCTGTGGTAGGTTTCCTCGATTCTCTCAAGCCTCAGCAGCACCAGACGCTGCAGCTAAAGATTGGGTTAAAACATCTTATTGAACGTGATCGTAATGAATAAATCCAGTGAAGAAATGAACGATCGACAGCTGAAAAAGGATGGTTGAAAAAGTAAATGAAATAAAAGAAAAGTCCCACAGTCGGTTTGCCGAGCGCGCAGTAGATGAAGATCAGAGCTTGGTTTGCAGAAGGAAACGGAGAATGGAGAATGGATGGGTAGAGACGGAGAGACTGTGGGAGAGGAAAAAGTGCGCACCGTGCGACTCCAAGTGATTGTGCCAAAAGTAAAACGTTCAGATAATCGATATTACGTCAGCAAGAAGCCACTTGAGGATGCAATTTGCAGATATTGCCACAAAATGAGAAGAAGAAGAAAAAAACAAAACAATGCCAGCACAGCAAAGGAATCATTTCACGCCTCACAGTCAGCGTGAGTCACGATGCACAATGTATTGATCCCATACATTATATATGCGTTTTGTTTGATTTATCAGTCGATATGAGTGAGGGGAATTTAACCCCAGGAACATTCCTTCAGTTAGTCCAACGTGCACAATATGAAAGGAAAAGATTAATTCAGGAGTAAATGCTGGTATTTTAAATATTTCTATGGGATATATGCGCCATACCAGCATGCTGAGACATTTAGGAAGTGAGGAATCGCCGTGATCTGAAAATGTAAAATACATAACCATCATAGTCTAGTTTTATTAAACCAGGCTCATTCGCAAGTAAAACATAGACACACATGTTTAGCTTGACACAATTCCATTGCTTTCGAATGATAAAAGCGTCAAAAAAACGCCAAGTTCGACTTGAAATGGATTTTGCCATCTGGAGTCCAATCACTTTACCTCAGACCACCTTCACAATGAAGCAATTATTGTCCCGCAGAGATCAATACTCTGTGTGTGGACTTTCTGCAGCAAAGATAGTGCTGCTGATCGCCAGATCAAGGTTTAGGTTGAAGGATGATTGAGCCTCAAGACAATGTTGGATATATATTTGTTCAAGCACTGTACTAAAGTAAATGTTTTCCCATTAGTTTGTTATACTTCACAGTGGGTGCAATGACCATTGTGTATACTATTGTTTTTGTAATGCACATGACGAAAATATACACTGTACGATGATGGCTGTTCAATATCTCTCAAGAGCGAGCTTCATCGAATTTGACAATATAATGTCAACGTCATTTTTCAATACTCCAAAGGACTTTGTGATAACTTCTTAGTTTGCTCATCTTGCATGCATTTTACTTGCAGTACAACTTCATTACACATACGGGGCCTAAATACTACTTATGCGGTGTTTCAGCACCAGGGACAGCTCCCCCGTCCATTGCGGCTTGTGCTGCGGAGCGACGGTGTTTCAGCACCACGGACAGTTCCAGTCACAAGGTGGACGTTGGTAACACGGACAGCTGCAGCACCGAGCCCAGCACCAATCAAGAAAGAAAATAGTACCATTAAGAGTGGCAGAACAATCCCACCATACTCTGGAATCCTGGATAGTCCCCCCCCCCCCCCCCCCCCCCACACACACACACACACACTTCTCCTTTTGAGGAGTAATTCATAACTCTAATCAACTTGCTTGCTTAACAAAATAAACAAATATACGAGGAATACAATGCTTCTATAGGTTCTAGCCATCTTGGATGTTTTGGTTGGGGCACCCGCTCCGTTGGCTCTGGCTCCATCGTGATTGGGTGTTTGGATCCGGTGCATGGCACTATCCAGGGTTCCGGAGTACGGTCCACCTTGTGACTGGAACTTCCCGTGGTGCTGAAACACATTCGCTCCCCAGCACAAGACGCAATGGCTGGGGGAGCTGTCCATGGGGCTGAAACACCGTCGCTCCACAGAACAAGCTGCAATGGACGGGGGAGCTGTCCGCGGTGCTGAAACACTGCATAAGTAGTGTTTCGGCCCTGTATGTGTAATGTAGATGTACTGCAAGTAAAATGCATGCAAGATGAACAAACTAATAAGTTATCACAAAGTCCTTAGGAGTATTGAAAAATGTCGTTGACATTATATTGTCAAATCCGATGACGCTCGCTTTAACTAGTTCATTAATAGAGACTCCATGTTAGCTGTTCTTGTTTGTCTCGGAGAGTCTATAAATCCCTCTTTAATTAATACATTTAAACTTATGTTGCTAAAATAATAAAAAGTGGATGCTTATTCCAACTACGTCCTCTGGCCCTCCTGCAGTGTCATCTCCCACAATTTCAACTGCCACGGCTCTGATCTGAAAAGAAGCCACTCAATGTCGACAGTCAATTACAGCCCTTGTTAGGAAGCAGTGGCATGTTACCTCCTGCGGTGTGTTGTGTCTTCAACGAACACACACATGCACACACACGCACGCATGCCCATTAACTCAAATGCTGAGTTTTCTGATGCAAATCGTGGAATTGAGCCTGTACCCGCAGTTCCCTCTCTCATTTTCTTTTTCTCGCTCACACTATCAGTTATTTGCTTCAGCTTGGATATAATGCATGAGCCGTGGCCTACATACTGTATGTTATCCTCTCTGTCCCCCTTTACATAATATTTCTGAAACTCCAAACAGAATGAAGCACACAAGAAACACTGACTCGGGTGTTCCTATTTTGGAGGATGTTATCCCTTGCTTTCTTCAAAGGCTTCAAAGTTTTACAATAAGACACTGGCTGACTTGATTTATATTTTATTTGTTCTTGGGCGGCAAAGCATAATAGAATATTATCTTATTCTCTCTCAACATGAATCAACCATTTGACACTGGTACTGTTGCTTTTCTTTGTTCAGCTGTGCTCAGCATTGGGGTCTAGCCTCAGTTGAAGTTTACTATCCACAAACTCTGTAGATGAGTTTTTCAAGAGAAGTATCCACAATCTGCCTCCAAGTGCAGCAGCTTTAAAAACAATCTGAATAAGATACTTTTAGCACAAGCACAGCTGTTCTTCTTCTTAGCAGAGCGCTCAGGACAGATTCAGACAAAAGGTAAAGGACTTGAGGATAAAAGCGGTAACGATACGTAGATACCAAGCAAAAAAAACAACAAAATCCACTAAAACTAAATTCATCTTATCTAAATCCACTATTAATGCTTGTAAAACTATGATTTGCCAACATGTCAATTCCATGATGATATCTGATGGGGAACGCTGAAACAAATTTTACTCAAACAGTCTCACTTTCCAATGCAAAGCCCCATTTGCCTGAGGAAAAAATGTTCTAGTAAACATTATCCAAACTAACTTTAAGTCCACACATTCTGCTATAAATGCACTTGTCCAGATTTTAAATTTATTGTAAACCCCATAGACAGTTTGACATTTACTTGGAATCCAGACGAATGTCAGTGGTTCAATTTTATCAGAATTAAAAAAAAAAAAAAAAAAAAAAAGGAAGGAAACTACCTCTATAGACCAGGCAATATGTGGAACACTTAAACATCAAAGAGGATATTCTAACAGCAAAGTAAAATCACCTAAATTAGGTGAAGAATGTAAAAGCGATGATCAATAGCTGCTTTCAAGCCCAGTACAAATAAAAGAGAAGCAATCAAGATTTTGTCTTGAATGCTCTTTTAGAGTTTCGGCACTACAACTAGATTGTTTTTCAAATGGCTCCTTAAATGTCTGGCCATGTAAATTATCTTAATGCATTGACTTTTACCTATTTACTAATGACCTCCTTGTGTTTTTATGTTGTTCAATATCTCTCTTTCCGCCATTGGTACAGCACCAGCTGGATATTTTATACTTTTGTTTTAATATAGTCCATGATGAAGAATTTCATTGCACATTATGACATGCAGTGAACACAATTTAACTCTGTTTTTGTTGTTTGTTGTTTTTCTTTGCATTTCCTGCCAATTTGAAATCTTCCAACTCAACGTGTCTAATGTAAATAAGATCAGAATTTTAATTCATCTATTCCAATACTGTTCATTTTTTCTATTTGACCCATTTGTGATGGATTTGCTTGAATGCTAAGCCTCACTGTCCTGTTGAAAGATCGCCTTCTGATAAAACTCCATCCGTCAGAGAGACATATATCCTCAGGCTCTCTTTGATATAATGCCGAAGCCATAGTTAAATCAAAGACCAAAGGGCAGTGAAGTTACCGCAGACATGCTTCCACCCCCTCCTTGCATTACACTATGTATGAGATCATTCTGGATAGCTGTCTTTGGTCTGCAAATGTCAACAGTTGTTTTGGACAAACTGGATGATCTTTGATTTGTCTATCTCGACCACATTACTACCGCAAGCCAGTATTTTCACTGTAGACTGGCGTGTTTCATCAGTGTTCTGTGGCTTTTTATGAAAGGGTGAATGTGACTAATTGTATGAAACGCTTTCTGTCTGAAGCACTTTGAATACAACATGTATGATAAGACTATGTACTTTAATCGCAAATGAAATGTATGACAGGTTCAACATCTACTGTCACATTTTATCCATCCTCCACCGAACCTATACCACTAAATTTATCGATTTATGCTCTAGCCGCTTTATTGTCACGGAGGGGGTCAATTGTCCATTACAGGGTTAACACGGAGAGACAGCGAATCATCCACTTACATATTTACACCCAGACTCAATTTAAAATCAACAAATTAACCCAACAAGGACATTGTTTGGATTATTAGAGGAAGCCATGATGGAAGGGACACAGAGACAACATGCAAACTCCAGACAAGTCCGGCTTTCAAACCTAAACCTTCTTACAGTGACGTGACAAAATATACATTTTATGTGTCATCTTTTTTTATGAAGGGGACACTTTATAGACCAGCAAGAGTTAGTGTTTTCCAATATTTTGAAAAATGCAAGACTTTAAGGAAGATTAACTTTTTTCTTTTCATCTGACATGATATCAAGATGAAGAAGCGACATTAACATTTCAATTGTAGTTATCACAGAAAGGTCATGTGGAAGTTTTAAATGAGAAACTGCACACAATCTAACCAGCCTGCTGGTGATTCACAAGAAGTGAGAGACGAGATGTAGAAAACTAAAATATGAGATCGTGGAGACTGATGAGAAAGAGAAAAGAGAGGAAGGAATACAAATGGAGGAATTCTGATTTTACCCAACAACCTGTTTGTTTCATGTTCCAATGGAAGTTTTCTTCTTGTCTGACTCGTCTTTCTTCTTTTAAAAAAAAAATATTTTCTTTCCTTGGGGGAGCTGCAGTCTTATTCAACAGAAATATGACATGTTCAAAAAAAATGTGTTTGCAAGTCGTGAGGGTTTTTGACAAAGGATCACCATCATGTCAAAGGAAAGAAACAAGTAAGCCAAAGAGACGAGTTCAGGCTGGATTAGGTCTGTCTAAATCCTTATGATAATAATAATAATAATAATAATAATAATAATAATAATAATAATAATAATAATAATAATAATAATAATAATAATAAT
The DNA here is from genome assembly GCF_963383615.2 of Lipophrys pholis. Lineage (NCBI taxonomy): Eukaryota > Metazoa > Chordata > Actinopteri > Blenniiformes > Blenniidae > Lipophrys > Lipophrys pholis. The sequence continues at coordinate 12,312,558 of NC_137644.1, read as the reverse complement.
AATAATAATAATGCACGGGAGAGGAGCGACCATCGTCCAGCCCAGTCACAAGTGGCACTAATCACCGGCCCGGGGGCCGGCGACTTGAGACCAACCGAAGTTGCTCTGGTATCGTCACATCGAGGGGGGGATTCTGACTTAGAGGTGTTCAGACATAATCCCACAGATGGTAGCCTCGCACCATTGGCTCCTCAGCCAAGCGGTTCCTCTCGTACTGAGCAGGATTACTGTTGCAACAACACATCATCAGCAGGGTAAAACCAACCTGTCTCACGACGGTCTCATGAATAATCTTATAAAACATATTCAGAGACATTGAAAAATCTTTCTGCCATTGACCTCAGAGACACTGGTTGATGAAACCAGTCTGGCCCAAAGTTCACTCGTGACACTTTTGATGACGGCACACAAGCCTTCGACACCACACTGTGTTTTAAATGATATTTAAAAAGACAAGAGCACCCTTGGGATGCCATGCCTGATGCTCTGATGAAGGCAGCTGCCGACACACAACTCTAACAGTTATGTTGAAGTCACTTATTAAATACTCCAAAACAAAAAGGGGGAAATTCAATTTGGGACTGATGGGCTTGAGGTGGCAGCTTCAAAGATTCCATCATTGAGTAAAGAGGGACTTTCTACAAAGTTGCATTTTGGTCTGAATTTACTTTAATTTAGATTAATATTTTGGAATGATTTTCAGAATTCATTGATTTATTAATGTATTTCAGATCAATTATTTACAAGCGTACTCATTTTGGAATGTCTTTGTGATTTATTCAGTAATGAACACTTTGGGAGTCTGTAACTTACGCCGAGCTTCAGACCTACGTCTGCAGCTGATTATTGGCGGTTGTGAACGCCATGTTTTATTGATTTTGAAACAGTTTTACGGCTCATCGGGACCTCAAAATGGCAATGAGGAGAAGCCAGTTAAACTCAAAAAAGTTGTCTGTTGCATAAGTAAAACAAAGCTTCCAAATCTTTATATATATATATATATAACGATAGCTCATGTTATGTTTATTAAATACTACAGTTAAGAACGACTGACATTTTTGTACTGTTTTCAGTTGTTTTAGCTGTTTAGCTCTTTCAACATGGCTTTTTTTGTTGTTGTTGTTTGCTCATTTCTCTGATTTACCAGTGAGCCAGCATCATTGGCAGTGAAAGGCAAATGAGTTTTTCAACAATTAAATAAACTCTTTCCATTTTCTTCTGAGACTTTTCTTTTTCTTGGAATGTCCATTCTTAGCTTACTGGGATTGAAAAGTATTGACATACAACAAATAATTAAATAAATGCCGGGCTGGTGACATAGCAGGATGTGACAATGATATTATTTTCATTATTGCTACTTCAAAGCTAGATCGTCGGCTGTCTGCACTATAACAAAGTTGAAATAGAAATAATATGGTAGTTTTGTAGTGCTACTTGTGTTGCCAAAGCATATAAATATTTATGTCTTACAGACTTAATTTCACTGAACTAATTTCACAAAATAACAAACACATTGTTTTGGAGTTTATGCAGGAAGAGTCAGTGCAGTGTTGATGATGATCTATGAATGATTTAAGGGGGGCACGATGGGCAGACTACGTTTGTGAGCAAGTATCATTTGCTTTTCAGTGGCATAATTTTCAAATATGCCCACTTCAGGAGACGTTAATTTACTGCTGGTGTCTATTGTACTTCATACTTTGTCACTGTATGTCTACTATAAGACTGTATGTTGGGCCAAAAGTAGTAGTGATAGTTTACATATTTGTTCTTTATCTGTGACATTTGTTTGCAAAAACTGTAGAAATGGAAGAATTTGATTGAATAACGCTTTACTTGTTGCTTCCCCTTTCTCTGTCTGAGCTGCTGCCTGCAATCATTTAAGGTCTGATGAATGAGAACAGTGGGAAGCGTTGGTGTTGGCGTTGGTGGAACAACTGTTTTTACCAAAACAAAGGGCAGATCGTTGAAATAACATTCATTTTCATCAATTTGGTATATTTGACATAATAATACATCTTTAAGTAGAAGTGACATTTGATCTGGGACTGCCTTTTCTTTGGAAGGCCTTAAATGTTCCCACTGACATGCGCTCCACAGTTTTGGATTGAGGCAACAACGTTGTATGTTTATTTATCATGTTAATGATGGGTATACTTTGGAAAAGAATGAAAAAGACTGAATTCTTTTGGGTACGCGTATGGACCGTATTCAACACTGCCTATGGTCAGTATCTATCAAAAGTGGTTCAGGGAGAAAAAGGCAGTGAACCAGTTACAGGATCAGGGCCAGTAAAGACTCATTCATACAGGGGGAATGAAGACTGAACTGTGCGGTTTGCTCCAACAGATAAGCTACTGCAGCCCAACCTGTTGTCCTCAGTCATCATAGTTTATCACCACAACAGCAGTCACTTGGTCATAAAGCTATGGCTGATCTCTGTCTCTTAATCACGCCACTGTTCTATCATTTTGTTTCACAAAGAAAAGTAACAAAAAGGCTACTTTGCATAAAACTGTTGGTGTCATTGTCACTGCTTTTGTTCCACCCAATAAATCAAGCTCAACGCACAGGGCTCGTCACACTCGCAGCCACGATAATGGACTTGAGGCTTTTTTTTCTTTTTGTGTACGTCCATCCATAGTTTTGTGATCTTTGTTGAGTCAAAATTATCACATGAAAGAGAAAAAGAGGCTGTTTGTGTGAACAGATCAGTCAGACGCTGGATATTGCTGCCGGCATGTGGTTGTATCACCGGAGGCGTTGTGAGCGTGGCGACAGCTGTGGAGTCAACTTTCCGTTAATGTGGGTTAATGTTAATATGATTGTCTGGAAAAACAAAAACACCGTGGTGACAAAAAGCGACATCACTCAGGTACTTTGCTGCATCAAGCCAGCGTCCTTGTCCAAGAAGTAGACTGACAACGCATGCTTACTGGCACACAACAGAATCAAATACGAGGATGACTGCAGAACGCCATGTGGCAGAAGAACACATTCAAATAAGTTAAAACCATGAGGTGTTAATTAGGTGGGACGAAAGAGTTTCCCCTGCAGAGGCGACTCTTTTGGTTTCAGGCAGTTTGGAACTGAATATTTTTGACATTATAGTCTAAAAAATAATGACCGGAGGATCAAAAGGAAATTTGAAGCCAAGGCGCTGCTGGTGAGCGCTGGATTTTTCTCTTCCTGAGCTATAATGAATTAGGGCTGACATGTAAAATAACAAAACACCTCACATGAGCCGAGCGGCAGTCATTGTATCAGTGAAAGGGAAACTGGTGGGGTGCTTCTCCTGTCTGAGCCGAACAGAGCTTCTCGCTGTGGGAGCATCTGAGACCTGACCTTTCCCTGCGCTCCTTCCCTTTGATCCATCCACACTCAAGCCACTTCCTCTTTATTGGGCCACCGAGGAGGGCTTTGAACTTCGCTTGCCACTCAGTGATTTAAGCGAGCAAAGTCTCCTTATTGGTACCACAGCAGGCTCTGTCTTACTGTCATGGATTAAGAGCAAGTGAAGAAGCCGAGCCACTTTTTTTTCAGCTCTCTGAATGTCTGCAAGACGGCGGCTCGCCACAGAGGAGCGAGGAAGAAAGAGATCTCAGCCTTAAAGCTGAAGTCGCACGGCTTCATGGAGTCAGCCGGTTAATTGTTCTGCTGATAAGACGTCAGCGCTATAGTAACATTTCTCATTTTGGCCTTCAGCAACAGCAATATCCACTCATTTTTGCTCTCAGTGAAAACAATAACAGCGTGACATAAAGGCTTGGGAATACAGATAAAAACAATACCCTGCCGGCTTTTCTGACAGCCAGCTGACATGTTTGTTTAATGAAATAAAGTGAAATTAACAAGACAATTGTAAACAAACCAAAGCCCTGCCTCTGTGTAGCAGTGCGTTTGTTTTCGATCAAGAGGCTCCATCCATTTTCTGCATCGTACTCTGAGAGTTTTTCTCACGCGCAAACCTTCTCACCTTTTTATTTACTTAGTATTTTTTCCATCTCAGGATTCTTAGATCTATCTGTATGTCTGGAGTGTATGTTTGATAGATTGTTCGTAGTATATCTTCCACTAATACAGCAATATCCCCCGCTTTGTATATCTTCATTCTCTACGACTGAGGTGCTTGGGGATGCTGATGGCTTTTGGGTATTGCAGTATTTGGTGATTTGAAATACTGAATGAAGCACAGTAAAGGTTTTTTTGTTGTGTGGGTGAGTTTAAGAAAAATATCTCACATTATTTATTTGTTTGGAAAGGACCAATAAAAGCATACAAAAACCCCCCCAAAAAAAAAAAAAAAAACACACTCTTGAAACACTGTAAAAAAAATAATATACCCCATAATAATAGTTGGGATTTCAGATCAGATAAAGAAGATTGCATTCTCATGAAAAAACATGCTTTTTATTTGACTGTGATTGCAAATTTAAGATTAAAGTTGTCATTGAATCCATATATATAAAAAATCTGAACACTGCAAAATCCATCCATTGATCTTCTATCCTGGTTTATCCTGTTGAAGGTCGCAGGACAGACTACACCCTGAACAGGTGACCAGTCCATCACAGAGAGACACACACTCGCACACTCACATATGACTTCCATGCAGTCAGCTGGTGGCACAATGTGGAAGTGGTTTGCCCCATCTCATAACAGCAGCTTCAGATGTTGGATTCTGGGTAATTGCCTTTCTGTGAATGTATTAGTTGTTTCAAAGTGCTCCGGCTTCCTCACACAGTAAATGTTTACTAACAAGTGTTTGCTTAAGGTTCCAGTTAATTACTCTAAATTAGTCCAACTGCCCATGTGAATATGGTTGTGTGTAGGAGTCTTTCATGGCTTTAAACACATTATCGCGACCAAATCTGGAGAAATTGGGGATCGATGGATAGAAGGTACTATCTTCTACTAATTGTGAAAACATTGGAAGACTCAAACACCGAACAGTTGCTTAAATCTCTGCAACTAGTTGAAGAGACCAAAACAGCAAAAAAAAAAAAAAAGAAAAAAAGATTTGGCCCAGAATCAGAAGTGCTGCAGAGATCAACTAAAGAGCATCTGATATCAATTACTTTTCAACAGCTGTGAGTGTAATTTCATCAAAGTTACATCAGTGTTCATCAAGTAAGTGTGTCACTAAAGGAAATGTCATATTTGCACATATTTGACCATATATATAACTTTTACTTACATTGGTACAATTCTTTTTCAACTTCCTGTTGTTATACAAGATGATTGATTATGTGAAGGTCAGCAAGAGTGCAGGTTAAAAGTGATGTCCCTCTGAAGTTTAACTTCTACATCAAGCTGTGTTTGATATATATGTATACCCTTTCTGTGTGTGAGAGAACAAATATCCTTGTATTGCCTAATCTACTTCCACCCTGATGTATGAGATGTGAAATCGATAAATCACAAGTGATCTGTTCCACAACAGTCTGATATTTCAAATCAGCCACCTTCTCTGATTTACTGTTTAGCCTGCATGTGTGAAAAATAACTACTGCTTTTCTGTGTGATGCATGAGGACAGTTCATGAGGCCGATGGGATGATTCTATTTTTCAATTCAGCACTAAATATCCTGCTGCCGTCCATCGATCCCTCTATCCATCTTCCATACCTACTTTATCCAGAATAAGTTCTGTGAGGTTGGAGTGCTATCTGGCCTGCGCCAGGTGAGGGTTAGAGAGTGAACAGGTCTTCTTCAATCCATCTTTGAATTTTTTTTTTTTTTCCGAGCTAAAATGAAGAGCGCTCAATGAGAGAGCAGGAAAAGGAAGTGCAACATCAGAGCTGATGGCCTGAAGACCCGAAGGCTGCAGCTGTTGATGGTAGAAATACAGCTAGGAGAGTGGAGAAGACACATCGCCTGCTACCAGCAACACGACTCACACACGTCCCGCCTGCATCTGAATGTGAAATCCTGAGATTTGAGCTATTAAAAGACTCTCCGCTAAGTACGTATGGTGAAGTATTCATAAGACTTGATAACCAAAAGCAAGTGAGTAGTACCAAAATAGACGCAGGTATGCATGCACACATGCACACATACAAATCCCCCACCCACGTTTTATTTTCCCGTCGAAGACTACTTGTACATTCTAGAGTTCTTTTAATTTCATCTACTACTTATATCCTCAGTATTGAGTCAATGTCAACAGTGTAATATATATATACCCTACCCATTGTTTGTTTGTTTTTTGTCTGCTGTCATACTTGTTCTTTTTACTGTCTACTCTACTTATAGTCTTATTTACTCTCTTGTATATATGCATTTATAGATTGATCGTTTTGTGTTATTCCTATACGTGTACTTTGCACTGCAACAGTGGGCTTTTAATTTCACTGTACATATATAATCACAATAAAATTATTCTATTCTATTCTATTCTATTCTATTAGCAATAAAACTACCAGCCACATGTAGGCCCTCTGCTGTCAGAAGCATATTGCTCAAGAAGAAGGCATTAAAGGAAATCGATCCAGCCTCATTTTTGTCATCTTCTCACTCTCATGATCAGAACTAATGTCTAACCAGTGTTTTCATTTTGGGAGGAAAATAAAAAACCCATGCAGAAAAACAAAAAAAACCCATGAAAATTCCACACATAAAGGTCAGAGCCATTAATGGAAGCTGAGCTATCTTGTTATGAAATGGTGGGGAAGTGTTAACCACTGGGAGCTCCTGCATCAGTGAACGTATGATCGAACATCTTTCATCGCGCTGCACAGTAGTCTTCATTACATAGAAGTGAAAGCTAATTTTCGCACTCACCAGTCTGGTATGGACTATTTCTTGCTACCTGGCTGTCACAGCAGCTCATCATCCACCTATGAGGTGATCTCACGATGAAGTGTAATTACGCTCTCTGCTAATGGAGTATTGTGACTACAATCAACGTATGTCCCATCACAGCACCTTTTGCTGACATCTGTGATTACCCGGGATCCCGCCTGGGAATGGACGCATTCAATAGATGCATGTGCGCATGTACCTTCTCCTTCCTTGTGTGGAAAGTAATCAGGTTCTGACAGCTCGGATGATGACTCTCTCCGTTGATGACCGCATGCATGATAAAAATGTCTTGACCCTTCATCACTGCTCCGCCTCTTATTGTAACAATCAAGCTGACTGGAGTGCAGTTTGCCGGTAAAAACCCCATCGCACTGCCTGTTGTCTCTTGCAGTGGTAAATTAACATTTGGTTGCAGGTGTCTGACTAATGGAAGCAGAACTAAGGGATAACGTGGCTTCTAGCAGCAGGGGTGAGTGTAGATCCCAGGTAAACAACATGGTGGGAACAGAGTGACCCACCTGTTCCTCAGAACTCATCTCTTGCTGTCATTTATAAATGGATAACAGGTGCATTTGCTTGTGTTGTCCTCCTGGCTTGGCACTTTGCCTAAAGCTAGAAGAAAATTGAATTGAGAGGAGGAACACATTTGTAACTGCAAAAGAAGGGCGAGCTGGTCGATGAATAAGATACATCACCCCCGTATGCCACGTAATAAATCTCACTTCAAAATGATCAAAGACATGAGTTTTACTCAGTTACTGTGCTGTTTTTTGGGGGACAGCATGATGATACAGTGGTTAGCACCCCTGCTTCACAGTAAGCCAGTCCTTGCTCGATTCCCTGTGAGGGAATAGTAAATAGTCACCTGAACTTGCATTTAGGTTTAAATGTATGTCTGTAATTATCTGTGGAAGATGCGTGCACAAGACATATTGCTTTTAGCACAAGCTGCAGCGATGACGTCCATCACCCTCTGATCCTAAATGAGAAAGGATTGATAGAAGTATGTTGAAGTAGTTATGATGGATGCATGGATGTTCGCTGTTAAAGATCAAGAATTATCAGTGGCAAACATACATTGTGACTTCAAATTGTCTTGCGGGAAAATGTATGCTGGATATATTCTTTGTTTTGCAATGGCATATTTTACACTTAACACCTAACAGAACTTTACTGCCTGAGTAGATGTACAAGTTAGTGGAATACATTCTGTAAGGAAGGACAAAGTATGAAGCTACAGAAGGAAAGACTTGCTGAAAGCATAGAAAAAATAACAATACAATAAATACGTTGAGCTCATTTTCAATGATTGATGTATGCAGGCTGTACATTTTCAGCTTTTGTTGTTACTGCAGAAATTAGCGTCTTGTTTATTAGCAGTATAATAAATGCAAATGTCCTATTACGACCTTTCTCTCATGACCAGAAAATCAGCCATTTGATTCCTGGACTGGAGGGCACTTTCTGTATGGAAGTTGCATGTCGTTCCTTTGCAGGTGTGGAATTTTCCCTGTTGCTTTTGTCTTTTCCACAGTCAAAAAAAACATGTATGTTAGCATTTTGGTAACTCTAAAATTAAAATAACTTTAGCATTGTTGTAATTGTGTCACTGGTCTCTTTTGTCAGTTATGCCTAATCTGCAAGGAATAGCTCTTGTCTTAGTCTTAATATGATGGATGGAAGATTTACTGATAGATCATGAAGGCACTTCTAAATAAAAAGTAAACAAAGTTTGGCATTCCATTAGTACCTCTGTGCTTATTTTTCAAAAGAACAGTCAAACAAGAAAGTGTTTTGGGATATAATGATATAAATCCAATTCGAAAAATTCAAATAATACTTAAAAAGTTGTGATGTCCAGAAAAAGATGTTTAACAGTTTCGCTCAGCAGAGTCAACCTCAGTTCAAAAGCATCTCGGCTCATGTGTTATGGGCCCTCCGAGGCAAAGATTTGCTGAGTTGGAGCATACACGACATGCGACTCTATCTGCACTTGCTCTGGGCTGTTTGTCTGTTACCTGTCTCTGACCCCTATCACGCTGGACCGTAGATAATCACAAAAGGGAAGGACTATTGGCCCCGGATTTGAAAACACTGCGTCTCTTGCCTCCCCTCTCCTGAGTCGCTTCTTCCTCTACGAACACGAGAAAGTGACGATGCCAGCGTTTCCTTCACTCTATACTTATTTTCATCAGTGTAATAGCCTCCCTCATGCAATCGCATACGTCTCTTTATGTCTACCCCTCCCTAATTCCCAACTAAGTAGGATTTCACACAGCATTCGTCGCAGCTGGGCACTGCAGGTAGCCAATTTGCATAGATTGTTCAAGAACGGTAATTGAATGGGGTGTGCTCAGAAATCATGTTGGAAATCATTTTCTGTTGCTTTGTTATGAGCATTGCTCTATATTCACGGCAGATGAAAGCGGCTTTTATTATCCCATTATGGAGCCTATGTCACAGAGACACCATGGCTACCGCTCCCTCTCCATGCTATGTTTTACTAGGGGGAGAAACTTTTTAATAGGATCCCCACAATGACAATTATCTGCAGGCAATTCTCTTTCTTGTGAACGAGGTCCCATTAATTGCATTTACAGACTCTGAAATGAAGTATAGCGAATGCTTTAAGTCAACGACTCCCAAACTAATTTGCATGGTAATGAATACGTAACTCTGGGAATCTGAAATGATCCCATATGAGCGTTTTGGAAGCAGCGCTACAAGATACTTGGAAACCAAAGTCTAGAAAAGGAGGTGAGCATGAAGTAGCTCTCTAACCAAAGCCATTGTGTGTAAATTTCCCGCCGGTTTAAATCTGCAAGGCGCAGTGGAAAGCCTATAAAAGGTCCATTTATAGACCGGGAAGTGTGTCTCTTTACGTGAGCTTAACCAGTGTGCATTGTTTTGCCATGATAAAGCTGGCTCCCAGTGATAAAAAACCCTTTCTAGAGAGGATGATTGATTTCTGAATGGGTTGAAAACTTTCCGAATTAGATCATAAACAAATACAGAGCTAATGTGGAGTTGATTTCACTGTATTTCCAAATTGGAACACATCCGGCTTCATTTTTTTCATACTGTTTTTTCATGTGCCCTCCTCCACTTAATATACTCACTTCAGCGTCTGTTATTTCTCTACCTCTCACCCTCCCCCAGGCCTCCAAGCATTCATTTTGTCTGTCAAAACCCCAGGCATGCCTCTCTCTTTCTCAAACTCTAGTCCGTTGTCTCATATGAACTGCAGATCTCTTAACCACTCTGGTCTCTTTGGCTTGGCCCGCTCTTTTTGCAGTCTGTCTCCATCTTTTCAATCTCTCTTTTTCCCAATGACTTAGAAATAGAGGAGAGGCATGAAGGGCAGGAATCAGTATTCTCAGAAAAAAAAGAAAAGGGGAAAAAAAAAAACACAAATTGACAGGCTTGATTCCTCAGGGCGGTTTTATGGATTCGCAGCACAGTATTGAGCAAGAGGCCCGTGCAGCCATGCGAAACCAGCCACTAGAAGGCTAAATATAAAATAACCCCAAAAGAGATTCGGGGATATGGGATATGTGTCTGCGCTATCTCACAATCTCAGGCAGCCAGAATAGCAATATACAGTAAACTCAGGGGATAAACTTGTGCAGGAGGAATTGGGTGTGGATTTCTTATGTGTGTACATCTTGCAAAGATTGGTGGAGACGTTTTCTTGTGATTTCCTACAGAAGCGCAGTAAAACTTAACCTAGCCAAATCCTAACATCTTGTTACATCAAAACTCATTTGACAGCCAAACACATGTATATGCATCACCAGAACAGTCGGTCATATTGCCTTGTGAGGCTCGATTTGGCTTGCGCAGAGCCAATAAACCCCCCCAAAATTGGGTTTGATCAAAGGGAAATGCAATGACTCAGAGGAAGAGTACATGTGTTTATTAGTAGTCTGATGTGAGGAGGCTGAGGAAAAAGAAATTGCTCCATAATCTACTCCTCCAGTCACCTTTCTCTCTTGGCCTATGACATACATCCCTCCCCTCCACTACCTGGGCCTCATCCAGCCCGTGAGCTCCAGAGGCAAAGTGCATTGACTAAATGCCCTCCTGCAAACAATCCGGCGGAGACTCACGCAAACAGACAGACACAAGTGTGTATGTGCAGCCGGAAAGTAATTAAAAGCAGGCTGAGGTGGTGAGTGGAGTTGTTGGCATATCATTCTACAGAACACAGGTTTTCCCCTCACATTATCAGCCAATGCTTTCCTTCTCTCCGGGCCCACAGACAATGCACTGGCAGGGCTGAGAGAATGATAGATGGAGGCAGTCACTGAGTGAAAGAACCAGCAAAGCGCCAGGATAACTTGTTGAATGTAAGGAGGACACAGAAAGTCAAAATTCCACCTTTAGCATTCAAGGGAGATGGCAAAAGATTGAGTGAGGGGCAGAGCGGGAAACAAGAAGAAAAATAACTGAAGTGTTTATTTTTCTCCGTTGTAATTACTGGAGTGATTAATGACTGCTATTAGCAGTTTCCATTGCATGAGAGAGGATGTTAACAGAAGCTGTGAGGTTTGTAGGAGGTGCTGACAAACTTTATGTTGGGACATTTATGCAATGTCGATCCAGAATTCACCGCTATGTCAGAACTACAAACGCCAGTCAGAACATTCGCAAAGCAGTTCTGTTAGCCGGCCGGACCCTTTTTCTTTGGCGGCATAGATTTAACAAAGTGCTGAAAATGTTCCTCTGAGATTCTGGTTTGTATTGATGTGCCAACGTCATTGCATTTCCTGCAGATTTCTTAGCTGAACATCAGCGATGCTTAGCTCATTCTTTACTATATCCTCGAAGTGCTTTTTATAGACTACAGCCATTCGAGTCTGATGAACTCATCATTCAGATAGTTGACATGACAGACATTGACTTGTTGAGTTATCTATCAGATAAGTAGCCATCGGAAGATGGTACACTGGGGTCATAAAGGGAAGGACATCGTTAGCTGCAATACTCAAGTAGGCCATTGTATGAAATCCATTTACTTAAAGTGTACCAAGAAAAAAATGACCACATAACAGCAGATTAAATCACCAATATAAGGCAAGAGGGATACATGTTTTTATCATCTGATTGTCTGAGCAAAAATGGAGACTCGTCAGACCAGGTAAAGCTTTTCCAATCTCCTATTGTCGAATTTTGGCCAGCCTGTACAGACTGCAGCCTCAGATTCCTGTTCTTAGCTCACAGGAGAGTCCTTTTCAAGGTTTCACATGTTGTGTGGTCAGTGGTTAGTTTTAACAAGAGGTTATTCGAGTTACTGCTGCCTTTCGATCATGACACAGTCTGGCCATTCTTCTGACATTTGGCATTTTGGGGCAGAGAACTACAGCTCACTGGAGATGTTTCTCTTTTTCAAATCATTCTGTGTAAACACTAGTGATGGTTGTACATGAAAATCTCAGTAGAACAGCAGTTTGTGAAACACACAGACTGACCCGTCTGGCCCCAACAACCATGCCACAGTCAAAGTCGCTTTAATCTTCTTTCTTCACTGTTCTCGTGCTCAGTTTGAACTTCAGCAGCTCTTCTTGATTTGCTCTATGTAATTGGCAGATTTGCCATTTGTGTTAATGAGTTAAATGGGTGAACCTAATAAAGAGGTTGGCGAGTGTAGAACATTAGGATTGGCCATGACAAATCTTAGGGGGGGAGGAGACTGATGTTTTTGTTTGCCTCTTCAGCGCCAAGCCAGCCTGTTTGCTTCCTGCAAAACTAGTGAGATGGATTGTGTTGGTGAGTCACAGAGCTAAGTTGTTGTTGTCACAGTCAAATCACAGGAATATGTTTGCTTGCAAATACATTCACAGTCTTATCACCATTTCAGCTCAGTGTGTGAATACTAACTTGACACAAATAGTCATCCATTTACATCAGTTTTTAACGTTATGAGTATTGACACGTTTTAAATGCATTTAAAAAAAAGCATAGCTCTTCCAATAAAGCAAAAAAAAAAGACAAATCTGTCTTTTTCACTCAATATACTGAAGTTACTGTGTGATGTGCATAGAGTGAGTTATTTTCTCCGATCTGAATAATGCAGTCAGTATAAGACAAAGGTGTAAATCCCTCCTTTTGGGACCCTTCACATACAAAAGGATTACTGTACTTGAAAAGAAAATCAAGACATCAAAACCAGCTCAATGGAGGGACAGCATCACAATGTGTTTGAAGTGAAACAAAATCTATGGTTAAGTTTAAGCCTCTGTGATTAGAAGGAATGTAAAAGATCAATGACCCAGATGGAGGAGGCAGATAGTACTCTATAAAATGTAGACAACATTGGTGTGTGAGAGTGTTGATAAGTGGAGACACTTCCTTACTGTTAATGGCTTCATCATTCCAATGGTACAAAAAAAAAAAAGCACAACTGTTTTTCAAAATGTGTTTAATTCATATATTTTGTGATAATAAAGAATTCAAAACAAAAGGGGCATTTCTGTTGAAAGAAATAATAACAGAAACACAAAAACTACAGTAAAACCACATTTATCCCAGAGAAAAAGTCCCGGGAAACGGCATCTCATAAGTCCTTGTGTTGTCCCACCTGAGAGCGCCACCGGCATCCCACAGCAGCCTCTACAATATGTAGCATTTAAAAGTATAGGCATTCGTTTTTGTCTTTTTCAAAACATTGCTTTTTTCTTTCAGTTTTTCTACTACTACAACGATTTTTTTTTTACTTCTGCTGCAGCTGCATTTCTTTTTTTTTAGCACTGAGCGAGAAATGGTTAGAGATTTGGAGGATCGTGGTGGGGGGCAAGGAAGCTGCCTGGAATTATCCTTGTGTGTGTGTGTGTGTGTGTGTGTGTGTGTTTGTGTTTGTGTTTGTGTGGGTGTTGTGTGTTGTGGGTGTGGTCTGCACAACTTACTTTCTGGCAGAGCTGCTCACCTGAGATTCATCACCCCATCAGTCCCAGTATAAAGACTAAGGCCGTTTTCCAATACCCATACTTGTCCATACTTGTGCTCTCGTGTACTCGTGAAACGTCATCAGTGGGAGACCAAGTACTGTTCCAATTCTTAGGCCGTTTCTCACCGAGTACACATGGACTACCCGGATGTATCCTCGCTCCGCCCACTTTTTCGAGGATGATTAATTTGTGCATCAACTCGGGAAACGCCCCAAGAATAGTGTTGAAACAATTTTTTTCTTCCTAACTTACAATACTAAGTTCATGCCTTAGAGAGTGTTGCTTTCCTGTACCGCTGTAGCTTTTCTACTTGTGTCGACTCCAGCAGCTTTGCTGCAGACTTTTGCTTTTATATTGAGTTTTTCTAGCAGTGATTTGATGTCATTTCATTTTGATGGAGTAGAGGGTTTAGGGCTCAGATGGCAACAAAAATTTCAGTGCTACTTATATCCTTGATAGTATGATGTCATTTTAATATTCAACAGGGTTTTTCAATGCTGAGAGCTGCTGAGTGCACCGCCACCGAATACGCATCTCACAAACCCACCGTGGCTGCTATAATCTGTTGACATGCATGAGAATGAAGATAATCTGAGACACGCATGTGCTACTTGCGTCGCTGCTGCATAGCAGGTGTTAGCGTCATTATTTATCTCACTATTGATGCCCTTACACTTGTGCTTTAAAACTCTTGTATTTGATCTGTTAATAAGATTCATAGTATGAATCAATCCGACATAGAAAAACAAACAAGCTGCAAAACAAAAATGCCGCCTTAACTCCCAGATAGTTACTCGACTTTACTGTTTTTAACAAACAAGGGGAAAAAAAATTGTTAATCAAGCAAAAGAAATGAAACATTTGCGTTCATATATTAAGCTGAGTCTCATGCCACCATCACTGACTGACTAAATGACTGAAAGTGATTTATTTATTTTACTTTTCTATTGCAATGGGTCCTTTTCTACACATCAAAACACCACAAAAGCCCGAGAAGTACACTGCAGCAAGATCCACAAAGTAGCAGAACCTTACCTTATGCAAAACTGAAAAGTGACCTACTTTTTCAGTGAATATTTTCTGTCATTCTTACTCAATGATACTTGAGTAAGAACTCAAGCATTGAATAACCAGTACACAAGGCTTTCAGGGTTATCTGCTTCTAGCTCTTCGGAGATCTTGTTAAAAAAATTTTTCCACACATATCTCGATATGTGTCACTTTGCTCCTCATCTTTAAATCCTCTATCTATTTTCAGATGAGTATCTAATTCTCCAACTCGAGACCTTGTTTTCATTGTGAGGTACCGTGAATGCACAAAAATGAAGGATCTGTAGCTATAAATTAAAGACCATAGGTGTGTATATTTGAATTTGATCCTAGTGGGACACTGCACAATAAATGAGATGACGGCATTAATGACGTAATCAGCATCAGAATATTTGGCTGAGTTTGCAAAGATATCACTTAAAAGTGGTCTTCAATATTTTCAAATAGGAAAAATCTGCAAGCTTCAATAGAATTGACTCACAAAAGGTGAGGCCCCTTTTACATGATAGCGCTTTTGAGTGAAAACATAATGCTTCCATTGTGCTTTGGGTGTCCCTTCAATTTAACTTTATTTATATAGCACCAAATACAACACAGTCATTTCTAGGGGCTTTTTTATTTACAGAGAAAAAAAATAAAATATATATATTTTTTGGGTCATTCTTTTATTTACAACAGAGTCGGTTCTACATGACAGTTAGGGTAAAGGAAAAGAATGAGAAAAAGAACATGTAAACTTTATACAAATTGGTAGATGCATAGTTTATTGTTCTATGTAGTTGGCTTTGGGGTTCCACTTTGAGTCATCAATGAGGTTATAGTGTTTTGACAAAGTCTCTTCTTACAGTTTTCATATATTTTACCCGTTTAGTCCAGTTATTGGTGAATTTATTGTTTTGGAGATTAAGCATAGAAGTTATCCTTTCCATTTTGTACATTTCATTAACAACATCTTTCCATTCGTGTATGGTGAGGGGCTCAGGGCGTAAAAAACACCTTTTAATGTATAGGCGTTTTATAGATAAGAGTGTATTGTGCTGTGTGCGCATGAGGCTTCATTACAAAAACAGCTCACAGCACACTATTTAGTGACCCGACATGAAAAATACATTGTTTTCAGCGTTTCTGCTGTTGCCCTGTAAATGAGAAACCTTTTTTTTGAAACATAAAAATTATGCGTTTATACCTGAAATATTGTGTCAAAGGGGCCTTAATATAAATTGCCTCACAATGATTTGTTTCAATACACAATCCTCAGGATGTCAGAACAGGGTGTTACTTTGCTGTTTAGAGCCTGTTGACTCAGTCAGCTGTCAAAAAAAGAAAAACAGTACTTGTTTGTATTATCGATTGAAATATGAAAGAATGAAACTAACTGCTGAGTTTAAACATCGATCAAACACTGGGACAGTGAGAGTCGAAACTTTGGGTTTTCTATAGGAAGAAAAAAAAAATAGGCTGTCTAATGTGCTGCAAAAAATCTATAGCTGGCATCTGTGCACAGTAAATCCCTTCGCCAGCATCAGCGTCTCAAGCTTTTACAGCTGGCAAAATCCAAGACGTTACATCACCAGCGATGCTGCATGGGAACCTCTGAACTCGTTGTGGTTTGGCACCACCGTGAAGGCCGGAGGTGATTTACATCCACGAAACAAATGGTTTTCAAAGTGTGGGCCGGGCCTCCTCTGGGTGTGCCCGGGAGCTCAGTGATGATGCAGCAGGAAAAATCTGGATGTCAGGGGGGCCAAATTTAACCAGTGTGAGTCATGATTTAAAAATAAATAAATAAAGAGTTGCAGGTAAAATTGTTAATGTTTTAAACGGGGAGTTGAACATATTCCTTGTAGAAAACATTAGGAACTGAAACTAAAATGATCAGAAACAAGCTCAACATGGAGAAAAAAAAAAAAAGATGAAGTCACAGGTTTCACTCAAGTGGTTTTGATTTCACAGCCTCAATAAAACTAATCGAACGGTTTGACCTTTATTTGGGATGGGAACGGCATTAAGCTGAGATATTTGGAGATGGATTTATGCATCGTGCAACATTGCAAGACTCGCTAAACCAATAAAAGTGGTATAATTGGAAAGGTCAGAGACTGGTGGTTCTCCAAATATCATCTTTTCATGTTGATACAGTGTGCACATGCACATTCCAAGAGATAAAGGCATCTCAAAGACCAACGTGACTTTCAGTCAGATGTTTTACTGGCACTACTTCTTATTTAGGTTTTAAAATCCATATATTGTTAAATATATTCTTAGAAATTCTACCATATATTCATTATGTGTACTTTTTTTTTGGTTTAAGTGTAATCAGGATTAAAAATCTCTTTAATGAAAGCTGGACAACCTTGTTGTGTGACTTTGGTAAATGTTCTTATTTTCTTTACTCGGGTAGCTGATGCGACACATTACCGATTCCTAAAGGCAGGGTTTTGTCTTGGCCAACTGTAATGCAATCCTGTCACTTACTTCACCTCACTTGTTTGTTTATAACCTGATGCAGAGGACTTGAGGGTGAAGACTGCCATCATTTCATTTCACCATCAGATGCAAGCTTCTGCAGGTAAGCACAGTTAGTGACATGGTGTGTGTGTGTGTGTGTGTGTGTGTGTGTGTGTGTGGGTCCAGCTTTACCCAGCCTGTAGGTGGACAGTTGATCGGATTCTTCCTCCACCTCGCTTGGCCTCCTGAGTGTGTTTGCGTGGGTTTTTATGCGTGTGTGTGCACCGCATCAGCATGCCGGCACTGATGGGTGCACACAGTGTGCATACCTGACAGCCTACTTGTGTACTATTTCTTTTTTTTTTTTTTTTGCACTGTGTATGTCTGCTGATGTGTTAGTTCAGCTTTGTGCATGCCTGTCAGACTCAGGATAGCTTGTGGGTGTGAAAAGGGACAGTCTTGAGGCTGACAACCCACGTTGGGAGTTGTTTGGGGGGGGGGGGGGGGGGGGGGGGGGGTATTGCCGTGGTGTAAAGCTTCAAGCTGGCAAAGTGGAGTGAAGGGCCGGGTCTGTCAGGTGCTTCTCTTTCTGCCGATCTGTATTTTTCTGCCCTTCACTGCTCTCTTTGAAATTCTGGCTCCACGTCTCGTCTTTTCCAGCATGACACCTTTGCTCGTCTTGAATGTGCAATAAGTGCTGCCTCCCCAGTTTTTGTCTATTCCACCAGAAGTAATTGCACATGAAAAATTTTCTGACAAGCTAAAAAAAAAAAAAAAAAAAAAAAAGGGAGAGAGAGACCTGATAATTCACTGCAAACCTAATCTGTTCAAACTCTTTTAAGAAGAGGGTAATAAAGGGTGACTTCAAAATAAGGACTCTGGCTCCGCGTTTTAACGAATAAGTTTTGCAAAATATCCTGAAATTAAAGCTGGCAGTCGACGGTGATGCTGTCATTTCAAATCCAAAATAATAAGAAAGTGTGTCAGTGTCCAAATACTTGAAGAGCTTACTTTGTAAAGCCTTTTCTGAGCCAGCAACTCACAGCCTGTTAAAAAAAGAAATTGTATTTAAAAAAAAAAAAAAAGATACATTTTAATGCCATATTCTCCTGGGCAGAAAATTCTCCCTTATCATTGCAAGACAGTTTTTACTCTACCCGCCAATCACTATTTCAGCCCTCATATGAGTCAACCACTGGCTTTTCTTAACCTCCCACCACAATCTCTAATAAACTCCTGCCTGTTTCCTTGCAATTATTGCCATGAGATGTATCATTCTCTTGGAGAAGTAAAAAAATGTTTTAAATCTAATTGAGTTGTTGTAATTTCTTTGCATTTCCTTTTTAGTATTATCTGACCTCATTGCATCGCCTATGTTAAGAAATACAAAATACAGTCAAACGGTACTATACACATGTTGATGTTAGAAACGATGGCTGTCAGAAAGACAGATTCATACATTTACTTGTATTATTATTACTATTATTATCATTATCATGGGCACTGTTGTCTTTATTTACAATAAAAACATAAGAATCATGTCAGAAGTTCCAAATGTGGTGCAAATAAGTAGATATTGGAGAGTGCAAGATGAACACGGTCTCATAAACCAAGATCTGAAGGGTTCTTACTGCACAGCGGAAAGGTGAGGGAAGAAAAAAAAAGTTTGGAAAGGTCTCCAAATGATCAGAAATGAATGAGATTACATGTTCTACCTCTGCCTGCCAGGGCTTTCTCCGTGATCTATGGTTCTCTGCACTCTCTGTGATCTGAACTTGACTAAAACAGTGATGAAAGATGTGGCAGTTGTGGAAATTCAAAACTGTTTCCTTGTCAGGAACTGACAAAACTTTTCAGAGCCTTTTGTTCTGTTGGATTTCAGCCCTCAGCATTCCTAACGGTCCTAAGAGAAGCAGGGTTTGTGGGTTTGAATCCCACAGCTGATGAGTCACTACTATGAGTATGGATGGTATACGAAAAACAAGATGGATGGTTCCCGTTAAGTTTCTCCAAGAAATATATGATGCAACATTTGATTCGCCAGAACAGCTTAACTTGATATGCACAAGAAACAATGTAGCTGATAGTCTGTAGCTAGTAGACATTGAAATGTTGACATTAATTTCACATGCTGTAAAAACGTGATTAAATTACTTTGTCAGGTTGTATATCAGTCTGCCCTCTTGCCTGTGATGATTTTTCTGCAAAGTCGTCTGTCTTGATAAATCTTGGTTGTTTATTGACTTGTTGTTATGGTGCACATCTCGTTTCCTGTGCTATTTTGAGATTCTGACTCTCTCATTCCAGGCAATGTTTACACATAGCTGGGTATTTACAAAAGCCGACGTTTCTTCCACTACAGTTTGAAAAATAACTGTTCACACCAGATCGTAAAAAAAAAAAAGTTCCTTTACATATAGCTGCATGAAAACCTCTTTAACAGTGACTGTGAGCATGACAGACCTATATGCAGTGTATCGCACACATCTTTTGAACACTGTGACGTTAAAGTTCCGTCTCCCTCTGAGTGTCTACATGCAAACAGAAAGATAAAGTTTTTCCAAATCTCTTCCAAACTGTGATGGAGTGACGTTAACAGCTTCAACAATCAACAGTTTAACTATTATTTGAAATTGAGATGTCATGAAAATCAGAAGGATTTATTTCAGTCAGGCCATTTCTGTTATAACTAATTATGTAGGTTGACCATTTTCTGATCTCAGAAGAAAAGAGGACACTTTGCCCAACCTCACAATATCTTAAAGAATACTTTAAGTTTCCTGAAATGCAACAAAGTGCCTAATAGTCCTTTGAAAGACAAAGAAAAGACATGGCATTAAAAGAGGATATGTGCAGGTTAAAGGACGTTTACTTATCCTATTTATTAGTGGTTTTCTAGTAAAGGCTTCAGAAAACATGATTTCTACAAAAAGCATCATGATTCTAGTTACAGGCAGTACAACTGAAGTGGACCGGAGATTATGAGCATTATAGCTGCGAGCAGTCGTCTTTCATCCGTCCACAGCAGTAGGGTGGGTGGTGCAAAGAATGCTGTTTTCTTAACAAGCCCTTTTAGATACATGGTGAACAAACTTTGGCGAACCGGAAAACAACAGCAGATTTACATCGAGGCTGGAGGTCGTGCCCCTGGAGACTGACTAACCGGCTTTATGTGAGACAAACAGAACAGCAAACAGCACTTAATGGCAGCGCGAGATGCCGCAGGTAGGAAGAGAAGGCAGCAGTAGGCAGCTGGATGCGAGTATCGGTGACAGGAGGAGCTGCAAGCGGTGTTCTGCAGATGGAGCTAATTGCATTGATAAAGAGTGATTAGCGATTGGCCCCTGTGCGGGTAAGTGAGAGGAGTGGTAGCTCTGGGCTTACTTGATGAGATTAAATGAATGGGTAAGGAATTTCCCCCTTCATTTAAGCTGATACAATAATAAAAGAGTGCTGAGCATTAGAGTGGACAAGAGGCTGACGGAAGAACAAAGGAGAAATGTGTCCTTATCAAGCTAAATCTCGTGTTTTCTTCGATTTCTATGTGGCATTATTGTCCGAGTGCGCGATACTAGAGAGTTATCAGTCCAACACAAAGGTGAAGACAAAAATCTCAGCTTCTGGCAGCTCAATATGTTCAAAATGTGAGTTAGGTAACAGGACAAAGATGCAGTGTGTGTGTGGTTTGGTTGGTCGTAGGTGGCCAGAACCTGCAGAGTCCTTGTCTAAAGCAGCAGGTGTGCACAGAAGGGCAACGGTTATTGACTTCTTAGACTCAAATGTGATTTACTGGAGCTATAATAAAGCTTTTAAAAATGATAGAAGTTGTGGGAGGTGGTGGGCAGGCCCAGGAGAACAGCCTGAGAGTATGGGATGTTTTGTGAGAAATCGAAACGAGGGGAGGTACGCCGTCTTCATAAACGTATTGACCAAGACCTTCTTAAAACACAAACAGGAGCAGCCAAACAATAGAGCACAAGATTACTCTGTTTCTAAATGTCCCGCGATCTAATAACACTTACATTCATCATTTACCACGCACATGATTGCTTTTTCGGAGCTAGAGCAGGAGCAATATTCTGGTACTGCACACGGAGGCACGTTCAGACAGGATGTAATTTCTCTGTCAGTGTGAGTTCTGCCAAAGTGTTTACGATTTTAATGGACTACAAGGTTGTGCCGTATACTCGGTGTCCACCAACTTCCCTTTGAAATTAAGAGGCTCTAGTTATCTTGCAGTGCCGGGCACATTGACAGAAGCACTGACTTTAATGTATTTACTGAGAGACACAACCATTTTACTAAATCGTGCATTAGTGGGAATGTGGTGAAATAATGAATCACGGAACAGGAAGTACATTTCGATGCAATCATATTAGCGGCTCGTCTAACTTAGGCACAGCGGAATCAGTGACGTCAGATTATGGAAGGTTTTATTCCATCCAATATCTTAGAAAAACTTTGATGTAGTCAGCCACACCATGGTTGCTCCTTGACATTTTCATAAAATTATTTGTAAATAAACATTTTGCTTGCATTTTTATTTTATTTGCATACCACATTGATTGTCAAAAAGGGTCTCATCTAGGCTAAAAATGGCTAAATAAATAGCTGGAATTGCAAAAAAATTGTAATAAAATGGCTAAAACTACGCAAATATGAATAACAAAAAAAACAAAAAAAAATGTTTATTAAAATGATGAAAATTACTTGTGCAGAGTTGTTTTTTTCAAGAAAAAGAAAAGAAAGGATAATATAACCTAAAAAATGCTAGCTAAAACTGCTCTCACCGCAAGGAAAAGTGTTGTAGCTATAATTGCATAACTAAAATGGCTAAAATACACGAAGCAAAAAAAGGAAAAATCTCAACAAAATATCTACAACAGATAAAACTATAATAAAAGGTATCCTAAGTGCACGAATTGCATGAATTTCCCTTTGGCCTGCTCGCAAACTCACTGGGTTCCATGAGTATTTGACTCGACATGGTATATTTTCCAGGTGTCAGTCTCACCACTGCCTCATTAAGTGTACAAACTTGATTGTTGGCGAAGGTTTTCTAACTGAGGCACTAGTTGCTTATTAGCCAAGTGTGCTAATACCAGGAGAACATCTTGGCTCGACTGCCTCTCTCATCGACTTCCTCTCGGTCTGTAAATGCCATCAGACATTTCTTCCAGGGTGCAGGTCTATAAAAGAGGAAATCAAGCCAAGCCTCGCTCCTCCTATTACTTTTCCTGGCTAACTAGCCTCATGACTTTAGTGGAAAATGTTGAATTATGGACATGAATTCAGTTATAGATTAAAAGTCTTTAACAACCTCCTTGTTTTTATTACCATACAATATTGACATTCACTTTTCACTTTCCTACATGATGTTATGCATGTATATAATGTACCTTTAATCACTGTAAACCTATACAGCCATTTTCAGCACTGCGTCATTTAAATTAGAGTGGATGTAGGCTGGAGCCAACGTAAGGTATTTATTAGCAAAGGCAGGGTACATTGGTAATATTGAGTTTCCAGTAAACAGAAATGAGTTTGTGAACTGTGGGATGAAATTTAATCCCCTCAAAAGAACCGCATGATGCACTGGGAGAACATGCAAACTCTAGAAAAGCAGCTAAGCCCAGATATTGTTGAACTGAACCAGGATTAATACCACACAACTACAATATCCTATTGTAATTCCAGTCCTCTAAATGCAAGCCTAACCAAAAATCTGTGCAAAACTGGACCTTTAAATCCTCACTTATAAATACCCCTTTAACGACAATGATATAAATTATGTGACACATGTGACTGCTGATGACAAATCAATAAACATTAAGGCCAGGCATGGTAACTTTATATGTATGCCAAATTTCAGCAGCAAGGAATTGCTGAATAGGAAGTGCTTAATACCAATGGATAACAGCAATAAATGGTGAATATCAACAAGAAAAGAAATGTAAAAAGCAAGTTGGATTTTCACAAGTTCAACTTTCATCGGAAGAATAAACTGTTTTGCCACAGCACATGGGTGTTTTAAGAAAGTCAACGTTATGTACGCTTATTGCCTAATATCAAACACTGAGCAAAGCAAATTGGGATTTTCATTGTAAGCATAAATTAATCAGCATCTTTAAACTCTAATATGTTTTGGTGGAATCTTCCATTAGGATAAAACCAAGGGGTTTGGCTTATTTCCAGTTTTAAATTTTTCATTAGATGGCCAGAGATGTGTTCTGTAACAACCTACGGATGTGGATTTAATATAACCCCTAAATCAAATCAAGTATGAATTGTAATAGAAAGTGTGCATGTTGTAGTGTAAAGAAAAAAAAAAGAAAAAGTCCATATGTAGATTGGTATGTTTCACAAGGCCCAGCTGTACTGCTTGAGTCTACGATGGGGAAAATGGTCTGAATTAACACATCCAGCATTCTAGTACAGGCTTATTTACAATGGTCCGGAGTAGCCCAGGTCACAACAAGATTGCCATTGCCGACTATTCACTGTAAAAGAGTGCTTGTTTTAGTATTGACTGGTAAAATGGGTAAAAACACCCCTTGTCTCCCGTTATGAAAAGTAGTAACATGTTGAAAGTGAAGAATTATGACCAGCTAGAGTAGATAACAGCAGATTTACAGCAATATTTTACATCTGGAGTGTTTGACTAGCTGTTCATATATATATATATATGAACAGATATATATATATATATACTGTATATATATATATAAATGGGCATATATACTATTATGCCCATGATGACAATTGGACCTCATAATAATAGGAAGACAAAAACGCCCGCATACACATACACTCCACAATCCGCTCTAACACACTGTGGCCGACCACAGGGAAACAGCAGGGAACTTTCAGAGTAATGGGACAATCCATCACCAGCTGCTGCACGCTGCGGCGTGGTCTTAGTCAAAGAGACCCACCCATGGAGGCACTGAGGCAGCAGGCTGGAAGGAACGCAGTGAAAGGGAGTGAATTAGAGACCAGAGGTGATAACTGTTCAGTGGGGTGAGGACGAGGGGTGGCTGGAAATTCTTATCCAAATTAAGTGTGATCACCGCAGGAGTGTCGCTGGTGTATCTAATGAGTCATTTATAGAGTATGGTGCTTCTGTGAAGACTTCTGCATTATCTTTTTTTTTTCTATCTCTTTGTCATTATTTTGTGCCCCCTCAGCTGTTTATGTCTGCAAACAAACTAGGTTCTTTCTTTTCTCAATATCGCTGATTACTGAATAAATCCTTTAGTGAATGAATAAAAGCTAGACTTGAGACTCTGAGCTTCAAATGGTTCAAATGACACAATCAGACTGATTTTCCGAACAATAAATGAAAAGAAATGCCTTAATAATGAATAAAATTAGATTTTGCGTCAGCAGAATGGGGGCTGCTCTGTTCTTTTATTCCTTTTCTAAATTTTTAAATTACTCATTTGATTTAATCTATTAACTCTAATTCGAATGTGGCCACTGAGTGTGACACATTCCCCCCCAAAACAGCTGATAAGAGGAAAATGCCAAATCTTAATAAAGTAACTTTGAGGTTTCCGTGCCCAAACAACAGCTGCTGCGCGAATGAGTAGAACAAGAGGGAAGAAATAATTTACTCTTTATCACATATTTTCCATACATTTGGATTAAGACGGTGAAAAGAAACATCTTCGATCAAATAGATATCTTACCGATGCATATTGGGATTAAATAATGTAAATTATGAAATTCATGGCTGCTCCAACCTCTTACAATGCTATATGACTTTAATTTTAAAACATCACTAATTATGGGCCTCAAAAGACTCAGATGGTTCAAAAAATCGAAACAATATGGCTATTTTGCATTTTAAAAAAGCAAAATTCAGCTGTTACCACAATCGAATCAAGTGTTGCAGCTGTGGAACTAAAGATAAGTCTGATTTACTCACAAGCTTATATGCCCTGATCCAATTCAATCTAGACCTCATTGAGACCTGTGTGCTGGAGACATGTGGCCAAATCACCAAGGTAAATGAAATTAGACTAGATTTAATAGAGCTCTATCAGGCAATGAAGAGACCCATCATGCAATCAGGCCTCCATCAGTCATCCCAATGAGGACAGCTGATCAGCAAAGACATGACCCACGGATACAATTAACAGGAATGAAAAGAGACTCTGAAGCGCTGCAGATGCGTCGGAACCCCATTGCATTTGGAAAAGCAAACTGAAGACAGCAGTGTATTGAAATCAATGTACTGCGTGCACATCAAAACTGGGCAAACAAGCGCAGTATAAAGGTCACACATGCACACACCGCATGCATTTATTTGCAGAGACACTGAGGCAGCTACAAACACACACACACACACACACACACACATATACAGCCCTTGCGCAATGATCGCACCCTCCTTATGCATTCATGCCACGAAATGGACAGATCGATTCCCAACCCGGGGATTCAATAGTAACCACATTAATCCACCACTGGGCACAGTCGGCATGTCTACCAGACAGGCACTCAGTCAGCCACTCTGCTGCTTGGGATCAGTATTGGCTTACAGTGGGACTCTGAGGGAGAGCAGGGGAGAGATGGGAAAGAATGAATGACTGCGAGGCTCTCGAAAATGTCACTGTGTCCACTCTGCCTGCCCTTTGCAAAGACTTCTGGTTGTGGGCACCAAATCAAACTACTGTATGAGGGAAAAGTTCATGCAATTAGTAGCCCGTGTTTATTTGTCTTCGCAATTGTCTCAAACACAAACAGCAGCATCTGTTGTGTTACCTTCAGAGGTGTGTACAGGGCATTTTATTTGGACCAAGCATGACTTTGTAGCATTTAGCAACATCTGTCCATCCACATTGCAAACCGCCTAATCAAACTGAGTCATGGGTTCCTTCAGTTGATCTGAAGGCAGGATGCCTACACACTTCTGGGGGATTTAGGGTCACTGGTTAACTTACTTTACTTGCATGTTGTTGTTTTTTTCTACTGTTGGATGAAACCTATGTACGCAGAACAACACCCTGACACAAACAGGGTGAACAAAATAATCCTGCACAACAAACCTCCTCCCTCCTGAGCAGGGGACTCTCTGCCTGTGAGGTGAGAGTCCTCGTGGCTAGCTTAATCTATGATTCACTTGAACAAACAGTCTGACACTGCTTACTAGAAACCTCTCCAAACGGATGGGTGTGAATGTTCCGTCCACTGAAATCAACCAAGCCACCAAATGAGAAAACATCTTCTAAAGTAATTGTGATTCATTTATACTTCCAGACACTGCATTGATGTCAAAGAGCATCAAAGCTTCCCCAGGCTGGTTTTACTTTCACCTCTTCCCTCATCTCGAGCTTAACTGTCCCCAGCATGCTTTTCATCCGCTATCCTCCTTTAGTTCAATCACGCCGCTGATGCTCCCCAACGCCTGGTGTGGATTTTGTTTGTCTGTGTACTTCCACAAACCTGTTTGTGCCACCTGGCCTTATTTTCAGACACATCGAGTGGGCTCACGACTCCTTCCAATGAATAGAAACTCCCTGGAATTCAATAAAAGGAGGACAATTTGAACAGCTCGGCGGCTGGGAAAACTCCTTATTGAACCCATTATGGCCGATACTCATTTCCCTGACTGGATTCAAAGAAAGCCCACTTTCCTGGAGAGACCCAATCTTCCATCTCTCACTGCACTCATTTAGATAAAGTATATTTTTCTCTCCTTGGTTCGGTGGTTGTTCAATCAGGAACGGTGTGAACCTGATGAATGAATCTTATGCGACCTGAAAACCCCCTTGGCTTTAGGTGAGGTTGTTGTTTATAATCAGTTCAAGGCCATTTTTTTTTTTCCACATAAAAGTATCAAGTGATTTCTAAGGTATTGACGGATGTGTTTACATTTTGTAGGTCAAAACTCAGAAGTGTGATCATGTTTTAAATTTGTGAATGCTGAGCAACTCCTGATATAAATGTCCCAGAGTTTTGATTTATGAATGAAGGTTCCTTTTTTCCGTGTTGGGTGTATTCACACAATCTCGTTTTCTTAGTAGCTCTCTTGAATAGCCTCAAGCGCCTTCACAAGATTATTCATTTTTTTTTTCTTTTTGGTTATTGATTCAAATTAAGCAGCATCAAAATGCATTTAAATGAATTTTGATACTTCAGGAGCAGCACATGCTTTGAAAAGGCTTTGAAGGCACGAGCAAAGCTGCCGTTCAGGAAGGATTACACATTGAGATCATCAGCTTTACTGATATGCATGAGTGGACTTCAACTGAGCGTGCATGTGTGTATGTGCATGACTTGCTCTGTGTGGGCAAGGACCGATACCTGCCTCAAGCACGGAAGCTGCATCTCTGCCCTATGACTTTCTAAGAAAACAATCTTCATGCACAAGCACACAGAACCGCGCACAACATCCTGCCTGATCACTGTTGGTGTTTGGAAGTTTTTTTCCTCTCCCAATTTGGCTCCTTTCTCTCCTCTTTCCTTGGGGAATGTCGCATTCGTATTTCGTGCCGAATGAAAGAGATGTAGCACAAACAAAACGCACGTCGTGCACTCATTCCCCTCACCGATTCGCCCTATCTTTTCAGGAGACAAAGTCACGACAACACTGCTAATGCGGAATAATATGAAGGTTCTTTGAAGCGAAGTGGCAGCTTTGCAGGTGTTTATTGAGATTAGAGATCTTAGGTCATACTTCAAATGCCTCCAAACCACTTTAAAATTGGACTGACTAATAAGGCTGCAATGTTTCATATTCCTAATTGGTTTTGGAATTATAAATAACATGTGATAGACAAAGGCTGTGGATTATGAGGGAGGCAATGTTGTATGTTTTGGACTTTAAAGAAGATGAATGAAATACTAAATAAAATCTTTGCAATCTAGTTGCTCTATGGATGACGTTGTCGGTAAGATGATTACTTTGGCAGGGGCTGAAACCACCAGAAAGCAGACGTTTGTAATCTTAAGGAAATTAAAAAACATCCAAAGAAGTGGGTTGATTGCATTAAGTATTTGTCGAAAATCTTAAAAGACCTCTAAACTGGACACCGTTGCACAACAATCTCTTGATCTGTAACAGCCAACATATGAAATACTTGCTGTTCTTATCTTAACTAAGAGACAAACATGAGTCATTACATCCTGGGCCGCAAGTGCATCACCTTACTGCCTCCAAGGACGTCCGCATCGCTTCAACAGACAATAGAGGGCAGTGAGCGAATCAAAGCAACCTGCTTGCATAAACAGGTGATTGACTCTTTTTCTATGTAGGACGATCTTATTTTGTAAGATATGTGCAACAAGGCAATAAAATGCAAAACATTTGTTGCGCGAGTTTTGATTTATAATTTAGTAAGTCATTTGACAACTGTTGGCACAACGTTTTCTTTTTAATCATTTTATTTTGTTTACATTATATTAAATATGCATCAAATTCAGTGATGAACATGTTTAGTAATGTTCCAGAAGAAACATAGGTAAAATATGCTGCATGGGCCACAAGGTAGGCACAGTGGTTGGTGCTCTCACCTCACAGTGAGAAAGTAATTTTTTATTTTTTTTTACTTTCAGATAGCATTACTTTTTAAGCAACAAATAAGTAGGAAAGATGGTTTTAACCTTGCTGACATGTTTGAGTCTGTAGTATTTCTGTGTTGAATTTGTTTGTTCTCCCAGTGGGTTTCCTCCGGGTCTAAAAACATGTGAGGTTATTTAATTACCCTAAATTACCCATAGGTTTAAATGCAAGTGTGTGGGTTTTTTTTGTTGTCTCTTTGTGTTTGACCCATGATGCACTGGCAACCTGTCTTGTACGCTCCCTTTGCTTGTGGTCAGCTGGGATTCTGCACGCCGTGACCTTACACAGGATAAAACGGTATGGAGGGAAAAACCAAACACTTGACTCCCTGCTTTTTCACACAGCTGGAGAACAACTGCTCGTAGACTTTAAATTGTGCTGCACAAATAACCATAGCAATTTTAAAAACAATCAACAAATCCCAGAAATCAAAGTCAGACTTGCACCTTCTTGGCATCACAATGTCCTTGTGAGTGTGTTAGCATGCTGACATATAGCTCAAAGCAATGCTGCACAGCAGTTCGCTGGAGCCAAACAAATGATTATAAACAGCTAAATATATAGACGCACATGTAGCACATAGACAAATGTTTATATCTGATATAATCACTGTTTATTGCAGGCAACAGTGACTGAATCATCAGATGATATGATACAACTTTGCAATCAAATGCCAGTTTCTGTTATAACCATATTATAATCATGATTAATTATGATTACAGTTATAAGTACTGAAACGTTGCTACCAGTTTCTGAAATATAGAACAATTAAAAAAGATACAAAATAAATCACATCTTGCATGTTTGGAGCCAATCCAGTTCTTTTGTTTGACAATTTCATGACTGCTGTTATCTTAAAGGAGACATATCATGCTTTTAAATCCTTCCTTTTTACATATAAATCATACAGTTGTGGTCTATACAACGCGGAACTGCAATGCTTGGGTCTGAATTCCTCATTATTAGAGCTCCACAGGCCCCTTTTCAACCCCTTTTCTGATGTGCTTCTGAGAGCAACTCGTTTTGGGGCGGTCTCTTCAAATGCAAATGAGACACTTTATACCCCGCCTCCTCTCCAGGTTGCAGAGGTGATAATCGGTTCAACTACACCCTGTTCGGCCATCTTTGTAGTTTGATAGAACAGATACAATTATCTAGCGGCGCAGAAACTTTATATTCACACATTATTTACAAAATGTCAACAACGGAAGATTTGTCCATCCAGCCATACATGTTGGAGCCAGAGTCGGACCCGGCGGAGCCAGATGAAAATGACGATGATGCACCTACAGAACAACGTCTTCATATAGATGTAACGCAATGGTGTGTTACTATATTTACACTAACTTCTCCATCCATGCCCACTACTACAATACTGCCTGTATTACAACGACTATTTAACACAGAAGTTACATTATAATCTAAAACGAGCACACAGCGCTAACATATGAAGACGGTGCAACTGCTAATGCTAACAAAACAATGACAGGGACGTCTTATCATCACACTTTTTAGCGTTATATACGGCTTACCGAAGTGCTCTGTTCGTCGTCTCCATAGATAAAAGGAACTGACCGCTCAATCAGACCAAGTCTTTCGGCAAATCCTTCTTTATACTGGCGGAGGTTGCTGAAGCAGTCGTCCTTGAAGTGATTCGCGCACACAAAAATGACCTTACCCACAGATGTGGGTACATTTCTGTGAAAAATAAAACTCAACCAGGCACTTCGAAAAGGTTCTGATGCTGGGAGACGGTGTAACGAAGCTTGTGGGTTACTACATCCAACAACCGAACATTTCCACTTATCCTCTCGTAACTTCGGTTGGACTACAAAATCGCAGCGAGAAACAAAAATGGCGGATTGCTCGAAATGTCGATGTCCTAATTTGGCAGTTCCGCTGAGAATACTGTGACGTCATTGTTCAAAAAACGTAATAGAGAATAGAAAAATCGAAACCGATCGCAAAATATGACCAAAACAGAATATAAAGATATCAACGGAGCACCTGAAGAGACTACTTTGAACTTTTCTGTACTTCTAAACACTCTAAATATACAACAACATGCATTTAAGGGCTAAAAAAGTGGATTTAGCATGATATGTCCCCTTTAAGTGGTCATATTTGGCTGATTCATGTGCTTATAAAGTAAAGAAAAAACATATTTGAGATAGAAAGTGAGGGAATTTAGCTGATGCTGTCCCTTAGGATTCCTATCATAGCGGGTTGCTGTGATTGGTTCCAGTCCAGCGCTGCCTGGGTCCATTTAGATAATAAAATGGCCCGCAGTCTCAGGACTCATACATACAGATGCAAATACTGCGTACGCACACATGCACGCACAAATAGATGCCGACAAGAAGGACAATATTTTTTAGATGGCTCATGTGCACAGACAGTGAAATAGCCCAACAGCCACAAACCTGCCTCATCTGAACTCTGAGAATGGATGTAAATTGATTTCAGAGGAAGAAGGAATCCACCAGATGCTTATATCTTGTTTAAATCTGCTCCACATGGTGAAGCAAAGCTGATTATGAGGTCTTTCTCAAGTTCAACTTTCCGGGCAAGGAAGCCACTACTTTACCTTTTGTAATAGTTTTGTATTGAAAATAGTTATAGTTTGAAATACATATGGGCGTCCCAGCTCTGGGGAAGTAAAGGCTGCTTTCTCTGTGGGAGGGTGAAAAAGTATTACTGTGGTCTCATGAATCATTTTTAATCTTCTTAGGAACTATACAGGATGACCTTTCTTGGTGTGTCTGTGTTTACCTGCCAGCCGCCGGGCCTATTGTGCAGTTTATAGGGCACGCAGGCTCCTACACGCTGTCAGCCGAGACTAAGGTCAGGCTGAGTCATTTTCTGAACCACTGGGTGTGTGACTAGCCTCATGTGCTCACATACAGTACAGAAACACAGAATCATGCCTACATACACATAGCAGGTATAGATAACAAGGGATGGCGAGGCTTCTCGCGGCGGCTTCTGCACAGACCCCCACTGACTGACCCCACTCTCTCATTACATGTGGTCACAGCAGATACAGGCGCTTTGTATTTTCCAAGTGGGAAACTTCCTTTCATGAACCAAAAACTAGGATGTTTTCACTATTTCATTCTTTCAGTTTCTGAATAATTAAAATGTTTTCAAGCTCGGGCCCCTAAATTCATACCTACAATAGAGGTTTTGAATGTTAGCTATGCAAGAGATAGATAGATAGATAGATAGATAGATAGATAGATTTCATTCATTTAGCATTATAATGTTAGAAACCTCTCACTTTTCAGCTTGCTGATGCAGGTGGTGGCATGGTTATGGATTTTCAAGTTTGCAAGCAGGCAGAAGTAAATTTTACAGTTTGCGAAAAGGGAACATAAACTGAAATACAACCAGGAGATCTA
This sequence comes from Lipophrys pholis, assembly GCF_963383615.2. Taxonomy (NCBI): domain Eukaryota; kingdom Metazoa; phylum Chordata; class Actinopteri; order Blenniiformes; family Blenniidae; genus Lipophrys; species Lipophrys pholis. Next base: position 12,280,340 of record NC_137644.1, on the reverse strand, counting down.
AAAATTATTTTGTTTAGAGTTTACTAAACATCCCCTTACACGTTTACAACTTGCTATCAAAGCTGCATGCTGTTTAGTTATATTATGGTACAGGCAAAGCTGAAAACCTATAGAAAGTTTTAAGACAGGGTGGAGTGAATTAAGGTTTCAAAATGGAATTTTTTTGTTTTGTTTTTGTTTTTTTACAATTAGCTGACCTCTTGGCTAACTGATGTTGGCTGGATGTGGTTCAGCTCCTGTTTTATGAAGAAAGCCAATAGAGTTTGATTGGAAATTTGGGGAACACAAAATTACCTGTGGTGAAGCTTAAGCGCCACATAAAAATGATACAAGCAAATCTGTCTTATGCTATCTGACACTAATGGCGGTCCAGTTGTCACATTAGCAATTTAGCTCAAATAAACGATGATTGGATAAACAGCCGGATGGTGAAATATGTGAGAAGGGCAAACGATTCAACATGAATGCATTATCCATTTTTCTGTAAGCACAGCTCACATTAAAAAAAAGACAGGCCTCAACCAATCTGGATCATATTCTTTTTCCCCCCACTAAGAATGGTTATGCAGATTTCTAAAAAGCAATTCAACTGTCCTCTGTGGAGTCTCAAAGCAGCACAGGATGTCATTCTCTTGAAAACAGACCCACAGGCGGTGCAGGCCAACACACGCAAACACCACCTGCCCACATAAACACATATGTGCATGCCTCCCTCAGAGGAAAGCTGCATGTCAATTACATAAACAGAGATGAGTGAGTTTTAGCGATGCCTACATTTTCGCCTGACATTTTGCTAAAAGCCTGCACTCGCGCCCAGAGGAACTCTGGGTGCAATGTCATATTCAAACCACTCCGAGACGGCCCTTTCTCCTGAAAATACGAGTAATCACAAGAACAAGGCACTCTTCAAAGCTGTAAGAATAGGCTTTTTTTTCGCGGTCTGTGAAAATGACTCTGAGGTTCAATTTTGAGAATTTTAGTGGCCACTTTTAGTTAAATTGCCACATGTTTATATTTAGTTTGGAACCTGGAGTTATAATCAAACCACTCAACCTGGAATTTTCCGCACCGTATCCAAACCATTATGCACCAGAGGATGCCTTGTTACCAACTTGACTTACAGCTTGAAGTAACTGTGACAACAGGAAAATCATGTGGATGTTATGCAGCGGTTTGATAAAGTTCTTCATTGTGTTCGCTGTGCTATAGCAGGACTTTTTCGACTGAGCCCCGAAGAATAAACTTGCCCACACTGACCTTAATCCTGCAAAGACAAACACACATGCACACACACAAACGTACACTCACAATATGCCTCCATCTACCAAACAGAAATCACATTACAGCTTCTTTAATTGCTCTTTAGCCGTCCTTCCAATCAGACTAACTGAAATGTCTTGTGCTGCGATCATTGTCCTGGCCAGCGTCGATTGCCTCTGACCCATTGCAAAAGTTCATATCATGTCCTTCCCTTGCACTCTGGGCTGAGCCTTAGCACATCTTGTATCGTGAGATGTCAGCTCCACATGCCCGCTCAGATCCTGAAAACTATTCTACTGGATGCACAATAGCACAAGATTTGGTTCAAACTCCGACATGACCCAGTTCATCCCGCAGCAGCGCAGTCATCGTGTCTCAGACTATTATACCTCCTGCTGCTTGAGACTCCTGTTTCACCTGCTGTTCAAATGCTATGTTTTGCATTTGTAAAATCTAAGTTAAGGTGCATGAAGTGAAAACAACTGTGGTCGGAATCACATGACACCGACCACCCTGTTGATTCCGTAAAAAAGGAACTTCTTTCCCAAAACCCTCAGTCATGACAACAGTTAAACCCGGTCAAAACCCAAGTTTACATTCTATCATGGCCTACGCCAACGACTAAACTTTGACCAAGCAACAATAAAAATATGAGATACAGGACCCGTACAGGGGACAAGTCATGATGTTTCATTGTGGAAAAGCTCCTTGAGGTCTGTGAAGATTTGTGTGTGACCTTTTAAGCCAAATAGAATATGGAAGGCCGAAATGATCGACCAGTGGGCTGAGCTTGATTATTGTCTGCAGAAGGAGACCTGAGGGAGCGGTTGTCCTCTGGAATTGAAGTATAAACCAGTTGGAAAACAGTTTACCTGTCATGACTTCGATTCCATCATTTTAAATATATACAAGCTTTTTGAATCGTATCACCATGAACCTGAATACCTGAGAAAACATTTATTTACTCCTTTATAAACATTGTAACCTCCGTTTATATCATGGGAGACATGAATGCTCATTATAAATATCTCACCTGAACTATTTGCTAAGCACCTAAGACACAGGTGCTATGATGCTGGTTTATTCCTATTGAGCGCTTGGTTGATTACTATTATGTAAAGAAATTGCATAGTCAAACAGAATTCCGTTTGTTAATGCATTTTTAAAAAGAGATCTGCTAAACGGAATACCATGAGTGACATCTGCTGGGAACTGTATTGCCTCCCATGTTTATCGTAAAGTGAAAAAGTGGCATTTCTAACAAACAAAACAGTCAAATCTCAACAGTTTCTGTGTTTTGTGTTGTATGAAAACACAATTGTACAAATGATGGGAAATTATTTCACAAGTTTGAACATAGGGGAGTCCCTGAAGATTTAAAACATGTCACAAAGGTGATGTAAGAATTGATTTATTAAGTGCAACATAATGATTGGTTGAACTAAACACGTTTCATAATTCCTGAATTCTTCCTTTCTGGATGTGATCTGATATTGTTAACGGAACTTAAATATTTAGGCCTCCAAGTTGTCAGAGTTCTGTCAGATTATACAGACATCCACAGTTTTAGAAAGTATATAATCAAGCAAATCAGCTGTTGTGTGATTTAAGCTTGTATTCTGTCAATGTGAAGTTTGCCTTGCTTCGCTAAGGTTTCTACCCTGCAGGAGCGTCCATAAACGTAAGTGTCGTTGCTTCATATTTTTGTACTTTCTGCCCCTTCAATAAAGTCCTTTAACCAACGGATATTTGATAATATCAACCTCCTTGGGAGCTTTTTGTAAGCAATAATAGCCTGGGATATTATTTGCACAACACCTAAAATCAAAGGATAGCCTGTTACAGCTTGACGACTCGAACCGACGGTAACATACCAACACATAGAAATGTAGCAGAAAAAAACAAACATTGATGCTATGCAAAATTGCCAGTATGCTGATTGCTAAAGTGTTAAAAATGCAAGTCCTTCTTGTCTTTGTTTGGGTTTTTTTCCCTCATGGAAATAAATGCTGAGAATGATGGCTCAATTCCTGCTTTACTTCATTCATTTATATTATGTTGGGATTGGAAGCGCACATGAATGAAATACACTGACTTTTATTTTTGCGTATATTTACCTTCGTTGCAGGTTCCGAAGCAACACTGTAGGTTGATATTGTGCAATTGAATGACGTACCCAAGTGTGCTTCATCCATGTGAAAGGCTAGGATGTAATGCACTTATAACATTGCTAAAATTACAGTCATTGAAATGTTTCATACTGTGAATGAGGAATGACGTACTGCCTCATCCTAATAAAAGCCAAATGTGTGATAAACCTACTCAAGATGAAATGCATACCAATACTCTGAAGACATGTTTTTACTCATGGATTAGATATATTTGGAGTATATGAAATTCTAGATAAATGCTTCTGTTGGTTTGAAACCTGTGCGGCCTTCGTTCAAACACATCAGTTTAGTATTAAAGCCAGTGGACAAAAGAGCTCAAAGTGGTGCGTTTTAGAAAGATGTGGCTGTCAATAGGTCTGGGTCAGGATTCAATACATCATCCACAGAGCTGCCATCTGTCCCACCTTGCTGCTGAATATAGATCTAGATTGTGGTGACATCAAAAAAAAAAAAAAAAAACAGCAGCTGGATGAAGATACTGGCTGATAATGTGAGTTTAGATGTCAGCAGTGTTTCGTAGTTTAGTTTATCCATTCGTAAAGAATAAATAACGACAAATAATGGGCATTTATTAAATAAATAAAAAAGAAGCTCTGCAAGATATCACGCGATTCACTTGGGTCCCAAGATTCATAGGTCGCAAAGCTTTCCTGATTTTATGGGTTATGATCACTATTTGTGTCTTGAATATAGATTAGTGAGCATTTAATTTATTAATACAAAATAACTAAGTTTAGGTGTTACAATATGTTGTGTTACACATAAGTGTATTATCAATTTTAATATATAGAAAGAATAATTGTAAAAGCTTTAAAATAATTCAAGGATATGGGCACGTCAAACATGAACTTCCTGTCGTCAGTAGACACAAAGGTAACAAAGGTAACCTCACAAAGTAAGAAGCAGGTGAAGAAATGGACAAGCGTTGGGCTGAGGAGGAAAATGAATGCATCAAAAATATAAAAGAGTGTACTTAGAAAGGTAGGTAGAATATGGCTTCATGGAAGCAATGGACAAAACACAGCTGGATGCATCTTTTGCGGTGAAAACTGTACAATATATGATTGGGGGGAAAAAAAGTATATGTTTATGAGGTTCCAATTTTTCAATTGTACAGGGTGTTCTGGAGAGTTGCCTGAGTTTACAATGGGAATAATTTGGTTCCCTCAAGAAAAAGGTTGAGAATCACTAATCTCCACTACCACTGCTCCTGTATTCAAAGCTTAACTTATATAACAATTAAAACAACCCATAAAGATAATTTGCCAAGGAATAGCTATACATAGCTATTCAGATAAGACATACATACTATATGTCTTGTCTGCCTAATAGAGTGTTCTCTCTCCATCTTTCTCTCAACTTTACATTTACAGTACTTCCATTCATTTTCATTAGACTTACTCTAACAGTAGCTATCCCTACGACTTGCCTAACTGTAACCCAGTACAACAACCTCCCATTTCTTCTAAAAGCCCCCCAAAAATGTGAATATACTTTTTCATTTTATTTAAAATGCACACACTTAAAACAATTTATTTTGTCCTTAAAGAAATAACAAGGCACTATTTAAAAAAAAAAAAAAAAAGACTCAAGTGCTCAATAATAAGTACATGTACAAAACCTCACAAAGATCACTCTATAAACTCTAAAGTAGGTATTGTCATTTGAAAAAGGTTGCTTTCATAATAGTTGAGGCAGCTGTCTCCCAGTAGTTGGAAAACATTTTTTTTTTTCCACGATGACTTGTGAATGACTTAGTTAAGTTTATTAGAAGATTTCTTTGTCTCAATCTATTTTCCAAATTCATATTCAAATTCACTTTTGTTTTGGAGGCAGTGCCAGCACAGTTTTATTGTTGATGAGTGAGGCAGTGAATGGAGCATGATGACCATACAAATACAGCCGAGGCACTTATTGGCTTGTGTATCTTTACCTCCTTTGACTGCTCGGCAAACACACCAAGTCTTCGGCATCAGACTGAATGAATGTGGCCAGAATCAGAAGTATTGTATTGTGTGTGTGTGTGTGGGTGCTTTGAGTGGATTATTACAAAGCAGGTCAAAGCTCGACCTCGCATATCTTGTTTACCGTGGTATGAAAAGGATGTTTGGACAGGGCACTAAGGTCTTTGTGTGTGCGTGCGCGTGCGCACACACAATATACACAGATACACACAAACATAATTAAAAGGGAAATATCAAAGCCTCACTGTTTCTTGATTTTTACCGTCAGAATGAGTGCCTCGATTGTGTTTGTTGTTTCAGTTTCACTTACCTGTCTGAGTAATGCAGCTAAACATGACACACACAGTGAGTTATACGCACTAATATCTGGAAAGAGACTTAACTCCAGCATGTCAGACTTGGACTATTCAGGTAAATCAACCAAATTCGGCAAATTTGGCTCCAACAGTGAGCTTGCTTTCAAAGGCAAAGTAACTGTTTTTACTTTGGATACAAATATCTGCCTGGCTTACTACCAGCAAGCATCTTCAACAGCAGTGCTGGCCTTTATAGGGATGACGGAGCAGAACAGCCCAAACTGAAGCTATCGTCATTAATTAGCTGCGTGGAGGCGTCCACAGTTCTTCAATCCTCCTCTGCACCATCTACCTTCATCCGTGGATAAGGTTTGCAGAGCGTAATTAGGCAGGACTCTGTGAAGATGTTTGGTTTATGACCAGTCTAACAATACATTGGATGGTGAAAAGCAAAATGGATCTGTTTCTCCTCTCTGTCTTACCCCAAATTTTCCTTTGAATTAAAGGATGTAAAGTCCTGAGGAAAAAATGCCAGGGGCAAATCAACAGAGAGAAAATGCGACTGTGCCCAGGGGACCATTGTCTTATAATCCGCCTTTGTTTAATAAATCACCAACCCTCCAGCTATTGCTTTTTTTTTTTTTTTTTTTGCCAGGATGTGGGAAATGTTGGCGTATGACTGGCCAATGAAGTTGTCTCATAATTAAAACATTTTTGCTGTTTTGTTCTTGATTTGTAAGTAATTTATTTTTTTCAAACGATGCCAAAAATTCATCACCAAATAAACTTTTGGATTATTTTCACATCATATTTTGGTCTTTCTTCTTCATGTGAAGTGGTGTGAATTTTAGGATGACTGATCCTTTACTCACCGGGCATCAATTCATCATTTTTGCATCCAATGGAAATACATATGAAGTTTTAATAGGGTTTCCGTTGCGCCGGCTGCAGTGTCGGTTTCAGCTTGAACTTTTCTGCTGACACGTAAACAAAGCCACAAGGCACCGAAAAAGATTATATCTGAAAACTCTGGCCAATGTGGAGATTTGGAAAAGCTCTTTCGTTACGTTTGCATGCATATGGCAGGAAACAGAGTATAGTATGTGGCACAGTACGCGACAGACAACCTCTGCATGTGAAGGGTACAAAAAAAAACTGAGCTCGCTGGTTTTTGGCCCATGATACCTTTTTATATGCATTTTTGTTGCCTTTTGTGGAATCGAGCAGAAGTGAATGGGAGTTACATGTAATTAGATTAAATGAAGGAGAGAAAAAGTATTAGGTTTGCAAGCTAATGGAGATCTTAGTGTCTTTCCAAGTCCAAAACAGGACTGATAAAACAAATATGTAAGAGCACTTGAAAAATACAATTTATTTTTTTCACATTATATTAAATCTAACTATTCATTTCTCATTGAGAATATGTGATGACAAGCTAAAAGAGGTTTCTGCCATAGAACAAAGATGGCAAATTAGGCCACTACTTTTTTTCTGATGAGACCTATTAAGGAGCAATGGCCTTTCTTTTTATGCAAAGTTATCACCGGTCCCTTTCAGTAAACTTAAACTTTCTTTCTTCAAAAGTGGAAGAGCAGTTTAGAGTCAAAAGCTCATGATCATGCATTCACTTTTTCTGACTTCTTGAACTCTGCATAATGTGCAGTCACAATGAGTGGAGAATGGTGTTGTATTTCAATGCAGAAAGCATTCATTATCACATTATAGCAGTCCTATGCAGCTTGAATGCAATTAAATGGGTCAAAGATGTTGTGCAAATAAGTCATAAATGGAGGTATTAATATCGGGTTTTTTCGCCACAAATGTATGCACTCTCCCACTGATTATTGTGCTGAGCAACACAGAGGCACGAGGAGCAGTCTTAAATAATCTAACAGCAGAATTCATTATCATTAGCTGTGGTGCTGGATGCTTAATTAGTTCATCAAGATAACATTGTACTGTAAGTGTATACACCATCATGCAAAGTTGTTGTCCATCACTACATGCATGCTGTATGTTACTGGGTTTTACGTGCCGGGCCTAATGAAGAAGACCCAGGAATGGAAATGAGCAATCAGTCACTGATACGAGCACATCATTAACAGGCACGTTTATGGCCTTACATTGATATTTAACACTGATTTGCTTCTTTGCTCTGTTTTATTTCCCCCATCTGGTTTCTATTCAGTTTGGAATATATTTAGAGGAAACATGACTCATTTACACTGCAGTGCTTTCGGTAATTCGACGATGACTTTGCTCAAACGCTTTCATAATTTTGTTTTGATTCCAGCGAAAAGAAAATTCCATTAATGTTTTCATTTATAGGCAGTCATCCATATTAGAGTGATTATCTGATTATGTCAAACGCAATCTTCGCAACAGGCCCGGCCGCATCAGTCATTTCCCTGCCGTCATAAACTGCTGTCATACTGCTCTCGTGGCATTTCTCCTGCTGTCATTTAGCTTTCCCACGTGAGACCAGCTTCAAGACATTTCACGGGCTAAAATGGTGGATAACTAAAAGCAAACAATAATGGTAACTGTTGTACTGTGAGGTGGAGCACGTCTCAATCCATCCATTCGTTTACTCTTCCACTTTGTAAAATGTAAGGGTTGCTCAGAGCTGCAGACAAAAGGGAAAACACAGAGAGAGAGAGAGAGAGAGACAGAGAGAGGGAGCAAGAGAGAGAGAGAGAGAGACTCACATCTGCAGGGAATTTAATGACATTAATCAACTTTACCCAATATAATCTGACCTGACATGCATACTTGTCCCTGTGTTGTGAGAAGAAGCCAGAGCGCTTAATCAAAAGTCAGGAACGTCGGGATGTTCTTTCAGTGAGGGGACGGCGAGGACTGCGAAACACTCATGGAACCCTACAGCAAGAATCGAGCAACTGAAACACAGAAAGAGAATTCTTGTGAAGTACTGGAAAAGCCATTTCAAATGTGAACTTTTACTTAAACATCTACTACATGACTTTATATTTTAAAAGCAAAATAAAACATTGCACAGCACTTATTGAGAGCTAAAGCATTCCTATTAATGTAACAATAACCAAATCTATACGCCGCTGGACAGTTCATCATGTAATTTGATTTAAATGAGGATGAATACTGTGCAATCCAGCATTAAAACAAACTTAAACTGAAAAATATCTGACATTTTCCAACATCAAATGCAGCCATACAACTTACTGGACATTATAGAATCTATTAGAGTGCCAATGCTTGAGCAAGTAAGAAAAGTAGCTTAAAGAGGTGCTTGTCTCTTGCTGATATAGCTGCTGATTTTTATAAGAAAGGACAAAGCCTGACCATGTGTATAAACTCAAAGACAATAGATTTACATAAGGGGCTGTTAATTTTTAGCTTTCAGCATTTTTTACTTATTCAACTCAGCTTGTTGTTTCTCAAATCTCAACCTTTTTTCAGAACCCAGCTAACAAACTTTAGTACCCAAATCAAAACACTGGTATACAGATGGAAGAAATGGTCCTATCCTACCACTAAATCACAATATTTGCAACTGTCATTTGCCCTGTTCTCAGAGTAAAGGATTCTTGGAAGTTCCTCGGCTTTCAGCATCAAAGGTCAATCTGCCAATCTGAGCCTAATTCAGAAGCTCTGAACTATTCAAAGGCTCAAATGACGATTTTCTTGTTAAGCTGCTATAGGTTTAGATTGCTAGGATATCCTAATCAATGCACTGAGCTTCTTGTCTCTCGTTCCTCTCCTCTATTACCTTCCTATCGGATCTCTGGAAGTGAAAGTGGAAATTCGTGATCTGCCACATTCAACAATTCTAAAGTGTGTTGAAGGTCGATTTAGAGTATTTCATTGTCTTTTCTTATTGCTTATTGCTCTCCCTCACTTGTCCTTGTGTCTTTTTTTCTCTTTTTTTTTTCTCTCTTTTCACATATTACTCCTCCAAGTCTGGATCTACTGGAGGTTTCCTCTTCCCGCTGTCACTAACGGCTATTTTGTAATTGATGCAATAAAAATCAAACTGACTTCAAGCATTTACGACAGAAGCGGGTGTGTAAATTTTAAAAGGTCAAGTGTCGTAACAATTTTGAAATGTACACATTTTCATTTTAAGCCCTGGACAGACTGGTGGTCAGACAACCCTTTGAGTGCTGTCACTCAATAGAACATCCATAGTCTGCTAAAGGTGGGAAATTATATGGTCGACCCAGCAAAAACTGTGCAGTGATGTGACTCGTTCCCACTGAAATTCATGACCAGCTGGAGCATAAATAAATATTACCGGCGGAGTCTACCTGTTGGCGCCCCGGAGCTCTCTTTATTGTCCAGCTTGCTGCGCTGCCAGTGTCAGCTGGCCATTATCCAGACGGCAGCACTATCGGTACCAGCCCAAGCTTTTAAAATGTGAGGTTATTCATAAGGTCCCACTGGGAAGTTCTTTTTGAATTGTGGGTCTCAACTCAAAAGCAGGCCGAGCTGTAGTGACACTGCCAGGCGAGCAGGAAGGAAAAAAAAAAAGAAAAGAAAAGTGAAACCTATCGCAGCCAAAATCCCCATTAATGTCGGAGTACATCAGCACACAGCAGAGATAAAGGCTTCCACAGCTGGAGAGATACAGAGTGCACAGGCAGGTACCAGAAATCACCACCAGGAAAAAGTAATCCTACTTACAACACTAAAAATAAGTGTAAATTGACTGCATGCTTAGAAAACGTCACCATTGTGTAGAACATATATATATAGTTAGCAAATGAAACCTGTGACTTAACAATTCCGAAGAAATGCAAAACTCTCACCTTATCATTGGCTAATCTGAAGTCACATTAAGTATTTTTACACATATATCTTTGAGTACATGAGTTGTTGTTTTTTCCACCAGTGAGATTGGAATATTTGCTGCAATCCTTGAATAAAAAAAATATATCTTCTGAGCTATTTATCATGTCTTTTTTAACAAAGATAGTAGTGAGGAGCTCTTTTCATGTGGCTGCAACATTCTCCATCTTTCCCTGTGAAACTGACATTGTGTCCACATGCATAATGATTAGTTTCAATCATGCATGAAACTACACTGAGGGGGATTGGGACAGCGGCCATGCTTGTCAGCAACAGAAAAAGAATGGGTCCCATTAAAGATATGAGCTTTGGTGACACATACACATACGCACAAGCGCACGAAAGTGCACACACATTCATGTAAGTGCTGCAAATATATAATGATTGATCCAGTAAAAGGTTGAACGGAGAAAACGCAAAAAAAAGTTTGTCACCTTCACTGGTCCATATGCACAATATCAATCATCTGTCTTGTATACTGTTTTTTGCCCCAGAGAGGAGCTCACCTCCAACCAACACCCCACAAAGCTTGCCAGTCCATAACAGAGCTAACACAGACAGATAATCACCCACAAACATTACCACCCAGGGCCAATTTAGAGCCACCAATTAAACTGTAATTGGACTTCACTTAAATAGTGCATTTTCACTGCTTTAGCAGTCTTAGAGCGCTTCACACTGTTAGTCACAGTTCCCCATACACAACCCACGCTCCTGCATCGAGGCTAACAAAGCTGACATGCATATTGATCACCCTACACTGGGAGCCACATAGGGTTCCTTGATCTGGGGCAGTTGGCATACAGATGGGCAGAGCTGTGCATCGACCCGTCAGGCTTGAGATAAGAGTATTATCCCCTAACCTACCCGAGCATGCACAGGAGGAACATACAAAGACCGGTAAAATATGTCCCAGTCTTCTTGCTCTGAGTCAGACGTATCATATAACTGTGTTGCCCCATCATGGAGTCATTCATTTCAAATCATTTGGACACCTGTACAAACTTTTCATAACTTTTGTTTGTGAGAGCCTTTTAGGTCTCGGCAACCTGAATAGCAAAGAAAATCAAATGTTCTGTTTTTGAGGTATTCTCACCATTGCTCCAATGTGTCACCGTAATGCAAACCGGTTTTCTAAAATTATTTCCTACCAAATGGTCCCTCTCAGCTTCAGCTTTTCTGTCTGTAATCTGTAAAAAAAAATAGAATAAAAAAATGTTTCAATAACAAATCCCACCCAACAAATAGCAGAATTTCCTGCCAAATTTGAGTGTACAACATTTCACTGCACAAATGGTGAAGTATTTGGCTCTTCGCAAAGTGAAGGGACAGGGTAACCTTGGATAAAGTCATTTTAAAGGGATTCTTTTTGTGGAGATGTGCTTTGAGGTGCACTGAGGGAGGAAAAGCTGTGGCCTATCCCCATCTGTTGATTTTAATAGAGCTCTCTGAGCCCATATGTCGGCGCCAAGGCCTTGTGCTAAACATATTGCCAGTGGGGAGGTGAAAACTCGCCCTTTTCTGTTTTTTTCCCCCCATTATCTGAAAAGGTGGTGTGAGTTCAAATAGAGAAAACAATATTGCAGGATTTTGTTCAACATGTGAATCCAATTAGGATTTTGATGCCATTACACCTTTGCAATTGGAATAACAAACGTTTACTGACTGGGATTATACGTCACGCTTGGATGCAGAGCATTTCTTATTAATAAAGAAAACTCTAATATGCCTAAGCAGAATAAAATGTAAACAAACAGCTTGACACGTTGGGAAAAGTCGACAGACGACAGAACTTTTTTTTATTAAAAACTGGTTGGAACAACTTTTAAAAGAGACAAAATTACTTTTCTTTTTGTCTTCAAGTGATTCCACTATTTAATATGGAATTTGGTGGTTTTTAGCAAAGCCCTGCCAAAACATACACCTCTGAACAGCTCTGAGCAACTGATCAGGGTCCTGCAGGGTCAGCCAGGAGAAGGCTCCTGCTCAAAATGCATTGAATTTTCCTAATATTCTCCTTCTTCAAGAAAAAAAGGTGAATTTGTGTATTCACTAAACTCAAACATGATAACTGCAGAATCTGGTAAGACATCTGGCTAACTGGGGTGCATAGTGTGGCCTCAACTTACAGCAGACATGACTGTCTGATGTTATTCAGTCACTCGTGTGCCTTGGTCAAAACGTCGACCATGACAAAAGTCTGTTGGTTTAGAAACGTGTCTATTCACAACATAGATTGTTATACACCCTCAAGAATTTTATACTTTAATTGATATGTTATGCTGCCAATTTAGGCTCATTCATTATATGTATTGTTCTGTCCTGTCACTTCATATCAGAATATGTTATCCACTCATTAATTTCCCATGAATTCAAAACAATAGACATTTTAGAGTCTTAACTTTCTGTAACAAGTATGTCTTTGTATGGTGGGAAAAAGTGAAACAGAAAACAGAAGCAAACCCAGATCCACCTCATACAGGTGCCTATACCTTAATCATTGCAACTACCATGTCTAAAAAATAAGATGTAAATGCATTTCATGGGAGGATTTTCATATCTTTAAAATAACAAGCTGCCATGTGGCAGGATGTGTTGAGTTTTTTTTCCCCTCCCCAATATGGCATCATTTTTGACATGTCTGTGTGTGTGTAATATGCGAAAAAGACAACAGGAACTTCAAAACCTTGATTTCACTTGAACATTTAACACTTCCGCTACTTTTATTGTGCATTGCCCTGTTTGCGCTTTCGCAATTAGTCTGATGTTTCCACGCTCCCTTTCAGAAATGACAACCCAAGTTCAGAAGAATATTTAATTGAAAATAATGGAAAGGATGAGCACTAAAATCACAGGTGTCGGGTGACTCCCACGGTGAGTGGGCGTGAGGGTAAATTGCAGTTTCTTCTCATCCAATCAACAAGCCAACCTATTATTCCCAGAGGTGTGTTTTGTTCCCACGTATCCCTACGCCCACACGCCCAGCTCTCATTTACATTAGTAAACATATCTTGTAAATTAACGAGCAGAAGGTTGCAATTAAAGATGTTATGCAGCATCTGTCTCCTAAGCTCCTAAAGCAGAAATGATTGGAATCAGGGCCGGTACGCCAAGTGCTTACTACCTCCCATTTTAAGTTGTGAGTTTGTAAATGCTGACAGGTGTTGTATTGCTACTCTTTTTTTCTTTTATTTTTAAGGCTGTGTTGGAACTTGTTTCAAATAGCAGCTGGTGAGTTGTGGTACCAATGCAATTTTTTTGTTGTTTTTTGGGGGTTTTTTTGACAAGGAATGGGTTGTTTTCACGGAACAGACTGATAGTGCTCGAAGCATCGAAACACTGTGCGAGAGGAAGAGGGAGTGAGAGATCAGCTGAGTGAGAGATCAGCTGAGTGGGAGTGAGAGCAAAGATGAATTGTAGATTGTGATTAACCCGTTAACATTCGCCCCTGATTTTTTTTTTTATGAAAAACACAACAGCCTTGGAAGCTATTTACAAGTGATTTAACCGCCATACACTTTCATAGCTGTGATAATTAGAAATAAATGCACAGATATTACTAACAAAATTTAATATTCTGGTTCTGCAGCAGCAATTCATTTTAAGATGGTTGACCAAAAATGTGGGATTATTGTAAAATAATGATTCAAGATGTTCTGGAAATTCCTCAAAAACACAATAGGAGAAATTCAGTTTAAGCCATAATGAGTCAGGTGGGTATGAAAAGGCTTGATGAGGGTCAGAATCAAAGAAGGTAACAGATCAACAGGCTGATAAATACTTACAAAATCATTTATGAATGTTTCATTGTACAATCATTTCATTTTAACTTTACAGTGTCAACACTGAAAGGTTAAAGCAGGTTCCGTATCCTCTTATACTCCTCTGCTGTTTCTCCTAAATAATACAAGTGCTCAATTTAATTAGTTTTTCTCTCAAACTGCAAGTTTATAAAAGTTTGAGGATGGTCTCCACTCTCAAGTGCTACAAAGACACCGCCAACCCATTTAGAAACACGAGCTGTTTCTGATGTAGAGACCGACTCTTGGTTAATGATAATGACTGATGATGGTGTTTTTGATGATAAATTACTCACATACAGCCTTATGAGGTCAGGCTTAGATGCACATTCTGACTCTGAATGGTCTGTGATGATTGATGCTGTGTGATCCTAAAGTTACGGGACTGCAGGGCACACACACACGGTACCTCGGTCTTCAGCTAAATGCCTTCTAAAATGATCAGTTGTCTTTCAGCTCTGTAAGACCTTGATTTCATCAATGCAGGATTTAATACAAATCATTTCCCCGTCCCACGTCTTTTGCCACTTCAGCATCTTAAAGCATTTAAAATCCACCAATGCAGTCGTCACTGGCACTAACTTGAAGTTACACCACATACATGCTGGAACAAAAAGAGTAGATAGAAACAAGCTGCTCACCTGAGAATGTGAAGACGACTTGCCTAACACCTCTGTGGAATAATACAGTTACTATTAAAAAAAATATATGTATATATAGCTGCTCAAAAGTGCCAACAAAATCAGATGTGATCAGGAGCATTGGAGGCACAGTAGAATGCAATTTCACTACTGAAGGGCCAGTTCTTATCAGTTCTTTAATCAAATGTGATGCACGTTTATGTAAGTGTTTCCTGTAGCGATAGTTTGGACACAACTCCCGTATTACTTTATTTGTTTTTCCAAAACAATGTATGTTTGTGGCTGTTTGGTGGAGTATTTAATTCTGATTTAATAAATACAGCAGAGATGAGTGACTTTGATCATTGTGAGGGATAAAAAAAAAAAAATCATCAACATTTTTATTTAGATCATTTACATCCAAAATAAATTTGAAATGTAGTTAAAAACGTCCCTCTTCTGTTAACCTTGGGAATTGTTGGCCACAGAGAATGGAAATGGGGGGCCTCATGTGGTGTGAAGGCACCAGAGACATCAAAACATCCTCCAGCAGTGTCATGAGACAAGATTCCATGGCAAATAAACCTTTTTTCCTATTCTTATCTATTCTTTATTGTAGTTATTTGTCACACAGCATTTCTCCTGATGCCAGCTGTCACTTTTTCATACATCTGCCCCGGCAATAGCTGTGAAACAAGGTGAAGACGACCCTAAGTGGCTAAAGTAATGGGATATGACAATGTTATTGGTTATTTTCCAACCTCTCTGTAGTCTGATAACACGTTGTGAGATCATGAAACCAAATACACTTTAGGCCAGGAGTATCCAACTCAGTTTTGGTCAGAGGCAGTCCGATTTCATCTGAAGATCAGTGAATTAATCGCAAATCCTTTGATTTTAGTGCGAAAAGGTAAAAATGCTTTATAAACCAGCTTAAATCTGACAAAATATCTTTTAACAAACACTTTTGAGTGCCGTTTTGAAATTTAATGATGCCCCCCACTGTGAAATAAAGAGGAATGGCCAAAAACCATCTGCGTCCTCCATTTGCGGCTTTCTCTTTGAATTTAGTTTCAAAACTCAAACAAATGACTCAACTTTAACAAATGCCATTAGAAGATCTGACATCATATCTGCCACATTTCAAGCAAAAGCTTTCTCAGGGCACAGTTTCTACTGCATTCAGTATGAACGATTACACAAATTACCTTTCACAAAAGGCCTTTAAAGTTCATTCTCTAAAACTTCGCGGCTGCATCAAAGATTTGTCTGAGAGGAGAGAAAGCATCCCCACTCATAAGAAAATTTAAGTTAATCACACATTTCTAAACTTTGTAAAGTTGCATGAGAAGAGGCATTCCCCACCATTTGAAAACAATTATTTACTTCTATTTTCATTTGAAAAAGTGGAGCTTAAAACTTATTTTGTGATTCCTTTTACAGTTCACAGCTTGTCTGGTAATAAGTGCAAATTCCTCGAGCTGTCATCCCAGGCATGTTGTATGGGGAAAACTCAAGTTATCTTGCCTGGATCGGAGATCAGGTGGAAATCCCTCATCGTTCTTTTGTTATTTTTGCTTGCTCACCTTGATACTGAAATACTTCACTCAATGACACCGCTAAAGTAGAACGGCAAAGTGTATAGGACAAGTCACCTGTTGGTCACGAGGTCATGCTTAAGGTTAGATGTCTTCTGACATGAACAATTGGTGTTAGTTAGTTTATAGCCAACCATCTCCATTTCCTGTTAAATCCATGTTAGGGTCACAGGGGCGGCAGTCAATTTCATGAAAGGTGAGATGCACCATGTCCCTAATGTAGACCGTGGTCTTCTTTCTGTAAATAAAGACTGCCAAATAATGTATAAATGCACTGCTAAATGTGCTACCATTTAAGGAAATAGCCCATTTCAGTCCCTGATTTAAAAGTGAAGATAAGATTAATTTCCTCCATAACTTTCTTTGACAAAGTTGAAAATCATGCCCAAAAGAGGCCATTATAAACAGCAGCATTAAAGAAGTTCACCCCATTATTCAGCATCTATCAAACAACATGACATCCATAATGAACACGATCCATTTAAGTAAGAATCCCCCCTTGGCCTTTATTTTTTCTAAAAATCAATTCAAATCAGTGCTGCTCTGTTTATTTACTTGCTATAAAATGACATTTAGACGAAGAAGTTGTCCCATTCACTGGAATTTTCACAAATAAACCACTCCAAACCACTGTACATTTTAACATATAAAGTGTACAGTGGCCATTTTCCCATTAACCTGCATTAATAATGCAGTTTAAAGAATAAATAATATATTGCGCCACTCATCTATAGCACAAATGAGAATTTAATTGGGATTTCTCTTTAACTGTTGTATCATTTATTAACGGTCAAAGAACTAATTAGAGTTTGGTGACTCTCTGATTGGTGTCTTTTTAACTACATTCACATCTCCTGAAAAGAAGGTATTGATTGCTGTACTAAAGCACTCCATGTATAGCCAGTGATGTTCTTTCTACCCTTTTTCTTTGGGCCAGTTTCATCAGGTTTATGCTGTACCTCTATGAATGAACAATTATCCGGGTTAACCGCACGCACTGTATCTCTGAGAAAGATGAGAAGTTCTTTGCTGTACATGAAGGCTTTTGATTGGAGAATTGATCTCTGTTAGATGAGCCATGAGGGTGTTTTTTAACTTTTAAAAGTTTTGCCGTCTGCATAGCTGCTGTTTCCATCAGCGATGGAGATAAGCAGCATAAAAATTTTAACAATTTATATTCAGTATCAAATAATTGATACAACAATATGTTCTGGTGTTATTTCTTACACTGTCTGTTCATTTCCTTTTAAAATGTCACATTTGTGAAGAACATGCAGTTGTCAGTTGAACCATGTCAAGTCAACTGGATCTCCTGGAGGGAAAGGTGAAGCTTTTTTAGTTGGACTGCACTGAGATGGGGCTGAATATTTGACGAGGAACACCTATGTGAAATTGTCCGGGGGCTTGGCCGTGCCTTTAAGAATGACGCGGGCCCTCAGTGCAGGTGTGAGACCACAGCAGAAGCATTTATTGGTTTATTGAAACCAATGTTTCAATGCTGCCTGAAGACATCGTTGAGGTCGGTAATATAAGTCTTTTGTTTGTTTGCTGAGCATTCTGAGGTTTTGGTTTGAACAAATACTCTCTGCCAATGGCAAACAGCGTATTCTGTCCCTGACTATTAGTGTTGATCATTTGATTGCATGACGGGATGATTACTAAACGGAAATCTCCATAGTTCATCGGCTATGTAATGCTATGTAATGTATGCTAATTGAGCCTAATCATCGAATGAATCATGACAACATGAAGCATGTCTTGAAACAATGATCAGATGCCCACGTATACATTGATTATTCTCAGTTGTACACTCATTGATCTTAATTCCTCACGCTCATCACGTTCTGATGCATCGCTAATGTCGACGATAAGAGAAGAAAAATCCACCGTGCTCCTAAAATCTTGTGGAAATTCATACATGATCCTGATACTGGCTTCAATTCTGCAAAATACATCAATAGATTACCCCTGGATTAATGAGATTGATTGCGAAAATCAGCACAATGGACATATGGAGGGGTGGAAATATGAAAGAGGTGAATGTGTCATTTATGAACCTTGTTACCGAGTCGATGAAGACATTTGATTGAGCTCTGATTGTTTCCAATTGTGTTCATATTAGTCAAGGTATGCAGAGGTTTTTGAGAATGTGAGTAATTTCTGATGAATTTCCGAATGGTCATGCAAACTCACCTCACAGTGAGTTTGCATGTTATTCCTTTGAGTGTTTGGATCTTCCGGATCCTCAGAATTCCTCCCACAGTCAAAATACATGGATGGATGGATGACTACCCAGGTATAGCTCATAAAAACAAACAAAAAAACACTTGTATCAATCTACTGACAAGCCTCTATATGCTCCAGCTCCTGAGGTACACTGGGTTTTCTATTAGCTTCAGGAAGACGAATCAACGGCCGAGAATCAAAGGATCCGATAGTGGACGTCAGTCTCATCACATCAGTGTCACATTTGTGCACACAACGCACGCCAACACACACTGCCCTCTGTACCCACTCCCGCTCCCTTGACTGAATGCTTAGTCTAGCTGTCTCCATGGGGACTGTCTCCTAGCTACACACACATGTACACGCACATACACACACATGGACACACACACACACACACACACACACTTGTCCCTTCTCGTCTATCCGCTGCATCATCAAAAGCAAAGCACTGTCAATCATACACCCGCCCCTCCAATCTGGACTTTGTCCTTGGTTAAAGAAGACACTCATCCTCTTTCTCAGTCTCTTTCTTTCTATTTTTCTGGGCTTCTTCTCATCCATTCTCTCACTCCCTCCTGGCTTTTGCAGCCTCCCCAGCCCTCTCATATCAAGCCAGGGAGGACAGCTGTCGGGCTGTAGATCTGAACAGCGTGCAGCCATCATGGTAGGAGGTGAATTAATCCGCCCTGTGACCCCCGCCCCATGAATGTCCACTGGTTAATACACACCAGCACTGACATGGACAATGAAAGAGTGGATGGTGAGCCGGCGTCAACTGTCATTTAACATGATATGCATCCATTTGTACTTACTGATTATGGACAGTAAGTCGATGTTGAGAGCCGCTTATACACTTTTTCGCAGTTTTCTTTAATATCACTTTTCTCATCACTCTGAACTTTTTTTGTCATGACTTATGTGAATTTTCCAAGACTCCTGTATATCAAACAGGCTTTCAACCTCCAGCCAACCTGCATGATGGCAGTCCTTGCTTGATGTTTTTGGCTTAAGGATAATGGTAATTAAGTAAAACACAAAGTTGTGTTCATCAATAGAAATTCAATTTTACCGCCTGATGAAGAAGCAAAGAAGGGGAGGAGATTGGTTTACCTTTCCGCAGGAACACTTTTCCTTTGTTTTCAATTATTTGTGATGTCGGTTATGATGTGAGCTCAAACTACAGTTCAAACCGGGAATGTGTAAAAAAAAAAGCTCCAAAACATATTTATTTTAAGAGCATAATGAAATTCAGTGATTTCATTACATGCTGTCAAATACAGAATCTATGAAAATGTGTTTAAGCAGAATACTACTACCACTAATAAGAATAATGATAATCTGTTCTACTGAAATCAGCCAAAAAATGGGCATTTTTAAAAGTTTGTAAATACATTTCCAGTCACTGCTGGCAGTAGATGCTAATCACGCTGACAAATATATTGTGGCCCGTGTCACAACTGAAAAGCAGCCTGTGGTTTTTCCAGTTGAATGACCACGTGTTCATTTTGTATTAAAAGTAATGCAGCTCTGATGTGGGGGGAAAGAGAGCAAACAGTGAACAGCGAGGCTGATAACAATGAGATCGAATTACATCGGATTGCATGCATGCATCATTTCCTGCAAATCCCCTGCGCGTATGAACGCAATTTGAAACTCGGGACAGGAGCGGCATTTGCCAACAATGACGAGTGAAACCAGACATAAAACTAATTACACAAAGTACACTTAATAACCAACTGCACAAAAATGCCAAACCGTATCTAAAATGGAATCATGATTAAATTGAGTTCAGCATTAAATAGTAAACTGTGAGTAGACTTTATCAAATGCGGGACAACTTGAAGCCTTTTCCCCTCCTCACATGGAGAGTGTTTGTATGCAGGCCAGCTTGCAGCATCTAAAGTGACACGCTGACTGAAAAACCTCTCAGCAGGTTTACTACATTTGGAGTTAGCGGAGCTGGTGTTGCCTGCCAATCAGCCCGCTTTATTGATGCTGCCTGTGAAGACTTGGCTTCAGGCCGAGGTGAATTGAAGTAAATCATTTTAAGTGGTAACTAAACTACAATTTAGCCAAAGTCAATTGTCACTCAAAGACACTGCAGATCACATACGGCACTCACCGAAAGCTTTTAAACATTGAAAAGTTCAGCCAATGAGACTCAAAATAGTAAAATGTCAGTATCCGTCTCACCTCAGAAAATGTGTAATATTTCCAAAAACAAGGATAAATAACATTTTTGTGCAAGTAGCCATTAACTGGGTGAGCTGGTTTATTAGCGTGATCAAAACTAAAAATTGTAAATTGATCAGATAACATGAACAAATGATCAAAAACTCATGCTAAACACTAAGGTGTGTGTTTACAGTGTGGGAAAGTTGTGCTCTTAATGATACATCTGCTTTAACATTAAAATAATCTGAACAGAGTTGTTTGGGGCCTTCAGTTTCGCACAGCATCTATCACTTCCAGCCAAGTCAGTCATACTCCATTTTACAGATATTCAATGAGAAAACTATTGCATTAAACTGGAAACTGGCCATAAGGTCACACTGTTTAAAAAAAATTGTTTCAAATGTGTTGATTTATTCTGCCTTCAAACTACACTCCAAGGCTGACATTTTCAGTTTCTGTGTATTCCAATTAGTTTCCTACAAAGTGTGGACAATCAATCATTCTCAAATTCCACCTCAAACTGTATTTGTAAGTGTTTATTTCAAACTGTGAACGATTGACTTTGCTCCTGTGAAGGGTTGTTGGATAAAGATAATGACCTAACAAGAATCTCATACCAGTTGGAGTGTACTGTGACGATATTGTGTGTCTGTGTGAAGAACTACACACTTTTTCTTTTTCTTTTTTTTTTTATTTCGCTGCAGCTCAGCAACTAGGCAAACTAACACG
Source organism: Lipophrys pholis (assembly GCF_963383615.2). Taxonomy (NCBI): domain Eukaryota; kingdom Metazoa; phylum Chordata; class Actinopteri; order Blenniiformes; family Blenniidae; genus Lipophrys; species Lipophrys pholis. The sequence goes on along the minus strand of NC_137644.1, from coordinate 12,258,671 downwards.
TCTCATTTGACTGGTTGGATAGATTCCAACTGTACATGTTTGTTGAGCAGTCTTATCTGCACGGAGCTCCAGGGTACTATTATTCAAAGTCAAGTGCAGGGACCCGAGTGCCTGATCTTAGGCATGTTACAGAGTAGCTATTTGGCAGAAGTATGGATTACGCGCCAAAAGAATAGATAATAAGATCCAACAAGAAAGAAGTATGGAAGCCGCTGCAAGTCGAGAAAAAAAAAAAGTCTTCAATATGGTTCTGGATTGTTTCATCAGATGTTCCTTTTGAACATCTTCTCACATGTAGCGAGACGCCTCAGTGTCCCTCAAAGCAGATTACATTTCACTCTTCAGTGACAGAATATGTGACCTATCACAGGAGGGAAGGTAATTCATCATCACAAACACAGTGGAGGAACAGCTTTTCTTGCCCGTATTTTCCCTATGATTCCAAGCCCAGACATCCCACTCGCGATCTCGCTCTGCCCAAGGTGTCTTAGGTTGGTGTCTGAGCCTCTGCGGATAGACACATCAATGAGGATTTGCAGGCGAAAATCTATATAAGAAGGAAAAGTGAGGCGAATGCAAACAGAGATAAACCTTCCCCAGTGTACCTACTGTTTGACAGAAAACTAAACCAGCAGCACTTCCTGCCGGAGTCGGCTCAGGGTTGAACAGACCTTACAGAGATCCGCTCAGGAGCAACAAATAAAAACAAAAAAAAACCAACAACAGTTCGCTGGTCTTTTTGCGTTCAAGAAACCTTTTGTAGCTTTGCCATGCATCAAGAACATAATGTGCATATGGCTCATTGCTATTTTGGCACAGGGAGACAAGTGTGACTTTTCCTGGCTGAAGCTGTTGAGCGGATAGAGAGCCCTATGGCTTTCTGGCTGGGGACGGTGATTGAGAAAGGCCAGCTGGCTTCCTTCAGGTCTGGACGTGAACTGACAGGAGAAATATGGTCTTTGAGACTGCCAGAGGAGAAAGGGGTTCTGGGAGAGATATCTATTGGCCGAGGTGGGCCAACAACACTCAACCATTCATGGCTTAAAACCTAGGGATGGGTGAAATCACTCGGCTCTATTTGGAGCAACTTCGACCCGGCAGGCGGCCAACACCAAGACAATGTCAGAAGATACTGTGATGATACAAGTGCTTAATTTTTACATTTTCCGTCATAACAAAAGGGATTTCAAGCAGCTTGATGAAGGAGATCAGTAACAGTTCTCCATGCTGGGAAAAATATGTCACAAAGCATCTGCTACATAGACAAAACAAGGAATTTGGGCATATTTGGAGGAAAATGTACATATTTAAAAGCCTAGTTTTTAATCCCTCAGGCTCATCGATTGACAGAGAAAACCTCATTAAACCATATTGTGCACCTCATGATCAGAGGCGAGATGAGCTCATGCAAAATAAAGCAAATTAATAACCCAAGTCTTTACACAGTGACATTCTCTGTTTTTGTAGTGTTGTCATGTTCCACTTGTTATTCTACTTCTGTAATAAAACATCAGTACCATCTGGTATATTAGGGCACATATGGATCATGACGCTCGGTCTAAACAATATTTAATGGCTCACTGAGATGTAGTATTCACTGGAGACCAGATTCTATTTTCTTGTACTGGTAATTTAAAGGTTGGAGTGGCAAAGCTGAAATCTGAACTGGATTTTTCTCGGAATCAGTCTGCTGATGCTTTGCTCTACAATCTTTAAATAATATAGTATGGACACAGAATCTGCCATCTCAGTCCATATGCAAGTAGTTGAAGCAGATTGGTTCTGTAGACCACTGCATTATGATCTGTCACTCTGAATGCGAACGGGCAATTTCCAAATCATACTTAGCAGCTCTATCCACTCGCCAAAATGTAGCTGCCTTGATTGACTGCACTCATGTTAAATTAAGGGCACCTAAGGATGATGAATTTGGGCTTTTTCTCTTCTTCTTGTAATTAAAAAATAATGCTCCATTACAGTGCTAATCATTTGGGATGCAAAAGTGCTTCTGACAAATGTGGTTGTCGGAGACGTCTTCTACCAAGTTGGTCCATTTAGCAGCACTTTAGCCGTATTTTTTTAAGAGACCACTCGTCTTGGGAAAAAAAAAAGAAAATGTTCTTTTTTTTTTCTGTGCATAAGCTAGAACAGACTGTCTGCAACACTGCACATGTGGGTTTGTATGGACCATTCGCTCCTAAAAGAGTAAGTGTTGAAGGGCGAGGTAGATGGAGTGAATATGTTCAGCCAGTAAAGCTTTGTAATATTGTTCGGCATTCTAGCAATAGAAGACCTATAACACAGAAAACCTTGATTTAGCCTTATGCATTGTGTCAGTCTATGTCTGTACTGCGTGAGCCTGGTTCATTATGTTTTTCCTGCATCGTCTTCCCTACTGATGCAACAACCTTCCTCATGTCCTCCTTAACCACGTGCCTGGGTCTTCTCGAAGGTCTTTCTCTCCTTTTGATGCCTGGAAGCTCCATCTTCAAAACCCTTTGTCCAAAATCTTATATCACCTCACCATATATCCTAAAAGTCTCACTTATTGTTGCTTTCCTTAAGTTATTGACAACCTGGCACTTGATCATAGTCACTAGTTACTTTCTTAAAAAGGAATTTCTTTTCTGTTTACTGAAAATAAAATGTATTAGGTCAATGGAAAGGTAATGCAATGCTTATGTAAAACTACAAATGCATCCCAGCTATTGTTCTTGTAAAGGAAAATTGGACTTCAGTTCCGAATTATTGAGGCTTTTCTCTCAACTAGAGTTTAGTGAATCAGAAACTGAGAATAATACGGACCTTGAAACTGTTCTTTTGGCAGAATGAAGATGGGCCATTCTTATATATTCTACCGGTCATTCAAAAAACACAATTGTTTGCATTTCTTGTCATAATTTTATCCTTCTGTTTGTGGGCGTGTTAATACAAAGTGATGGTTCCCTTAACAATTGTTGAAAAATAAAATCACCCGTTTTCCAACTAAAATCTCCACTCTATATTCACTCAAGGATTTTTCCTGTTGTTTTGTTTTAGTTGTTTTTTTGCTGAGCTGTATTGGAAGAAAATTAAGACAAATAGAGCATTTGAAATAAATCCTGTTTGTTTGCACACAAAAAAAAATCAATGGGATTGGAATAGGCAGTATACTGGATAGAAGGAAGCAATTCATGAGTGGTCTGTGACTATTGATCTACGATATGGATCAATCAATTTTCTGAAAGGACAATTGGAGACAAGGAGATAGATTTACATTTGCACACATCTACACAGTGTTTCTTCCTACTATTGAATTGATATAAGATATTAAATATAAAATCATAAAAAGTGTACAGCAGTTACAGATTGGATTGTAAAGTCACTGATTGCAGTAGTCAGCTGATTAAATTTTTTTCACTTTTTGTTCTCTTCAGCAGCTAAGTCATATACTTGTCTATACTATTTGATCGATTGCCTTTTAGCATTGTAACGGACCAAGCAGCCCAATAGGTGAAGCCCCATGTCAAGACCTCAGCGGTAAGAGCTAGGAAGACCCCACTAAACCCTCTCCAACACCACAGATCTCTGACAGTTGGCTGCATGCAGGTGCGTGGTGCAGGTAAATGCCCTATAGTCACAGTGGTGTAGTCCTGAGAACGCCACCAGAGAACCGGGGCAGGAATCAGCACACAGCAGCAGACCAGCAGAAGTTAAATCCCAAAGTACACAGCGGTGACCCAGCCAGTAACATGCAGCTAGGGCATCTCAACCCACCATCAGAGGCAAGGTTTTCAACGCTCTAGACTTGAAGGAAGAATATCATCGATAGATAAAAGTTGTCTTACTAAGACTCGAGGCCAGATGACCTCTCATAGGGAACATTTCAAGTGGATACGTTATAGTCGAAGGAAATTGTATGCAATTCTCTGTTTACAGCAGGGTTTTTTTGTACTTGTTTGGAGAGATCATTTCATATAAAACCACGGTTCACAAACCCTTCTTTTTGACTCATGTAGTTTCATTTTGATCCATATTTTTTAAAGCGGTTATTGACAGAATTACCTGAAGTGACAAACTGAGATCTCGAGACTGAATTCCAAGACAAACAAGAAGGATGGAGAGGATTGCTTTTTGTGAATATTTAGGTCTAGAAACATTTGTGTAATGTCTCTCCCACTCTCTTAAATGCAGTTGTAGCCAAACTGATAAAGAAGCGTGCCATGAGCAGGGCTATTGGATCATTCAGCTCACCTTAGCCTCATTTGAGTTACTTTCATATGTATTTGTCTAGTATTTTGCGTTCAATTCCTTGCACTTTCAGCTGGTTTGTGATTCATGTTCGGGTGGATTTATATGTGGTGAGGGTTGTGGAAGGTTTCACAGTATCTTGTTATGGTGCTTATTCGCTCAATGCTGAGCATTCATTTGGGAAATGCAAGTGAATGAAATGCAATTACTATTCGCGCCAAATTTGGGAACGTTTCTGAATAACTACTTGAAATGAAAAGTGGGGGTGTTTTGGTGTGTGATTTGAATGATAAATTCACAAATATGGAAAAATCCAATTAAATCCGATCTCGGTCTATGTGAGAAGGTCATAGTCCCTTCTCATTGTAAACTGAGATTTTTGCACACACATTCACACCCAGACATGCACCCTTTGTTTATAAATAGAAATAGTAATATGCTTAGTGCTGACTCGTGGGCAGTATGGTGTGAGGGATTGCTTATGGACTTTGGAAGTTTGTGTTGAGTGTGGCTGTTATTGGAGCGCACATCTCCAAGAGATTTGTCAGATAACAGACATAACAACATTTGTCACTGCTGCAGAGGGTATTTAACAACATCCTAGGCCTGTAGTGTGGTACCCAGCGTTTCCTGTTTCACTTGCACCAAGTTTTTGTTATAAACTTTAAAGAAAACTCCAGCACAACATGCCTCACAAACGTCCTGCTCCAGCGTGACAGTTCCTGTGCAGGGTGAAAATAATGTATTGTGTATATATCTAAACTTTCTATCCATTTATTATTTTAAAGTTTGATGAGTGTTGACTTTGTGTTGTGTGTTTCAAACACCACTTGGGGTTTTGGCTCAGCCCGGCCTGTCCTTATTGGCCCAATTTAGGCTGTACCACATCCGGGCATATCCCGAGTCAGGGTGACTACTCAGTCCCTCACAGTCTGACTGTGTTCCAAGCTTGTACTATTTACATTTCTAGATAGGTATGAAATTATAGGGAAACAGATGGTTTTCAAATACTTTTTAGTCTAAACTTACATTTTAATGCGCACAGTGTGCACCAAAAGGCTTGTTTGATATGCCTTTTTGAGTTTCTATTTTGTTATTTGCCTCATTTGCCTACAATGCATATCTAATGGTGTTTATAAAGTTTTTGTAGAGTTTTAATGCTTTGATTATGCAGATGTGACACAGAAAGAGATGTACATAATTTACTGAAATTATACCACACTATGATTTTACTCCCCGTCTCTCAGTTATTTATGTTAGATGCTGCCAAGACGTGTTGCGTTTAGAGCCAACAAGCATCATTATGATGTACACAGGGTATCACTCTGCCATAGTTTTTATTATTTCTATGCCACCCTTGATTCCTTGACAACTGCAGGGCTTGTCAGACTGAATGATTTATTGATGGAAGCTGCCAGAGTTTTGTGAGAACACTTCTCCTGTTGCGACTTTATTAATAAGTAGCTTGAGAAGTGCTGGGGGATTATATGGGCCATACAGTGAAATCCAAATGCAAGGGAATGTGATAATCAATATTTGCATATGAATCACTCTGTCTACACTTGGCAACGAATGGGCTGTTATGAGTGGCTCCGTACTGTATAGACAATGCAATCGATTTTTCATTCACTCATTGCACTACTGTACATGGGCCTTTGATGCAGGCTAATATCCTCAGAATTAAATTTACCAAGCAATGATCAAATGAAGTCACTTCAAGAATCTCCCTTTGTAAAACACATAAATGGCTGGCTGATCAACATCCTGCAACAGACCACATTTTCTTGTACAATAATTCACAGACTCATTGCCAAGGATAAGAGGGTTTTACATAATGCCGCTCGCTATTCATTCCAAGAACAAAGTGGAGCCCCTCCTTATGTCTCACTCCCAAATCTGCGGGTGAGCTTGTGATTAATGTGTAATTGACTTGATGAATGGGTTTCCCATTCTGTGAATCCATCAAAACACTGCTTGATTAAGCGTCCTCTGCGACTCTGATTAAAAACCAGCAAGATCAGCTTCATTTAAACACAAGCACGGACCCATCATGCTTCAAAATCTGGTCACGCCCACTGATTATCCACCCCGCAATGTAGGGTAATCAATGCACGTAGACGCTGGGTTTTCGAGGGTTGACACAGTCGTGGTTGTAAGGGATACTTTGCAAGCAGTGTGGCGGAGAGTCGGCCCCAGTTCCAGCAATCAGTCATGCCAACAGAAGTAGAATAGGATAGATAGGGGGCGGAGGAGGAGATGGATAGTGGAGGGTAAGAGTTTGAGAGGTGAGAATGAGATGGAATGGGATTCAGACATGGACAGGGAGATGGATACAGAAAGTAAGACAGTATAGTGAAGAAACTTTGATAGAAAAGCAATGTGTGTGTGCTGGGGGGGGGGGGGGGGGGGGGGTAGTCTTGAGGCTGAGATGAAGGGGAGATGCTGACAGAAGAGATGATGAACACACACACGTGGAGCTGTGCTATGAGGCATTACAAGCAGATAGTCAGATAGACAGTCCTGACACTCTATACGACCCCCCCCCCCCCCCCCCCCCCTCCTCACTTGTACTTTCTGTAGGAATCTGTACCTCTCCCTCATCTCTGTTGAAGGTATAATTACACAACGGTCACCATGCTCTCACTGCCACTGCTTGCTTTGAAAAGAACATGGCTTCTCACCTGTATTTGACCACTATTTGAAATTGTATGGCTCCCCATACTAGTGACTCTATAGTTCAAAAAGCCGTGGCTCTTCACTTATTTGTCAAATGTTTTTTAATGTATGCTTATTGTGCTGAATGTATATGAAGGCTCCACACAGGCATTAACTCCCAAGGGAAAGAGATATGAGATCTAGAAAAGGCTGCCACACCCTCAAGCTGTGGAAATAACAATGCACATGTTAATCTTAGATGTGATCACAGTACGTGACAATGTTCTAAAACCCATCATTACTGTAACTATACTCAACCTTCGTATGGTTAACAATCCTGCCTTTCCATTTTTACCACTGCTGGACCGAAATTGGACCAATGTTTCATATTGTTTTTTGTTTAGTTTTTTTCTCATGTCATGACGTTTAGAGAATGGCTCTATAGAGTAAACAAAATGCCTGACTTCAAGCGCATCAGAAACAACAGAGTTTACACTGCTTCTGCTAAATGAATCTAAAAATTAAGACTAGAGCAGAGAAAAGCAGTAAGTCTCAAGTGTCACCTTGGCGGAGTGGTTAGAATGTTTGCCTCCTGAGAACTAGACCCAGGGTTGAGCTTGCATAGTCTGAGCTTTTCTCCACCAAGACAAAGCACATGTGATACATCGCATGTCTAACTTCTATTAAACCGATGGAAGCTGGGTCTTCATGGATGGATGGATGGATAGGTCTGAGTCTGTACAACCTTGAATATTGTGATAATTTTGTCAAAATGTACAGCGGTACAGCGACTGAACAACTGAGTCAGTTTGTGATTGCTCCATCACTGGATGCATTCAGACCTTTCATATATGTCTGAGTTTTCTAAAAAAAAAAAAAATCTTTTAATTTATAGTTCTTCGCCCCAAAAAATCTTGTCAGTTCATTTAATTTTCATGTTGCAAAGTCTCTTGGAATCAACATTGCAGTTAATGTAATGTCTTAAATCACTGCTGTATGTGTGGGATCCACAGTAATGTCTATGTGGAACATTGGATACCCCTATACTCTTTTTTATTTTGTTAATCTTTCAACTGTTTACTGTTCACTTTTATCACGTGTTGTTTTCTGTTATGGGTAGCCGCACGCAACCAACATCAGCGGAAATGTAAGTGTTAACCAAGTGTTTAAAAGTGTTCAAGTATGTAAATAGATGCTGTTCAGACATGTTAATACGGGATGCCTGTGCTATATTTGTGCACATTATTCTGTCGACCTCAGGCAAGAGCATGTGCATTGGTGGCTAAACCGTGGTCCTGTGTTTTATGTTTCAGTGTAAAGAATTAAAATCGAGCGATCAGACCCATGATACTTTGCAAGCAGTGTGATTATTAGCATATTGAGAGTTACTACCTTTAATACTCCAAGTAGCCTGAAATACATTTATTTAAGCTTGTATAGCCACACCAAAATGTTCAAAAGAAATAGCAAATAATTGAAAACATGAATATTCTTAGTGTACCCCTGCCTTGCCATCATGCTGACCCTAATCTGATCTTCAAACGTGTGGGTCTTGATTGTTGTTCCATAAAGTCTTGTGTGAAGTTTGTGATTTTACAGGTGACATGACACCAAGTGAGAATTTATTTTGTATGTCAATTAAAAGTCAAACAAGACTGTATCTAAATACAAACATGTCAACATATTTATTCTACATAATCCAGTCATTCCAATCATATTGCTTACATTTCTTGTATCACATTTTCACAAATCATTAATCTTAGGCTTCGTCCACATTGGGTTGGTGATAGTTGTCTTTTATTCAGAGTAAAACACAAAGATCACACCAAAGAAAGGAATCCTTTGATCAGTAAAATTTCCTTTTTCTCCAGACAAAGAACGTAGACTCTGTCCTGGTGTAGCATGTCATCATCAGAATAAAACAAGACTTTTGACTACACCAGACTTTCTATAATTCATTTCCTTTGTGGTCCACTCATCCAGTTGGATTTCTTAAGTTTCTGAGTCTTGGCGATAATAAAACTTTGACTTGTCTCTGCACACAGGAGCTTTCATTAACACATGAATGGATATTCAAAGCTGAAATGCATTTTCTTATTTTCTCCCTTTGCTTTGAGTTATATGACATTCGTTTAAGAACCTTAAGTGAGTTTCAAAATCTTACCTCCTATCAAGATGATGATCTAGTTTTAATCCAACTTGAAACCTCTGATCTGCAGAACCTCTAAAGGAAAGTCCTCTCACCTGCTGTTATTTTTCTCCTCTTTGTGCTTTTATGTCACTTTTTAAACTTTCTTTTTCAGTGCACCCCCTCCCTCCTTACCGCTGACCACCATCGCTGCCTCCTACTCGCGCTGAACATCAAACAGAATTCATTTCCCTGCGGAGAGCAATACTAGCCCCTGTGAGCTTTTCTTGATCCCTTGTCCGAGTATCTCTGTTTGACAGCTTACAAATGAGCCCGACCCTTTGTAAACAGGACACACACATACGCCCTACGCAAGTGAAGTTGTAACCTCTGTCATGAAACGACGTCCCCGCTGACCTGTCTGGTTTTAAAAGAGATTGACCTATTCTGCTCCCATTCAGTGTCTTGATTCGGACTGCCTGACATCTTGTATGGGAGTGTCATCTTTGGCAATTAGGGTAGCAAAGAAGAGACTCCATCTAACTTTGAGATTAAAATTCCAAATATGCGCTCGGAGATTACACCTGGACAAACTCTGTGTTCACTCATAATGTGATCAACACATCTTATGCCAAGTATCTTACATCATTTAAAGAGGGCCTAAAACCACCAAATAGTCCAATCCTCTCAAGTACAATTCCTGCCACAGTCTTGCAGCATTAGTATCACTAAGGCTGCGTCACTTAGTATCAGCTCCCAGTGCCTCCCTTACATCACGTAAACAAAACAGCTCCCAACACACCCGTGCAGCCTCGGCATGGATGAAAAATTCATACAAAAGCCTGGCAAAACTCCAGACGGAGCTTGATCCCATAAATATTTATTTGTCTGTTAACTATTGTGTTTGCCATAGGGGAGACCGGGGAGGAAATATGAACTACTGTGGCAAAGAGGTCACAACCCCAAATAAAGAGTTTTTCTTGCGGAGTGAGCAAAATGGTCAACAAAATGTAACTGGGGGATAAGATGACTATCAAACCTAAAGCTGATGCTGCACTGATGCAGGTGGTATTAGTATGAGTGAGGTGAGCTGATGAAGCTGAAGATGTTGAAGACAAAGATAGATGTAACTAAACATGTACAACCTCCCTACGATCAGAATAAATTTGCTGACGCTACAATAAATAAACTAATTGAGAAATTAAAAAGTATACACATTGTTAGGTTCAACTTGTCATACCTTCTGAGCCAATGCCCATCCTGAGAATTCTGTATCAGCTGTTGGTGAGTTCAGAAAACAATTCCAATTATCTGTGAAAAATTGTATAGCCTACTTACTGTGCTTTTTACATTAGGCGGCTGTATATAACTTAATTTTAATATATCGCCCAGGGATCTGAAACACATTAGAAAGGGAGACAAAGTATGAGTTAAGGATTACTTGTGACCTTCACTTGACGCATGAGAGATGGCAACACTACCTTATCTGGATTATAGAACATTTATTTCATGCAGTGTTTACTCTAGACTTTCTTGTTGTCTCTCATTTTGACTGACAGAGTTATCGCAAAAGATCTGCCCTTGGTAATGTGATCTGTCAAAATGATGGATAGCCTTCCAATTTTTCTGTCATTTAAATAAATAAAAAAAAATGGCAGATGACAAAAAATGTTTTTGGTAAATTCACACTCTGATTTTATGCATTTTGTCAGGTCTGCCGGTGAAGTAGCAGTAATCACAAAGATGTGGGAAGCAAACTGTCGATGAAAAAAGGGAATCCCTTCTAACCAACTCTAACAAATGACAAACTGAGTTTACGCCAATTCCAAATCGAACCAGTAAAACTTTGACCCACTACTAGAACTGGAGGAAAGTTCTAGTGGCTTGCCCTTGAGCTTTGCATTAAGAGTCACCATTTGTTCAAATATTTGTTTCAAATGTTAAGATAATACCTAAACATGACCACACTGGTGATGGAGAAACAGTCCAGGACAAGAGGGTCATGGCCCCTGCAGGGAAGAAAGATAAAAGCAGTCAATCAGTATAACAAAGTATCTCCGCTCTTCGAGCGTTATGAAGTTGCCTAATTGGGTATGAAGGATCTCAGCTAGGAAGAGACCAGAGGACCCGAAGCAACAGGCCTACTGCTTGAGAAAAAGGAAATCAGGTTAAAGTTCTGAGAGCGTGACACAAAATATGTGGTCTGATGAAACAAAAATTGACCTTCAGCCGGTGTTATGTCTGAAAGAACCCCGGCACTGCGCGGCTCATCATTCATCTACCATCATCCCACTGTGATGCTTGCAGGTGGAATACTCAGACTGAGGCAAGGGGGAACTTGCAGGCAAGCGATGACAGAGACTGATGACAGGGGGATACCGTGTATCCATGTATAAACAAACAATAACATATAATGGGGATAAGTTTTGAAGAAAGCTAAAGATTTCTGGGCCAAAGTCCAGAATTTTGCTGGATGTCTGTTGTTCTGGCAGAAATATACAGTTGGTGATTCCCTTCCTATCGCATGGTTTCGGATTTCTTTTCCCACGCCTTATTATGCAGCTTCGGGTGCAGGCTGAGCTCAATTACAAGAATTACTGCAGGTAACGGTTACACGGATTTCCCCAAACAGCAGGTATGGGTCAACTTCAACAAACACAGGAAATTTGTTTGTATCCGCCAACACACCATCGTATTCTGTAGGGCAGAGTCTCAGGCTTCATGAAGATAATGAAGAGTGTTATTTACTGAAGGGAGGGCACTGTGGAGGAGCAAGAGCAGATGACTGAGAGGCTGAAAAATGAGAACGCACTGCACTTGTTGAACCTGATCTACCTTGTGGGGTTTGAATGTTTCAGCTGTATTCAAGAAACGTTTTAGATTTAAAGTTACTATTCATCAGGTATTTGTGAGATCCTACCAGAACACCACTAGCAGTGGGTGTGAGTACCTTTTCATGTTTCACTCACTTTGACCTTGCAAACTCGCCGACTTTATCTCCATTTGGGCTGCGGAAAATGCAACTTTTGAAACGCTGCTCCTCTGCATGCGCACTGCGGCCATATTAACGAGTTCTTCTGCACATGTGCGAATTGAAGGACAATAACAATAACAGCAGCTTTCACTGGCATGACTCCCAGTCCATATTCTCCTGAGACCTGGTCATTTTATAGTTGAGTCACCCGTAATGCAATCCAAATTCGGCACCTTCGATATGAATGTCCGTGTACTTGCCATTGTTAATGTTTATAGCGTAGTGTTCTCTCTGTGTGTAATTTCATTACAAAAACAACCAACACCACCAACTCATGGCCTGGCATGCTTAACTACATTGTTTTCAGCATTCCTGCTGTTTATGTGTGAACAGACATCGTTATTACAACATGTTAACACAAAATGAAAATATAAAAACAATGCGTTTTCACTTGAAATGTTGCTTCGTATATGGGGCCTTAGTTTGAGGCTCAGCATTCAGTTGTGGCGTGTTGAGGTGCAGGTAATTTGTTTCACATCATCTCAGTTTGTAAAGTCTATAATATTGGTGCATTATATTTGTGTCTATGCCCTTCAGTAGAAAAATGTGACCGCATGTGATTTTACATGATTTTAAAGATTTCTGTGGTCAGGCCAAGCAATTGACATCTCGTTAGAGGTAGACCTAAATCTACACCGTCACTTTAACCAGGGCCTGTATTCGACGTGCACAGGGACATTAATGTATTCTCAGATAAAGATCTTTTGGGGTCTGATTGGGGTTACAGGTTTCCAAGTAGTGCTCATGCTTGACAAAGTGACTGTAAATTTGGTGCGTGTAAGTGCAACTAAATGGCAAGTTCTTGGAGGACAACAAATATACATTGAATGTGTGTGTATGGGAGAGAGAAAGAGAGCCTTGCAAAATCAGGACAGGCTAGCTTAGCTCAGGGCACACACACACACACACACACACACACACACACACACACACACACACACACACTGGTAGAGAGAGTACTCCTCAGCATAACACCTCCCAGGCACATACACAGACACACATGCACACAATCAGACTCCTACGCAGCATCTGTCCTCTGCTGGCTGAAGCTGCCCGTGAGGTGCTGTAGCAACGAGCGGTTCCAGGAGCGATTTGGCTTAACTGACAGCAGCAACAAAGAAATGTGCGCATGTGTATGCATGTGCACTGTATGCCTATGTATGTCTGCTTTCAAAGTGCCTAGAAATGTGTTCATGTACCAGTGTGGGTGTGCATGCCCTACCCATATGGTTACGCACTTGTTTTATGACAAATGTATGCGTTTGGGTTCATATTTTATTTTCCTTTATTTGAATGTTAGGCCTGTTTTCATTTGCATTTACATGTATGATGGTGTGCATGGCGTACGTGTGATGAACTGTATATGTTCCACATTGGGTGTGGTGCTGCAGACAGACATTTGTGTGTGTTCACCAGCATTGTTTTTGGCTCACGGCTGATTGTAGTGAAGCTTTAGAACAGAGATGAAGGACACAGAGCTGCACTCTGGAGCAGTTTAGCTCTGTTTACTGCACAGTACAGGTGTCAGATTAGAGAGAGCTTGCCAGTGTGAACATGTGCATGCACCATAGTAACCATAGCAGCACCGACATTCTTGCTTCTACTTCCATGATAAGATGAACATGAACATTTATGTGAAAGAGACGGGTCAGGTCAGCGAGTTACATGAAGGTCTGTTTCTATAAGTGAAGGTGTGCACCATTTCCTTTGAACAAGGCCCAATTGTTGCATGTCTTTTATTCGTCTACCTAGTGTATGTCCTTGAACCTGACACTACCATTCAATGAGCTAAACACTTTCAAGCACACACTTTGCGCTGCTCAGAAGAGTCTTGATTACATATTTTTTTACTTGTCAAGCCTGGCTTATTGTTACACTTTTGAACACCTGCAGTTTTATAAGGCAAGTACCTGCTGGTCATGACCACTGACTGCAAATAGACCAAAATGTAAATAGTGTCTGTATTTCTTATCTTGAAAACAAGAAATGGTTTGCTATGTGCTTGTTCTACACATTGGGACTCATGCAAGAAGTGACATATGAGCATATTCTGTTGTGGTTTGCTCTTCATATAGCGCCTCTGGATTTCTGGAGATAAAGGGGAAAAAAATAAATGCATACATCCTCTATCCATTATTCAATCTAATTTGTCCAAGTTAGGGTCATGAAGGCTGAACTAATCCCAGCTGACATTAAGTGAAGGGCAGAAAAAACTCCAAAAGTAGCCAGTCAATAACAGAGCGAACCGAAATAGAGACACGAATTAACTTAACAAATATGTATGTAGAATAGGGTTAGAAAACCCTGCAAACGACAGACAGAAAGGCCCTGAACTCTGATCTGTAAGGTGAAAGTATTCACCACTATGCCATCATGATATGTTAATATTTAATGTCGTCATATAGACCGTGAGATTGATTATGCTACTTATTTGTATTTTTGACTGAGAATAAAATACAAATAAAAACACGGGAAAATAAACAAATAGTGAATTCAACACTAATTAGAAAATCCATTTACAGCAGATGTCCAACATATGTTGCAGGCCACAACCGACCCACATGAGTGTCTGAAATATATTATTACACAAAAGAAAGTAATTCAGGGATTCTGCAAAAATGACTTTTACTTTATTCACTACTGGTCACTCTTTTTTAACATGACATAGCCCCACACTGAGGCCCAGAACTGAAAAAAGTATACTGCAGTGAGACGCTGCAGAAAAAGAGAGCTTTAATTCATTAGCATTAAAACCAGAGTGGAGAACACTTCATCACTAAGGTTGCATAAAAAAAACCCCAACAGGCTTTTGACGACATTAGTCTGATGTGAATCACTGTAGCTGCAGGTACCACATTAAAAAAAATAACAATTCAAGTTGTTCTAAGTTCTTTTTTTTTCTTTCCAAAGTGTAAAAAACCTTTTCAGATTATACTGGTATTTCTTTGAACTAAAATCAAGGTAAAATTGAAAGTTGTCCTCATTCATGAATAGTTCATGTTGTCTGGCCCAGTGGATATCAAACATAGTTTTTGGCTCCTGAACTAAGATGAGTGTGATTCTTCTGCTCTACAAGGGTAAAAAGTGGCTAGAAAAAAATGTAAATGTCGAAAACTTTTAAATATTAAATTATATGTTATGGAAGCAGGTGCTTTTTGCTTGAATGTTAAGCATATGTATTATAAGTCCAGTTATCCAGGTAATCTTTAAGGTATCTGTAGAGCCATATAACCATATATATATATATATATATATAAATGAATAAAAAAATGACTTAGATTGAAACATTTTATAAACTAATGATTTTCAAGATGTAATTTGCAAAAAAGCATGTATAAAGACAATGATGCTATAAAAACAAAGGACTTCATTCAGCATCATTACATAATGTCCCAGACAGGCTCGGTAGTTTTCCTTCAGCCACAACCTCGCAGAAAATACAAATATCCCACCTGACATGATATTTTACGATGAATTAATTTATCTATCCTGCTTGCAGTCTTTTTTTCTGGTTAACTTTAGTATTTAAAAGAAAATACCTTGATGATGATTCAGTCCTGTCTACAGTAACAGTTTTATTTGTGCAAATCTGCCATCAGACAAGTAAATAACCTAATGCAATTCAGAACACTATAAGAAGTGTATATGAAGAAATGTCACCTTTGGTCTTAATGATTCATATTTTAGCCATTGTAGTTTTCTTTGTCTTAGACTGCCTGACTTTTTTCATCATGTCTAATGGAACATTGACTGTTATTTTTCATTCAAATGCGTCACCTCTAGAGTCCCTCCATGTCACATTTCTCAATTCTCCAGCCACTCCTGTGTCCGTCTGCCCCTCCGTGCCCGTTTCGTCTCCCAAAGTCATCCTAATTAGAGTTTAAAGCTCCTGCTTCCCCACGGCGAGGTCATTTGTGCCCGTAAGCCACCGCTGCCTTGTCTCCGCCGTGCCAACTCTAATGAAAAAGCCCGATCTCCCGCCATCAATGCTGTATGTGTGTAAGACAGAGAGAAAGCGAAAGAAAAGAAACCACTCACACATCATTAACAGCATTACCTCAATTACACAGTCTGACAATGAGAAGCAGCTGAGAGAGATGCGGGCTGAGTGAAAGGAGGAATTGGAGGGGGGTGGAAACGGAGGGGAGGTGAGAGGTCTCGCACAAATGAAGTAACTCGGCAGTCAAATTGTTACCTGTCAAGAAAATGTAAAACAGCGACTGTACACAAAAACCAATTTTATTCGCTGCACCGCATGCAATCCTCCCTCTCTGGTTAAAAAGAAAAAAAATAATAAATTCATATTCAACACATATTCAGGTGTGATTGAATCCCCGTTGACACGTCCCTGTGACAGAGAGATAGAAGAACATGGAAGTGGGTATTTCTGTTCAGGGGCCCTGCATGCAATCATACCAGCCCAATACTTTATTTCCGCCGGCTTCTATCTCTTTGCATGACAGCGCTTTCCTCCTGCCTTCACAGCAACGGTAACTAGATTTGACTCTTGTCGTGATTCCCCGACCTCTTCTGTTCCTCCTCCCTTCTTTTATATATATTAAAAAAAATAAGAATGGGGGAAGAAAGGGGAAAAAAAAACTGGAGCTTGGCTTTTATTTATCACTGAATTTCCTCTGGGAACAAGAAGCAAAACAACAAAGGTCGGATGAAAAAAGACGCGAAAGGGGACATGATGGAGGTGGAAAAGACACTGACGGGGGGGGGGGGGGGGAGTGGTTTCGAATCAATAGTGTGAATCTACGGGGGTTTGAAACGGCACCCAGGGACAGTTTAGGAGTAGCACATCCGCAGCCGATTGTGTGTCTCACCCAAGGGGCGAGGGCAGGCAGGGCTGCTCGACCACTGCGCTCCACAAATCAATAGCCTTGCATCGGTGTGTGTGTGTTTGTGTGTGTGTGTGTGTGTGTGTGTGTGTGTGTGTGTGTGTGTGTGTGTGTGCGCGCGCGCGCGCGCTTCTCGCTGTGTGCTCATCAGCCCACAAGCCCCACATCCATTGACGGAGCAGGTGAAGTGTTGGGTGACAAAATTGCGCAAATACGGAAGTTGTTGTGAGGGCCGGCGCAAATAAATACGTGCTGCACTAAAGACCCTGAGGCAGATGTGAAGTTCGTGCAGCTTATTGACTTGCCTTTTCTGTTCATGTGTTTCTTTGTCATATTGATGTATATCTGATTTATTAGACTTTAAACTGTAACTGACAACAATGTGTAGTAACAAGTGCTGCTGATGTCGAGAGCTGACATTGATTGTTGTCGTGACGCTAAAACGGAAAGTACAGACAGAAGATTGTAGAAGAAATCTTGTTTTTTTAAAGCTGTTTGCAAGACTTTATTTGACACTCATATCAAATAAAGTACTCTTAATTTGCATCAAGGATCCTTTCACTGCTCAGTTTATGTTCTTCCTATGTATGCATGTTTTTTTTTCCAGGTATCACAAAAACAAATAAAAAATCAGTTTGAACTCATTCGTTATCTCCAAATTGCCCTAACTATATAATGTATCGGTTAGATTTATTAAAACAGGTTGAAAACCAATTGGGGTCTTTGCTGTGTGGTTTTCATGTTTGTGAGTTTTCTGATGGTCATCTTTAATCCCAGCTGTTACGATCAGATTAGACACCGTAGTAAGAAAGATGAAGCGCACATTTATTGAACACACAAAGCTATAAACTGTATGTTGTAACATCTCCATTCAATTTGACATCTTATCGTCTATGGCTACAATAATATTGCTGAATTAGCCTGAATAGTGTTACGCAAGATACACTGCTTTTATCAAATGAATTTACGAAGGTATAAATCCCACGTTCGAGATGGTCTCTGATCCTCTCGAAGGTTAAAGCAGAGGTGGACACTCCTTGTCTTGGACACCCTACCTATTTTAATAAATCATCATGAAGTTCTGCAGAAAGCCTGTCAATGAGCCACCTGTCACAATCAGGTTAGTTGCAGCACAGATGCATCAAAACCAAGCAGGACTGTTATCTTCCAAAACAAAAAGCTTCCTCTTCTACATTACAGGCAAGCCCATCCATAAAAACAGACAAACAAATACAGGAGCCTTCCAAATAAAAGCAATAAGCAGCCACTCAGATCTATTTTCCACTTGTTTTCCCCCCAAAAAACTTATATAGTGGCGGGCCATGCATTTCAGAACTAGACCTTCACGAGTGGTGGGTCTGAATCAATCCACTACTCAATAACCTTTTCATTGCTATAAAAAACATGTTATTATGCAGAAATGCAGAATAAAGAGCTGTTGCATCACAGATAAGATACTTGTGTAGCCAGAATGAACACCTAAACTGATGGAAAAAAATAATAATCCAGAGTGCACATCTCTCCTGTAATAGCAGGAATAGCAGCCGCCTTAAAAGGCGAAACTTCTGGGGGTCGAGGAGACTGACTAACATCAGCTTTTCGTGGTCTCTTTGAAATTTGTTCTGTCTGGCATAATATAATGTGATCCAGAATCCTGTAGTGTGCGCAAGTAACTGGGAGTGCTGTGGTACCTTCAATGACCTCTCGAAAAGTCCAGCTTGAAAATGGTTTTGACTATAAATCTAGAATGAAATTTTTCCCTTCTCCCTTAGCCAATGTAGGTTTTATTAAATCAACAGCTATAGTTTTGTCGATGCAGCTTGTACGGATGCAGTCAGCTGGTGTTGGAGGGTAAACTCACTGACTATCCAATCAGAGGGCTTGATTACGCTGACAATACCCTAGGCCTGCTAACATGCTTCAGACACCTGCAGAATTGAACGTGAAGGCCTCAAGCAGTTTTCTTTACCCTGGCAACAGGTGATGGCTGACATGTGATTGGTTAAAAGCTTAAATATGGAAATACATGTCTGGGAGAAACTATAAGAGGAAGTAGACAGACTATTTGTAATCATTTAGTAAGTATTCATGGACAAAATATAATAAACATCAGTCTGTGATGAAAAGGAAAAGGCCTTGCAGGCCCTGACGGCCCTCTACTGCATTTGTATAGCTATGATATTCAAGGTGAAATGCAATATTATGACACTTCAGATTTTCTTCCTTTGTCTACATTTTTTTTTTTCATTATGCTTTGCTACAGCGGATCATCATCTTCCATTACCGCCTGTCTCCAGTATCCTCCTTCGCCACACATCCTTCCTCTTCTCCTGCTGACTGACACCTCCATCCTCTGCATCCTTTTTCCTACATGGCTATCATCTCCTCTACATACATGACTAAGCATCTCACCTCTCACTCTTTGCCAGGGTGAGATGTCCCAATATTGTACACAGCCTGCAAGCCTCTAATGAAAACCTCAGCGTTGTCAGTTCTGTCACATTCAGTTCAAACTCCTGTCTGGAAACAAAGCTGGTCTCACCATCCTCCTATACACCTGTAGACAGGTCTCTCCATCCAGTCCACTCTTCATGGACTCTTGTTTACCTCTTTCACTCTTGTGATACCTCCAATCCCTGCATCCTCACCATTTCTCCCTCATCCTCCTACTCACCTGCATTCGTCTCCTCTCTCGTCCAAAGGTTTTGCTTGATGGGCCGGTTTTTTTTCCACTTTCCTAAATAAGATTAAACCGTAAAATAAATGCCATTATTTTACGTGCAATTGCCATAATATCAAAAGAAAGAATAAAATCCTGTGAGATTTGATCAATTGTTCCTCTGAACTGCATTGTCATCAACGTGAACTGAGGCCACAGAAAATGTGAAGTTTATTAAATAGCATAAAATATAAGCTCCATGGCTGGAAGTAGCTGGAGAAATTCAGATGATTAAAGTTCTATTGGGACAGAAGCACTCTATTTGATCTAACTCTGGTTCTTTTAAAACCAAGATTTGTGGCATACATTGTAAAGTGTTTAAGGTATGGGGCAGGAGCCTTCTTATTACTCTATTTTGTATTTAATGGAACTCTTTGGAGGGTATAGGACGCAGAGTGACAGACCTGCTCTCCTACAGCTCCACTGTGCACGGTCACGGAATGCCTAAACATCTAAACACTTTGCACGGCACACATGCGGACAGTTTTCTTTTTTTTTTCTCTCCAGTTTTTAGGCTTTCAAAATAGTGCAGCAGGCCTGTTAAACCACTGAGCTCTACAGATGTATCTTTTACGGTTTACTGGTTGAACACATTCAGTACTGTGTGTAACTGCTAAGGCATTGTTAACCGTTTGCAATTACTACAGTGTGCGCGAGCTTTGAAATGGAACAGGATTTTCATATAAAAGGAAAGAAATATACCACCAAACACTGTCCTGCTGTGCATGTGACAAACCGTTTTGAAATTAGGCCTGAATCTAAACAGACGTGGCAAAAAAAACAACAAACCCGACATAATGTAAGTAAATCTTTCAACAATACATAAATGCGCTCTTTGTGCACACTTCACTCCACATCTCTCAAGCTGAGCTCGTACTGTATGCTCTTATGCATATCTATTCTTTTGAAACTAGCGCAATTAGCATACTGTACTGCAGGCAACAGCTGGCGCGCCATACTTGAGTGCATTATCTGTAAGCTAGGGACCGAACATGTGTACTCTGTTGTTGTTTTGCAAGTCTGAATCATTATTATTTCAAAGCTAAAAAGGAATACAAAGCAGGCAGGATGGTTGAGGGCACAAAACTATTAGCATCTGAAGCTATTTTCGTCAAGATGATTTGGTTTTTCTGTGAAATGGAAACAAATCATTGGTTTTGGAGTGAAGCACAGGTCTTTTAATAAAGAGGGTAATTTCACTGTTATCAGTTTCCAAGACTGTGCAAGGCAGTGGGTGATGGAAAATGTCTTTTTGTATTGCTATGGGTGTCTGTGGGCTATTCAGGTGGCTTGATTACTTTTGACCAATGGTTTCCATTGGGCTTTAAGACCCCTGCAGGGTGATGCCAGAGGTCACATGGAAGGCCAGAAGCTTTGGTGTTAAAATTAGATTTTCACTTAACAGCAAACCTGAGAAGCAGCCCATTGCTGGTATTTTGAAGGAGCCTGCTTTTTTTATATGTTTGTGAGAGTGGTTGTGCCCACCAGGTTTACTGTAAAATGTAGGCACATCAAAGATCATAGTCAGAGCTTGCAGCTTGTCTCAAAGGGAATCTGCGGGGATTCGAGAGAAGAAAGTTGGGAACCAAACCAAACCAAAGCTTAGGGCAGGGGAGCTGCAACCTGCAGCTCTGGAGCCACTCTGGAGTGACTTCCTGCAGCTGTGTTAATAATTCTTTATTAAATCTAAATCTTAATTTTAAAGGAACTCTTGTTTTAGAGAGAAAACATCATTTTGACATTTTCTTTTCGTAACGTTCTGCCCATTTACATGGAAATGGCAGAAATACTGAAAATGATGTAGTTAGCGTGCCAGGCCACGAGTTCATGCTGTTGGCTGTTTTTGTAATGAAACCACACACATGCATGCAAAGAATAATATGCCATAAACATCAACATTAACATTTAAATGGACGGATGACAAAGTTGGATTGCTATTCTGGGTGACTCATCTATCAAACTTCCAAGTACCAGGAGAACATCGACAGGGATTCATGACACTCTGGAGGCTGCTATTATTGTGATTGTCCATCTACTCATGTATGTGCACAAGAATTATTTACGTCGTGGTGCGCATGCGCAGTATCACCATTTCAGACAAGTTGCATTTACCCCGTTTCCATTGAGACTGAGTTGGAAGGAGCATTTTCGAAAAGTTCCACCTTGGTCGGCGTTGCATTTTCTGTGGTTCAAAACATAGTTATGGGAACAGACAGCCAAACTGTTTTCTGTTTTTACTTGAAAACTTTGTGTAAACAGGGTAGTTCTTTCAGAACATCAACAATATTCCTAAATGGAGCATGGTCTTGAGGGCTCGTGTGGAGTTTGCGTGTTTCCCCTGTGCATACATGGATTTTCTCCTCTTAACAACAATTTTGTGGGCTTTGTGTTAATTGGGAATTGTTTGTGTTTGCCCTGTAAAGGACTGGTGACCCTGCCGTCACCTTTAGTCATCTGGGATATAGAAAATGGATGGATGAATTCAGTCTTTATTAGCATGAAAAATGGATATCTGAAATGCATGGGGGGGGGGGGGGGGGGGGGGGGGCTAGAATGAGCAACATTTTCACCTTTTGTTCTGTGTTTAAATGTCACTTAAATTAAATCAAAATTAAAGACATCCAGAAGCCTGCTCATTAAAAAAAAAAAATGTGGCATTAAGGAGGCTTTTATGTCACCTGGGCAAATTTAATAGCATAATTCAACCGCTATGTTTGATTAATTGGCTCATTTCGGTCGCACCTGCAAGAAGGCATTCACTGGACTATTAAACTTTGAATTGTTCGACTCAACTCCATTGTCAAAGTTGAGCCTGCTGTTGAGCTATGTGGAACAAACGGACCAGTGTACACTTGCGGAATGTAAAATTATCTTAGAAATTGACATTGATGCTAATATATTACCTGCATGATTGATCGCTTTCCAACCGGTCATTAAGTCATTGTCATTCCACTGCTATTACAACTTCTTACTGTGTTGAGTAGGTCCTATTATGAATAATAGTGCATGACTAAGTATCAATATGTTGGCACATTTCTTATGTTATATTTTCTCTGAGGTCTTTTTGCCTGCTTTAGCGCTTGTTAGCAGTGGAGCCATTTCCGGAGAAAATGCCTTTCTCACCCTGACATAAATTGCTGTGAGGTAACCAGAAAGTAATCCGCTCAGCAGACGTTTGGTTCTAACAGTGGGACGGAGTCACTGGTGTTCGCCTGTGAATTTCCCCTTCGGTTCGTTTAGCTGAGCAGTACAGAAACACTGCAGGCAGATTTGATGAGTCATCCATTCCAAATGATTTTTTGATGCCCCTCCACTGTCTTCCACTTTAAAGAAAAACCCTCTGTGATATTGACCTAAATTGCTCGCTTTCAGCAAACAGCACTCAATATAGTCCACATCTGAAGTAATGTGCCACGGTACGTCGGAGTCACTTGATAATTCAGAGTGACATTTTTTTAATAGACTTTATTGTATGAGTTTTAGCGAAGCAGAGCTGCATTTATTTGTCTTTAGAGTGCTGTTACACCAGTAAAAAGACAATTAAGCAGTTTTAAAGGTGGGGGGGGGGGGGGGGGGGGGGGGCAGCGGCTTTCCATCTTTTTTTTTTCTTCTTTTTTGTGTTTTTCTTTGCAGATGTCTGCACCTTGGAGAATGTGGAATATATTGACACTGCAGCTCTCATTGTGTTTGCTGAGCCCCTGTACCCAGGGAATCCAGACCAAATAAATGTGTTTTTCACTTTCTCTGTGTCAGAACATTTTCGCATGATGCTACATTTAGAGATTTATCCACATCTGTGAGGCTTCCCATTCTGAATGCTTTTCTGTTGCAAGTTATTTGGGGCTCTTTGTATCATTATCAGTGCCATTTACAGTTGCTGCAGTGCTTGAATCAACAGTCTATTATAGCAGGTCTCCATGAATGTAGGCTTGGAGTTTTGCCCTAACGTCAGCATGCTGACGTAACAATAGATGCTTCTTAACTATGATCAATTATGACACTGGACAAAATGCCAAAATTCAAGTTGCTTCTTATGATCAGGCTTGTATCGTCAATCAAATCCATTATTGATATTAGTGTCTCCTTTTCAGGCAGACCATATATGTTGGTGCAAATGTGAATAAAAAAATTGTTTATGGAATACAGTGCTTTTCTTTTATCCATGATATTTGAATTAGTTAAAAAAAAAAAGTTGCACTCTGGAAGTTTTCAGTGACTCCGTCCAAACTGCAACAAATGTTTGCTGTTTTCACTACAAATCATTGTTGAGTGAACAGACATTTGGAAACGTCCTATCATGAAGATGGCAAAGGTTTGATATATTGGCATTGCAGGAGGAAATTCTTACCCCTCCAAGCTCTTTAGTTATATGCCTATTCTTTTTTGTTTCGTTTTTTTAATTAAAGAATTTAAAATTATTTTGTAACTTGGAGCAAACTCCACACAGGGAGGCCCCTGAGCAAAAGCCCAAACTGGCAACCCTCTTGCAGACAACAAGAACGCTGTGATCTGTTTCTGAAATGTAAAAAAAGACCTTGGAGGTTTTTCATCTTTTGATTAGCTTCTGTAGGACTCACACAACTTTTTTCCGTACTTTTTTAGAAACCAATTCAAATGGGACCATGTTTTCTGATGATTAATCCAGTAATCCACCTAAATAATCCTTTTAACTATTATCTCATAAGAGACCGGGCTAGAGAAGAACAGTAGGCTACACAATTTGCTCAAGGGTAGAGTAATTGTAATATGGTATTTTATTGTTGAGTGTAAAAAAAGATTGTCTGGAGCTAACAGCTGACACTGAGTTCTGTAACTGCTGATAATAGTTACTGATAGGGCAACGCCAGGGGCCAGGCCTCAGGGAAAGTGCTCCAGATTGTTAACCGAACAGACACGGTGTCACTCACCACTCATCGTCTATGGTCCTCTAACACATCGAGTGCCACACACACTCACTCGTGCACACGGCTGCATTGAAGCATTCACGAGCAGCCCCTCCAAACACATCTGTATAATTAGATCCTAGTTATAATCTGGGTCTGGTAAAGCAGGAAGTAATCCATAGCTTCCCCGTCAATCACTCATAATGCAATGACAGAGAAAGTTCACTAAGATTATCAAGGTCTACATGTGGAAATCGCACACACAAAGATGGTTTTTGTGACCTGTCTTCAGGCAATATATGCCGAAGCAACCAGGCTGCGACCTTTTAACCAGATGCTACACCTCTGTGATTAGACCTAGAAGATCTTGAGGAACACTGTTGGAAGAAGTGTTTTTACCCCAATAGATTCTCAGCATGCGTTTTGTTTTGATCATTTCTATGCTGATGACATTTTACTATTATTTGGACAAGTTTTGATAAAACATGACAAAGATTCACGATTTCCAAACGACTGTCATTCAGTGTCGATTATCGATCATATCTAAAACCATCTCTGCAAATAATGGCTCTCAATGCTTTCCATTATATAGACACTTAGCATGGTATTATGGCCATTATGGTGACGTTAACATTTAGTTAAAAGTCTTGCCCCGGCTGAGCTCAGCCGTCCTAAAGGAACACCAATTTTTTAACCAGACCAGTTGTATTGTTCTAAGTAGTCTTCTCTTTTTTACAATTATAGAGCAGCCAAAGCTGGAGTTTATGATGGTTTAAACCAGGGATCCCAAACCCTGGTTCTGGAGAGCCCTTTGTCTGCATGTTGTGGCCTCTCTCCTTGCTTCAACACACTTGAAACAAATGGTTAAGTCATCACCAAGCTCAGTAAGGAGCCAATCAGGTCTGCTCTGGCAGGGGGAGACTTAAAACGTAGGACAGGTGTGCTCCAGGACCATTGCTGGAAACCTTTGGGTTAAACCCAGAACATGTGGATCAAGCATTTCTTCTAGCATGGAATAAGTTAAGCACTGCAGGCAGAACATGCAGAAAGACCATGTAAAAGAGCAGGTTGAAACCAGAAACCATATTGCTGCGAGATCACGTTGAATGTTATGTATCCTTAATCTCAATTTTACTCTTTCCGAATTGTTCGGATTGTTAAATTTGACTGAAGGTCAAGACAAATTAAGTCTGCATTTGCTCCAAATGGTGTAATGTGTACTGCAAGTTCCTTTTTTTTTTCCATTGAGGTAGAGTAAGAACGATATCTGCCCATGACTGACACTCTAAGCACAGTTACAGCTATTGCAAGTGACTTTCTTTTTCTGGACCTTTTAGTGCTCGTTTTTTAATTGAATCCCCTGCCTTTGAGAGTAAAACACACAATAAAAGTCAAAGAGTGACATAATTAAGGCAAAAGATAGCCATGTGCGATACTGCTCAATCACTTTTGACGTAATCCAACTTTTTTATCCTGTGTATTGTCTTGTGTTTCTTTGAAAAGAAAAGCTGCTTTGACAAGTTATGGCTGAGTGAGAGAAATGCTTTGGCAACTGAGCACAGATAAATGCAGTTGGTGGAAATACCTCAGCAGGAGTTTAAAATTTTAACAAAGCCAGAAAAAGTGTTAGTCTTGAAAATGAGACAGACTCTGTGAGTCGAAAACTGTCTGGATGCAGTCAGCCAAAAGGTTTTCCTTTATTTTTTTTTTCATTGAATTCTCATGAAAGAATTGTATCATTGGTCTTGATATGTCGTCTTAGAGAGCATAAATCGAAAAAAAGGCTGAATTTGAAAAGAGCCAAGAATGTCTGATGATCACAAGCAAAAAGCTGAGGAATGTGGAGTAATGCTGGGTGCTGTGTCTTTCTACAAGTGTGTCTCACGACGGAAAGGAGGGGTTGGAGCTTCTGTACTGAGACTGGAATCCACTCAGAAAGTTTGACTGTTTGCCTTAGCCTCCCTTAGTTGCCAGATGGCCGTGGTTTGTGGTCTGGGACCGCCATGGCACAGTCCATACGGCAGCCGTCTCTCAAACCCATGTAAGAATCCCCGCGTGTGGAGTCGTTTTTTGTCTCCGGCAAATTCTCGTTGTCTGTTACAGGCTCGCCTGTCTCACCGCCTGAATAATGAAGAGGAGCATAACGAGGGCAGGAGGCTGGTGGTGGAGCCGGAGCAAGTGATTGTTTGAACATGATGATTATTATAGATTTTATCACTGCTGGGAGGATGGGTGGAAGAAGCAAAATAAGAACACAGTTACAGGATATTGAACTACCCATTCCTTAGCCAAAGCATTTGATGTTTGTTTCCCTTCTCGTGCTTCAGTCGCAGCAAGACCACCCACATGGTGTTTTTGAACACCTTTACCAGATTATGTCCATAATGTTACACACGTAGCTAAATGAATCACAAAGGTTGTAAGATAGTAAGACTCAATGTCAGATGTACATCAACATCAAATTAATAGAAACTAGTCCGAGCTGCAGCACACACTCTCAAAGATGATAGACAGTTTAAAAAAGATTTATAATATCACAAAAGTATGTCATTAAGCAATATGCAAAATCTGGATGATAGTGAATCAATACTGAAACCTCGATTTTGAGATCAGTGACAATCTTTAATCAGGTTTGTGTATGCATTGCTCTCAAGTAGTTCAATACTGCAAAATAAGTATTATTACAATATATTAGGAATAAGGCTCATTGTTAAATATTATTTACAGAGGCCTATGTTATCCTTGCACACCTGAAAACATGAAAAGATTTCCTGTCATTACGATGCATATGGACATCTCGAGCGACAGTGACAAGAGAAGCTTGAAAAATTCATAGGGCTTAAAGAAGAGCAAGAACAAAATTGTGGGGAAATTAAGCCAACACAGATCCCAGCGATAACCGGAGCAGCCGTGGCTTTGACCACCCCCCCTCCATCCCACCACCAGCAAGAGTTGTTCCAGCAGATTTAGGAAAACATTTTAGATCTCAAGTTACAAGAACCAAAAAACTGTCTTGCCCGTGGTACTTTGGCAATTTCCAGCCTTTTTGTTGCCAATGTTTCAGCATTATTGAGCCATTACAATCTAATATAATACAATTCATTTTTCGGTGAAAATGTATTACTGTCAACATCTGATACATTGACATGGTTTGATTGTTTTCATTACAACTTTCTGTTGAAACTTATCACTTCAACAATATGTATGTTTTTCCCAAATAGCAAGAAGACAAATATTTTACTGTTTCTGTGTTTGACTGGACAAGTTTACTCTCGATCAGGGATGGGCAATTTTGATGACTTCACTACCTGGTGATCTGTAGGCTTGTTAGAGTCCGATATGTAACAACGACCCAAAATGTAACAATGACCCGAATTGTTATAAAATATAATGTAGCTGTTATATTTTGGGTTTTATTAAAAAATCTTTTGATTACATTTCAGGCTCAGCACTTTTGTTTCATTATCCGCCAGTTCTGAAAAGCTGCATGCTGAAAGTCCATTACATTTTATTTTCTGATAAATGTACCTAATGTGCATCTTGAAGGTATAAAACAATTTTCTACAGTTGAGATGTGAGCATAGCGTTGAGTTTAATTTTACTGAGGGGGGGGGGGGGGAAAGGAATTGCATACTGTCACCTTAACCCAAAACAAACAATTCACTGTATTTACATTCTGCATCAGCTCTTGCCATCTGGCATGAAAAGTTATGGAAAGGAGAACACTAGAGATTACGTTACACCTCATGAAGCAGGGAAATAATTGTTATTGACTTCCTGGTTAGTCCTTGCTCTTTCTCATTTTCCCTCCATAGCTTGCTGATTTCTCAGTCTCTCTTTCCTATATTTATCTATGTTTTTACCTCCACTTTGTATTCTGCACTGACACTGACTTTACACTTTATTTTTTTTTTCTATCCTCTCGTCTCCTTCTGCCCACCTCCCACACTTACCGCCATCCATCTTTAGGCTTGTCATATCCTCCCCTCCTTTCTCCATCCATCCATCCCTTCATTCCTCCCATGTGAACAGACCGCTCTGACCTGTATCTGTCTGGCATGGATGAGTCCCAGGTTTGGTTTAAATGCCCCAATTATTCTCCTGAATTATGATGTCCTGCTCTGGGCTTCGCTTCTCCGTCTCTGTGGCTCTCTTATGAAAGCTGGCACGGCACAACAGAGCCATTTACCGAGGCCAGATTAAGGGCACGCTTCTTATAAGAGCTGTCCTCCCAGAGCGCCGGGGCCACACAAAGCTGATGGCCAGTGTGGAAAACTGGCCACAAAGAAATACTCCGACCTGCTCTGATAAACCCCTGCAACACCTCCTGCCTTCGTGGGTATCAAAGTGGACTCTTCCACTTTGGCACACGGTCAGTTCCGATGCATGAGAGCGAAAACAAGTTCTTTAAGGAGCGCAGAGTGGCTCGAATATCAAGTTTGTTTTTTCAATTGTTTGTTGTGCTGAAGCACATATGAGAGAACTGGGTTTGGATGACTCCCACCTATATTTTATTCCAGCGGACATTGAGAGAAAGGCATAGCACACACTGGAGAGGTGGCCTCCTTACCAAGAGATGGACGATCACACAGACTTACACTTCTGAACAATCTAAAGCCACCTGTTAACCTGTGCATTTATGGAATTGTGGGAAGAAGCAGCAGATTGGGAATGAATCCATACACATAGAAAGAACATGCAACAAGCACAAAATCAAACCTGGAGCCTTCGACCGGTGAGTCGGGCTACTAATCACTACCCCCCCAATTTAATTCAGCTCATTGTTTGTAAAGATTTTTGAAACATGGAGGGAATAAGGCTAAAATGTCTTGAATTAAAGCAAATTTATTCAGCTCAGCTTAATTGAAGGTAATTGCGAAAGAGCAGAAGAGGAGAAATTCCCCTGTTGACTCTCTAATAGGCAGTCTGTCTCTCTGTTTTGGTTGTTATATTAACATTTGTGCCAAAAATAACTCCCGGCCCGAAAGACTGAAGGATCTTGTGTCAGTTTAGTGGATATCCACTGACAGCCTGTAAACAGAATCTGCCCGAATATCTCAATTACAAACATGATGTAAAATATTTGAGTTTGGAGTCTGTCTAGCAGGAGAACACTGAATAAAGGAATTACAAAAATAATGTCTGGTCTGGGACTACTGCTGCGGCGGCTGGTGCCAAGAAGTCGTCAGCCGCATAACCTCGCCTCCATAAAAGAATACTTTTTTTACACTCCAGTTTATACACAGATTAAGAAAATGACAGCATGCAGCAGGCTTGTGGGTTGCTATGGCAATAGCTCAGACACACGATCTCAATGCTTCTGGCTGATCCTGTGCCCCCATACATAGTGCCACACAGCCTGGGAGGCCTTAATTAAACAATCCGAAGCACACAGTTTAAAAACTATGGTGTGAGTGAGTGCATTTGGGCCTATCCAAGCTCAGTTTTGCTATTTTAACGTTGCAAATCCAGATCTCCATTCATCCCTATTGCTCTAAACCTTCTGGTATTTGCACCTTGTAAAAATGGCCTATATATTCTAGTAGCTAATGGCAGTTGTTTTTAATTCGATTTGTGACGTAAGTATAACTTTCAATAATTAGTCCAATGTTATTTTCTGTAAGTTGTAATGTTTTTCTTCTGCCTGACATTTGAGGTCTGTTCGTTTTTAATCAGGTGTAGTATGTTTTCACTTTGCTGTTTCCACATTATGAGACAACTGGGGTTGATTTCCTAATAATTAGAATAAAACATGGAAATTGATTACAAGGTCAAACTGTAAATAAAATAGAATTTAAAAGTAAGGGCACCTTGTCTCTAGTAAGTGACCCTCAGATTTATGTTTATACTTTGGGATTCTGACAAAGATATAAAATCATACTTTATAGCACTTATTGGATATTTTCTCTATCCAGTTATTCCCATCTAGCTTTTTGGAGCAAGTCAGCTTCTGGTTGCAATTTCATATTAACCGAAAATTTCTAATCTCACCACATGCAAGAAAGCAAATGTATTCCCTGTAGTGTGAGACTAATCCTTTCAAGTTAAATCCACTAACAGCATATCAGCATGTAGCAACATCTCTTTGCCAGTCACGTCTCTGTGTATAATCACAGTCGTGCTCTAGTGCCATGGTTCCCGACCTGGGCTCCAGGTTCCTCACGGGCGCGGGCTTCAAAGATCAAACAGGGCGTGTAAGATGATCCCTACTCTGAGGTTGATGATGGATCTAAATTAGATTTGTATTCATTCAATTAAAACCGTAATAACACACACAGAGTAGGGTTGTTGTTTTTTTTGAAGATATGCATTCATTCAAAGATAGTCGACTTTGGAGACTTTTTATTGTCAATTTTCTCCTTTTTGAGATGCATAGTTGACACTTGCTTGTGGACTAAAATAATTCATATTTCATAAATGAAACATGTATAAGTGCTGTTGGAGCGGATGACTCATATGCAAATAAATATATTCATATATGCATATTAAATGAGCTGTTTACCTTTAGGGCTTTTTGATTATATATTGAATGAGAAAAGTTGGGATGAAGTGAAGAAGAAAGGAGATTACTAATCCTTGCTCTGAAGGACTTGGCACCTAAGAGTCAACATATTATTTGTATGTGACGGGCTGGGGGGGGTCACTCAACTTTTTCCACTTACAAGTGAAGTTTATAAAATCGATTTGGTCTCCCAAAAGAAACAAATGCAAGTGAAAAGAGACACAGTGACTCCATACAAAACCAACTGTGCTCACAAGTGAGTCTCCCATTTGGAAAGTAGCACAGACATTCAGCTCACACTTGGATGAGCCCAATATAGCCTCACCCTCCCATCTTTTCAAAGCAACTGTGTAATCCAGCCTCCATGGTTATAGTCCTCATTTTTACCACCAGTGTAATCCTACGTTACAACTGAACCCACTAAATCTCCGGTGACATATGTTCTACACTCTGAAAGGTAGTCTAATCATCCAGCTCTTTTTTCCTTCATCCTATAATTGATCATATCACATGTGGCCTTGATTAAACACCCACTCGCACTTCAGAATTAATCATGCATTGCATGAACTTAGCATTAATCACGGTATAACCCCCTCTCCATCTCCATTCCTTAGTCGGACTGTAATGGGATATTCATCTCTTCAACAATTAATAACATCGGCATGGGGGATCCTACACAGTTGCCCCATTGTCTCTCTTCCCACAGTGTTATTTTAAGCTGGTCGCCGGCGATGATTGAGGGGTCGCAACGAGAGCTTAAATGGGATTTATTAGCATCGATGCCAGAGGTGAGGAAAGGAGTGAAGAAGTGAAGAAGCGGTGGGATGACAGCGAAACTGGCAGAAGCGGAGGGAGGGAAATGGAAAAGCGGAGAGAGCGCGAGAAAGAGAGAGGACCCAAAGGTGATGGAGTCATTGGCATGTTTTAACACGTGTGCCCGCTGGAGAGGCATCAATCTTCTTTATCTCTTTTAGATTTTTTTATATCTCTGTGTTTTTCTCTCTGTAATAACCCCCTGCCACCTACCAGGTGATTCATCTGAAACACTCTGCGGCAGAGCTCCTCTGGGGTTCATAGAATACCTGCCACTACGATCCATAACGGTACATAACGACACACACACACACACACACACACACACACACACACACACACACACACACACACACACACACACACACACACACACACACACACACACACACACACACAAGCACACAAAGGAATAAAAGAGCTGAAAAATAGATTATTATGCTCTTCTGAAAGATTCACTTGACCGTAACAAAATGAGAGTCGCCTATTATAGACTGGTGCTGTTGTAGAGCATAAAAAAAAAAGATGACTGACAAAAACAGCAGCTGCCACCAAAAACTCATTCTGCACTGCTGAGGTCGCCCTCCTGATCAGCCATAGGAATAAAACCGCTGACAGTTGAGGAGAATATTAGTGATTATCTTGCCCCGGTGGCAGCCGTCGAGAGGCTGGATATATTAGACAGGAAGTGAACAGTCAGTGGTTGAAATGATCCGTTGGAAGCAGGGAAAATGCACAAGTGTAGGGATTCAAGCTGCTTTGACAAGGTCCACGTTGTGACAGCTGCCACAATGGGTCAGGGCACGTCCAAAATAGCAAATATTGCAGAGTGCCCTATAATATGCATTATTATGCAGATCCATAAAGCGATCTATGGACAGACAAATCGTGAATCGGTGCAGTTATTGAATTGTTGACTTTGCATCATTTTTTACCTTCTTTAGAATTTGTGCATTTGTGCCTCTGACCTGTTGCACTTCACCACCAAGTGATAGGTTTTACTTTGAAAAGGACTGGGTTCACTATGCTTTGTGAGTGACAACTTCTTATTAGCTTCAGCTTGACACAGCCAGGTGTTGTTCATGGAGTAGCACGCCGAGCCGCCTCTGAAACGCACCACAGCGCATCTAGTGGAAACATAATAACCATCAAGAATGCCACGAATCATTCCAAGTGGGGCCGTGGCTGGCAAAAATTACTACCTTTGCACTGACCACAACCTCTTGAATTACTGCAAATGAAAAAGTTATTCATCCCTTCAACAGAAAGTATGTGATCAGTCCACTAATCAACAAAAGCCTACATTCTGAAGGCTCCTTCAATGTGTTTATTGAGTGTGAGAGCTTCAGGTCAGGCACACCTGCTCATAGGAGCAGTATTCCTTCATAGCAGGATATCGATAGCTGGATACTGCAGAAAAGATCAAGGCTGGATTTATTTAACGTGACTAAGACTTCAAGGCGTTGACTTGTCATTTACTCTCTCAGCTCTAAATAGAAAACAGACTTTTTTTAAGACATTCTAAAAACTTTCAAGCATCCGAGCACTAATGGCTGATACCAACTCCAACTGTGGTAGGTGGTTTTAATGCTGTGCCTAATCTATAATTCTTTACTTGAGATGCTACATCTATGGTTCGACAGAGGTGGCTTTATGAGCAATCCTTTTATCAATCAATGTAGGCCAAAGGTCCTTGATCTTTCATTACTTTCTTTCTGAACAGTCCAGGAATTTTTACAAGAGGCATGAGCGAAGACCACTAATTTAGGATGCAAGTTTTCTCCACAGTTTCTTCAAGATGATCAATTAAAACTGACAAATCCATTGATCAAGATTAAGTACTTTTTTTTCTCCTCTTTTCTTCATTTGGATCTTCACTACATCCATTAGAATAATTGAAACAGAAGTGGCCATTTATTTTAGAATGGAGAACAATCGCTGCAGGCTAGTATTGGTCTCGCTACTGTAGTATTGGCCTGACCGCCGTCGTGTGACTACTTTTTCAGTGATCATTATCAACCAATAGTGGCTTTCCAGACCAATTAATAGTCTGGAAGGAGACATATCGTTAACTTTATGTTTTTAGATCCAATCTCATTACCCAATGCTGCCTTCAATAAAGAAAACTGTAGGAAGAAAAAGATGGGAAATGCAAGAAATGAACCACCAGTTGTTTCTATAGGTGCAACTGGTAAGAAATGACCCAATTATCTTGTTTATCTTACACATGTACATATATTTGTAGCACGGCGTATGTCTGAAACGCTCTGTAGTTCAGGCGTGTCGGCAACCACTGACTGCAAGCTTGGCACGATCGACGATTAAGCTTTAACAACTAACATTTGTGGTGATTTAAAGCAAAGCTCTTTGAAAATAAACAATGAAACATCCACATGACAAACGGAGTGACTCATATTCCTTTGGGCTGCACATTCATT
This sequence comes from Lipophrys pholis, assembly GCF_963383615.2. Classification (NCBI taxonomy): domain Eukaryota; kingdom Metazoa; phylum Chordata; class Actinopteri; order Blenniiformes; family Blenniidae; genus Lipophrys; species Lipophrys pholis. Next base: position 12,224,425 of record NC_137644.1, on the reverse strand, counting down.
ACAGCTCCGAGGAAAGTTTGCATTCATTTCACAAATGCCATTTATCTAAATACAGACATTTGTCTGGGAAGGTGTTTTTCACAATATTTTCCTGGGATGATGTGAGATTATTTGAAAACAAAGTCGTTTGTCAGTTTTACAAATACCATTTCAGCTGTTTGTGATGAAGAACTCTGCAAGCCACAGCTTGTTTGACTCAAATAAAGACCACAAAAACCATCCAGATGGTGTTTTGCATTATTTTTGAACAACTGCGAATATATGTCAGATTTCTAGCTAAAAATCTAAATGGGAAACCCACTTACTATTGGAAACGCCTTACTCTCACTGCCAGCTGAACAGGACTTCTGTGGCATGTGTGGTGCGGTGAATCCTGCTGCCAAAACCGGGACGCTTCCTGGCAGAGACAGACAATGCTACTGAGCATCAAAGCACTCCAGGTTCTTTGAAGCTACAGTACTTGGCAGTGGTCAGCTACTCCAGATGTGCTGCACAGCGTCCCCCGTGGACATATTGTGTAGCCACAGGGACTGATGTTTTGGCTCCTGCTGCGGCGTAAAGGTGCAGATCTGGGACGGAACAATACAAGGGATTTTACATTTCTGTGGGCAACAATAACTATCGACATGCTGAAGTGAATCAATACTGTGATATTTCATTTCTTTTCTTTTTTTTTGAGCGTGACGAGAATCTCGCCGATTCAGCATCCTGCTCAAGGACAGCTCACCTTTGAATGCGGTGAACACTTTCTCCATATGTATGGTGTTCAATCTTCACTTGTATCCCATTGTGTCCTATTCTCTACTGTTTTCAAGTACACCCACACTTCAAACTGTAAACATAAGAGCCTTGATTTGTCCCTTTGTTACAAATGAAGCCTCCAGGAAACACAGGCAACTCCAGCAGAAAAGATTCAATCCACAACTGAACAAGGCTGAGCATGAATGAAGGCAGAAATACACCAGCAAATAATTCCAAGTGCCGACGGTCCAGAAATGAATTAGTGTGGACTCGGAAATGACACTGGTGGAAACTGAGCACTTGTACACAGTAAATTGAACAAAGCTGTGCAGTGGAAACCAATGGATTATTGAGGATTTCTGAGTTTTGTTGTTACTTCACACCGTTTACACACACATACACACACACACACTCGTCGTGAGCCTTTCATCTGTTCACCCAATTTGAAATAACTTGCTCCATAGAGCCAGCTGTGGGCTGCACGGTAGTGTAGTGTCTATCACTCCGGCCTCCCAGCATCAACATCACCGCTGAATTGATTCCAGCCTTTCCTGTGTTGAGTTTGCAAGTTTCCCCTGCATGCAGATGGTATGTCTCCCTTTGTCCTGTGATGAGAAGAGATCTGCCTGCAGAGTATCCTTGACAAAAGTCAAAGCTGTGTGTGGAGCATTTGGTACTTGGCTCAATCTCCATATGTTTGCAGGAAATGTTGTGCTTTCATGAAGTTTGGAGCACATGCCTTTAGTAATCTTTGCGTCAAATGTGGTTCCACAAATGAATGTGAACCGGTCAGAAGTTGAAGGGTGATTTCATGCTGTTATCACCACTTGTATGGGAGGAAAATACCAAGTAATTAATCATGACCAAATGAAGTCTATATCAGAAAGCCTCAGTGCTATGAAAGAGCAGCTTCTCCAATGAGCTGGTTCTGATCATTTGTCATGATGAATTTGAGAATTTGAGCTATAGACTTCTGCCAGGTAAATTAAATAAAATCTGAATATTATTTGAATATGATCTATATCTAAAAAAAAACCACATTACAGTATGTAAAGCCTTAAAAACCTCCACATTTGAACATGTTGAACTGATAAGTTTAAGTGTTAAATATGCAGGATGTGATTCTATATCATTCATTGAAGCCCAATGGAGGATTACTGGCCATATTCCTCATGCTGGCCGTGTCTTAGCAGTATAAAGTCATGCCGTGCAGAGCTTTGATTTTTAATGTGTTCTAATTTCTTATAGTAGCCTTCAACTTTTTCCACATGAGCCAGCACCACTGGTCCTGCCAAGTAGATTCCAGCAACGTGACAAGGAAGGAGCACTAAAACTTTAGGAGAGTATCTTTAAATTAACAGTGTCCAAGCTAAGAGCTTGTGCTAAAACTACAAGATAAAACCACGTGTAAATTCAAGGAAACTGGTTGTGGATTCCCTTCCCAAAAAAATAGAAAATAAATAAAAATAACAGCCAGCTAAGCAGTTGGAAAGACTATGTTTTTGTTTTCTGTATCGAGCTAAAAGTTAGATTTACAAGCAAATTGTTTGAAAGTAAAAGAAACTTTTTATTGAACTGAACTGTGTGAACTGTATAGGATGCATTATCATGGGCATGTGTTGCTTTGTTGAGAAAGAAACCACACTGAAGAGCTTCAGTATGACCACACTGTGGATACTTGATTGCATAATCCGCAACAGCGTTCATCCTCACTCGGGACAAGTTTGTTCTCTTCCTGACACGGAGCCGCTGCTGTCCTCTCTTCACATCGCCTGCGTTTTGTCCTCTGCAATATATATGAATCAACTGCGCGCCATTTTGTTCGTCAGCATTTGTCGAGTCTCTGTGAGAGGCACGGGAGAAGGGAAAAGAAGCTGAGTCAAAAGGTATGATAAGCCCGCGAGTGCCTTCAGTGCTCTCTGTTGGCTGTTAGGATGTGTGCGAGGCAGCGCTCCCGTCGCTCTTTGCTGTGTCAACGGCACTCAGAACAGCAGCCCACAGTGATAGCACTCTGCAGTCTTTTTTTTATTTTTTTTTTATGCTTGCTGCCATGCCACCGGGAGGGAAAGACATTCAATTTCCACCAATAAATGAATTCAGGAGTGATTTGAGATATTTGAATTTAACTACATGCTCCCTGGAGAAGAAATAAATAAAGAATTCCACCCAGCAGTCAACCTTTTTCTGTGCCATTAATACACTCCGACTTTGACTGTGATAGCAGTTTCATATTACACCCTGGCATCACAAAATGTTACAATAAAACTACACTTTTATACAGCAATATATAATTATTTTGTCCTCTTTATTGCATATAGACAAGAGAGTAATATAGCAATTATAGAAAAGATGTTCTTTATCCGAAGACTATATATATGAGCTTGTCTCTAAGGAACACTCACATAATTGGACCTCGAAGAAGTCTCGGCAACAAAAGGTACAAAGACTTTATATAATGTCTTTCCATCACAAATGCAGGCCTTGTATGGTTAATTTCACCTCGCACAATGAACTGTGACACAACAGTTCCAATAATCAAGACCATTTAAGCGTATTTCAAAAGACTTCCGCGGTGTCCTCAGTTTGCCTCGAGTTAGTCATACTTCAAGTGAAGGAGATTCAATTTGTCGGTAGTGTGTTCATTACGCGGCTCATGAGGGTCTCCAAAATCCACAACATGCATGCAAACGTCACACCACACGTGTGTTAACCCCACCAGGAGTTCTATAGTAGCAATATGGATTATAAATGAAATGTATTAAAGCTAAATGTACGTCTTTTAAATCTCACTCTCAGATCAAGTTTCAAGGGAAAACGCATTTCTTTTACTTTTTTCTTTGTTTCAGAAAATGTTTGCATTTACATGGCAACATTGTAAAGTGTAGTTTTCTTGTCGTGGGTGTTGTTGTTGTTTGTTTATGCAATGAGTACACAGACATATGGACAAACGACCAAGTTGGATTGCGTTTAGGGTGACCCTCAACAATAAAACTTTCAATAACTGAAAAAGTTCTACCCCACAATAAATGGTAAACAACTAAATATTTGCCTAGTTTACCCAAGTTCTCTCAATCCAACTTTTCATTTCCTGGAATCAGTGTCAGTTTTATAAATTTCATATTTCAAAGTAAGGAGGATATGACTTACAGCTGCCGTAAGCAGGAGGATTTTGGACCATTAAGACATGGTAGTGGTTGCTGGTATGCTGACCTTAATTTCCTGTCATCACTCACTCTTTGCTCCATCACTTCTTTCTACAAGTAAAATGCATATTAAAAACATCCTTGAGAAATTTTCAAGCACACCACTTTGGTAATATTGTTGAATATATCAAATGAGACATGCTGGACATTTAAGGTCAGTGATTTAATTTGAATTGGTAAAAAAAAAACCATCTCAGCGGTTCAACCTCTGGGGTCATTAATAATGCAGTCAGATCACTAATTATTTGTCTTTTCCTTTGACTGGTTAATCTTTACACATTCAAGTTTCATCAATTCAAGTACGGCGTCTGTTCAGACGTCTTCCTCTGAAGTGGTTCTATTGATGCCGTGGCCGGGTTAAGCACCGAATTCAAGGACAATGCAATTTTTGGTTATCAGATCACATGAAATATCATGTGATTATTGTAATCTCCTATACCCTCAACCCCTCACTCTCAAATGAGTTACTCTTCTCCCTCCGTTCCAGCTGCGCAACCATTCCTGTTGTCAGCCCACTCTCAGTAAGTCAGTCTGATAATGTCTGATGCAGATAACAATGAAGGGATTCCCTGAGCTTGTGTCTCTCATGCCGCCCCACTCCATTAGCCAGCCACACTGCCTATGTGGCTGACAAATGACTGAATTAGATCTGAGTGTCATCCAATGGGGGTGGGGGGGATCTTCTCACTCTCTTTTCCCCTAGATCCTTGACACCGCTCTCTTCCTCTGCGTCTGAGTTGCAGTTTTTCTCCCTGTGATGTTTCGCTTTCTATGAAGTCTGTTTCCTTCTCGCGTCTCTTGCTCGTTCTCATCCGAGCACTTTCCTCATTTCTTATTTCCAACATGACACCAGACCACACATTTCACTTCTTTTTTTTTCTTTTTTTCTACTGGGAATTGCATCTCGGAGTATTCATGTTTTACTTGAGTGAAGGTTAGAGTTTATATTGTGCCTCAATGTTGTAAAACTTGTGGGGCTCAGGCAAGCATGCAGACACTGATTTCTTTTTGCTTGAAAGCATTTCGCTGTGGGAAAATAATTGTTCATTGGAATTTCAAAATAAACTAATGAACCACCTGAAGTCGGAATGACGCATCTGTTGCCAGTAGGTCCGTAACATTTGTGCTCGTGGACTGACAAATAGGCATAAAGATTTGAGCGAGTTTCACAAAGATGCAATTGGGATGGCTTGATGACTGGATCACCTATTTGATGTTTAGTTTCTATTCAAAGTTGCCTGAAGATCATCGAAAAACGTTTTACCTGGCAACACGACTTCCCAGATCTGCTAATATTTTGATGCCAGATACCACAGCACACTTCAAGAGGCCTATTGAAGTCTTACATTTTATAGCATTTCATTATGACAAGTGTATTATGTGTAAATTTCTAATCTCAACCATCTGTCGTCTGATGACGTTGCTGAAACCTACACGTTTAATCAGTCTGCCAAAGGGTTAACGAGGACAGACACGTTCACATCCACATATACTGTACAACTTTCATTATATAATAACTAACAAGCATGTCTTTGTGGAAGAAGGCCTTGAAAAAAAACCTTCAAATAAAAGGCCTGGATTCACATTCATTGCTTGTTAATGTGAGTTCGAGTGCCAGTTTCTGATCTAAGCTGTGAATACTTGATAACATTTCTTAGAGCTTTCAGGAAGAAATACATTTACAAAAGAAGAAGAATATTGATAACAGTACGTGAAAAATTTAAACCAAACAATCTATAGAATCTAGTTAAATAAATATACAAAAATGTATCAGTATTTCTGAGTACTTCTGTCTTTGACTCAAGTTAAGAAAATTATAATACGTATTACATTTCATACATACTTTAAAAAGTAAGGCAAACGGAAGGCTTGAATCGTATGTGATGACAATTAAAATAATTATTTTTTAAAAGAGCTCAGGAACAAAATCAGAGAGACATTAAAATTGAGGATATCCAAGATATCTGTTAATGGATCATTTTTCCTCTTTTATTCCCTCTGTTCCCTGGGAGGGGGAGACCAGTAGATTTTTGTCCAAGAGTCTGGCGTAATCCTGAGCAGATTGTTAATATAGATCACAGTGCTTACAAATTGTTTTGAGCCGATTCACAATTCCCATATTTCGGACTGCCCAACCATCAGCGACCAAACCGGCGTGGCGTAATCCTAACGTGTTCACATGTTTACGAGACAAATATATTCACAGGGCCACCTCTCCTGTCAAAACTCTGAGCAGTGCTTCTGAACCCAAACTTTTAATTCTATGTTATGAGCTTGCCATAAAAATTAAATTCCACCTCGTGTCTGCAGGCCTTTTAATATCGCTCTGTTGTGGACTGAAAACATCAACCTCACGCGACGACGCAAAGGTCTCTCAGCGCCTCTTCATCTTTGGGTCCATGTCACCTCCAACACCTCCCCCAACCCCCGCAGCTTTGTTCCTCTCCCCTGCATCTCAACACGCCTTTAATTCCGTGCATCACACTTGAGGTCCTCTTATCTGCAACATTTATTCTTCGCATATCTCTCTCTCTCTCTCTCTCTCTCTCTCTCTCTCTCTCTCTCTCTCTCTCTCTCTCTCTCTCTCTCTCTCTCTCTCAGCCCAGAAGCAAATATGGTTCATTACATTTTTAATGTTGTTTGTAATTGCTTGGCACGCTCACCATGTCAAGAGCAAATCAGTTTTCCAGAGTGTTCGTTTATATTTGGTGTGCGGGGATCTCAACCAGCCCTCCCCGAGTGTTGTTACCAAACATGTTTTTCATCCTCGCTGACTCCAAGCGTCTACTGACATTTGAGCTGTGGTGATGTTAATGTACGTTGCTGGATTACAGCTGGAGATCTTCTCAGAGAAGAATATCTACAGTTTGTGGATCTCATCCATCCTAAATCTATATTTGTAGCACAACAAATCGGGCGCGTGTGATCTTTTATGTACAATTCAGGCATGCAGAAAACGGGTATTTCTGAGCATTTCATGAGCAACGGTGAAGGTATTTTATTCTTCCCTGCAGTTTTCATCGCCCCGGTATCGATTTCTTCTTCCTCTGCCAACAGGTCACTCCCACTACATATTATTGCACAATCACTTTGCCTCCAAGACATGGCTTACCAACAAGCAGATGGAAAGCAGAATTTGATTTTTTTTTTTCTTGTAGATTTGTATCTTCTGTCTGTATTTATGAGAACAGATCCATTTTTGTTCTGTCAAGTGATCCGCACTTAAAAAGAATTAAATCCACTTTGCAAATCTGCAAACACAAAATGGCAAGTGTTTCCCAGATGCTATTATACATTCAGTTTGAGTCAAAAACCTCCAGATTATACCCCTCATTCAATCAGATGGTTACAATACGCTTTGAATTCTCAAGCGCTGAGAAAATTACTAACAAAGAGGATGGAATTTTCTTTTTTTTTCTTATTTTTTGTGATTTAAAAAGAATCATATCTGTGCTCTAAAAATGATACGGATGTGTTTCTTTTTTTTTTTTAACATTCACAATCTATATGCAAAAGAAAAAAGGCATTTTAACAACAAGACATTTTAGGAATTAGAGTGTTGGATTGCATAGGGCTTCTGTGCACGGGCATGATTGGAGCTGTGACCAATGAAACTGAATGAAAGTGTCTTCATAACTTCTCATTTGTAAAGGAGACTAAGAGCGACCAGCTAGATCTTCTGCAAAGTTAGAATTTGCCATGGACATGGCCATAAATCCATCACAGCGCATAGAGAGAGATGAACAGTCGCCCCTCATTCACATTCAAAACAAAGGACAATTCACAGTCGTCAATTAGCCTCAAATGCAGAACATGCAAACTTCACTCAGGTGAAAACAATCTAGGAAGAGTCTCAGTCTACTCCCAGATCTACTCAAGTACAATTTGACTCGGGTATGAAGGCATCACAGACCAAAAATATCCAAACACAATATATGACGAGCATCACAACTGCCTCCTCTCTGAAGGCGTCTCTTGATTGGTGTGTCTATTGGAGGAATTCCTGCTTTATGTTGCTTTATTATACATTTTAGAAAGTCGTGGTGACTGCTCTTCTGGTAAATAAACCATCATTGCAGAGGTTTTCCTGCTGAAACATGGAGCCAAACAACATAGAATAGGTAGCTGGTTGTCTGTATACTTTCAGTTTTATGAGAGGATATTATTTTCTGTGGACCAAGTCTTTGGATTCCTGTTTCCTGTCAAAACCTTCAGTGGACCATGGCTTGTGTTACTTGGACAGTTCAACTCTGCAGATTGGTAGCAATATTCTTCTTCACAGCTTTAAGGGTTGTTCTGTTCTCAGCTGCAGTTGTTTGTGATGGTTTCCTTGTATTCATTCCTCACTGGAGTATCCATCTCTTGAGGTTTGGTTATCAAATACTTTTATTTTCACTTTCTGTAGCCCTTTGTCATGTTCAGTTTTCACATTGTTTTTTTTTTTTTCCCTGCTGGGTCCAGTTAGTTCAACAGATGAAAGAAAGCAAAAGAATTGAAGGCTTGGCACCTTCTGCTTTATATGGGTGAACTTGTTACAACATTACAACAAACACAATTTGACCCTGACTGCCAGTCACCCACATGATTCCACAAAAAAATTTGGACAGTAAATGAAATGCATCCATTTCTATATAAATGTTTTTTAAAAAAAAAAAAAAGAAAAATGCATTTCATTATTGTAAACACAGTTTCGGCCGGCACGCTCATTTGACAGATTACATATCAGATTTCTTTGAGTTGAAAAGCACAACTTGGCATGCAGCAGATTTGAACCAACCAACAAAGGTTTGGATAAATATGCATGAAACACTGCATGCCTGGAGTTGTTTTGCCTTTGACATTTGGCCGGATAACCAGTAGAAACGGCAGGGGGCTACTTCCTCAAGTCCAGACACGGTCAAGTGAGGCTAATTGCATCCCGGAAGGAACTTGATATTGGAAGTACAAGAAGTATTGATCATCACACATAATTTTCAGTGAGGAAGCAGGTTTTGCCGACTTCATCAGAAAACGCTAACATTTGCAAAAAGTTATGGAAAAATCTGCAATAACTGTTAGAGTGGTATCTTGCATTAGTGCCTCCTGCAGGCTTTAGTAAAGTTTAAATCTGAGTGTGAGTCACTGGTGAGTCCATGGTCCCTTCAGGAAATAGTTTGGATACAATCTGTTTTCAGTAGAATTACCCATCATGGATGGAACGATATTCCAGGGCTTAACTTAGAAGAGGGCGCAAGTAGCATCGTGAGATCAATCACATATTCAGATGTTCACTCAAAGTTCACTTTGCCAGCCTCATCAATGGTCATGATCTAAACAAGGGATACAAGCCAAAGCAGTTTCCTTTGCATGGTGGCATGGTGGCATGGTCGCCTCCTCTGTACCGGATACATTGAGGCTCGTCAGATCAGGACTTGTTTGAGATAATATGTCTTGGCTGGTCACAATCAAGATTGTCCACAGATGAACTTGATGTTGAGATGGACAAGAATGCTTTTGAGGCATTCCATATTGCCACCAGGACACTATGAGGACAAGGCAGGAAAGATAATGAATGGATGGACGGTAGAAGAGAGGGCTGAATCTGTTTTTGGGTCAAATACTCTCCATCAAACACATTTCAAAAACAAGTTGCTCCCCTTGCTTCTCTGATCCAGCACCCTGACTCGGTCGGACCGCCTCAGCGAAATGAAGCTCCTCCTACCCGTCAAAGAACAGAGCTTCTCAGTAAGCCCGCCACATTTCTCATTGCTTTGTGGTGGGCAGAAATCTGCCAGTCTTCTCAGCAAGAGCCTTGAAAATACCCAACCCTGAACGAAGTGGTGACATCCAGACAGAGGAGAAAGACAACCGAAGGGAACGGTAAAGGAATGCCCAAACAAATGTACATAGAACAAACTGAAATGAACACAAAGTTGGAGTAAAGAGAGGGAGATCGGGGGTGGAAAAAATCAGACTGTAAATATGCCAGGTAAATATCAACTCTGTGAGTCCTCTGCCTTCTTACTTCCAGTACTACACAGCTGCCCAGCATTAATACTTCTTCACTTGTGAGGACACTTGCTGACAAAATGTTATTACAGATGTCCTCTCTCTCAAGCTCTGCTTTCTCTAATTGGTCCTCACAAGGATAGAAGTACAGGGAGGCAAACACCTTGCCTGTGCACTGACTGAATTATGTAAAAGCTGGGCAATTAAATATTGAAATGAACACACAGGGATGAGGGGAATCATAAAGAGGAAAGAGAAAAAGGAATGGAAAGATAAAGATTGAAGAAAATAAGAGAGCAGAGGGGTATGAAAGGGCAAAAAGAGAGCGGAGGATTTACAGACTGTGTGTGTGTGTTGTAATTACAGAAGCGGTTTTTCTTCATATCCCCTCCATGCATATTTAAAATCCAAAGCCGACTGCCTTTTCTTCTCGCAACAGGACATTTCTGCATTTATTACCATCAAACCCACTGTGAGCGTCTCGATTCGTACAAACGGCACACTGCTCCCCTCGGTGTCATTTCTACTGACTCAATACATTTCATCAGCAAGACTTTGTGATGTCAGATAAGTGAGTCATTTTGATCAGTGTGCCGGCGTTTTCGAAAATCATTTTGTAATTAAGTGGACATCGGGTCTCACAGTTATCTATGTCATGAGTTGTGTCTAGCTTGACTAGCAGCTATTTGGGAAAGCCTGACTCGGAGGGTCATTAACCTGTGAATCAGTTTTTTGTTAACTGTAATTAGGGTTTGTTTTGTAGTTACTTGTAATAACAAACCCTCAAGGTATACAGCAAACTGTTGGTTTTTTTTCCACTTTAAACACATTAATGCATGTTTATTTGGTTAATGGTGTGTAAATCTAATACAGTGTTGATGTAGATTAAGGTGACCAGAGGTAGTAAAGCCCTATTGCTTCACGGCAAGAAGGTATAGAATATGACACGTACCAGCTTTTATATTGAGACGTGCATTACATTGACTTTAGAGTAAATCCAGGGGTCCTTGAAGGGGTTGAAACAGATTAGGCCTGCTCTACATTCATTGGTTAAAATTAGATGTGTGCATGTCAAAGAAAGGCATAGACAATTTGTAGAACATATATGATCCTACTTTTTGCCAACAAGTCGATAAACTGTGAAGTTTTGGCAAATCAGAGACCAACAAGAAGGTCTGGACATTTCTTAAAATCCATTTGGTGGAACTTTATTGGGAGGGAAAAAAGTGAGAACCATTGGTCTGGACCTAAAAGTTTTCTTCACCAAAACAATTTTGCAAACGAGGATAGTTACATTTTGTTTCCCAAGATTCGTTATGTAGGTTCGGCACAAATAACAATAGTGGAAAAAAAAAAAATAAAAAAAAGCAATAATCTTAACTTGATTACTGGCAGTATTTGCTTGATAGAAACTTCTTCTATACATTATTTACCTGCACTGAGACAGTGCTCCATGGTTACTGAGGATGAACACTTGCATGATTGTCTGGGTGCGTGGCCGTGCCTTCAAGGACAAACAGACTCAGTGCAGGTTTGATTCTGCTTGTGTGAGATGCCACCACAGCAAAAAGGCTTTATTGGCCTATTGAAAGCTACCGGTTTATTAAACGCTACCCTGTGCAACATAAAGACATTGTTGAGGGCAGAGAGGCCGCTGGTAACATGACGAGACCCCGAGTGTTTTGTTTGTCTTCTGAGCAGTCAAAAAAAGTAATTATTGGGGTAATTGTTGGATTGGTGATTGTTGTGTTCAACAACAAGCCTTGGTATTTCAGAGTGATTTATTCTGAGCATTGAAATATATTTATTGCTATAGACTTATCTCATTAAATTAATGAATGATTAATGATTTGGGAGTGTTGTTTCGTTATGACATATTAAACGCTGCATTTGATAAGTCACATTGGCAATCGTTTCTTTGGATTACAGCCCTTGAAAAAGAACATTTGCCTTTTTCTGTTGAACGTTTTTCATTTACGACTAAAATTGTAAATGTTTTGCTTAAGTCTTAAAAAAAAAGTTCTGGATAAAGAAGGAAATCGTTTCTTCATTTTGAGTGGAATCCAGCGGATTCTGCATGGACGTCATACCTTTCTAGTCGGGAAAGATGCACGGTAGATACAGACTTGACAGTTACCATGACCTTAGCCAGAATGTGTTATTTATGAAAGAAATGTCCCGATAACAAGATCATCATGATTAAAAAAAAATGCTGTGGAAAATGACCTCTCATAACCAGTGCACCACTTAGTGATAAACTTATGAATGCAGCCACGCAAGTGGTCACATAAGATTAAATATAAAAAATAAAAGGGTCCCTGGCTGCTTCCTAACCCAACATATCTCCGGTGTTCGAGTCCGGGTCACGTCCCTTCCACTGCATTACACATGCACATGTCCTCAACATAACACCAAAACACAAGGACCCAATGGGAGTGTGGACTGCAGTGCGGGGAATAATCTGCAAGAATCCCATGTTGGAGAGCTTATTCTCATGTAAAACAGTTCTATATTAGGCTCTTTCATTTATTTTTTTTTTTGTGGATTCGCATCCTAGCTTATGCTCGGATAATGTAAAAATGTGGAATGTTCTATGTCTCTCTGCGTAGTTATCCGTCTATCAATCACTTCAGTTGTTTATGACAGCTTCTGACTCTCTCCACTGTTGCAGCTCTTACACTAACAGGGGGATAATAACAAGAAGTCTGCCTTCAACGTGCAAGTGTGTCGCGCAAGTGCGCGCGGCGGAGGCGCTCGGAGGCAGAAAAAGAAGACAGAGATTGGAAGGCGGGGTCACGGGGCCTCCTGGAATATCCACTTAAGTCTCGCGAAAATGAAAATTGTCGCAAGCGCTGAACGAACCCACCTCACGTATGCCTCGCTGTTCTGCCTCTGAACGTTAGTGACTCAGACCTGGATTGCCACTCATCTTTCTTCCCTCTCAGCAGAAGACAATCCCAGACTTCAGAGGCGCTCGCTTGATGATCAGTGACATTGAGGAAGCCCTGCTCAGTGACCCCTGTGACCCAAAGCCTTAAATCTCCAAATGAGAAAACGAAAGAAGAAGAAAAAAAAAAAAAAAAAGAGGGTGAGACGGAGCAGTTTATGATATCGCACTTCAGTGAACACCGCAGAAGAGAAAAATAAGTATCAATTTTACGAGGCGCTCTAAATCAGGATGGGTTTGCAAAGGCGACTTTATCGTTCAATCTGGCCGGCCACTCTGGGGAGGGGGGGTGGCGGTGGGGGTGGTGGTGGTAGTGGGGGTGTTAGCAAGGTTAGACAAGCGGGCGACCAGCCCGCCCGCCTCGCCATAACAATAATCATCTACCTAAGACCGCAGCTCACGACCTGTAAATTGATTAAGGAGAGGATGGTGACAGAGAGATTCTCCGCGAGGTTCTCCGAGGCGCGGCGCGATGAATTCTGAGACCTTCATTAGATGGACTGTCTGTCCGAGCGTGCCGATTCCAGAGTGGAGATGATGAGAGGGTGTGAGGGGGTAATGGGAAAACTCCAAACTCATTGACGGTGTTTATACGAGCTGTCTACCATGAAGAGAAGGGCCACGGCCCGCTCTGTCCCGAGATGAATAAAAAAAGAAAATCATCTTCTCTGTCTGTTTCATTACGGGGAATCATTCCTCCCAAATCAGAGCAGATAAATCATTTAGAGAAAAACGAGGGAAGGTGTGTGAGCAGCGCCCATTGTGTGGACGTCACAGAGCTCGTGTGCATGGCTGTCCACGGTGACTGTCCACCCGTGTACATGTTTTGTGTGTAGATGCGTTACAACACCCGTGTTTGTGCAGGCGTCTGCTTGAGTTACCGTCAGCTTGAGACTAAACAGAAGGCAAGAAGAAGCGGATGGTTATTTCTGTATCGGGAGGGGAGCGGTGGGGGGGGGGGGGGGGGGGTCTTGCCAAAGGAAGCATGATTAAGACGCTGAATCAGACTCCCCTGTTCAAACATCACAGCAGAATAATGCAACTTTAACTTCTTCCGACCCGTTGACACAAACAAGTTAGACATGACTCCATTCAACATTAATCAGCCCCTCCAGGAAACTGCAGGATGCTGCAGCAGAGGAGGCTTTTTTTTTTAGGTGAAATGAATGGTTTCTGTACAGATATTGCAATGTTTTGCAATTTTGGCCAGTCCTTTACAGTGCAAATCCCTGTTTTGAACACGACTCATGATTTCATGTGTTTTGAAAATCTTGACTTTTTTTTGCCTCATTTGCAATCTTATTAAATATACAGTGACACAGCTAGAAGGAGACTTGAGAGTGTCAGTGTAGTACACAATAATATCACACTTTGGCTCGGGCACAGAAACCTTCAAACGGCCTAGTGATTCATCGCAGTATCCAATCTAAAATGTTTGCTGTGAAAGTATGTTCATATGTGGGTCCTGTCTGCACCTTTTTTCCGACAAGATAGAGGAATAAAATATCAACAGATTACATCTCAAAGCTTTCGGGGCTTATGCTTAACTGTAATTGTGCTGTATATTAAATCACGACATGTATTTGCGGTGTAAAATCAGCTTAAACTGCTGAATTATAATGAGAGAGAAAGAAAGTGTAATTTACATGAACACTCATTTTCAAATGCTCCACTTAGCAAAATGACAAAAATTACCTCTGTACGACTACTCCGCCAAATAACTTACCCCTGCCATTTTAAATTGCACGCCGTCAAGACAGCTGATATGTATTGTCAGAAACCTCGGTCTGAAACGATTTCATCTCAACAATCAACATTAGGACTGATGTGAGCGCAGATGTCTCACGAGCACCGGTTGTGATGCAGGATATACAAGTTGTTTAATTCTTGAAATCAAACGATGTGATTGACATTTCTGATTTGAGCTATCTGACGCAACTATCCCGAGTTTACCACAGAGGCACAAAATGGAAAACTGTTCAAGTGAACAAGATATAGACATAATAAGCTCTATATGAAAACATTCCAGTTACAATAGGACAGTTTTACTAAAAAGCCTTTTCTGATTTACACAACGTACACAATTTCTCATTTTAATTAACGCAATATGCACATTCTTCACTTTATTTTTGTCTCCCTCAAACATCCAACATCTTCCAGTCAATATGGCCGTATAAAATGCTGCATTATTCAGATGACGGGATTGAGACATGTTATTAGGGTTGTAGTCCAGCGATGTCATGTATACCAGCTCACCTGTTTTACACTGACATTGACATGATTTGCTTCTGTTGGAGGCCCCGAGGTGGATTCACACCACATGCCCAGTTCCACTTCCTGTGCCATTAAGAATGGGGACAATAGATCATTTTAGTTAAGTTGATTAAAGGCCAAAAAAAAAACACAAGTTAGTCATTTTCCCTTGTTTTCCTTTTTTTATTAAAGCTAAATTCAATTACGCTAAACTAAACAATATACAGGAGACTAGTGAGGTTTCAATTATTTCTTTAAAAAGAGAAAAAGAGAGAGAGAAGCAGGTTCGTTTTAAACTTGCGTTTACAATGGAAGTCGTTTTGGAGAAACCTGTGGCTTTGATGACTCCTGTTTATTTCGAAGCGCATCATTTCACGCTGCGCACCCTTCAGACCTGGTAAGGCGAGCTTCACTAAGCACATTGTCGCCATACTCTAATTAGCATTCCTTCATTGACCTGCACCTGTAGCACCGAGCCTCCCTCTGCGAACAGCGACTCCAGCGCCCACATTACCATATCCACACGCAGAAAGCCATATCTATGGGCAAAGATGTTAAGATCAGCGCCGACATCATTAAGTACTCATATTCCACAGTATTAAGTATTCCCTTTTCCTCTTTAATTACCAAGCATATACATATTAACTGTTCTCCTTCCACTCATATTAGCTTCTTCCTTCCGTGCACACGGTTTTTAAAGCTCTGCTAACCAGGGCCACGGAAGACATTTCCAAACCAAAGTCGTGACATTTTTTTTTTTCTTCTTCTTCTCTAAACCGATCTCCAGAGACCTCCTCACCCTCAGGCAGTAAACTGAAAATCCCTAATTTAATCTTTTACCTACAGACATGCTTTCCTTTGATTCCTCAGCCTCCCCGTTCACCAAAACGGTTTGAAAAGAAAGAGGAAACAACAGGCACAGCTACATTTCTACAGGTTTTTCGTTTCTTTTTTGACGTCTCTGGAGATGGCGTGGCGCACTGTTAAAGTTGATTCCTAGTGACACCAAGCCACAGGAGCACAAGAGGCTCAGAGGGTGGCTGGGGAAGAGGATGATACCATTTTTCATAGAGAATACGTCTCTCTATGTTCAAGAATATATCTAGATCCTTGTGGGTTTTTACAAGAAGATATATATATTAAACTATAACTGGAAAGGATTTTTCTCGATTTAAACTTCATGTAGGTGATCAAGACATCTCAGTAACATGCAAAAAAGAAAAAGAAAAAAAATTCTCTACATGCTTAAGAAGCATAACCTGAATGTTTTGAACCGAGAGAGCAATAATTTGCAGAATTACCCTGTAAAAGCTGCTTTGCAAAATTTGCATTTGACATTTAACGCCGCGAAGAAACAAGACTCGGGTAACTTCATCGGCTTGGGGAAATGGCTGACATGAAGCCACAGGGAGTATCTCAGATAATGCTGATCACACAGTTTGGATTTCAAGGAAAATTCAAGTGACAAACTGTAAAATTTAATAGAGTTGCTGAGGTCCCACCAGGTAAAGCGGAGTCACTACTACATAAAAAGCAAGGCACACAAGCCCTGAATTTAAACATTTGTAAAGTACAACTGGAGCCACGTTGTATTAATAGCTTTATGTCTAATTGGGAAAAATATAATTTTCACTTGGCAATAATACTGACATCACATCCCCACAAATCACTGTAAATTATTGTATGTTTGTTACAATTAGTTACTGAATTATGATTTGGTCATCAGCCATTTCTTATACACGTGTGAGGTGTTACATTATTGTCTGGTTTCAATGACTTTGGAGAAGCATTGCTCTTGGACAATGTATTTACAGAGATTAAAGGATCCACAGGTCAAATTAGCCTTTTCCAATCTGGAAGAAATACATTGAAAGTAAAGGAGAAGTAGTAGTAGTATTAAGATGAGTAGTAGTATGAATAGGAAGTGGAGGAGTGGTAGTAGAAAATTACTAAAAAGACTTTAAAACATTCACTAAATTAATATGCACTACAAAGTTCATTCATGTGGAAAATTGTCTTGTAAAACCATTTAGGATTTGTTTAAACACACCAAGTATTTCTATTCCAGAAATATTTTACCTGTCGATCACAGTAGAAAATAAATGTTGGATTCATTCTTTTAAAAAAAAACAAAAAACAAAACACATTGCATTGATTTTTTCTTTGCTTATTCCTTGGGAGGTGGTTGCAATCGGCATGAGTTAATGTCACAGTTACCTACTGGTGTTGTTGCAACAGTGGATTTATATGTCGGCAAGCATCAGACCAAAGTGTTGAAACGGGCCAGAATCTGTCACTTCAGAGTATGGCGAAAGTGCCCTGATAAAGAGCACTTTCGTCATATACTTACGGGTCTGAATCTCTGAGTGATGTTGGATTATTACAAGCATGCAGAGTTAATCCCATATTTTACTTTTTATGGTAGTGATAAAAAAAAAAAAAAAAAAATGCATGCATTTCATCTTTTCCCCTCAACCTCCGCCTCGCCATTACGCTCACACCAAGTGACACTTTAGTGTTCATCCATTTGATCTGCACTTTAGTTTCATTAAATTTTCTTACTCCTGCCGCGTTGACACGCCATTCTTCTTCACTGAGCTCAGAATGGGGTTTCGCATTAAGTTGTGCCGTTGCTTGTCATCTATTTTTCCACTTCTATCCTGTTGAGTTCTTTTTTTTTTTTTATCCCACCTACACAGACACATTTTCCATCTCATGCTTTATCGTTTTCTTTTTTCTTTTCCTCATGCAGAAGAGTAAAAATCCTGAGAAAAGATCACAACTGGCCCTGATATTTCCATTTTTCTCTCCGTTTGGGCCCGTGAAAGAGCAGAAAACCAAAGGGACACAGAGTAGCCAGGCATTTTGCCCATTGAAGGACTGTATTAACCTTTCCACGGATGTCGGTATATAATAAGTGGTACCGTGTGCTGCACACTGGCATTTGTCTTGAATAAGGTGCAGGGGTCCACCTGCTAAATGGCACCCATAATGAAGCAACTCCACCTTTTTCTCTTCCTCTCTGAGCCTGGTGTAAATCTGTTCCTAATGTCTCTCGATGTGTGTCGGCATGTCTGTGTGAAGACGGTGAAGCTAGATATTTGTGACCAAGCTTAAGTGGGGAAAATGCACAGAGGTTATTAAAGTCTAATTCTATACATTAAGAGGCTTCGAATAAGCCATGTGAAAAGTATTCACGGGGGTTTGTGCAGTCTTTATTCAAAATGAAACAGCATTTCTCCATAAAGTTTAACCCAGGAGAGAAAAGCTACAATTAAGGTGCTTTTATTTAAACAAAAAGACGGCGCGGGAGGATTTATGAAGCACTTTGCAGACGTAAATGTCTCGCTGATAAAATGCTATTATAAAGTATTTGCTTCCAAATTGGTCAAACGCACGCGTACTTTGAAGTTAACCAGTTGGAGTCGTTTGTAAGAATTTGAATCTCATCCCTGTCTGTGCCGAGATGATTCTTCAAGCCTGTCACCTGAGGAGCTGTGGAAAATGAACAATTAGGTACTCCTTCGCGAGCTTCAGCTCACTAACTACTGGATGGATTTTCTAAAAAGTCATTAAAATCAATCGGCATCCACACTGGTTATCAACCCTTCTCTCCTGGCGCAGATTGAAGGTCAAAGCTACCTTCTATCAAAATATACGCGATCGACTGATACAAACCCTTGCATGTGCATTTATGTTCCCTGGTGGATGAATCCAAAAGCCTCTAAAGAACCTTTGAAATGCAGCATTTCTTTTTTTTTGGTATTTTTTTTAAAGAAACAACTTCGATGGACTACCACGAATTTCAAGTCGTTGCTTGCCTCAGGATAGACTGAAGCCCCGTAGCCCAATATTTCTATCGCACTCGTTTATGATCAGACACATGCAGTACGCAACTGTACTGCAGGTATCTGCAGGAGAATAAGGACTGGGAGTTTTGGGAAAAGGGTGATGTGGTTTGGCTTTCAGGGGGCATCGGAGTATTTCAGCTCTCGGGATATCATTAGATCATTATCGATTCTTCAAAGCTGCGAGTCAACGAACCCCAGACTTCTGACGTCGGTGAGCTTCACCTGGGTTGGGTTGATAGCTGATAAAGAAAGCCATACACCAATGCCAAAATATAATCTCTTTCTTACAATGACATTGATTTTTGAAAAGGTTTACATGTAAGCCAAAATTACCTCGATTTAGACCTTAATGTCGTCTCAAAGAAAAATTTAAGTCGACAAGATTAAATGGCTTATTCAGACTTCAAGATAATCAAATAATTGAATCTGGAACACTGAGTGGTCATGGGCGGTTGTAAGTTGTTGATATTGTAGCCTTTAGATTGAGTTCCAGGCTGAGACCTTTCTGTGTGGAGTTTGCATGTTCTGGCACGTTGAGTCGTAACCTCGCCTTCACCAATCACACAGAGCCTGCTGGGTTAGGTTCCACCTTCAGGTGGACGGAAAGGAAACATATTAACCAAAAACCCTGGAGACAAATTGTGATGATTGAGTTTAAGGCTCTATTTACACAACATATACACAACATTTCCAGTGAGGAAGCATCCTTTTTTGCATTTTCATTTGAGAAAAGATTTGTGTTTTGAAAAACAATGTCCATTTACACATAAATAGCACAAACACTGAAAACTATGTTGTTGGGTGCCGTTGTTTGTTTTGGTATTGAAACCAAACACACATGCTATAGACATTAACAATGGCGAGTACGCGGACATTCGACTGGACGGACGACAAAGTTGGACGGCCACTCCGGGTGACTCTCAACTATGAAACTACCAGTAGATGAATAGCAGCTTAAAGCAGACCTGAACTGCTTTCAGCACTCGGCTGTGGGAGCAAACGTTTGGGATCAGGGTCCACCAAATGCATTTATTTATGATTCCTGTTGTGTTCACCCTGCTGCTGAACACTCACTGTGGAAGCTTAGACAGTCCGAGAGTCCAATCAAAAGCATAGGATTCAGGGGGGGAAATTCCTGAGAAGTAATCACAGCTGTGTTCACAGGATTTCATATAAAACAGACAAAAAAAATAGCCAGAGAATCCTACATTTCTTCGGAACTTGTGTAATTGCTGCAGAAATTTTAATCTGTTTGCAGGGATCTTATTGAACATTTGCACGACATTGAATTGTATATTTTTTGCGACAGCCTCAGCAATGCAACAGACGTAGAAATGCCAATGAATGCTTAAAAATTCTCAATTCCAGAACAAATTTCATTCATACGTTGAGAAAAATAGATCGTATAAAAGAAATGAAGAACAGAGTTGAAGACGATCCTGAAGTCTACCTTAAAGCTGTGACTCAAGTCAATTGCAAATCCTCATGAAACGATTTGTTGCAGCTCTGCGAGATGAGACCCTACTGACAGTATATTGTTGTCAAAGTTTGAAAAAAGCAAAGAAAAGAAAAAAAGAAATTGGCATATGGTAGCATTTTCACCGTTTAGCCTGTGTTTAGACCTCAGTGTGTTCAAGGAGAAAACAATGCACTGTGGGAAGCGGGGTGCTTCAGGCAGACACCGAGGTGACTGCCTCCAGCGATCCAGACCTCATCCAACTTAACGCTGGCGTTCGTGAACTGTCTGCCACGTGTTTTTCTGCAGCGAAAAAAATAAAATAAAAAAGGTGTATCTGGTGGCAGTTTGAAAACTTCATCGTGTCCTTCAACTTTTTTTTTTTTTTTTTACAAGTCAGCATGATAGAGCAACTCCACTGGTCTGGTAACATGCTTGTTAGGTTTGTCACGCAGCTTCATAATGAGCTTTCTTTAACCCTTTTTTACCCCTCAAGGTCCTTGTGGCAGACATGGCTTTTTTATTAAAGATGGGAAATAACAAACACAACCCGTGGCAATTTCTTTTTTTGAAGGCTGTTGAGCTTGGCACATACAATGGAGACATTGTCCAAGGGTGTTGATTTTTGGCCCACAGCGATGGAGCTGGCTAGATTTTGGGGATTTTATTTATTTATTTTTATTTTATCTTATTGTTTTTTTGTTTTACAGGTGAAAGTCTTGAAAAGAGCCCTGGGCTTAAGCGATTTAAAAAAAAACACCATATTTCTAAAAAAAAATTTAAGAAAATTCTTATCCTGTTAACTATTTAACTTTGTTTTGACATTTAAAACAATTTTGCATGTTTTTTTTGTATCTTTACCTGAGCTTGGACGCGGGTATGGGTTTTTAGAGAAGCCGCTTGAGTGCAAGGGCAATCTCCGAGAGAAAAGCGGTACACTCGATAACTTAACAAGACAAAACACAATTTGCTGAGTGACAAGAACTCCCAAATGAGTCCCCGGTTGGACACGTAACAAGATGCGAGGAGAAGGGAACAGCGTTGTGCAATTAGCGACTGTACTCCCGTCGTCATCTGTTGCCTCCAATGTAAAACGGCTTCAAAGAGAGAGAGGGGAATGAGACATTGCAGGAAGAAGGAATATCCTCCTCCCATCTCTAAATGTACAATTAACTGCTGCTGGATCGTGTTACGCTCCTATCGCGTCACCACTCCTGGAGCACAGCAGTGTGGCAGATGTAGGAGTTCACCGACAGGGCAACAAACGCTGTCAGTTTTAGAGACGGCAGATGCATGAGGAGGGTATAGTCTCGCGCTACATATGGTGCCCAAGGCGTGGAGGTCCACAGGGCCTGATTGTTTCCCTCCTGGCTTTTTCAGAGGTTAAAAGTTCCTCAGTTAATTTGGTCGGTGCTGAAGTTAAACTGCAGCTGTCAGAAATGTTTCTGTTTGCCAAGATGAAGCCCAGTGGGTAAGAATTGATAGTTTCTCTATAAACCACAGACCTGAACAGTATGGAAAAGGTACAAATAGTGCTTATTCCTTATCATTTCACACTCTTCAAAGTGAGCATCATCTGTATGGATAAAAAAAGATCCCAAAGGCAGAAATGTAGTTACTCAGTTACTCAGGGTGTGCTATTATGCCTAAAACGATATGTCTTCCACAATTAATGATACCAAACTCATTCAGATTCTCCGAGTCAAATAAGCACAAATAATCCCTCTTCTGTAAAGAACATTAAAATACCACAGCTTAATGATATTGATCAATCATTTCTCCGGAAGATATGTCATCACTATAATTACCTGTGAGATTTGCATATGGCAATAAATTTGTCTTGACTTCAGCACAAGGCGATAGTGTCCCAAGAAAAACAACATCGTTGGGTTTCCTTGTGGTTCACCAATATTTTTATTGTTATTTTTACGTGCGGGATTCTTTCCAAATAGAGAAGCTTTGTGTGGGAGGAGGTGACGTCTCAATGTCAGCTTCTTGAGCCAACACTTGCCACTGTGACACACTGAATAATGCTTTTACAATACATTCAGTACTCGGATACTGTAGTTTTCCCTCTGTAGAATTGTCGCACTTAAGGTATTTGACTTATTTTTCTATTCCTGACAGGATTCCCAGATTTTGATTACATGCAGCTAAGATTGTTATGAGGCTTTGCAAGTAAAAAACAAAACAAAACAACAACAACCCTGTCTTAAGGTAGAAAGGAGAAAAAAAACAACAACACTCAAATTGCTTCTATGATGAAAAGACACCAGTCGATAAAGTACCCTTATGAGACAAAAGATCAAAACCTCAGGTTAATTGCATTCACTAGAAAGATACATGAAGATTTTAATCATTGAACAATATTTTTTTAGTATTGATCTCCTGTATTCTTGTCATATGATCTTTTCACTTTTCCAAAGTTATCTTCAGATGTCGCCATTTCTTCTCATATTACCTTGTAACTAGATAAAATGAAGGTAGTTCAGCCTCTTGTTGTATTTCAGACAGTCGTGTTCTGAAAATCTCTTTCGCATGTATGCACGCCGAGACCAGAGCGGACATCCTGGAATTACAAAGAGTCTCTTACCAAACTGTGAAATAACTGTTGGATCTATTTGAAGGTTTAGTTTGAAAGTTTGTTCAGCCAAATCACACATGAAACATCTCGCGGAGGTAATTTTGGTTCATAATGCAGCCTCTTATTGTTGAAAACCTCTTCTGTTGGTGTATCGCTACTGTAGAGTCACGTTCGTGATGTACACATCCTGAAACATTCTCCCTCTTTACATTGCTTCTGTTATGATCGCATAAAACACGGTCTATATGGAAAGGTGGCTGATCTGATTTTATCTGAATTCCTTTAATTAAAAATAATGTTTTGCGCTCATCAATACCATTTCCAGATTGTCACAGGAGTATTTCACAATCGATAAAGCAAAAGGCCGTAAAACCTCATTTGTTCTGGTCATATTGCAACATACTATTTTCTTCATATACTAATTTTTCAGCCTTAATAATACAAGTGTACAAAGAATTATGTCCACAGGTGCATAAATAAATACAAATTACATTTCAGCATGGGTTAAAGGCTCTGAGGGCCCATTCACATCATTAAAATTAGAATAAAAACATTAAGATAAATTACCTGAAGGTGCATTCTAGTTATTATATTCATAACATTAACATGTATGTAAGCTGTGCAGTTTCCTTGGTGAACTAATTGGTGTTCACGTACATGCAATATATGGAACAAGAAGGTGAAAAATGATCATATTTGTATATTTTACGTTTGACACCAATTCTCTAGCAGTTCCTTTGGTCATTCTTCTGGCCGTATCAAGCAGTATATATCAGAAAATATCATCTTATAACCCAAAGTAAATATTAGACTGCTGACATTCATGGAAAGAAGAGACCTATGTGCATTTATTCCACATTTATTCCTTCACAAATCAACCACGCTAGAAAATTAGCGTTACTAAAAATGTCCCGGGAGTGGAAACAAGATACTAGGTTTGTGTTTAAATTCATTTCCACCAATGCCTTAACTTGACAAAACTCTGCGGAGAGCCGTTTGACTTTCCACTCGAAAACTGACCACTCCATAACACTGCCCACTGCCCACCAAGCGCCAGGCTTGTCCTTCCTTGTGGAGGAGGAGACGGGGGGGGGGGGGGAGCAAGGAATAACCCGAGGAACAGCCTCACTGGCCTGAATGCAGCGAAGTCTTGACAGGCAAAGACATAAATAGAAGCCCCCCACCCCCCGCGAAATCTCAGAGCAGCTTCTATCAAGGTGAGAGAGACAACAAGCTCCCTGGGCTGCTTCAGCTGAGCTCTCCAGCCAGCAGTATAGTGCTGGTGGTGCAGGGGGGGGGTGGAGGGCAGCTCACAGCTGTGCATGTTTAGCATGGCACAGCTGTGAAATTGTTCTCAAACAGTCCAATATTAGAGGTTAGCTGGGAGGGAGAAAAAAAAGAAGTTGTTGACTCCCCCCCCCCCCCCCCCCCCCACACTAGCTGCCCAGTTGTCCATTATCCTTGTCCTGTGGCAAGGAAGCAGAAGCCAGCTGGCTGGAGACCTCAACAATAAACAAACACAACATTGTCTGGCTTAAACAGACAACCTGCAGTTCCCCCAGAGCCAGCCGTTCTCTCCCCACCAATGATGAATATTCTCTGTTTCTCGCAGTCATATTTTTTTGGGGGCCGCGGCGGGTTTTGTGGCTGCAGGGCCGGATATTGATAAAGCTGGAACAGGATTTTCCGCACTGTATAATGTGGCTATCGCTCAGTGGCGTGTGAGGAATGCTCCCTGCTCCGATATAGATATCCAACCTCAGACTTCGCCGTGCACAGTGTGTGTGTGTGTCGGCAATCACTGGCGCGTTGACCTTTTGAGCCATTCTATAATGACACGCACGCTGACTCCATATACAAACAATGCGCAGACGGGCAACAAAGAGGCCGGCTCACTCTGTTTTGTTTGAGCTATTTACCCATTTAATCCCTGCGTGTATGTTGTGCTCCATTTCAGCCGGCAGTAATGAGCTGTGGCTGAACCCCCGCCGTGCGCACGCTTCTGTGTATGTCTAACTGCATCCTGTGGCGAGGTCTATAATGTAAACTATGTCGAGTCATCCAGCGCAGCTCAGCGTCGCCGTGTGTGTTTGTATAGTGAGAAGCCCATTTTCCAGCGCTCCTCCCGAGTCCAGAAAATACACACACTGGCAAAAGCATCCATGCACAACTACACAACTACACTTGCAGTATCTGCAAACAAGTGGGCTGCCTTCACCTGTTATAGAACAGTAGCAACACTTTTGTGAGTTGTGTGGCAGTAAAATACTTATTTACTCTGTTACAACACAAATTTACTATAATCATCCTCGTAGTGGCAAACATGTACACACACACACATACACACACACACACAAACATATTATATCTTCATTAATCAACATTATTCACAAATCCCGAACCAGACATTCAGTCATTTTTTCAGGATTTTAGTTCTTTAAGTGTCAGAGCGAGAGTCATGGATACATCAGAAGTTCATTTTATGTCTCTCGAGATGCTTTCTGTTCATTCGGTGGCAGAAAATGCCACGCTGACTTCTGTAAAAGCACATTTCTGTAAGCACATCTTCACTGCCATTAACGCGTAAAAGCAGGCATTCTGCAATAATATGATTTCGTTTTGAGGAAAAGTACTAATAGTTTATACTTTTGCTCTACTAGGCAAGGCACATTTATATAGAGAGCACCATTCAAACACAGGGCAATTCCCAGTGCTTTACAAAGAATAAGGAAATTAGAGAAACACTTTACAAAGACATAAGAAGTATATCAATAAAAGAAATACATTAATGCTTTAGGAGAAATGAAAGACATGCATTAAAACAAATAATGAAGAAAAGTAAATATGGTAAGAGATTTATTAAGACAAATTTAATAAAGTAATACATAATAACCTTTTACCCATTGTAGGCCTTAATGATACACTACAATGATCACTCTTATATTTGATTTACACTCCTCTGTGGATTGCAAAAATCCTTCTAATGCCTGCGTCTTTTCAAACTTATGTTCGAGTAGTTATAGTTCATCATTCAAGAAGAATTTTCTCAATTAACAATGAAGGCACTGGCATGTTGGCGCCAAGGCGAGACAACTTTTGAGTCCACAAACAAAATAAGTATATCCCAGCATGTGATCTTAGAGAAAATGTCCTATTAGAAACGGATGAAGAGAAAAGTGTTAAGTTGTGTTGTCTAAAATTGGTTGAACACAAATTAAAACATTAAACTCATTACAGAGTCTGACGGTTAGGAATAATTTCAGGCTTTATTACTGCATACTTAAAATTTTCACATAAAGTTTTACGAGCAGAAAATGTCTTTAAGTTAAATGAGCAGTCCTACAGAGACGCCTATTTATTTGGAAAAATAAAATAATCCTAAGGAAGTTTGGCATTTTGCTAGAATTGAGTACATTTCATGAATATACACCATCACCCGACTGAGTAATCTATATCATTCTCAAGCGGCAGTTTACACTTTATACTTAAATCAGACAATTAACGCAATTCCTTTTATTAACCTCAAAAAGAGAAAAAAGGACTGCGCAGCAGTACTTATTATATTACGAAATGGAAATTAAATATAAATGCAAACTACACTGTTAACATTCGTATGTTATTTAGCTGTTATATTACTGTAATTGAATTCATATAGACTGTTTCTTAATTCATTGATTTGCTGTAAATGTAATTTTGCACTATTATTCTCCCATTACAATATTTCACAAGCATTTATAATAATATCGATGTCCATTTTAATATTGATTTAGGACCATATCCTGTTTGTTTTCTTCTAGAATAATAATAAAACGTAAAACAAATGTACTAATGTCAATGTGATTATATGTTTAGAGAGCCTTAAGATGGCTTATGTCCTTATAAACACTATAAAGGTAAAAGTTCAAAGGAAAAAGTTGGATTTTGACCCCCGGTGTACATTTAAATCTGATATACAGACAGGCAGCATGTTTAATAATCCACACATGGGAACTCTCAAAAATGCAGTCGGTAAACACAACATCTTCAAGATGATCCAATCATCTGTGACAGAGAGAAAAGCAACAGGTGTTTGGCTTTCTGCCCTTTTCAACCTGCACTCCGACGTGCCCCCGGCTTCACATCCTGCATTCGTAATGCAGCCGCTGTCCTCTAATGACGAACATGTAGATCTAATGTAGCACAGCAGTGGCCTTGGACCAAATAAATATTTAATAACATATTACACTTAATGGCTGACTGGCTGCCTGCTGATGAGCCACTGGAACGCGTGGCATAACGAGCTGTTAGCCGCGATCTCCCCCGCTCACTTCTTCTCCGCTCTGATCACATAGACTAAAGCCATTACATTATGCATGAAAGGGTGCAATGAGAAGCAGCAAATTGCTCCAAAACAGACATGTTGCTTTACTAATGGTTGGATTTATGACGCTTAATGGCACCCGTGCTATGTGCAGTCGCTGTTTGAGCGTGTAATGTGTTCAAAAAAAAGAAGTGTGGAAATAATGGAAAATGCGGATTTGCACTACATCATGTTCATTTAATTCGTTTTTTTTCTTTCTTTCTTTTTGAGAAATGCAGGGTGAATTGAAGGCTCTGATTTCATAAGTATTTGATAGGATCATAGAAACAATTGGAACAAATGATTATTTCTGACATAAACTAAGACGTTAACTGTTTTTGAGGATATTAATATCTTGAATTTTATTTTTTTTTTTCTGTCTTCGTTTTGGTAACTTTTGACAAATGACGAAATGTGTGCTAATCTTTTTATTGATACTCAAAGTAATCGCTATCAGAAAACATTGGAAGTTTTTTTGTCTAGATTACCCGTACTTCATATATACGTGGATATTCCTGTCACATCCACCAGCTATGCGACATAAATTGGCATTACAGTGCAAGTGTAAGTGCATGTTTCACAGCCCTTCTACTATATGGAGAACATATATACAGCAGGAAAATAGCCATCCGGCTGCCGTTTGATTCACCTCCCAGCGGTGGACCAGCAGCTGCCGAGCTCACGCTGAGTGGGCTCGAAGTGCAGAGGCCTCTTTTTTTTTTTTTTTCTGAGGCACTCATTCCCACTGGGGGCTTCTGGTTACATGCACTTCTCGCAACGGCAAAAAGTTTCTGCTCCCTTGGAACGAAGAAGTTGACAAAGGAAAAGCGGAAATGAGCGGAGTCGCATCTGAATGAACCGTTTAAAAGTAAATAGGGCTAGGGTGGTCAAAGAGGCGGACTAACTGTTCAAAACCTTGCATAAATCCTTGGTTTTTGCAAAAGTAGACGTCTGTGCCGTCTGTGAAAGTGCATTCCGCTTGTGCTGTAATAATTAAACTAATAATAGCCACGTTCTTCATGTTGAAGTGACAGAAGGGACGAGGGCTAATTTGGCGATTTTGACACGTATGGTACTATGGATATAGAGAAGAGTTCTGGATATGTGCTATCAGTATTGTTGCCAGTGTGTCTCAGTAGCCAACTGCGACGAGTACCCTGGGAGACGTGGAAAATTGATTGAGCCGTTCGAACTTTGTCGACAAGCTGAGGATACATTGAGAGTACTCCTTGTTCTTGAATATATATTGAGTACAATGATTTTAAACAAAGTAACGGGACACTCTGGTCCTGATTTCACTCTAACCCTTCAAGTTAAAATACATTGTTTTTTGTGTTACGTTGTCTTGTAAACAGGGCCTAAAATTCTTAAGCACATAAAATGAATATACAGCCAATATATATCATATATAATAAAACATAAAAAAAAAAATAGGGTTAGGGTTATATAATATATACCGACCATTATATATACCAAATCAATAAATGCAATAATAGTGTGCACACAAGTGACAAAGACTGCATGAATATGACTGTGAATGTTTACACAAATGCGAAGTTCCAAAATAAATTGATATTAAACATACAGTAGTTATTTAATACGTATTTTTAAAGGTACAGAAATTTGTGAAACTAAATTTTATTTGCATTCACTATGATTACATGTGCACTACGTTCTTTAAAAAGAATATCTTTCGATATTTGGGATGACGTGTAAACCGAGCTCAGTGTGCCGTGAGCTCGTGACGTGTTCAAAAGCTTCACATTTACACGGCTTTGAACGTCCTGGTTGAGCAATGTTCTTTCCGGTGATTGGCGTCATCTCAGAGTCTGCTATCCGGTTCCTATAATACACCCATGAGTCACAGGGAAGGTGGAGCCATGTACTGCTGTGCTACTATGATGCTAAATTTGTGCAACACCGATTGACATGTGACTTCTTCTGGAAACTGTCCACACAACCAGGCTAATGACTCATGCATGTAACTTCTTTCAGTGAAGGTTGACTTGATTTAAAATAGTTTTGGCATGAGACACGGACACCAAGGAAATCTATATATATATATATATATATATATATATATATATACATCTTCTTATTTAGTCTATTTTAAAACAATTTTTAACCAAACCTTAGTCCAATCATGTAACGTGTCCATTCGCCTTTATTTCAGCTGCTTTGAATTTAATAGAGCTGCATCTGTACTAGAAATGTGGGAGGAATGCCAGATAGATTGTTAAATAATCTCCCGGCGAGCAGTGAGCAAACATTGGTGTCTGCACACGGCTTAATACAATCCCCGGAAGATGCTCGTAGGATTGCGCCGTTCCACTGTAAGCCGGCTGTCTGCTAGGGTTTTATTCCCCCTGCACAAACATAACATGGACAGAGATCATGGGAGGGGGTGCCTGGAGGGTCTGAAACCTCCCTCCTTGGAAGAAGTGATATGGTTTCCTGAAATGTTCCTGAGAAATCCCTTCTGCCAATATCAAACACAAACTGTGACATTTGGGACGTTACAGATGTGGGTGGGTGTCACCTTTGTGGTGTAGAGTTGATGAATTAAATTGATGAGCTTAAGCAACAGCAGGGTATATATATATATATATATATATATATATATATATATATATATATAACCCATCATGCATTTCCTACAGAGTCAAAGCTTTTTAATGTGTATTCATTTGCTATTTCCACTTCTACTTTGCAGGGAACACAGAGGGAGTCGCTACCAGCAGAGGCTATAATCACCTGGTCACCTGTAAAGAATCTGGAACGACAAGGCCAAGCAACCGGCATCAAACGTTTCACCAGTCGAGTGATATATGACGCCGCTGTCATCTTCAATCCCGTGACCTTTTTTATGCCCTTGTGGATCAATAACGGCGAGGTATCGCCTCCTCGGTAAACAAGTGAAGAGGAAGGCGGCTGACGGAAAGTAATGGCCGACACTTCTCAGGCAGATTTCCAGAATCCGATGGAGAGACTCAAATCGGGAGCACATCTTCATCTCGGTCCTCTAGAAAACCTCAGGCCAGTGGTGCAATTTGGATGAATAAGTAACAAACCTTTAATGTGCTGCCAGCTCAACTCGCACCATTGTGGATTTATCTCAGAGTTAACTCTTTAGGGTCTTTTAAAGCCACTAAGTCCACAGTGTGAGAAGCTTAGAAATCCATCTTAAAATGAAAATGGAGATGATTAAAGTGGCCGTACCACCGTTCCTTATTACACCAAAGGACTCCAGATGGAGCTCACACTTATTAAAACCCTTCTCACGAGCCGTCTTGGAGCAAACCGAGGCGAACCCTTGGCAGAGGAGTAGGGGTTGCCTTGGTGAGGCTCCGTTTGAAGTTGTGAACTCCTAATTTGTTTTCCGTCCTACGACTGCCAAGCCCAGCCTTCTCGCGACGCCTTTTCAGACTCGGTGGATGGAGCTCCTTCAGCGCTGGAGCGGCAGAGGGGGGAGTGTGATGTGGAGAAGGTGGAGAAGGACGGGAGAGGTGAAGGCGGCTGGATTTAGATTAGGACGAGTTTAGAGGTGGACAAAGAAATAAAAAAATGAAAAGAAGAGGCCAATGTGAGGGTGGGGGGGGGAATCTTACTGGAATTCCTCAGTGAATGCTTCACAGCAGGAGTAAAGGAGGAAATGGAAAATGAATCAAAGGAAGTGCTTGTGCTTCTCTTGTGTCGTCTTCCTTCTCAATCTATTTCCTGCTGTCGGGTTCTGAAGAAAGCCTACGTTAGAGATAATAAAACAGGGCTTTGAACCCTCGACTTTAAAGGAGATGAAATCAGGTTGGCAGCACCAGTATTCTTGCTTGGGAACCAAAACTATAATTCAACATAAACGGCATAAAGTAAGAACACCGCTACTTAAACTTCTTTACGAAAGAATCGCGGGTGTGGGGGCACGGCCTATCCGAGGGGCATTATAGAGCTGCAACGGCAAACAAATGGCGGTGGTCATGGGGAAGCCTTTTCCCAGCCTGATTTTTTACTTTTTTTTTTTTTTTTTTTAAAACAAATAGGTGGAGCTGAGACTATTGATCATTGATTTCAAATTGACATTGTGTCACTCGGTGGAGAAGAGTTTTATTTTTTACTAATGATTATAGACCCCGACAGTCATGAACAATAATGTCTTCTATTGTGACAAACATCAGGAAGTCCAGCGTTCAACCAGATATGACTAGTAAATCTCTCTAAAGCTATTCGATAAAGACAGAGATATTACAGAGAATTAATGATTCTGTCTTCTCCTATGTATGATCATAATATTTTTGATGCTAACATATTGTATCATTGTCTTTTAATTTCATTATTTTCTTCTTCTTTTTATCAAATGTTCAAAATAAAGATGTATACCACAGAGAAATAAAGATAAAGGTGAGATTTCTGGCCCAACTCCCACCATGAAGTTTGTGCCTGTATCTGCTGGGGTAACTGGTGATTGGCGTGGCATCCATTATGTATGTTTAATGCAAATTTGAAGTACTAACTAGTATTTTGGGACTCAAATGCCGCTTGTCCTTCCAGTAAAAGAATTCAAGTACTTTAAAATTAACCCCTGTTGTTGGAAATCCAACCTCAACCACTCAGCCTCATTGAGCCCATTAAAAACAACAAAAACATTTGAATTTGAATATATTTATCCATTGTGTGTCCTCACACACAAAAAAAACAAAACTAAACCAATAAAAAAAAGTAAAAACCTGCCAACAGTAGGATGATCAAAAGTGCATAATGATCCCTATTTTTTTATTGTGTCGGTGCACAAGTGTGTCTGATTCATTTCCCCTCGTCGTCATACAAAAGCCTTGCTCGCCTTTTCATTCAACCCCCACCTACTTATCCACTCTTAAAAACCCACACCATGTCAGAAAACAACTGTTTAAAGTGTAAAAAAAAATGGGTTTAAATGATAAATGATTGGCAGTTTGAGTGAGAAAAAAAAAATCATAGTGTTACCAACTGTAAATATGTATTGTAAACAGAGATGTGCAGTTTGGTGTTGGTTGAGACGGACGCTGGCTCCATCAGCTAACAGATTACGAAACATTTATAACTCGCGCTGTCGCTCACTCCAGTCACTTTGGCTTAAATAAATTCTGTCCACACAATCCAACAATCACATTTTGAGAGTTCCCTTATAAGTCTTCAATCCGATGTGGCTCAAATAGTCTCAAAACGAACTTTTGCTGTACCTTTTCCCCCCCAAAATGTTTAGATCATCTGGCCAGAAAACCAAACTTAGAATGTCTGCTTTGACTGGAATAATGTGAATTATTATTCCACATATTTTGCCTTGTGTAGATCTGTGCAAAATATTATAAGGTCCGTACGCTGAAGATTTACGATTTACGGTTGAAAAATAATCTTTAGTTTTGAATTTCTACCTCACACATTGTCTCTGCCCTGCAGTAAGCCAGTGATCTCCCCCACCTCTCCCTGTTCTTTCCAAGGTTTTGGGCCGCTGCTTAAATGAATGAGGTGATTGCAGTGCAGCAGTAATCCCTCCCCCCCATAATGCATCTCCTTGCACAGTACAGCTTCATTCCATTATGTGATTTGCTTTGATTTTGCTTCAAAAAACTGAGTCACTGCATTTATTACTTCGGTTGCCAAAGCATTAATTCTTGCTTTTAGTTCAATGAAGACCGAACTGGCTTGAAGCAAACTGGTTCCGATGAGGGTCAAAGTCTTTGGGAAAGTGTGGGAGTGTGAAGCTGGAATCACAAAAAAAAAAAATCAATCTTTCTGTAGGAGACTGACAAACTGAAAGCTTCACCATCATCACTGTCTAATATAGAAAACTAGGAGACTCCTGGGTAGGTTGATTGGAAAGCTTGTTGTGCTGGTATGTGATGATTTTGCTCTTGTTTCTGTACTTTTGTGTAGTTATCCTTTTCTGTCTTTCTTCTACTCCGATGCATACCTCTGTTTTCCTTTCGGGAGACACGGCT
This sequence comes from Lipophrys pholis, assembly GCF_963383615.2. Taxonomy (NCBI): domain Eukaryota; kingdom Metazoa; phylum Chordata; class Actinopteri; order Blenniiformes; family Blenniidae; genus Lipophrys; species Lipophrys pholis. The sequence goes on along the minus strand of NC_137644.1, from coordinate 12,191,094 downwards.
TCAGTGGACATATTCAGCTCCTGTAGCTCTCTGGTATGTTCTCGTACAGCTTGTACACTCACTCCAAATATGAGCACTGACAGAACAGTAATATTTTTAGATGGTACCTTTGTCCAGCACACAGCAACCAGGCTTCAGTAATCACTTGGCTAATATGGGTATGTGACACTTTTTTTTCTCTATCATGGCATTTTCATTTTAGTCTAAGGCGATATTACTGTCAACGCCTATAATAACGGACTGAACAATTAAGTGCTTGCCTGACTATTTCCATAGCAACGGGTAGCACACTTTTGATACCCTGTCATTTCTTTAGGTGTGCAGCCTTTTTTCCTGTGGCCACTTACCCAAATGGCAGATCGACACAAATGGACACATTAAATAAACCACAGATATCTTGCATCCGCGTGCACATGCACAAGCCTTGAGCTCAGCAAGAGTCCTCACAGCCAGAAGCACAAATATAATCCAGAGAGGAAAAGCGAGTCAGGGCATGAAAGGCAGGTTTATTTTAGAAAGCGGAGTCCGAGGACAAAATAGGGTTTAATGCCTAATTTCAATTTCAGCGGTGAGTCGGAGAGCTCGGCAGGGGATCCAGAAACCTGGCAGGAAAAAAAAAAAAATGGGGCCCACAAGAGAAGCAGAGCGGCGTGCTGTCGACAGCGGGTCAAGCCGCTGTTATGTTCCACTCCTAAGCCCTTCTCAGTGAGGGGGAAGAACGGCGACAGCAGCTTTGAACCTTGTCCAGAGAAAACGAGTCCCACAATTAGAGCGGGAGTTTTGCAAAAAGGTTAAATGGCTAATGGGGTGGTGTGATGAGTATAACTCCCAACTAAAAGGAAATGTCAAACTTCTCGGGCAAGCAATATGCTGCAGGGCGAAGACGTGGAAACCCGGGAAGGCACTGTACTGAGTTCCGTAGATAGTTGTGAAGAAAGCAACGTGTTGGAACGTGGACGGACAACTGTTCGGAATAGGAAATGAAAACCAACTTTGGCACCTTCTGTACAAGTTGTTCTATAATGTTCAACATCCACAACTACACAATAGGCCAAGTGATAGGAATATGGGTATGAGACGTCAGGTGTGTAGTTTCTGTGGGTGTGTGAGGAGTCGGTTGTGACTGTGGCCAAAAACTTCTCCCATGAGCTACATCACAAAAATATAAAAAGTGATCTACTTTAATAAGTCTACTTTTGTCCATCCGTCCATCATCCATCCATCCAAGTATAGTTTGAAATACATTGTGCCCATTTACCCATACAAGGGTTTAGGAGAAGAGGAGAAATATTCCACAATGGTTTTTTTTTTAGCACTAAATCTGCCTTCAACATTTCATCCAGCAGCTGCACTGGAAAAAGACTCCCTTTGAAAAGCTCTTCTTTACTTAGGGCATGTTATCAATAGAATTAACAGAACCCTCTCTGATGAGCTCTTCATAGAACATACCTTGATGTTGTCGGTGATTTTATGGGATATTACAAAGCTGATTGTGGCAATTTCATCCCTGAAAAAATAAAAAAAGAGAAAAAAAGGAAGGGTCTGTGTTGACTTTGAGGCTTAGATGGAAAAGCTTCCAATGTATGTGTCCAAATCTTTAAACACAGCGATGTATGCTCAGCTCAGCACACAGATTTACCCTCAACTTCACTAAATACATACTTCAAAGTCCATGTTTTCTTAAAAACTCCACATTCTGGAATCTACGTTGTTTTTTTTTTTTATATATATATGTGTCAACATTTCGAGGCAACTAAGTTGTGTCACCAAGATTTTTGACGGAAGAAAGGAAAGTGATGGAAGAAACCACCAAGAGTGTGTTCACAACCACTGCTGTGTACCGACCACAAACACAAGGCAATCAAACACAGCTTTCCACCACATCTTTCCATACATCCTCTGCTTTTGCTATTTGAAGTTCCATTTTGAAATGTGAAGCGTTTCAAGGCTTTTTCTCAAGATTTGTTCTGATGGGTCTTAACAATCCAAGCCATTTCCCACAAAAGCTGAAAAACTGATTTTACTGGGAGCCACAAGTCACCAGGAAACTACATGATTTAAGTTTAGTGAATGTAGTTTTAGTTATTTGTACATCTTGATGTTGATTTTGTATGATTTTTAACAAGATGTTATCAGAGTGCAAGTAAATGTTTTAAATATATAAAATCCTATATAGAGTGCAGGAAACACTGAAATCTTTGCAAAATCAAAAACATCCAGGTTTTAGGATAGTTTTTTTCCCCTACTTTGGAATCATTTGCATTTACAGCGTCACGTTTCCAGACAGCAAGTATCCCACCACTGCAGATCTCTCCAGAGTTTCATGTTTGAGTCTGATTAAATCCCGACACCCCCCCAAAAAAAAAATCTATGATTTTATCTCCTCTGGTAAAAGTGCTTCGAGACTCTCAAAACATTCTTTCATGATCAAACATCTTGTAGCCCCTCTGTCTGCCGCAGGAGTGAGTGGAGGTATTTAATATGCTCTGTGAAGCGAACTGCACTTGGCTTATTCTGATGTGGCTTTTTTGTGTGAGTTTGGTTAAAGACGTGAGTGAATAAGAGTCCCTGGATTAACTCAAAGCGCGCCCACCACAGAACCTGGCTGAAGAAGGGGGCCGAGGCTGACTGCCGCGAACTTTAAAGCTGAAATGTATATCTACATCTGTGGCGTTTCACGCGAACGAACAGTGACCCGAGTCGGTTTTAAAAAATGTGGAAATGGATTGGCCAAACCCTTGAGCCACGCTGCAGGGCGCCTGAACAAATCAGCCTCTGAAGTGTGGAAATCTACAGTACAAATGAATGGTGTTAATCTAGTGGGCTGAGTGCTGCACACGAGCGGAGAGAACGCACTGTGAAATCTTGTTTGTTACCCTTTGCTCTCTCTCTCTCTCTCTCTCTCTCTCTCTCTCTCTCTCTCTCTCTCACTCTCTCTCTCTCTCTCTCTCTCTCTCTCTCTCTCTCTCTCTCTCTCATCTCTCTCTCCCTCTCTCTCTCTCTCTCTCTCTCTCTCTCTCTCTCTCTCCTCCTCTCTCTCTCTCTCTCTCTCTCTCCTCTCTCTCTCTCCTCTCTCTCTCTCTCTCTCTCCACCTCTCCCGATACCCGCCTACTCCTCCTGGCTTCCTGGCTCATTGATATCTCCTTCCCTCGTCTGTCCTCCCGTCTCCTCCTCGTTCTGTCTTCGTGCTCCCACTTCATCTGTCTTGTGTCTCTCCGCTCATATCTCCTCAAGCTCGAGTGCTGAAAGCCTGAAAGGAAACAGGCAGCACCTCGGCGGGAGGCACGCCGGGCGCGTTGAAATCTGCACGCTCTTCCTCCCACAGTCTTCCCCCTCCTCGCTCCAACCTTCTCCTGCCTACCATCATCCACAATTTAACAAACACACTGAAATGTTAATTCCCCAACGTAAATCCACATGCAACATTCATGGAGCTGCCCCCCCCCCCCCCCCCCCTACTCCGCCCCTCGCCTGGAACAGGAGAGACAGCGATTGCTTCCACGGAACTCAACAGTATATGTTCGTCCATTCAGACCGACTTGTGCAAAGACAATGCACGCTGGTGTGTTGAGCAGCTCAGGCTTAATGTGTAGTGATTAATTTTACATCACCTCCGCTCCAATATGCTAAGCGAACAGCCCATAAGTTGATTACCTGTGTGTTTTGAACGGCGAGACCCATGGCAGGATGGTATATTACGTTTTGTTTTTCCATTATATTCTGTGTATATACCTCTATCTTTGGTCGCGGATATGCATTGCTCTGTCGTTAAAGTGCAGCCACTCCATTTTTCAACGTCAGACTGAACATGCTTCATCACTGCCAACGCTCCATCCAATTGGGTAGTGAAATGTCGCTCGAATGACTGTACAGCCTTCGTGATACCCAGAGTGGAGGGAAACTGCCTGATTCTCAGTCACTATTTACATTTTCAGCACGTTATCAAGCCGTCCAGTGTGCGGCTGGCATTATTAAACAATCACAAGAGAGCAGAAGAAGTTAGGGCTACTCAATGCACTTGTGGTCTCGGCTAGAAAAAACCCCTTTACAATTTCTTTTTATTGTGTATGTCACTGCAAATTTGAAATAGTATTGTTCTGAGCTGCAGTCAAACATAAAGCTAACAAGCCCAGGTGTCTTCCCGTTGCAGATATTTATCAGCGGTTACTGTACATCAGAAAATAGTTCTGGTGAAGCATCTTCAAGCCAGAGGTGATTTCTCAGCAGGAAGATCTTCCGAGTTTAACCCGGAGTCATGTCAATCCAGTGTTTTGTTCCCCCCATGCAGCTCTGCTCTCGCTGTTCAATGCCTCTGTGGACACACAGCACATCCCGTCAAAGCCGCACGGCTGATAAGTCGGACAGAAACCAGAGCCACACCCTCTGGTGCGCCAGGCTCGGTGACATTTTCTTGAGAAAGGAAACGGGTCTTTCCCGTTGTGAGGTCAACAGAAATCTCATGTGCAGAAATGGAGAACCTGTAAGTGATTTTGTAGTTTTGATTTACTCGACGAATGGTAATTTATGTTACCTTGCATATTTGTATTTTCCGTTTCTTGTGTTGGATGCTCTGATATTGACGGGCCCTGACCTGCTCGCAGCTGAGGTGATCGCAGTGCTGCGCCGACTCTCACTAAATCCCCCGAAATCTTAAGCATTATTGTCGATAACGGAGGATTAGAACGCAATAAATGGCTCTGAATGCGCATAATATCAGGTAATCAAAGCTGGCAGTGTGGCTTTAATGTTGACAGTAAAATCCACCGCTGAGCAGGAATGGGATTTTATCGTTGGGTGTTGCAGACAATTGGTTTTTAACCGGGAAATATCAGTATTCATCACAAATGAATGTTGCTTTTACAGCGCCGCCACCACAAAAACCCTGAACAATATCCCGGCTCTTTCAAGGTCAGTAGTTTTGTCAGTTTTTCCTGTCTGAGCTGAAACTGATAGCAGTTTGTCATGTTGGCGATCCCCGTCACTTCCCTCTGCTCTCATCTAACTTGTTGCATTAATTTGAGGCATTCGTAGCTCGTGATGGAAAGTTTATTTTCAGCTTGTAAATATCCTTTGTTTTGGTCTCATTTTGCTCTTTAACGTCGGAATGACAAGATCATTTATTTACACACACTTCACTGAGGGTGGACGTTTCTTACATGTATTTCTTAGACAGAAATAACAATATTTCAAATAGTTTTAAAGTAACTGACATTACCACTGAACAGTAAGTTTACAGTCTGTGTATATTTTTACTTAAAGGTGCTGAATGCTTTTCGTTTACAGGTGTTGACATTTGGCTCGCTACCTGATGTTTTATATATTTATTTATCTAACGCAGGTCTCTTGAGTTTCACTCTGGCCTCCTCTTTATTGTCCAGCCTCTCCACGTTGCATATGCCATAATTATTATGACCCGCGGAGCGTTTCGTTAAATTAGTATCGCCCCAGAGTCTTGGCACCAGGCATCTATAAAGTTAATGATAAACCGACGAGGGCAATTCAATTGGCACGGCAACATTCCGATCCTCGTATTACATTCGTCTCAACAGCAGAATGATAATGAAAGCCAAAGTTTGTTCCCTCCTAAAACAAAGACAGGGGCATTTCAATCTTTTGCTTTTGCGAGGAGGCAAGTCTGTCAGATAATATATGATCCATAAGTACAGACATCCAAGGAACTGGCAGAAATAAAGAACCACTTCTGAATCCTTCTTCTCAGGGACAATTTGTCAAGACTGAAGCCGAAAAAGCAACAAACATACTTTCCACTTGTTGTTTTTTTTTTTTTTTAAACGATGTTTTTCATGCACAGTTGACCTCAGCCATCTGTGTACATACAGAGAACTTTTAAATATACAGCATCACTTTCAGATATGGGTGTTCATACTCATTAGACAAGCGAGGAAATAATCAAATCCTCGTTCCTATAGGAACGTGGAGATATCAGTGGCGCTCCATGGCAACAGGTGAAGATGAAGCTTGAGTGGGTTGTATAATATGCATGTGTGTGTGTGTGTGTGTGTGTGTGTGTGTGTGTGTGTGTGTGTGTGTGTGTGTGTGTGTGTGTGTGTGGTTTTTGGGTTTTTTTCCCCGTGAAGGAGCTTGTGTTTATGCGCATGGAAGGTCCTCGTCTGCGTCTTTCAGGTTAACCGTATGTAAGTCGACCAGCTGCTGCCCGGTGATCTCCGCTGACAGTCGGGTTGCCAGGTTGGAGCAACAGAAAAAAAAACAACTCACAAAGCTCGGGTTGGGGCTCGTCGACGGGAGTGGTGCGGCGCGCCGAGGTGCTGGAGGAGCTGGAGGAGCTGGAGGAGAGACGTGGAGAACACATTAGTCTTCTCTAATTAGCCAGGCAAGGGGGCTTTTTTTTTTTTTTTTTTTTGAATACTTGAAAAGCAAATCAATTCAGTCCATAAAGCTCCCATTCTTATTTCATTTACAAAACAGCGTACATCATTACCGGAGACATTAAAGTACACTTTTGAATTAGTGTCCTTTTGTCACAGCTAACTAAGCCCTTTTACTTTAAAAAAAATAAATAAAAAAAATAAAAAATACGACACGCATGGGTGGCTTCCAACTTAAGCAGCTGAGTTCATTTTCTGAGGTTGGGGTGTTGTACCAAGCTTGTCTCACACATTTGCTCAGGCATCCACGCTTGCAGCTCCATGTTTAGAAGTGAGGTAATGACTAACCTGAATTGCTTTGGTGATCCATTGTTCATATTCCTGTAGCATATTATGTATATTACGTACACACAGCCTGCTACTGTTCTTTATTTGCCACCAATAGAAATAAATAAGTTAAATTCTAGTATTTATATTCACTGATTACAATAGGGGTTCGACCCCAAATGACCTTTAGGAAAATGATCCAATTGTTGGGAGTGAATGATTTCTAATTAAATACAATAAAAAATGAGACAGTGATTGATAATGAGGGCATGCTGTGATGCATTGGCTCCAAATCTGATCGCATGAGATTAATCGCCAAATAATGCCGCCGGTGCAACTTGGCAGCGGCGTCCAACAATCCATCCACTGTTATTACTTGCTCTATTGAGACTTGGCGAGTTGAGGCCGCTCACGGCCATCATGTGGACAAAAATCAGAGCAGCGCACCCTGAACCGGTGGCCAGTCCATCACGGGGCCAACGCACTACGACACGCGATCACACATAGTCACAGGCAATTTGGAGCCGCCATTTAACCTAACAAGTATTTCCCAGCAGCCACCGGGTTTTAACAAAGAATATGTTTACCCTAAAGAAAAACGGCAGCAGACTTTATGGTGATAAAGGATATTACAGCAGGATGAACTGATGAGCCTTAAAGCCTTAATGGATGCAAAGAAGAAGAAGAAGAAGAAGAAGAAGAAGAAGAAGAAGAAGAAGAAGGACGTTTAACTCGGTACATCAATGAACACACTGAAGGAAATGTTTTCCTTTCTCTCTTGGTTTAATCCAGCACTGACGAGCGAGGATTTGAATGAACGAAGGATAATATTAGCGACACCTATTTCTACAAATATTCACTCATATTGCTTACTGGATTGCATTTGCACAAATGAAAAACATAATTTTGTCCATTTCAGCGAGTCACTGCTGGAGGGCACTTCTCTGCGCATAAGCATTGACTGAGGTGAAACAAAACGAGAAAGTATATATATATTACCTGAGTGGTGTGAAAACTGAACTAATTTACAGGGCGCCTTCTTTGACATTTTTAATGAATCTTCCTGCAAACCTCTAAATTGTTATTTACTTTTTTTGGATTTGGCCAGAGGTTAAAAAATAATAGCTGGGTTTACTCTGCATTAGTAAATGCGCCCTCTAGTGGCTCCGGAATATGACAAAAAAGCAAAAAACTGCCTCAACAGCGACTTTAAAAAGCTCAAGACCTGAAGGTTAACGTGAGCTGCACTACGGAGGATCATCACATTTCTACGGTGTTCCTCGCGCTGCAAACTTCTGCAAGACGTCCTCCTGTTTTAATAGAAACATTACCAGAACCCTTCTTTTGTCAACTTTACTTGTTTTTAAGCGCCTAATCGGAAGCATTAACTAAGATATTCTGACGGACGCCCACTGACTACCACTCAACGCATCCTCACAATGAGCCGCGCGCAATCTCCCTCACTTTTGAAGCGCCTTTGCTTTCCTTCTTCCCACGACGGAGTGACAACATCACAGCCTTTAAAAAAAAAATAAATTAAAAAAAAAAAAAAAACGTCTCCATTATCCTTCAGTAGAGCCTTTTGTTGCCGACGCTCGCCCTTCAGGGTGCGCATGTGGAAAGAGATAAACGCCGCATTTTTCTACAAATTCTGTCCACAACAGTTAAAAAGCTGATAAAGACTTTACTTTTCTATTGCGAAGGAATACTACCAACCTCGTCTTATGCAGGCCGAGGTCCTCGTAGAAGCTGCTGTGGTCTTCTAGTTCGTTTTTCCCAGCAAAATGGTCTTGTGGGAGCTTTCAAAAAAAAAAAAGAAAGAAAGAAAGAAGAAGAGAATGAGGTGAGGGGGGTCAATGATAACCACCGAGACTTATCAGTCTTATAATGGCTCCGCTCGCTCTGCAAGGCCGTTAAAGCGCCGGGAGTCGGACAAAAACACGGAGAGACGCAGCAGTTGGACTATGTTTGCTTTCCACAGTTGTTGGATTCGTGCGTCGGCGGTTTTGCGCGACATCGCGTTGCCTTGTCGCTCGTGAACCCCCCCCACCCCCACCCCACCTCACCCCCAATCCAAGTCCCTGCAACGACAAATGAAATGTGATATAATGAGTAAGCTGTTAAAAGTTAATTTACCCAAAAAAGAGAATACGTGAGACGTTCTGTCACAAAATCAAAGGTGCAGGAATGTAGATTCAGCAATCACACTGAGAATGAATAAGGTGTATAATACCAGCCTCTCTGCTCTTTTTCCTTTGAAAATATGTTCAAAACATTTTAAACGGGGCCGGAGAAGACATTTATGTTGGTTCAAGAAACTCAAAAAGAGTTATAATGAAGGGAATCACTGATTTAATTGAAATTTAGATCAATTATAGTGGCACTTTCAGCCTGAAATATACATGAAATAACTACAGATGCGTACGATACAGCTTATATCCTCTCCTCTTCTGTCTGCCTCTTTAACACACACAATCACACACACACACACACACACACACACACACACACACACACACACACACACACACACACACACACACACACACACACACACACACACGATGGCAACTTGCCAGGTGACACATTGTCACAGTATGGGGCTTTGTCGCGCTGAAGGCGATGCAGCATGGCGAAGGAAGATCTTTGTCTCCGCCAAACGCTCGCATGCATGTAATGAAGACCCTACCTGTGCTCCGCCGCGGACAAATATAGCGATAGCACAGATAGCACATGCCGCGCCGGGGCCCCGGGATATCTTTAGTTGCGGGACGAGATAAGGTTGAGAGACTGAACTGTACTTTATCGGTTTAACCTCCCAACTAATTCCCCCCCCCCCCAAAAAAAAAAAAGGCCAATGAGAGGATTTCCTATTAGCGTGTGGATGAATCTACTGTCGAGTGGGCAGGATGGAATTGCTTAAGCCGCCAAATGAAAATCGGGAGTAACAGGCGCGTGCGCGTGCATACACACACACACGCACACACACACCAGTTAATTACATATCCTCAGTGTGTCATTGCTAACCGCTCTGTCTTTATCGCTGCAGAGTCACTTAGGCTTAGGCCAGAGGGGTCGCCCGCTATTTTAGCTAACACAGCAGCTTGGTGGCCCAACCGATGATAGAGGACACACACACACGCACGCACACACACACACACACACGCAGGCGCGCACGCGCACACACCAGGGTTGAAACATTCGTGTTGCAGTTTTTAAAGTGGTTTTTGCAGGACATGCAGCATTTTTGCTGTTTCCTTCTGAAGTACTTCAGGGGAGAAAACAGCCAAACGCAGCACTGAAGGGATGAGAGCAACTTTTTATTTTATTTATTTTTTCTGTGGATGTTGTGAATATAGAGACCGCATCCAGACAAAAGGACCCTAAAACACTTTAACTCTATTGCTGTTTACTTCTATCAATAATAATAATAATAATATTAATAATAAATAATAACTAAAGACACTTTACAGCATCATATTCTAAAATCAAGAAGCATAAATACATCATAGAAAATTGTCATAAAAAGACAATAAAAGAAATAGATTTGTGCTCATTATTAAAAGCAGTTCTGAACAGGTGAGTCTTGATGAGGGATGATAGAAAAGACTCCCAACAACACGTTTCACATTACCCATCGTGTGTCTCTGTTTGTTATGACGTGCCAAGCGGCCACAAAATCTGCAAAACCAGTCCACCCACGGCGCACCAATAAAGTAACCTTGAACCTTGAACGTGCTCTCCCGCTTTTCTAGATCTAGAACACTTACTGCGTATAACTCTTAACTTACATGTAAACTCAGTGCACTTTTAATTTACTTTCAAATTATTTACTGTGTCTGTGTGCGATCAGTCTTAATTTACAGTTTTGTGGATGGATGGATGTGCAGTTTTTCTGAATGAATAGTAATAATAATAATAATAATAATAATAATAATAATAATAAGCCCTAATTCCAGAATTTCTTCACTATTTATGTCTTTACTTTAGAACTGTTGCTGAAGTATCAAATGCTTAGTCATCTGTATGTTCACCATTTTTCTTCAGGTTTTTGTCCGGCGATTTAACAATTCTTAACTTTATTTTCAGCTACTTTTAATCATCTCATTTGTTTCAAACGTTGTAGTTCTTGAAGTTGCTCAGTGGTTCAACGTTTCGTGTGGGAAGGCATCGTTTTTTGCGTTTTTCGTTTCAGAAAGGTTTTGTGTTTACACGACGTTTTGAAACGACGTCCGTTTTCATGGAAGCGGCAGAAATGCTGAAAAACAAAGTAGCAGGCACACAAGGTGGCGCTGTTGGTTGTTTCTTGTAATGAAACCACATGCGTACAGTACATACCTATATCGTTCCCATCCAGGAGAGGAGCTGGTTGAGCTGGTTCATCAGACGCGTCCAACCAAGAGATTATTTCTCCGGTTCGGTCTGGGCAGCATCGCCAGTTTCCACCTGATAAACTGGAGGAAGATGCAGGGAACAGAGACGTTACTTACAGACAAGATGGACATTTTTATTGGAATTGTATTTGTCATCATTTATTATTTTCTGAGCCAGGAAGCCATGTCAAATGGTTTCTTCAAGATCGTTCATATTTTTATACATTGAAAAGTATGGGTGAACCTTTAGCCTCTAATTACAACTAATTATTTGCACAATTGCACATCTTCTTTTTGCTTTTTGTAATTCCGAGGTATTTGAATCAGCATTGGAGTAATTTATGCTGCTTTTAATCTTCTCATCTTTTTTTCTTTTTTTTTTTAAATTTCCTTTCACATGTTACCTGTTTTGATTGTCTTCAACATTTTCTCCTCGGCTTCCTTCGCACTGACGCACCACGCGGCCACCCCCCCCCCATCCTCCACGGCAGAGAGGTGGCCTCTAATGATATCAGCACACCACAAATGAGACACGATGTTCAGTTTGGTCACGGCTAATGTGTAAAACCTGTCAGTTCCCGTCACTGTCATCCTGCTCCAGGAGACACATTTATAGCCTGTAAGAGGCGCATTAGCCAGCAACAGACTGCCAGGCATGACGCGGCGCGCTCCGGCGCGTTGGGTTACAACCAAATCTCGGCACCTTTCAAAAGGTAACGGAGGTGTGACTCATCACCATTGGCTCGCTGGATCTTTTTTTTTTTAAAGAAACCTGGATCACAGCCGTGCAGCTGCTGAGAGTGCAGCTGTATCAGCGCCGTGGCAGACGAATAATCCACGCCGCCGCTTTCCCTAACGGGTTGGTGGGAGAAGGATAAAACTATTTGTCAAGACTTAGGATCGAACATCTGACTGAGTCATCTGCTGGATGGCACTCGTGAGCCGCGCTCGAGCAGCATGCCTCCTTCTCGCTGGCAATTTAGAATCTATTAAAAAAAATAAAGAGGCCGCGCGTGCGACACGCCTGGCGCGGCGGCGGCCGGAGGTGTGCAGACGTGTGCGTCTTATAATCCATCAGAGCTCACACTCTGAGGCTTTGTTTACAACCGGGCGGCCTGGAATTTGCATGAGGAGGCTGGAAAGTAGACAAAAATAATCCACTGTTAAATGTTGATGCAACAAACAGCAATAATTTGTGATATTTATAGCAATTTTCAATAAAAAATTGCTTAAAAACGACTAAAGTCCCAGGAGAACATGGATTTGGAGTCACGACACTCTGGAGGCGGACATTGTCGTTACTGTCCATCTACTGAGCATGTGCAGAAGAACTATCTACTCTAGCTGTCGTGTGCATGTGCAGTAGCAGTGTTTCAGAAAAGCTGTGTTATTTTTCCGCCTTTCCACAGAGTCGAGAGCATTTGTTGAAAAATGCCGCAAAAAGTCGCCTTTTCAGTGGCTCCGAGCATCGTTGTTGCGTCGACAGACACCCAGAATGCAGCGCGAGTTTTCATTCTGTAAACGGGGCTTCAGTTCAAGGGGCCACAACAGAGCTGAAACAGAAACAGAACTTAATAGGTTCATTTTTAACACCGTTACTAACAAAGTCTTAAAAAAAGAAACGCAAAAATGTATAAAATCTATTAAGTATCCTATATCTCCATTAAAATCAGTGCTGCCCTATGCTGTTCACTCCGAGTTCTCAGTGCTGCCTTATGAACTCTTATCTTCCTGAAAATCTCTCCAAAATAAGAAAATATAGATATTTTCTTGATGAAACAAACATCACATATTTGGCCTGTGAGCTGTATGTTACACACCGTGACTGTAAGAAGCAGGGCTGTCAGACAGGTCGGTGCGTCGCCAAGCAGCACAAACCTCCGTTCTGGAGACGCATTAACACTGACAGACCTATAAAGTGTCGTCCCGGTCAGCATGACGCCACCTGCAGTGATGTGTAGCTGATCTGATGGGAGCGCCATCCAGCTCAAGTTCACCGCAAAGTCACCAGTAAGCAGTTGTTGACAAGTAGAGGAGTTTTGTTTCTACCGCCTGCATGCACGCCAAAAAAATAAATAAAATCAAAAAAAAAAAACGTTTCCAGAGTTTCCAACTGCGCTCAGGTTGTGTGAAGTCGAGTATAAATACGCGTCACCTGTGTAATTCTGTCAGCAGGTTATTAGATTTGAGAGCGAGACTGAAAATCGAGCATGAATCGGCTCTGTTTCCCCGAAGTTCAAATAAAGTAGGTTCTTTAAATAGCCTCCAAATTAAATCTGTGAAGAGCAGGATCCTCGTCTGCACGAGCAGCGAATGGGAAGTCATCCTCGACCGAGCGTCAGTGGTTGATGAATCCTCCCACATGTTAAGGGTTTAAAATAGGAGGTGACGGCAAATATTGTAGATGCGGTGATGTTGAGTCTGTTTTTGCGCCACTGCTCGTCGTGATGACGCAGTCGTGGATCAGCTCAACAGATTTGTAGAACTCAGGCTGTAGATAGAAGGCATGGTTTTCACACACACACACACACACACACACATACTCGAGAGAACCGATTAAATTTGATTGATCAGTGAAAATTTGGCTCAGTTTTGTGAATGTGAGTATATATGTATTTACTTTCTCAGGTTCAAACTGGGTCATATTTTAGTTCGGTGAGTATTTTTCATTAAAGGACCTGAAAACGGAGATATTTAGGATTCATTCAAGGCGTTGGTTTGACAAACAGCATGTTTCTGTAAGAGGAAAGAAAAAAAGACAGCAGGCACTTCAACTTACATTAAAAATATAAATAAAGAATTAGTATATTCCTTCCTCCATTGCTAAATTTTGCTCATTATCTTTTAAAATATGGTTTGTTTGTTTACACTGAGAGCGAAACCTGTAAATATGCTTCCTTACGACCTAACTTAGATACAGTGTGTTTGTTTATTGACGGATTTATTGTGCTTGATTGGAATTACTATAAATCACCGCAGCAAACAAATGAGTGTCACTTATGAAATCATCACATAAACATATGACAAATAGACACATTTACACTGAAGCCACGATTGTTTTCAGTCAGTCTGGTATGAAAAAAAGATCAACGTCTTATGTTATGTCATATTGACAAGTACCTTTATATAGCGGTCACTGTGTTAAGAGATACTGTTAATCATATATGTAAAACTTAAATTATTATATTAACTTCTGTATTGAATAGTACATATGTTATTACATAGTATAGTATAACATGGTGGTAAGGTGTAGAATGGTATATTAGAGTTTGGTATAATATAGTAATGTACAGTATAGTATAATATTGTATAGCACATTGTACTGCAGTTTAATATAGTATAATGTAGTATGGTATCGCACAGTATGGTATAGTATGGTGTAGTATAGTGCGCTATAATATGGAATGATATGGTATAGTATGGTGTAATATAGTGTGGTTTGGTGTAATATACTACCATGCCATACTACAGTACAGTGTAGTATGGCATGGTTTAGCATGGTGTAGTATAGTACAGTTGAGTAAATTATGGTGTAACATAGTACAGTATGTTATAGCATAGCATAGCACAGTATAGCATAGTAATGCACAATGTAGCTATGCAGTGTAGTTTATCATATTACGATGTGGCATAGTACAATATAATGTAGTGTAGTATAATATAGCACAGTATAGTGAGGTATAGTACATTTTTCCACAAAAAAAACACTGAATATACATGAAAATGTGACCACTGTTTAAATTTTATAAAGATAAAAGTAACTTTTTATGAAAGTCGTGATGAAAAATGTCCCAGATTTTCATGTAATAATCCCGGAAGTTTGGATTTAATACAGAAAAACAGCTGAAATGGTGTAACTTGCTCAAAGTGGCGTCACAATATAAAAAAGTTGAAATAAACAGGTTCAAAATTGCCAATAAAATTTAAATCGGTTCATTTCAAGCTGTTGCTTTTTATGAGTTCAACTCAATCTGCAGGTTTGGAAAACATGGGGGAACGACACGAGTTCCGACGGTGACTTTTGTCAGTAGAAAGTAGAAGAACCACATTTTGCATGTTTTTAATCACGATTACTCGTCAGTGATTTTTCCAGGAGGCTCGTACTTGAATCTACATGTTAGACGAAAACGCCGTTCCTGTTGAGGTCCTTTAAAAAAAAAAAAAAAAAAAAAAAAAAAAAAAAGAAGAGAAAGAAATTGATTTCAGACTGCATAGAGAAGGCAGCGAAGTCCTGACATTTCCCCCTCAGTGATCCCACTAATGCTTTAACATTTGCGAGCCGTTGAGCCTCTAGATGGGCCGGGGGGGGGGGGGGGGGGGGGGGGGGGGCTTGGGCTGCTAAATACTAGTTTATAGGCCTGCAAATTGGGCGAGTTAAAAGGGCACTGGGAGGTAAACGGCGAAGCCGGATACAATAATAGTGACATACAGTGGGGATAAAAAAGTAAACAGCCTCAACATGTAGAGGAGAATCGCCTCCAAGAGGAAAACTTTAAAGAAAATGTGAATATGCTAATTATTGCGCTGCTTCTCTTTAGGTGGACAGGAAGCTCCAGCTGGGTCTTTGTCGGCACTTCTGCCGTCCTTCAGTCGCCTGCTACACTCCTGTGTGTGTGTGTGCGTGTGTGTGCGTGTGACCATTGTTCGTTTTAATGTATTTTTAATTTCCCACGAAGAGACTGGAGTCCTCGGTGACCACCGCTCCATAATTGGCTGCCTGTGTGAACATCAGTCAGCCTAACGAGAGCAAAAGGGAGCTTCGACTGTGGGCCCCACACACACACACACACACACACACCCACACACACGAATGCACCTGGCTTTTCTTTTTCTGTCCTCGTCTGTGTCGTTCTGTGTCTGAAACACACACATCCAGAGAAAGAAAGCGTCATTAATCGAGTCTGCCGTCGCCACTTCCTCCAGAGGGATCAGACAGGAGAAGTGTTTACCTGTTGGCTCGCGTGCAAGCGGAATGGCGCATGAATACAAAAACCGTTGCAATTAGCTTCAGGCCGTTAGCCGCGGCCCGCTCGTCCTCTCCGGACTGCAGCCATTGCGCCGGCGTACCAGACGGCGAGAAGGAGACACCCGAGGCTTCACACAACCAGAGAACCAACAGATTCAAATCCGTTTTGTCATATATAGGATTTATTTACACTTTCTATTTACAGATTCTTGTTTCAAAATCTTCTCTGTACACATTTTTTATTTTATTTGTTTTAAATTTCCCCAACCACTACTCCGGTCACCCACACGCTCTAATATTATCATGAGGCAAAAGACATGAGGAGAGGATTCCATTGTTTTCATGAACATTTCTTTACTCGAGAGAGAAGCTGTTAAAGGATCCTGAATAAGTGTGTGTGTGTGTGTGTGCGTGTGTGTGTGTGGAGGGACATTGGGCTCCTGATATGCTGATCTGAGATACATGACTAAATGTTTATTTATCAAACCACCTTTTTTGTTTTTAAATCCATCAGAGTAGAAGTAGGCAGAAGATTCTTGTTAAAGGGAAATGACTGCATCCATTCTTCTATCTTCACACACACACACACACACACACACACACACACACACACACACACACACACACACACACACACACACACACACACACACACACACACACACACACACACACACACACACACACACACACACACACACACACACACACACACACACACACAGAGTGGCTGTCGAGCGGCAGCCGTACTTGGCGGCGTCACATCTCAACCCTCCACCTCTCCTGCGCAGGTTTCATCAATATGAAAACATGAAATAAGGCAACATAACTTCCACGATTTGGATTAAAAAAAAAATGAGACTCAACATCGACTGTCCGCAGACCCCGGCCACGCGTGAGAGTCAGCGTTACGAGAATCCTCGATAACTTGTGATAAACGTCTTGTGGAGTGTATTAAAGATGCAGCGCGTGTTCTCATCGCTCAGGTCAAAGCAGATTGTACAGGTCTGTGTGGATTCTTTGTAAAACTACGACACACAGTCACTGGCAGTCCACTTCAACACAAAGAAGACGAGTTACGCGTGGAGCTAATCGCGTTAAAATCCACTAAAGTCCCGTTGCTTAATGTAAACAACAGAAGTCCAGGATTCTCATTATTTACATTGTCTGACTCTAAAAACTCAAGATATAATGAAGTTGTAAAACTTGGGGGGGGGGGCGGACAAGAAATGAGATGTCGTAGAAAATAACCATTTCCTGTTTGTGCTGCTTGAATTCATTACTTGTTTGTATATCTGAAAAGTGTCATTTTTATCCTTGGAAGAGAAAACTAGAATCTTAATTAAGGCAAAAACATTCGGAAGGTTGAAGGTTATGACTGGAATAAACACATCTGAGAAAGTTGTATTTTTTTTTTTCCTGCGCAAATGTATAGAGTTCGCTACAAAATGGCTGATTAATGCACCTTATCTTCCCGTCACATTTACGCCGCTCGCTTCAGGGGGCGGGACGGGTTCAGCGGACAGTCGAGTTTCAACCATCGGTTTTGGAGGAAAAGCCCAGAATATAATTAACCGGTTGGTTTTCACCAGCCAAATGAAAAAAATTAAAATAAAAAAATCTAAAGTTGACATTTTAATCGCAAATTCAGAACTTTTGCTGTCGAAATTGGAGAAAAATAAATTTAAAACAAACAAACAAGGTGTCAGTTCATGTCTCCAGAGTCAGGCACAACTCAACAGGCTTGTAAACATAGCATAGAGAAAGAAAAAGAAAAAAAAAAAAAAACGACCATGAGAAAGAGGAATCTTTAAAATGCTGATTGAAAGAATAAATCTCAGAATTAAAAAAGAAAAAGTGCAGCTTTCT
The DNA here is from genome assembly GCF_963383615.2 of Lipophrys pholis. Classification (NCBI taxonomy): domain Eukaryota; kingdom Metazoa; phylum Chordata; class Actinopteri; order Blenniiformes; family Blenniidae; genus Lipophrys; species Lipophrys pholis. Next base: position 12,173,211 of record NC_137644.1, on the reverse strand, counting down.
TTCCTTGTCTGAGCGCACAAGGCGACGAGGGCTTCGTGAAACTGGTGCAGGTTGTGTAAATAGTTTAAAAGAAAAACCAAAAAAAAATCTTGACGCGTGATCACAGACCGACAGCTCTCACAGCATTAAAAAAAAACGAAAAAAAACGTCTGTCTCTCTTGTTCACACACATATACCTGCTCGTGGGGACAATAATGGGTCCTGGCGGAGTCGCGACAGGAGGCACCAAATGTCTGATCCCCCGCCGCTGCCGCCGCCTTTTCCTGCCGACATCACACCAATATGGTGCTCCCAAAGTCACGGCGTGTGCAACAAGGGTTCAACTGTAACATCCAGTGTCAGGCGAGGAGCCGAGGTTTTTTACATTAAAGGGTGTGTTGAGTGTTTTGACATCGATTAAGCCTGTCGAGCTTCGATTCCACGACGTCTTCATCTACAGCGAAACCTCTGGTAGCTAAAACGAAAAAAAAAAAAATGTAATGAAAAAACACACTTTGAAGATTAAATAGCGGCTAATGATCAGTGTAGTAAAAGGCGGCTGACGACGCCGCGGATCCAAACATTATAGAGAAATCGATCGGCAAAGAGACGTGTGTCAGATTTACAGCTCGTTCCATATGATTCGGTTCAGTCCCTGTTTCCTATTCGCATGACTCACGACACCAACATGTGGTACAAAGCGGTATTACAAGGCTCGACAGAGGACGTCGGGTACGTTCAGGCCGACAGACATTCTCGGGACTGCATCCTGACTGTTGCCGCGTCACATTCTGTTGGGTATCTATTTATTTTTTGGAAACATAATTGAAAGAAAGCGATGTACCTTTACCAGAAGAGTCTCAAATTAAACCCACGTACCAACTGCTTTTTAAATGGATGTTTACGGATGCAAATCAACATCACAAAAGAGAAAAACCTGGAAAAAAAAAAAAAGAAAATGAACTAAACAAAGCCAGCATGAAAACACCATCAGATTAGAATGTTTTGCACGAGTGTCTTCACTCGTCTCGTCACACCCGAAAAAGAAACTTTGGACCTTAATGATTTAAGGCAAAAAAAATAAAAATAAAAAAAATGCAGAATGAACTACCCTGTTAAGCGCTCCTTAATCATCAATCATTTTAATCAACCTTTGACTGATTTGACCTCATGCCAGAGTCGGTCCTACTGCGCGTTACTGCGGTCTGCGTTCCTCCAGCTCTCGGTACTCGCGTATCCTGAGGTAGTCCTGCGTTCAGAGAAGAGGAGTACTCGACAGTTAAGACATGTGCCTTCGTACGCAGGCTGGTGCGAGGAAACCAAACAAGCGGGAATAGAAAGCTTTCTTCTTCTTCTTCTCCTCCCCCCACTCCTAATGCCTCATTACGCTCTCGTGTGCCGATCTCAGTCTTTGTCTTGCGCTCAAGACCTTCATCTTCCGTCTTCATCCTTCCTGCCTATGAAATGAAGCCGGGGGAGTCGGGGGCTCGTCCTGACCGGGAGAGAAGCTCAGATATGTTAAACCCTTTCTACTGCAAACCCCCGTTTGTTTGTTGTTTTTTTTTAAACGTCGGGGAACAAAAAAAACAATGTATTGCCACGGTGCTGGGGGGGGGGGTAAGAAGAAGCAGGAAGCGGCGGCGCCCGAACTCCCAAGAAGAAGTTGTGATCGTCAGTAATATATAAAAAAAAAAAAAGAAAAAAAAAAGAAGAAGGAGGTTCTTCGCAGGACTGCATGTTTCAGAGCTGATCAGAGACAAAAATAATTTAAAAAAACAACAACAACAAAAAAAAACTGCTCCACATCAACACGTTCTAATGCTACGCCGAGCGTCCTCTCAGTCAGCGGTTGATTCAAATCTCTTTCCGTCGGGCGAGACGAGGGGAGGAGGTTAAGAAAAAGAGGACAGAGGCCTCCGAGTCCAGCAGACGACTTTTTTGTGGGGGGGGGGGGGCAGAGGGAGGGATGGGGGGAGGGGGAGGGGGTTGAAACGGCGGCCGGGCGGAGCCACGCTCATCATCTCTTGTAGTGATTTGGCGCGTCGGCGAAGGCGAACTTCAACCGGTAGGCTTCGGCCAGCAGCACGCTCACTTCTTCGTTGCCCCAGTGCATCGTGGGAAGGTTCTGTAGGAGGATCATCAGGCCCTGCGGGAGAAAGAAGGAACGCCGTGAGGGAGCGCAACGGAGACCAACACAACAATAATAAGACAGAATGCAAACACGGAGAAGAAGTCCGTTTTCTGGGATAAAGAAAAATAAATAAATAAATCATAGGAAGAAATTTGCAGCAGATCAATATGAAGGAACTCACACTTTTTGTCGTCGTAAAAGGAGAAATCAATTGTTCGGGATTGTCACAAAGGACTAATATTGACTTGGAGCGCCGCACTTCTCTTCATGTCATCAGTAATAAGGGAAAGTAGAAGCACGACAGGTAGGAACGCAAGGTCGGCAAAAGAAAGGGCATGACGTTCAACCCGGTAAAGAGAACTTTAAGTTCTCTGCAGTGAAAACATTTATCTGCGTTTTCAAAGGGAATTCGAGCTCAGAGATCATTTTCCTGTCCTACATGACCACTTGGCAAATGATCCGACAACCTCGACATGTTCAGGTGAAGACGGAAAACTTCGACGGCACTCGGAGACACTGAAAACGCGACTGCGGCGTTCAAAACGGTGGTGTGTAAAAAAAAAACATTTAACGATTGCTCAGCTCTGTTTGCGAGCCTCTTAATGGTTTCCTGAATGCTCGATGGGGGACGTTTACCAGGTGCACGTGTGAAAGACCTGCGATCACCAGAGCAAGAGGACAATCCTCTCAATAAGCAACCGGCCAAATCCAAATGACATGAAAACATTCGGTTCCTGGAATTGGTTCCGGACATTGTGAGATTGTGGAATTTGACATATTTGCTGCATTTTCATTGAAGCAACTTCATCTTTTGCTGGCTAATATATCCCAACCACAAAAACTAGAAAAATACAAACTGGAAACCACATAAAGATTTTAAAGGGATCTATACAGCAGGTTGCGCGTATTCTTCGGATCCCAGAGTGTAGTGGTGGTGTGGCAGATAGTCACAGTTACATTTGCTTTCTGTCTCTGCTTGTGTGTCTTGAGTGTGACACCGATGTTATTAACAGTCAAAGTGGTCTAATAACAGCTGTGAGACAGAAAGAGAGAGAGGACAGAGGAGAGAAAAAAAAACAAAAAACAGGAATGAAAGAATAAAGTGTCAGGAATAATGCGGTGGAGCTCCAGCCTTTCCCCAGATTCCTGTTCTGTACATTACTGGGTAAGTAAAAAGACCGACATCGGCAACGCACACGCACACGCACACGATTGCACACACACGCTGGTGCAGGTTCAATCTATCCAACTAATGCCTCTCTTTCAAAGGGGAATGAAACTGGTTAGCAGTGAGACAGCCTGATCGTGTCTGTGTGTGTGTGTGTGTGTGTGTGTGTGTGTGTGTGTGTGTGTGTGTGTGTGTGTGTGTGTGTGTGTGTGTGTGTGTGTGTGTGTGTGTGTGTGTTACGGATCAGTGTCCCGGGAGCTTTCATCATCAAGGCTGAAATCATTGCCGTGACAACAGGGTTTACAACCAATCACAGTGTTGATAATCACATTGAAGGACAAATCACGCAGGGGGCCGCGGCGCCTAACACTGGTCTGACTCCGGAGCAGTCTGCTGCCGTGTGAAGGATGCCGGCCCCGTTACGGCGAGCGCTTAATATACGAGAGAACACCTGAGTTCCAAACTATTATTTAGGAAGCGCTTTTCCGAAATGTTTAATGCACTCATCTGCCGAGAAAGTCAAAGCGCACAAAACTTTAAGTCGGAGATTTTCTTTCTACAGCGAGGCACTTTGTATTGGTTTACCCTCCTCTGTATTAAATTGAAGGTGTTTGGCTCCATTATTTTTTTTTCTCCTTCTTCTTCCTTCGCTTTTAATGAGCCGGCGAGACGACCTCAGTGACTTTTTTTCCATCGAGAAAAAAAAAAAAAAAAAAAAAAAAAAAAAGCATTTGTATTCCAAGTGAGGATGTAAAAGTACAAGTTTTCTTCAACTAATTAAGCTCAAAGCTGCCATCCCAAGCTAGATTTCACACATCAGGCGGCTGCTTCGCTTCTCCCCGTCTTCTGAATAACTTATGGCCGAGCCCAGTTGAACATCTATTTTGACATGAAGCTGATTTTGAAATATTTTCCTTGACTAAAACTAAGAGAGTGGCTGCTGATTACTTTATTGACCGACTTTTAGAAGCCTTAGGCCCTTGAAATGCCTCGGAGCCCCGGTGGAGACGGCGCACTGATAAAAATGCTAACAAATTCGGCCTCCAGTGTTGTCAAACATAAAGCAGGATTTTCAGATTCCGACTAAAACACTGCTATAAATCTCTAGAATCAAACATCCACCTGCTTGTTAATTCTAGGTGTTAAATAAAGGTATGTTAAAAGAGTGCTTTATCGAGGAGAGACCGAGACGTTCACTTTGAAAAGGCTGACCTTGTGACTCCGCCCCCCTCCCCTCCTGCGGTTCAGAAAAGACACAATCCTCTGAAGTATTTTCACTCCGAGGGACCGGAGAGGGCAAGAAAGGAAGTGCGGAAAGCAGCCTGATCAGGATTCAGTTTGCCTCTCTCTCATCTGTATTCAATAGTGCATCACCATCAGCTCTTCCCTTTCATCACTCAGCCTCTCTCTCTCGCTCTCTCACTCGTGCTCACACACATTTGAAAACCATCAAATCTGCCCGTAGCTTGTGCACTGTGTTCGGGCGAGACAGCTTGTTTACACAGCGCGGGAAACCAATCACAAGAATAAGAGTAATACACATAATTACACTTTAAAACAAGAGATAAATGAAGACATCGTGGGGGAAAAAAAAAAAAAAAAGAGTCAGAACAGACAGGGACGAGCTCGTACTGCGAGTTCCATTTAATGAACTCTTCAACATGTGTTTTGCAAGTATTCTGTGCATCGCCCTGACGGTATCGGATGCCCGGGGCTAGACACCACGTACCTACCGTACTGTACTCCACCGCCTCGGGCGAACCAAGTAAAGAGAAGCTTCCCAGTGGAATAACATCACTGTGTCCTGGTTGCATTATGTTCATCGTGTTCAGTGGAAGCGGGAGCAGGTAGATTGATGAAAATACTGTCCCAGGTTTTGCCTAGGAACTTGTGTAAGACAGCGCAACACAATTCTTTATGGCCTCTATTTGACCTGCAGCAGTTCAGCAAGGTAAATCGACTGTATGCGCCGCAGAGGAGGCACATTCATGACGACTAGAAGTGAGGTTACAGTGTTTCTCAGCATCTTTAAAGCTGAGCAAATATTGTGGTTGTCATGGACGACAAGCTTTAAAACCCAGTCTGGGGAAAAAAAAGAAAAGAAGAAGAAGACATTAAGCATATTAAGCATTTCCAAGAGCCTGAAACTATATATCAAGAGTCTTCAACAGATTGCAGGCTTCACCGACAAGATCAAATTCTTCCATGAAGAGAGCTGGTCTTCTATACAGCAGAGCCAGCATGTAATCACTAACAATGGCAGGTAGGCTAAAGAAAAACTTCACTCTAAAATGTCCTTTCTGTTCACTGGAATGTTTGACCTTCACCGTGTACAATCTTCTCTATGTACACATAGTTGGACACCAGAAGACTGTTTCCCATTCATCTGGACAGAAGGGATTTTTTTTTTTTTTTAATTTGCGTGGGTGTAGTTGCGTTCATCCGTGCGATAATTTTGTCAAACGAGAACATAATGTACAGAGATTAAACAATGATCAAAACTTAAAACAGTTTGAAAATATATATAAAGAGCTGATTGTGGCGAGGTACACGGTTTTGCCATGAGAGCAAGGGCTTGTGGGTCACGGTGTTGCCCTGGAGGGGCTCTAATGTGGCTACATAAATGGTCAGTTTTTTGTTATTTGGGTGTAGGATCTAACAACGTTGGGAAAAATTTAATTAATAAATATTTTGTGTGATTAGAACGATAAGGATGTAAAGGGGGTAGGATTAAAAAAAGTTATACCTCTTCCTACAACCTTTTTAGACACGTGAACTCTGACTCATTTGGATGATAGTCTCTTTTTTTTATTAGTTTGTTTCTCTTGTTTCTTCTTTATTTTTTTACTTGTTCATAAATAAATAAATGTTTCACTATATATGATGTGGAAACCCGGCAGTGGTGTCACATTAAAGTCGTACCGCTGTGGTTGTACAGGTCTTGCCGGGTACTCAGGGGTTCCTTTCACAGTCCAGGAACATGTATCTGAGGTTAACTGGTGACTCGAAATTGCTGATGGCGATGGGAGCGCGTTGACTGTCGCTTCCTGTTCGCTGCGTGATGCTTGTGACGGCAACGACATAAGAAGATCAATGGAAGACCAGGGTACCTAACCAAGCGTATTGTTGAGAATGTTCCGGAAGACATAGATGCCTTTCCTGAGAGAGGCACACAACAGTTGGTGAAATGCAGCATGACTGCAATGAAATTCCACCAGTGGTGGGTTGAATGTTGCTTGACGGAATAATTGGTGGATCAAATGCTTTCTGGCTACTGAATGCAGTCGTCCCATTAGTGTGTTAAGTGCAACATGACTTTGCAATGAAATTTCACCATTCATGAACCAAATACTGCAGACATATCTATTGCTTGGTGGGTTGATTTCTGTCCATCTTCATTATGAATTGACACCACTGGGAGCTCTAATGCTACAAGAATAAGCAAGAGACTATAAATTAATTCTGCCACACGTTTCAAAAATATGCCATTGGCGGGTCGATTCCTGTGCGACCTCCTAATGGCGTCACATCTTTGCTGATTGGCACGCAACAAATCAATCACGTCACACTACACATGGGACAAATACGGCATGACTAAGAAAGTCATAGACGAGGGAAGTAGTGCCGCATGACTAAAAACCTCACAGCACCGGGAGGCCAAATTAAAGTGTGACCGACGAATAAGATCGCACATCAGGTCAGCCAAATGCTGAAACTTCCCACATTACAAATGAAAAGCCCCCTTTTGTATTTATCCCAGTGAACACACGCAATACTTTTGGATTAGGTCTCATTCTTTGCATAACTGGGACTTGCACAAATGAGCAGCACATTATAGTTATCGACAGCACGTCTCCTGGCAACAGCAGCATTCAGGAGACGGTGTACTGCGAACATAATGACAGGGAAAAAAATGTGAACATTGGCTGTCGTTGATAAGTTCCTTACAGAAAGAAATAGGCGAATCTAAATGTCAGTTTAATAATCCCCACTAAAGTTAATAATAAGAAAATAAATAAAAAATCACCTGCCACAGCTTAAAGTAATTACGGGCTTGTTGTGCAGCCCACGATTTAGATGCTGAGTTAAATGAGGAGGCTGCTTTTTGAAAACTCAAGAAACTGTACAACATTTTAACAAATTGGAAAACGTCCTCCTGCTCGTGGACTCTGACCTCAGCAGAGAATGCATTACCGGTTGTGAGGAAGCTTACCATGTGGTGGTGCAACTCTGTAAATCAACCATAGGCACTAATTGCTATCCTGCAGGAGGCGCTACCACAGTCTAATCAAGTGCTGCTTTGAGTATCACCGCCAAAAGAACATCGCACCCAGCACGCTCAAACACACAGGCGCACATACGGGTGCATCCGTGCATGCTTAGCCACACAAGCACACACCCGTGGTGACTGAGGAGCTTCATTAAGAGCATATTTCTGCACGGCAACCATCTGCTGGCTATCACTTTGGTTGGGCTAATGACTTTAATACAGTATAATTGCATACATCTCGCTGTCAGGGGGGAATGCCGCACTCATTCCACACAGGTGGCAAACACTCCACGCTGAGAGGCCACGCATCTCATTGTGATTGCGCGCGAATGCAACCGGAGAGACGAAATGGAAATACATCGTCGCGTGTGCGTTCGTTAAGCTACAGTGTTTCAGGAAGGGATCAGAGATGATGAGGAAATCTGAGGAAAGAGTAAATGGAGTGATGCATGTTTAAGTCTGTGTGGTGTTTATGGAGCAAGGCCCCTGCGTGTGGGTGCTTGCAGTTATTCAGGCATGAATATCCATTTATCTGACAATACTAACAAAGACATTGATTCGCCATTACTGTATACAGTACACTACAAAAAAAAAAGCCAATTAGCTCTCCATCTCCCACGCTTGGCAAGGCTTAAAGTGGTTAATGGCTATTGATACTGACGGGAAAGATTGTCAATAGAGTCAGTGCGAAGGCGCTTTCTTTAAAATGAGAATGGTCGCACAAACAGCCCAGGCCACTGTCAAGTGGAATTTATTCGCCGTCTGTATGATTATCACTTCAACTCATTCATCTCATAGAACCACACACTTTTGGTATAAAATCATCCTCCTTTCTGTCGATTCACGTGGACGTATGCTCTTCTACCGCCAACGCTGGTGGTTCGATCGCCCATATCGCCCCGTCCGCGTGTCAAAATGTCACTGGCAAGACGTTTAACATTGACGCGGCGTGCGAATGTTTGCGTGCAAGACAGGAATACTGAGCGATCGTGTATAGCACATGGAACCAGCACAATATATAAGCATAAGTGAGTCCAGCCTCCAGTTTTCCACAGACATCACATAAGCACATGAGTCACACATAGATATCAGTTGTGAAGGGCCTCAAATGGGATTTGGAGAGACTTCAGATACTATTAATGTCCTGACGGCAGCAAACACACACACACACACACACACACACACGCACAGCCACACTGACAATGCACGCAATTAAAACGCATTCCTTCAATCAAACCGAGCTGACGAGAACGGGCTCGTGCAAAGCGAAGTGCGGACAATGACTGCCCCCGGGTCACGCGAGGTGCCTTGCTGTCTTTTCTGCTGCGTCAACCACAGCTCCCTGGAGCGGACGCTTAAAGCCCTGGAGAAATTAACGCAGGAGAGATGACAGGTGTGGGCCACGCACGCACACACACACACACACACATACACACATACACACACACACACACACACACACACACACACACACACACACACACACACACACACACACACACACACACACACACACACACACACACACACACACACACACACACACACACACACACACACACACACACACACACAGCCGTGGATTTGCGGTTAAAAACTGCATTTGTCCGTGGTCATCGCCGTCTTCCTGTGACACGTGTCCATCCACCTCCAAACCAACACATCTACATAACTGAATGTACATGTGCACACACACACACCAACCGACACCTACGTGGGCATATGCCGCAGGTTGTTGTTGGTGGTAATGGTGTTTTGGAGCACCCTGAGGTGTAATGGGCCCAGGCACTGCTCTGTTGGGGCCATTAGCCTGCTGTAGTTCATATAATTACACAAAATGGGCACTCTGGCAAACAGTGGGTGCTAATGTAGGAGTGGGGCACTGTAGCATGTGGAGGTTAGAGCTGACACAGGATGGCACAGCCAAGTTGCCTCGTAGATGAGCTGACTGGTTAAAAAAAAAAAGAAAAAAAAAGACGCTTGCTGGATGAATATGCGGTAGACAGAAGCGTTTGTGATGTGGTCTCGGTGATTACTACGGTCATTTTAATGCAAAAGGAAATTAAAAAGAATACATGCAAATGTGGCTTTTGTCCTAATGATCCTTTGTTACCGCTAATCTGCAAAAGTATGAAATGAGTTTATGGGCCTTTTACAGACCAACACTTGTGGCGAGACTGGTTTCTCAACATTAGGTGCGAGGCAAGCAGTTAGTTCACGTAGTTGAAAGGCCAAATTACTTACTCCTAGCTCAGCTTAGGTCTTAAGAAATGTGTTGAAAAATAAAATCAATGCTTTCTTTGAAATCTTTACAATTTGCTTGGTTATTTGGCGGGCCGGACTGGAGCTTCTTGCTGGCTGGTTTCGACCTGTAGTCAAGGATTCTACTGCCAGAGCTCTACAAAGTTGCACTCTTTTGTTTTTTTTCGGGATCTGTCAACTAGACTGGCTGTTTTGCCAGGATCGGGTTGAACGTTGCATAATATTCCATTGCCTTTCAATTAGTTGGAGAGGGTCTGGTGGTGGTAGCAAGACCAAAGAAGTGTAGAAAGAAAATGATTGCAGGCTGGTAGGAGTCCTACGACCATGACATTGGCCATCCGTGGACCTATTTCACAGTGGTAAACCGGACCATCGATTTTAAGCCGCAACAAAAGATGTCTTCACGATGGCCCATCTTCTGTTTCAGACGGCTGAAGTCTAATGTGTAGTCGTCATAATATGAGAAGAAATCAAGCTGATTTACAAAAGGTCCAACTTAATAAAAGTAAAAATACTGTGGGATGTGGTGCGCTGATAATTTGAATACTGTGGGAGTTTTAATCAGATTAAAGCACGAGCGGCGGTTTGAAAGATCGGTTGAAAGCTTTTAGTCGACGTGAAATCACACACGTAGGTGGAAGTGTCGAGGTTCTAATTTGGACAGGCTGACCTTCAAGAAAAAGTTGCTTAAATGGATTTAGTAATCACAACACAATAGAAGAGGTTATGCATGTTTTTCCGTGAGGAGATTAAAAAAAAAAAAAAGGCCTTCGATTTATTTATTCTTTTGCCCTATTGAAGTCAGAGGGATTTAGCTTCACATACGTTCGGTATCAGTGAACTTATAAATAAATAAAACTAAAACTAGCGCAATAGAAACTTCAGAACCTTTTGAAAAATGCAGACAGAAGAGATTCAAAAACTAATGCAGTTGTCCCCGCTCCATCTGCGGCGCTGACGCATTGCCGATGTTATTCAACTCCGCTCGACGAGTTTCGCTCGGCGGCACACTCGACTTCGAAGTTCAGCTGCGGTCGATATTTAACCATGCGCCCTCGCAGCATCGGCCACCGCCGCCTACAAACGTGAGCCTATCTCGGCTGTGTGTCTGCGTTTCGATGGGCACCACACGAAACGAACAGCCCGATGGTCAACTCAACATGCAGAGGCACCTCTGAACTCGGACACACAAAGACTCGACACATGAGAAAGAACATAAAAATTTCGCCGAGCTGTTTAACTCTGAAATTCGCCAAGTTAAGAAAGGTTAATGCCCTCTAATCATGAGTTCAAGATCCCGTGAAAAAAAAAAAACACACACAGAAAAAACCCCAAAAAACAAGAAGCGGTTCCTCTTTGACTGCATATAAGAGCGTTTAAATTTAAAATTCAATATTGATGTCTGAGTTCATGACCCAGGCCTTTCCTCCAGACTCCTTTCTCCTCTTGTTCATAAATATGTGTTTATCCCCGTCCTCCTGCAGCAGCTGCAGTCTGTTTATTCTTTACAAGCGGGTCGATAATGCTGTTTATTTGGCATTTTTGTGTCTTAACCGAGTCGAGAAGGGAGGCGTGCGGTCGGCTTATGAGCTGACAGAGCAACTCCTGTTATTCTATTATCTTAGGGCAAAGAAGCCATATAAACTCAGATTCTTCCCATCTCTATTTGCCTCTCTTGAGGATAAACCTCAGTCGATGGTAATGCTGGTAATGGCACTCAGAATGCGAGCTAATCACCTCACTGGAGATTGTTTGGAGCTGATAAATGCTTCGCAGAGACTCCAGGCAAAGGCACGCTTGCAGTTATCGGGATAGATCGCCAGTTCGCGATCGAATAAGCAAGAACGCTCCTGCACGCAAACATACGCGTGGAATCTCACTCGCCCTTTACCTAATAATGCCACATCATAACTGAGGAGCTTCTTGGCCGTCAAAAGTCGTGCGGCATGAAGAAAAAAAAAAAAAAAAGACCCACAGAGGGTGGGGGGGGGGGAGGTTACAGAGTTACTTCCACCCGATTAGATCCTCTGTTTTACCCCTCATTTTTTCTTCTCCTTTGCTCTCGTTTTGGCACAAATGCATTCATATGCCACGACGGCCGCGGCACTCAATCAACGGGGGGGTGATTATTAAAAGTTGTTTACCGGGGGTGGCCTTGTCTCTCGCTTTCAACACTATTGACTACAGTGCCATCCATCAGAAAGGCTGCGAGCCCCGGAGAGCGGCGGATTGATACGTGGCCCAAGTTTTTGGGGAAGAAAAAGTTCTGGGGAGAGAAAATGAGGAGGTCTTGTCATGATGAATGGGCAAAAAGTATGGAATTAATCAGAATGGACCGGCCCTCTTTAAAGGGAAATTGCAAGGTTGGTGATCTTAATGGGGACTCGCTATCGCTCATGCACACACATGCAGGTGGGAGGAGAAGCATAACAGGATGTGCGTTTGTGCAAACGAGTAACTCATTATGGCTGAGACACACACACACACACACACACACACACACACACACACACACACACACACACACACACACACACACACACACACACACACACACACACACACACACACACACACACACACACACACACACACACACACACACACACACACACACACACACACACACACACACACACACACACACAATGTTTTGGGAAAAATAAACTTCAATTAGCTGTAACAAGGTCAAAACTGTTACCCTCAAAACATGCTTCAAGTTGAAAATCGTAAAGTCCCCACTTGGATTTTGATCAATATTTCACTGTTGCATTTAATTATTACTGCATCCAGAAAGTACTAGTTTCCAGTACACGGCCCTCTTGACTGCACAGTTTGCTGCAGCATTTGTGGCCGAGTACAACATCGAGAGTGACCAGATGTCCAGATTAAGTCGGGGACAAGTTCCAATTTGCCCAGCATTTGTCCTGGCGTCTTGACAGGGACGCACTTTGTTCTGATAATTAGTCTGAATGGATTTAGAGTTTTGCGCTTCCAAAAATAAACTTTCGAGAGATTTACCACAAATGGTGTCACCGAGGGAAAATCAAACGGCTTTGGACAATGGATGAGTTGAATTAAACGCTTCAAATGGAGGAAGGAAGCGGTCAAAAAAAACAAAACAAGAAGGGGTATACATTAAATATTGGACCAAATCAAAGAACAAACTGCTAACATTACTCCTCAGACAGGCAGTCGGACTCATGGAATTAAAAGAACACATTTATTATGTGCATAATACAGACATATTTTCTCCCGATACCCTGCTGAAAATGCTAATTGCATGTCTCGATGCTGACATATCTCCCTTTATATTTAGCTGAGCACAACACAGTCGCTTTTCAGTCATCGCCCAGTAAATGTGCCCAGAAATGTTTCATTCCCACATGATCCTCATCGCCCCGAACCTCCCCACATCTTAATAAAGAATCCTAAATCAAAGTCGGGATTGATTGAAACATTGTCCCAAACAACCGCGGTTGCTTTGGAGAACCCCTCCTGCTCCCGTTATTGCCCCGGTTCCCGAACCCGAGGCGTGCTCCATGTGCGACGGAAGTGAGGACAGCTGCTGACATTTACAAAAGGTCCGCAGTTTTTCACACGTCGTTAATTAAAGCACTTTTCCGCCTCTCACTTACTTCATTCGAGCAGCTCTCCTGCATGTCACGTTGAAGAAAAAAGAAAGACAGAAAGAAAGAAGAAGAAAAAAAAAAAAAAAAAAAAAGTCATTCACACGGGACTAACAGCTTTGTGTTCACATTAATGCTTGACCTCACATTAACGGTCACAAGGAGGATTCCTCGTGACGGACAATATTCTGGTGTGCTTGCTAATGACATCTCAAAGAAAGGGTATTGGATGGCCACCGACCAGCGGGGTCTGCCTGCGAAGGTGTGCTGCTGCTGCGGCATAACTAAATGAAGGTTCTACTTGTCAAATGCAGCGGCAACGGTTGTCCGGCGCTCCAGCCGTTCCGTATGAGTCAACATGTCACACGACTGGCTGCTGCGATGTGGCCGCGTCTCGAGTTTGAAATGTTTAGCGTACCTCTCGAGGGAACGTTCAAACGCAAATCCTCCACAAACACGTTTTGCAAATACACAAACAAGAGAGTAGAGTTTTTTTTTTTTTTTCTTCCGGCAGCCGTTCGGGCGGGCGGCTGGCGGCGGCGTGCCAGCCGAGGTGGAACAGTGGTAGGCGGATTGCTCCGGGAGTGCCACACTCTCGCTTTTCAATTCGTGGGATTAACCAATCCCACAAACCAGGAGGAGATTCGCCGTTCGCCCTCGTTACTATGTTCGATAACAATGCATGAATTATCCTTTTTAAAATGACTTTCCGCGTGCTTTTTTTTTTTTTTTTTTTTCTAAATTAAAAATATTAAAGTGAATCAATCATTCGTGTTCGCCTCTCAGGACTCTGGGAAAGTAACTCGCCAGCAGTTTGTCATACACTGCTGCTCCTCACGCTCTACATTTTACATTAAACTCAATTAGCTCAGCCTTTTTTCTTTTTTCTTTTTTGTTTCCCTTTCCCAAAGCTGTACTGGAAGTGCCTGAGCGGATCAGAAAACCGCATGCATCAAACTAAACTCAACACGTTTTTAACTCCCACATTTGCACTTTGAACCTGGAACATAACAATCTAATATCTCCTGTTTTGAAAGGCCATAAAAATCTTTGACAACGTGTTGAGATATTTCAGGAACATGTGGGTTTTTTTTTTTTCTTTTGGTTTTAACCCTGCCAAGCTCAAATCAATCAGGGCAATAATTTACAGCTATAAAACGAAAAACAACAAGCTGTTAATGTTGCACGGTGCTAACTCGCTGCAACGAGTGAACTTTCCCTCCAGGCCCGGGGAAATTGGAGGAGCGATTCGGCGTAATAATGAGGAGATTGATTGAAACTGCCTCGGAAACCGTTCTCATGTTGCCGTGCGTGTGTGGCTTGCGTGCGTGCGCGCGCCAAATTGGAAAGAGCGGGGGCTGCTTTCTGTTTATCTGACAACGCTGCGGTCGCCATTGATTGTTTAAAGCGTCTGCGTGCCATCTCGTGACCTGTGAGCCGTCATGTTTCTGAGTGTGCTCATGTAAGTTAAGTTTAGTTACATTTTTCTCTTATGCTGTAAGAAAAAAAAACAAAAAAACAAGCTTTTGTCAGACCAAACAAACTGTATTGGTCCTTCATATCAATCCGTATGTAAAGGAAACACATTTTCTACCAGCTGGTGGAAATACTACTGCATACACTATTGTGTCTGTATACAACACGTAAGTGCTAATTTCGGTCGAATGCTGAGCTTTCTCATGTTTTTTCACATTTAATATATATATATATATATATATATATATATATATATTCATTTTAGCAGCTATCTGGATGCAGAAACAATAGTGACATTAAAATACCCAGTAAATGTTTAAATATAGTTTACAACTGTCTGGAATTACATTTCTGTGCAAATGTAAACGTATACATTTGGATTATTTAATATGTTTAAATTCAGAGATGTGAGTTTTAATGAAATTTTGAAATACTTCATGCTGCTTCACACCTATAAGGCTCACCTGACATGTTGATGTCCAGAGCTCACGGGTGTCACTGAACATCGTCCCAAATGGGTCGATTTTGTATTTTTGTATATTTAAAAAAAAAAGTAAAAGCATCTGACAGGAGCTGAAGCAAGATGGCAAAACACAACAAAGTTTATGTGAAAAGATACGGCATAATAATATAAATAATGACAGCAGACCAGCATATTTACAATGAACATTATTCTCTTTTTTTCTTATTTTGTTTAAGACACAGATATCAACTTAGGGCCTGTTTACTCGACAAAAGTTTTGCGTTCCATCCTTGGAGCTGTATTTAGAAAGTGCAGTGGCTCCGAGTACCGATGTTTTGCAAAGAAACGCAACGCAACACAAAAGCTTTTTGTTGTCACTTCAAAACATAAACAGGGCCTCAGTCAAAGCGGCAGCCAAAACCTGTGTTAGGTGTGTGGTTTTAATTATTGCTGGACGTTGTATTTGTTGAGCCAACTTTAAAAATTCGAAGCGACGTGTTATTTTTGACAGCAGAATATTTTTTTTTCCTCTGAACTCCATGAAAAGTGCTTTGAGCTAAACACAAAAAGGACAAAATACAAATAGTCACACTTGCGGTGGGTTTAGAGCGCCAGCATGGAAACAATACAAGAGGCCTGTGGAGTTTTATTAGTTTGGAAGGCATGTGGTTAGAAACCAAAGCAAAATTATAATTAAGACCAAATCCATTCAAATTAATATTTTGGCTCGGTCACAGTTCTC
Organism: Lipophrys pholis; assembly: GCF_963383615.2. Classification (NCBI taxonomy): domain Eukaryota; kingdom Metazoa; phylum Chordata; class Actinopteri; order Blenniiformes; family Blenniidae; genus Lipophrys; species Lipophrys pholis. The sequence goes on along the minus strand of NC_137644.1, from coordinate 12,157,091 downwards.
ACAGGGAAGCAATCCATCCAATGGTTCCTAAGAAATTTCACAAAGGAGCCGCGTACGTTTGTTCTAACTTAAGTAATTATTAAAGTGATTGAGAATCATTCTGTGAAGGCCATATATTTCCTCATGCTGATGAGATACTTCAAAGAAGAAGACACAATGTTCATCATATAGAATGATGTAAAGATAGGACAACGAAAAAGAATAAATAAAAAGATTTGATGGAACAAAAAGTTGTTGGGACGAGGGACCCCGTTTTAAAACCGAAGGTAATGACGGCTCGAGTCAAATCCAGAACTGATTATAAAACAGTGAGAATGGGGAAAAAACAGAGTTGTATTGAGAAAGAGAAAGAAAGGCGGGCCTTTCAGCTTGGGCTGCAGTGAGTGTTGTGGGGGTAAAGCGTGTGGAGATAAGGTCTGATCAACAGGCTCACGTTTTAAACTCGGGAGTCTCAGCGGATCAGACGAGGAAATCTCCTGGAATTAAACCACCAAAGCTCACAGAAAGAAAATTCCTCACTTTCCTCCCCCAACATTGACACTAATCTGTGTCTGCAAACTAAAATAAATTTAGGGGATCGCTTGGTGAGACAAAAATAAAAAAATAAAAATTTTTACACAACAACCACACAATCTGCACAAGTTTGTGAACACAGACTGAAACTCAAAGTGACGTTTACGAGCCGTTCCGTAATTTTAGCTCAAACGCACAGCTTTAATCTCAATATGAATAAATATGTCTGCATCTACTCTGCGACATAAATAAACTGAGCCTCACAAACACACGCGCATGCACGCACACACGAGGACATCTGTGTCTCATTAAGTACAGACAACAGGCTTCCCGTTAAGACAAAAACAAATAGGTGATGAGAGCTCATTTGCTGTATACTGGGCTGAGGAAAATGCCAGGATGACATTTGGCTGTGTCTGTTTATGAGTGTGTGTATGTGTGTGTGTGTGTGTGTGTGTGTGTGTGTGTGTGTGTGTGTGTGTGTGTGTGTGTGTGTGTGTGTGTGTGTGTGTGTGTGTGTGTGTGTGTGTGTGTGTGTGTGTGTGTGTGTGTGTGTGTGTGTGTGTGTGTGTGTGTGTGTGTGCATATTAAAGAGAGGGCAGAAGAGGGACCAGACGCCCAAGCGAGACAAGAAAAACAAAACTGATTGACTCTGGAGGTTGACTCTATAAACTACACGAGGAGAAAGTCATGATGATGGTTAATCGTTTTTGTCACCGGACTCGACCTGACGTTTGGCGCAAACTAAACTGTGCGCGTCACCACAAACACACAGTCCCGTGCTATGAAGCATGGCGGTGGCAGCATCATGCTCTCTCTGGGCTTTTTTTGGCAGCAAGACGTGGAAAGCTTTTAAAGGCAGAGGGTAAAATAAATAGAGCAACACATACAGGAATCCTGGAGGACTATAACATATCTGTCTTCTGGCTTGGCTGAGTCAAAGCCCAGGTATTAATCCAATACAGGATTTGTGGCTGGGCTTCAGCGGGGCGGTTAATGATCGATCCCGATGCGACCTCACGGAGCCAGAAGAGCTTTGCAAAGAGAAAGAAATGAAACGCAGCCCCGAGAAGTGCATGAGTGACTGAGCGCTACAGAAACTGACCTAGAGCTCAAACTGCAGTTAAAAGTTAAAAGAGAGACACTTAGTTTACATTATGCACTTTATCAAGATCAATATTGATTTCAACTTTGCAAACATTTTAATTATTGCCATGTCGGCCTTGTTACATTCACTGCTTGTAAAAGAAATGACAACATTTGGTAAATACTTTCTTTGATTCATTCCCCCAAAACAACTTTTGGTTGGTAGGTGGATTTATCTTGTTTCCTTCTAATTTAGCCAGCAGTTACTAGATGTGCTAATATTTAGAGCAAGTTTGACTTCTTCTCTCACCGATTTCTTCAGTGGAGATAATAAATGAAGTGGGATTGCAAAGCTGCCACCTTGTGGCCGAAGCGGGGAGGCGCCTTAATATTCTTATAGTGCCTGACAATGTATGAAATAAAGAGTTATAACCACTTCCTAATGCTGGTACAGAGTCAACAACACTTTTACAGCGTCGGTGTTCACAACGTTGGAACTAACTGAAACGCGTGTGCCAGAGTGTGAGATAGCAATGTCTCAATTGGCGTGAAATCATTTCAAATTTGCGGCAGAGAAGATCTTGAGAACTGAAAATGTACAGCCTTGCAAAGTCGCTCCGCGAGGTCGTTTCCACTCCAAGGCAAAGCAGGTATTGTGTTAATTCATGCCAACATCAGCGGGATGGCACTGACGTTCGAAGTGTTTCTGCACCGAGTCGAATTGAAATGCGGCGCGGATGACGGCGTGCATTTGAAATTGCAAAGCCCGTTGTCGAGCGACTTCTTTCAAATGTACAAATGTGTTCCTTTAGGTGCTAATATTGTGGGGGGGGGGGGGGGGGCGTTATCATTTTTTTAGTCTTCCACGAGTGACGGTTCTGTCTGCCGAGTCTTGTTCAAATTATGAAAAATTCCATAAACATTTAGATTTATTTTCCTTCTTTTTGGACACACTGTCGCCACACAAATGTCAGCAGCAAGACTTTCCCCTACACATATTTGAAATCTCTGCAAAAAAAAAAAAAAAAAAATCCATTTAAAAACCCATAAGCACCATAAATTCAATCTGAAATGGACTCTGATGAAATGTATCAATCTCATGCGTGTCTGAGAGAAAAGGGGGCAAAAAAAAAAGAAAAGAAAGGTGGGGGGGGCGGGGGAGGAGCAGAGAAGAATATGAAAGTAAGAGCAGATGAATACGTCGACGTCTGGTCTTTAAGCTGCCGCAGCCTCCAGCGTCTCCCTGGACGTGTGACTCATTTTCAATCAACTGACCTCCATCAAAACCGCCGCTTCTTCAGAAGTGTGGCCGAACCAGTGGTCATACATTAAGGCTTTCTTCACATGAAGGGATGAACACGGAATAAAAGACAGAGGACGAGCTTGACTGTTGTGAGGGAAATGCATTAAACTACTTATCCCTGCTTGTAATAATCGTCACTGTATTATTTTTTCTTCCCTTTTTGCACCCCAAATGACGCCACCTGAGGCGAGCAGCAGGACAGCTCGTGTATGGACGACTCCTGCAATGCTCGGAGTAATTTCTCGTTCAAGCGAGGGGGGGGAAAAAACATTACAACTCCACTGTGATTTTAATAAATAAAACCGCGCACAAAGGACTGCTATGATCTGAGGTGTAAATCACAGCACGTCTCATTCTTTATTCACAAAGTGCAAAACTGCTTTTAAAAAAAGTTGGCATGACATGCTTCAACAATGCATGCTGGATTTCAAAGGAGCTTGGTTAACAAGGAGCAAGGCCGGGGAGAGCCATTTTGATGTTAATTAATAAAGCTGTTCTTTCAAACAAAAAAGACATTTAGGTTAAAAACATCCTTTCAACATATTTCCGACATTTCCTCAACGTGCAAAAGTCCTTGTGAAAAGGCTCAATGGAAACAAAGCACGGCCCTTTTTGAAGGGTGGTTATTGCCTGTGAGCCTCAAGTGAGTGAAAAGTCAAACCCAGTGCACAGTCGGCTCCAATTAATTATGTCCAACATTGCTCTGAATGCAAGTGTGTCTTTGTAAAAAAAACAAAAAAAACAACAAAAAAACCCCCAGCATTGCACAGAAGTGTGTCACACAAAAAATGTGCTCTCGGTACAAAAAACCTAACTTTTCTATCCCCACCACGGCTACAAAGTTTAATCTTTTCTTACTCTCATTGCCACACTGATCCTCTCCTCCCCCAATGCTTCATCTCTTCCTCTCATCTTCAGGAGGATGGATTGTTTGCCCTTGGCACACGAATTGGTAGTCTGTATAGCAAGGCAGCCAGTAGGTAACGCTGGAGCCAGGAGAAAAGTTTTCTGTTGAGTTCCACTGTTTGAACTTCCAGGATGATTTAAGGGGGGGGGGGGGGGGGGTTAGCAGGAAGGAGATAAAGTATTCAAATGTCTTGTATAATCAACTAAAGTTAAGTATCATTTGTTTAGTTTTTCTGTCACCTGAAAGTGACTTTCAGTTTCCACTCTCAGCCAGGCCATATAGTCGCAAGCTGTTTAGCTCGAAAGCACAATAAGTAGCAGTCAGCGGCTCCCTGGCAAAGTTGTAATTAACACAGTGAGTCATGGCGACGTCGGCGCAAGTTGGGATGTATCGAACGGTTTTAGCTCTTTTGTTCTCCGAGCATCGCTGTCTCTCCTCGGTAGGGGTGAAGACACTCCGGTTTCCTGCTTGCGAGTTTGCCGTTAGTTTTCACGGGTAAAACCTACAGCGGGTCACATCCAACTTAAACCTGCCGTGTTTCCACGGTAACCTGGAAGGTGGGCCAACTTAGGAGACACTTTAAACATCATATGTTTTGCAATTTCAGCAAAACAGAATCTGAACTTTTTGTTGAGACACTTTACATGGTTGAATAGTGAGGTGGTCTTCTTTAGAAATCTCACCGCGACATATCAAGGAATCTTCCACATTCTTGGTTGACGCATGCAAAGAGGAACAGTTCCTGTCCACACCAGCCAAAACCATGTTTTTGCTCCGCGTCCTTCTTAAAAAGTTTCCCCTTCACACAGCATCAGTGTAGGACCTATCTACGTCCACAAGACGCCATGAAAACGACTCAAAACGATATACAGGATATGCCAGGACTATAGGTGGCGCTGTAACTATGCCAGAGATATATACATAAAACGGAGAAGAAGAAACGGAGTCGGCAAAAATAAAGAAGACACGGTGATGACATCGTCGTTTTTGGCAAATGTGCACCTTGCATGTCCAAACGTCAAAGCCGAGTCGGTCTTTTCAAATGTCTCCGCTCTGGAACCGCTTCTCGCGCTCCTAAAACGCCGTGCGCCGTGCGGACGATCGGCCAAAAATGACGTGGACACATGAAACAGCCCGACTGACCAGAGAGGAAGAAAAGCATGATGAAGTGGGCTCATTGATTGGTCCAGATCGATAGCGGAAATGCTGCCCCCTTTAGGCGGCTCACGGCTGATGGGTAGCCACGAGCAACAGCGATAAATAGTCTTTACACCATATATCAATCAGCGCCTTCCTCACGACTCCACGTCTAGCCGTGAGACATTTTCCAACTTTCTTCTTCCTGCTTCTTCGGATTCGCGCCGTTAGATTTGTTTGTTTACCCGCCAAAAGGCTCTGTGCTGTACCTCATGTCGTCTCTCCGCCCGCTGGATAGTCTCTGACGATTTCACCCTCACACATTTGTATGGTAACTTCAAATGGACAAACTGAAGAGTGGATCTTAAAGAAACATCGCTAAAAGTCCGCTTTTTTTTTTCTTTTTTTTTTCTTGTGCGCGAAAGTTTCGCAGCCACCACAAGTTCTCCTTGAACAATAAACTATTTTTCAACAGTACACCCGGACAAAAAAAAACAAAAAACAGAAGAGTGGTTCAAGAGAAGTTTGTTTCAAGGTTCTCTTCGCTGGATGAGGAATCGCTGTTAGGTACCAATACATTTTTCAGTGAATCTGCATGTAGATTTGGGTGCCGGTGAGGAAATGTAGTGAATGAAACAAAATCAAACAAATACACGAGCTCACAATAGACAAAAGATAAAACCATGATGTAAAAAAAAAAAAAAAAAGGGACACCTGTAAACAGAACATCGCATAAATATGGTCTAAAATTATACCGTTAAATTAGTATTCAAGGTTTATAGAGAGGTTACAAGAGGATCCCATAATTTTGCTGAATAAAAACATGACAGAATTTCCATTTGTCAAAATGCAAATCCTTCTGATTAGCGAAGCAGATCCTCGGCCAGGACAGTGTAACAGTTTGTTAGCATATGAAATCTCCCAGGACGTCGTTAAACTTTAGTCACAGTTTAGGTTCAATCTGCACCTGAGACATGTCCAATGTGCTGAGGTTTGCATTTACTCTTTTACACCCCCCCCCCCCATGTCTGTGCCCAGAGAAAGTTTGAAGACACAGAGAGAGAGAGAGAGAGCAAAGAAAGAGTGGGGCACTGAAACTGGAGAGCAGAGAGATGGTTTTTTCTCCCCACTCTCTGTGATATTTGACTGTGGTGCTACTGTTAAGGAGGCAGGTCCCCCTGTGAGCTTGGCAACCAAAGTCACCTTCTGGCAGCTGTCTACTGTCATCTACTAATGCACTCACAACGACTTTTGAACCTCGCAGTTAATGACCGGGGGAGGTAATGGAGAGGGATGTAGGCCATGAACAACTCCGCAGCCTGGCGGACTGTGTTAATGCTTTTTCTTTTTTTTTTCTTTTACATAACGGCGCGGATCAATCTGCATAGATATGAAAGCTTTATACAGTGCATCACCATCGTCGCGGCCAGCTGGGTGTAAAAACATGCAGCGTGTTCGCCTTCGTGTGGAAATCTGTATTGTGCAATTGGGTGCGTGCGCGTGAGCGCGCCTGCCAGCCGGTGTCCTACTTATGAGTCGGAAGAGCCAAAGGTTTACAGCGCCCCCCTTGTCTCCTGCGTGCACACTACCTGAAAGTCTCTCTCCTCCAGGATCTCTTTCCTCCACCGCACCAGGAAGGCCGCGCACACGTAGAGGTGGAAATGGGAGAAGCCCTCCGGTTCAGCCTGGCGAGAGAGAGAGAGAGAACGAGAGAGTGAGAGAAATAAAGGTGTAAATTCTGAAGGTGATTCGCGAAAAGTTGCATGTTACACTGTTCAAACAGCGGCTTAAGGATGTAAAGCAAAGCGTCTCAGTGCAGCTCAAACTGCCGCCGTCCTTTCATCGCATTTCATTTAAAGGAAGATTTAGACTTGTTTTGGGATGATGTATTTAGCCATACGTACAAAAAAAAAAAAAGGCAGAGGAGTTAGAAAAGAGCAGAATATAAAACATCTTTCAGTCACAATCTGGAAATTTCCATTTACAAGGTGACGGAAACAAAGAGAGATACAAATCCCCCTTTTGCTTTGCACATCTTTATACTTCAGCCCCTCGTTGTGTTCGCTGGCTTACTTTCTTTCTTTTTTTTTCCCCTCTTTATGACTCTGCAATGAGCGGGGGAGAATGAAAAAGAGAGAAAGACAAAGGATGAGATGTTCCCTGTGCTATTCATTCCCCATCAGAGGGAGGATAATTACCGGGCCCTTTGAGTGTAAGTGACTTAGGAGTTCAGTGTGTGCCCCGCTGAAGATTGGATGTAATATCCAAAGCACATCTTCACATGCCAGCTTTTCGGAGAGCAGACTTGTCGGCGAGTTTAACTGTAGACCTGCTGTATGCGATTCCAGGTCACCTCATGGCCAATAAGAACTTGAGATTGTGCTTGGCTGGAGGGGGGGGGGGGGGGATTACCTTTGCGTAACCCGGCAGTTCAGCCAGGCAGCTCCAAGCGGAGCGTTCTGAACGAACGTGACAGTATAAAACTGGAGATAAAGGATGCAACAGCTGAGCCTCAGCTCGCGCCCGGAGCTTGAGTTATTTACGTGAAGAGCGGAAGGCTGGAAGAAAACGCCCGCGTAAATAGCTTATAGTGAGAATCTCAGCAGGCAGCTTTAAAATGATATCACTATAAATCAAGAGTGTCGCAGCGATCGTAATAATCTTATGCAGGCCAACTGGATATTGTACGTTATGTCATTAACATTTGTCAACAGTCTAGCCTTACAAAGTCGTCGTGTACTGGGTACTTCAAGGAAACGTATGTACCGAAGACATATAGCAAAACAAGTTGGAGCAAACTGGAGCCGAATATTTTTTGAGTTTCAAAATAAAAGCAGTACAAATGATACAGCATTGCAGCACTAAAACATAGTAACTTTAAATATCTGCCAGATGATGTGGTAGTCGATTCAACACAGGAGAGGCGCTTGTTGATTTGAGCCTGCGGGGTGGAGGAGAGATGACCAGCGAGGAAACACGCCGCACAGAAAACGAAAAGATGCGAGGAAGACTGACGGAGCCGAGCGAGGCAGCTTGATGCCAGTGAGAGATGGCAACGTAACTCATCTCCCCCCGGACAGACAGTTTTAATGACACTGTGTCGCAGTGTCTTTTTTTCAGATTGACAAAAATCTGTGATAATCTGTTTTAGAACGGGGTCAGGATTATATAAAAAGAAAAAAAGAAAAAAGCCCTCTTCTCGGCCGAGTCGTTCCGACGCGCTGCATGCTGCCTAGCGACAGAAAGTCAGAGGATTGTGAATAATAGTTTAAGTCATTTAAAAACCGAAAGTGTAGCTGAAATTGCATGTGTGCAAATTAACAGCAATTCAAAATCGGGGACATGCGGCCTTTTGACTGGCAGGTCGTCATTTAATTTATGGAATTGAAGTAGCGTGGAATCACACTGATCAATCGACCGGACACACAGAAGAAGAAACACAGCACATTTTGTCTTTAAACAAAAATACAACTGACCTGAAATAAAGTAAAACTTCACAATCCGACTTGTTTTTAAGGGAAGTAAAAAAAAAAACACTCCCACACGAAAAGACTCCGTCTCTTTGGTACAAGTGAGTTTGTTAAAAGAAAAGAAAAACAATGGCTGCACTTCCTTTCCAGTGTTTCAAGCATGTTTATCACAGTTTACCACTAATTTAGAGGACTTGAGAGGGTGAAGTGTTTTTTATTCCCACATTGTGAAGAGATTGTAATCAACTGTAAGTGCTGCTCTTTAAGCACCATGCTCATTTATGTGCCGTATAACAGTGAGCCATAACTCCGTAGGAATTAACAGAAACTGCCTTTCTACTGTGATAATTGAGTTTCCCTCCAGGAAGGCGGGAATAAACAGATTAATAATGGATACACAGATATGAACACGTGAAATGTTTTCTTGAATTATTGTTTAGTCTTCACTTCGCTTCCTACGCCTTTATGTGCGTCCCCTGTTGTTTCGGGTTCCTGCTTTGCCTCTCACTTAGTTTGTGCGATTATGAGAAATCCTTTTGACAGAGTAAATGTGTGCGTGTTCTTGTGCTTCTATACTGGTTGGAACGTCAACTGAATTGCTCACTGTGCCACTGGGACTATTGCCATGGTGGGTACACTCGTGAAACTGTGGGGACAAAATAGAGCTCCTAATGGCAAAATGATTCCATTTTCTTTGGTGAAGGGGTTAGTTTAAGGTGAGGTAAGGTAACAACAAGTTGTGGTGAGTCGTATTTCTTCTTCTTCTATCCCGGTGAGGTTGTCAACCTGATGGCACAATAGCCCATAGGGACTGAGTTTTAACTGACAGATGATTAGTTTTCTGATCGAGCCTCGCAGCTGCAATCCAAACAATGAAAGCGTACACGCACACGCACACGCACACGCACTTGCACACACCATCACAGGTGAGTGAGTATATGAGTGGCATGCAGGAGCACGTTTATCACTCCCCGAAGATTCACCAAGTTTTAATTTCCTTTTTTTTCCTATGAGGTCATGTCTGTGTGTGTGTGTGTGTGTGTGTGTGTGTGGGTTCATGGTTGAGGGCACCACTGAACTCTGAGGGGCAGAGAAGTGCTGAATTCCACTCTAGTCCTCCGCGTGCCCCGCCACCGCCGCCACCGGCGTCACCGCCACCGCCGCCACCGCCGCCACCGCCGCCACCATCTCTACTCTGCTCTCAACGTTCAACAATTGTCTGTCACTCAATCCTCTGTTTCTTAGTCTGCGGGCAATAAATCAGAAAGCTGTGATTGAATTTTTACCAATGCATTATTACAACATGAACAGAAATTGCTCACGATGGAGCTTGAAGGCAAAATACACAAAACTACGAAGTACCGGTTTTAGATGCGTGTAATATTATGAGCTCTGGTTTGTACAATTGGAAGAATGAACCTGGAAACAGTTGCGGTTGATTGATTTTAACTATTTCGTTGTCGACGTCTGCCCGTCCCAAATTCTGACGGCTCAATTACACGTCAATAACACAAAGTTTTGTATAAGTAAAACCCGATGAGAATTGATCAAAGTGCTTTCAGAGGAAACGTGAAAAATTAGTATAGAAAGTTCTTAAGTTTTCTTGTCTGAGTTCGAGAAGATCGAGCGCTCTCTCCTGTTGAATTGCAGGTAGAAAGCAATTAGATTTGCTCAGCAAAGACCGTGAAGGGGAGTTTCATTTTTTATTTCTAAGACTATTAAGAAACAAAGAACTCAGTTCATTCATTTTTCTTGTACACATCAGCAGACTTTAAAAAGGTGGGAAAATACAGGGGAAAAAAAAAAAAAAGTGTGAAGTTTTATTGCCCACAAATGTTGCTTCTGGTCTTAATGCAGAGAGACAGGCTGACAGATGTGGTTTTTAATGTTTGAAGAAAGCTATGCGCCAGTGGGCTTCTTGTCTTCATGTCATGCTTCTCTTGGTTCTCACTTCATAGTTTGCTGTGTGGACTAGTGGCATCGATCTTCTCATCTAACGCCGTAAGTGGAACAGTCATCTGGACCGGCGGTCGGCAACCTTCAACACTCAAAGAGCCATTTGGACTCGTTTCCCACAGAACAGAACACACTTTAGGCGGAGGCCTAAAGTTGGAACGAGAACATACTGTGAGGGAGGCAGCTCTTCATTATTTATTAAATACAGTTGAGGAAGAGCCTGTCTAAGAAAAAAAAGTGTTTATTAAAAAAAGGAAAACAAAACTGAAGACAGGCATTTTCAGTCCGTCCTTTAATTAACCTGTATGTAGTATCTTAATACTTAACTGATATGTTTATGTATTCTGACATACATTTAAATAATGGCACAGCCTTTTTAATTGAACGCGGGTAACTGAAATGTAAATGGGCCTCTTCGGCTTGCCCACCAGTCATTTCTGCCTCTCTCAATTTCTCCCACCCACCTCACTCTCCGTATCTGACACGCCGTCCCTCGCTCCCGCCTGAACCATCCACCGCTGCTGCTTCGGCTCGAGGCTGTCTCGTCATTATGATTTGCAAAATAAAGTTTGTCACGGGAAGTCAAGGTGACTCTGACAGACTTGTCTCTACCCCTTCCTCCTACTCCATTGGTATGCTTGGTCCCCCCAGCCTCCTCGTGTCAGGGACGCCATACTGGCTGAGACACGCGAGACTCGGATTGACAAGCGCCGCTGATCAAAGTGCGGAGAGAACGGCGAGGGTGGTGGGAGGAGAATGGAGGGAAGCAGGGGGTGGGGTGGGGATGGGGGGGGGGCGCGGGTACAGTGAGAGGATTTAATCTGGAGCGCAGGAGGAGTGCAGCCGGAGTAGAAAGGAGGCTAAGGGTGAACAGAGGAGACAAGGGAGAGCGAGAAGGCGTATTACAATGTCACAGCATCTTTAAAGTGCTGCGTCGGCTGTCTGACTAGTCTCATCCCTCCAAAACAAAGCGGCCTGATGTGGGACTAACTCGATACCATGACGAACCGAGTGCAGACAAGGTGAAAAGGTGACCGTGCTGAGGGGTGATGTAAGATGAAAAAGGAGCCTGATGAAGCCCTGGCGTCCGGCTGATATTTTTCTTTGTAGAAAAGAGGAAAAAAAAAAAAGCTCTTTTCACATTATATGAGCAGGAACATGACGGCATTAGTGATTGGTGATAGTTGACATTAACTGCTACAAGCTGTCGAAGTATTCCTGTGTGTAATTCAACGCCCGGAGTCGAGACAGTGAGTGGGAATAAATTTAAACACAAAATAGCGAGGAATTAATATTCTGAATTGGAAATCAAGACATCAGATGTAACATCGGGGGGGGGGGGGGGGGGTAGTGACGGCAGTGGAGTGATGATGCAATCCACTTGAAAAGATAAAGAGGAGGGGGAAAAAAAAAATGTTAAACTGAAGCGCCTCGTCCCGTGTGTCCAGCTTTAGGCAACATTTTAAAGCACAAAACAGCCGAGTTAATGAGGAGGACATAAAGGCATGGGTATTTTACTTTGCTATTGATTTCATCCACTTGGTGTCCTTGTCACTCTGTATGATGTGTAGATGAGCGTGGACCAGTGTGAAACTTCCATTTCTGCTCATTTCATGCCGACATCAAGAAAGTAAGGAGGAAAAATAAATAAATAAAAGAGGAACATTAATCCTCATGACAGTGAGAGCATGACAGACAGGCAGAGAGATTGGAATTTTCATGTGGGAGTGTGCATATAAGGGAGTCATCGAGGTCTGTGTGGATTTCCAATGTGTCCTGTCTGGAGTTACTTGTGTCACCAATTAGATCGGCTGACACTAAAAGACAAAAATTAGACAGGAAAAGTAAAGATGACGAGTTCTGGGTTTTATTCATTTTTCTCTAACTGATGGACATTTTGTGATATTTCAGTAAAATGAAGACGTGCAAGAATGCAACAAGGAGTGGCACTATTGTCCTGGAAGGAACACATTTGCATGAATGATTCACCGTAATCTAGAACTGTGCCAGTAATGAGATACAGTATCGGTACACTACCCACCCTGTGGCTCAACCATAAGTATATTGTTCTTTCTTAGCAACATTAAAGCTGTAGATCAACTAACAAAAGGCCCCTTCCGAGCATGAGAGGGGAAAAAGTTTACAGTCTACATTAATTCATGTTGAGTCGGGGCTGCCGGTTGGACAACATATAGTACTGATAAATGTTTGTTCTATTCAGGCCCCATTTATGCTACATACATTATGCAACATTTGGAAAATAATGTTTGCTTCCGTGCAGTTACTGCTCTTGGCAAGTCAGTATCTCTTCCAATAGGTTTACCAATTTAAACAAAATATTTTAGTTGACACAAACCAACTTACTTTATATGTACATTAAATGCCTGTACATTATCGATAGAAGTAAAAAGAAAGTAAGATCCTCAGGATTCTCCTTTAATTAGCTACGCTTCATTACTTTCTTCTACTCATTAGGGTGTTAGCTGTGATACAGAGGAACATGAAAGCGACACGCAGGCACCACTGAGTGCAGCGTATGTATAAAAGCCGTCTACTGTGCTCATTCCATTTGTTCAGTCTGCTCTTTTCATCTCAATCTAAACTAATCTTCTGATCTGTGTTGCGGTAAATTGCCACGTTCGCCCACCAGTGGCCCTTAAATGCCGTCGCATTGTGCCCGGCGGTTTTTTCCCCAACGTGGTCAGTAACGACGCTCAACAGGCTCTCTCCCCCCCCCCCCCCCCCCCCCCGCCTGGCAAATCTGAGCGACCATATGGAAAGAGGACGGCGCTTCGGAAGGCGAAAGTGTCACAATATCTCTTTAACAGCCATGCTAATGCTGCCACACTGAGCTACTCGCTAATTTCATGCTCCACGCAACAGGGATAATTTGGTCCCTGTCTGTCTGCCTGTGTCTGTGCTCCGCTCTGAATCATTCATCCCGGCGTCTTTCTCCTCTTACACCCCCCCCCCCAGCTTTTTTTTTCTAGATCAATAGACAAAAGAAAAACTCGAGATAAAATAAGAAGAGTGCGAGCAAGAGAGCCCCGAAAAAAAACGGAAGAAAGAGAAAACCTAATGCAGTGGAGAGATGACAGAGGCGGAGAGAGAGGGGAGCTGTCCTGTCTTGTGTTGGATGGAGCGACAGAGCAGATGGCCACACTGCAGAGAGGAGACCACAACGGAGACGTTACAACACTCGGGTTAAAATCTCACCAAGTACACACACGTATAGAGATATATATACACACTGGGCTCAGCGGCAAAGGGCAAGGTCTTCCAGTTTATTGCCAGCAATCATGATCATCCCAAACACTGAGGCCGGCATCTTTGTGTCTACATTAGATTAGATTCAGCTGTTTTTGTGAACGGAAATGCAGCGACGTGGTGAGTCACCGCTATATGTCATGAAAGAGTGGATGAAACCGCTTAAAAAATAAGAAAAAAACCTGCTTTATTTACACATAAATAAAGAAAGTGTTTTGTTAGCTCGGGGTCAAAAGTCAATACAACAGGCGCAGCATCTAATCGGCGGAAAATGATAACTGTCTGAGAGCAAGAGGTTGGCAAAGCATGACAAACAGGGGAAGACATACCTGAACCTACAAAAAAAAACAAAAAAAACATAATTGAATCAATCTGGCTGGATGTTGTGTGATGGTCGGCGAAGGGTGAGGGAGTGATGGAGAGCAGGCGAGGAGGGACGAGTAAATCTGAGATGAGTTTAGAGGAACGGTGACAAGGTGAGGGGCCACGAGGGGGAGTGAAAACAGAGATGGGAAAAAAAATTTAATAAATTATTCTAATTCTGAACGAGGACGATGGAAAGGAGCTGAATCACGGAGGCAAACAGCAGCTCCGTGCTTCGCTGTCGGCTCTGCTCAAAGTTTCATGAGGACGAAAACGGTCCGATTCCCCAAACCAGATTCGTGACGTGTTTTCACGGGGGGGGGGGGGGGGGGGCGAGCGTGCTGTTCGGGGCGATCCAAACGTTGTTGTAACGCATCAAATATTTAAAGGATGGATTACGAGTACAATGTGTGCTCGCGCTGCTGTCGAGTCACAACCAAGCAACAACACTGTTTAATCATTCATTCCTTGGGTCTTGGGCCGGACGGCGCCACAAGCTTTCCCTCCACAATCATGAAGAAGATCATTTTGAGCCCCGATTCGTTGTGAATCTCACTGAAGCTCGAATCAATCCTTCCTCCTGAACCCTAACCTCTTTTTTTTTTTTTTTTAACTGGGAACGACGGGGCTTAAGGCCCGTGTTTAACTTGCATTGAGGGTAACAATCAGCGAGGGTGCGATGTTAAATCCATGGGATATCCTTCTATCCAACACTCTCACTTGTCCAACCTTTATAGGGCACTAACCTAAATACATGAAAGTTAAAAAAACAAAAAAAACAAAGGGACTTTTTGAAAGGAATTTGAAGGGTCAATTTTTACACGAGACTTTTTCAAAGATTTAAAGAGGACGTTACAAAAAATGGTAACTATTATTGGTTTCTACAATGATTTGATTTTCATCCTCTCTTGGTTTATGGGCTGTGAAGACTCCTAAGCTTGCCGTGTGTCAGCGGAGGCTGATGGGTATGAAGAGTATTTAAAGAGAAGACCTCTCTGTCTCTGGAGTCTGTGGCTTCATCGCAGGCATGCTGACTATTTTTACCCGGTACTGTGTCCCACACGCGCAAGCATGCAGCGCACTAGTGATTTACCCATCAGGACAACATTCTTCTTTTTTTTTTTTGTTGTTGTAAACCTGTACCTCTCCGTGTCGGTTCCTACTGTAAATTGTATATAAACTCCTATGGTCTCGCATATCAGGCGCTCACTTCACAGGCTGAGCAACTTGTCGCTGCTTTGGGTCCTTGATTTGTGATGGTTTACTACATTTGTTTCGCCATGTGTCATCTGTTACCATCAATAAAGGGGTGAAATACATTTAACGTTATATCGAATAATTTCCCCAAATTCTATACAATTTAAAAAAAGCGCTTTGCTTCCTAATTATCAAGCTCAACAAGGCTGAACTATCGAAAATAAAAGTAACAAGGCAGGCTATGCTGATTCAATGAGATGTGATGAGGTGGATTAAATGGTGCTTTTAGTTATGAAGTCTAGGAATAAAGCTCTCACAACATTTTCCTCCGTGATTTTAAAAAAAATGTTTTTTCTCACTGCTTTACTTCCAGCGTATTATTCTAAGTTAAAGACCCATGGATTGATGTCCATTCTATTTGTATTCATACTCCCAGTAAAAAGTGGAAACTGTACGTTCAAAGTTTGCTTGACGTATTTAGATTGCGTATAATACAGTGGATGTATTTCTATTGGTTACAGAATAAGGAAAATGCCCTTTACTGCAGGGTCAAAGTACAATATTGAATATTCTAACAGAAGAGTGAGGAATTTGGTGTACAAATATTCCAATTACAGTTTTTCCAGACAATTTTTACACAGAGTGTCAAATTGATATTTTGCTTGGGGCATATGATAAAAACTGTGGCAATATATTTTCTACTCTCATAGCGTCTCTGAAATAGCTATATATGTAAACAACTTGAGTGTTCTTTTACTGCGCTATTGTACGTGGGACACAGTGCATTAGCAACGTTTTGCGAATGGTTCACGTAACTGCCATAAATAACAACGGATAACGATAAGCGAGCGAAAGTACTTCCTGAAAAATACAAAAGTTGAAGTGAGGCTGCTCGGAGATGCACCAACATGGGTCATCGCCTATTAATACGTCAAAGTACAGACTCCGTTCCGGAGACATGAACTGTGTTTGCGTTCAGAGGCGGCGAGGGATAAGCAGCTAATATATATTTCCACTGAGCTCCCGATTGAGGATGCATGATGTTACCATGGACACGTCATATACAGCGAAACACTTTAAATAGGAGAGCCCAGCCGGATCATTCAGGGTATTGTTTGAAGAACCTTAACGCATGTTCAGAAAAAAAAACATGTAATAGATGTACTCATTTCATGTCTTCCTCCCCCCTCACTCCATTCACTCGTCCATTAATAGAGAGTAATTGACCACGTCACGCTCCGTCGCTTTGGTGACAGTGGGTCATTGAAAAATGTACAAGGGATCTTCAGTGTGGTGGAAATAAAAACAAGGGACTCCAAGTAAATGGAATGGAAAGCTGACCAGCTGCTGGTCCACAGAGATTTCACTTTTCTTTCACCTCAGAAGAAATACGATTCTGTTCACAGGTGCCGCACCTTTGCTTCTTTGCGTGGTGAAATTCCACTGGCAGGGTTGTGTTTGTTAAAGCTGTTTATTTTTTTTAAGGTCATGATTGCTGTTGTCGACTCAGCAAGGACAAGTTAATAACAGTGAATGGAGCATGAAGTTTAAAAGGTACTTTGGCTGCACAGACATCTGGGACTTTTTTTAGTTTTATTCGTCATCGCACATGAAAATACAGTCTTGGAAACAAACAATAAAAAGTGTTTTCATTCCTTTTAGTTAAAACATTTCTTGGTCTTGAGATGCTGTCTTTGTTTTAGGAATGCAGTGAAATTTCACTGATTAATTTGTAGTGGATTTAATACTAAAACACTACAATGTTAAGGTTCTTTTTCGCAATTATTTCAATATATTTTAGGACAAAAAAAACCCAATTATTTCAGGCTGGAGGCAAAATGATGAGTGATATACATGTTCACAGTTTTTCTAGAGGTATGAAGGGTTTGTAATCTGAGTATTGAGGCTCATGCGGGCAATAAACCAATGGGAAGTCAAGCTAGCCAGCATGAATAACATAATTGTATACTTACAAGTGCACTTGAGCCAAACATGACAACTTAATTATTTCAAGCTCGTAACTTTCAGACAAGTACGTTTAGCTCATGAGAGCTCAAGTCGACCAATTCAGTTGCATGTAGTAGATCCTTGCAAGTGCTTGAAAATAAATCTACTTTGTTATACGACAACGTTCCTGCCAATGTGGCTTAACGCTGAAAAGCAGCTGCATGACAATCTCCCGTCAGTGTTCTTTGTAAAAGTCAAATTTCCCCCTTTAAATGACTGTTTTCATTCTCAGGAACATTTTGGCCCGATGAAAACTGTCTAATCATGTGCCGAATCCATCTATTTTGTAACTCCACGACAGAAAACAATCCAATATTTATTCAAATGAGGGGGTTAGGGTTAAAAAAAAGTGTAATCTCTGGATATTTGATCCGCTGCAAAATCTGGCTGTTTGTGTGGAATTCCTTCCATTTTGAAAAGTAAAGCAGATTCTGCAAAATTGTTTGTCTTTCTTTCGGGAGTGATTCACACAAATCATACGTGAACGGAGATTTCTTATTTTCCCATGATTAAAATAGAGAAATTAAAAAAAATTAAACGTGGAAAAAGTTTGATCCCTTCTTTGGGAGTTATGGTGAAATTAAAATGCTCCTAGTGCACTGACATTGGTAAAAAAAAAAAAAAACTTCACGAGGTGTCAGAATTCAATTGAGATAAAAAAAAAAAAAAGCATCGCTTGATGCTATTTGGCTTCAACCTGTCAGAAGCAATGCACTTCATGTTGTCCAAAGTCCGAGAAGAGTCATAAATATTCAGACACGCTTCATTTGATATTTATCAAATCAAGCAATGGTTTGTTGAAATCAGAACATGCACTTCAGCTATCGCTCCTGCATGTCCGTGTTGAATGTTTTGACATTTCCTCGTCTTTCTCTACAAAGTTCACTTCTATTTATACCTTCTTCCCATCTATGTACAGCCTCGCACACTTTTTCCACTTCACACTCTCCCCTTTCCTTAAAAAAAAAATGGCGCTTCCTCTCAACTACTTTCTCCTTCTTTCCTTCATCCTCCTCTTACCACTGTTACTTGATCAAAGTTCATGTTTGGCTTGGTCACGTTGGTGTGAACTGGAAGCCGCTTCAATCAACTTCAAATGTGAACTTCACTCACTTTGCTGCATTCTGCACTTCACGCCGGGGGCTTCAGAGTCGTGGATTTTAGAGTTCAACTTGAAAAGACTCAACTTTCGAGCAAGGCAAACATAAAAGCCAAACGGACAGACGACAAGGAACAATCCTGCTATAATGAAGAGTGAGAAGCATCAAAGGATGCTTGAGCTGGGAGACGCTGAGGGAGACATAAAAACCACCGAAAAACACGAAATCAAAAGTCCCCAAAAGGGACACCAAGTAATTGCCAAAAACAAGAAAAACTTGATGAAAGAGACACAAAAGAAAGCGAAAGCAAAAATGTCTCATCAAGTAAAAGATTAGCAAACACACGAAAATCCCAATCTTTACAAAAACTAAATAATCCAAGAAGGCATAAGGACCAAAAAGGGTAACTCTATAGTTCTATGTAGGTGCAACGTAAACAAAAAGTAGTACAATGGAGAAACACAAGACAGCCTTACTAATATAGCCCAAAAGACAGGAAGTGCACAAAAAGACTCAAAATGACAAAGAAACACTACATGAGTCCAAATAAAGAAAGAAAACACTAACAGAGGATTATGAAGAGAAAAGGATAATTCTCAAAAGAGAGAAAATACAAGAAGAAACCAATTTTAGTACCCCCCCCCCCCCCCCCCCCCCCAAAAAAAAACAACTAGTCACAAGTCAAACAGTTGTGAAAAGACAGAAAAGGGCCATACTGTGAAAAACAGGTAACAAGAAAAAACAAATTACAAAATGACAGAAAAAATCCACAAATAGATGAGGAAAAAAATAGAAAGAAAACAAAAATTAAGAAAAAAAAAAGGAAGAGAAAAGGCAGTCACAAACACAAAATAAGAGAACATAAATAAAGAGACAAATAGACAAAATAGGCCTGTACAGAATAAACCTTTAAAAAAAGAAAAAAAGCCTCAGATTTATGAAAAAGAAAGAAACACAATGCCCACAACAGGGGGGGGGGGGGGGGGGGGGGGGGGGGGGGGTTGCCATATGGATAAAATCAATTATGAAAAACCAACAAAGTGGGACAACAAAGTTTTGCAGGATGAGAAAAAGGAATTTGGCCACATATGAAGAACAAAATGACTTCAAACATATCAGAGAGAAGAGAAGAAAAAAAAAGACAAAATAACGGTACTTTATTGGGCCGCCACACTAAGGCGCACCGGGGAGCTGGTGGGGGTCAAAGGTCATGAACCAGCAAACCGATCCACAGTCCATCTGTGTAACCTCTAGGCCACCAACACTAAAGAGAAATTTATATTGAGAGGCAATAAAAATTAATTAAGCCGGGGCAGACACCAGGGATTCCATGCCAGCAACAAAGGGAGAAGAAAAAAAACAAAAAAAAACCACGCTTGTGCAAACACCTGGCACAGCTGGCAGCGTCACCCATGGAGAAGTTCATTTTAACACTTCATTCTCCTCCTCTCGACGCTCCTCACCTAATCAGACACTCTGACGTGATCGCGTGTCTCACACTGTCAACACGCCGCATCAACTGGAAAATCTATTTCATGTACTCTATTTCAAGCCGCCTCCGACTATCAGCGCGCGTTCCAGCACGCGCCGCCGAATCGATGGGCCACATTAGGCCGCATCGACAGCACTCGGTCAAGGTTAAGAGTCCGGCGCAGCCGAAGGTGCTGCCTACTAATTTCTGTGTAAATGTCACAGGCCAGCAGGACGAACCAGTCCCAATTTGTTTGAGAAGGATTAAGATTCCTTCTCTCTCTCTCTCTCGTACATTTACACTTCTGGGTCAAAAGTAAGAGGCTTTACTTTGACGCACGCACACACTCAAGAGCACAGTACCCATCAAATGACAATTAAAACATATGTCCAATCCACTAAAGCCTTTTGTTCCACCATTGCTTTTATTTCAGCAAAGAATCACCTAATCCCACAATGCTTCACAAATATATTTGCTGGTTCATTATGGTCATCTTTTCAGATTGACTGAATTCTAATGAGAAACATCACCTTTTCATTATAGATCAAGGGTGTCAAACATGAGGCCCGTGGGCCAAAGCAGGCCTGCAAGAGGCTTCACTGTATTTTGCAGCGGAAGGTATTAAAATTGGCTTTATGTTGTGATTGTGGTGATTTCTGAAGTAATTGCATGTTTTTGAGAAAATGCAGACATTTTCATCACGTATACTCTGCGCCACTACAAATTCAAATTAAAGGTTTGTATTTAAAGGTTATTTAAAGGCTGTCATAGACAATGGTGCAAGTATTATTAGAGACATGGTGGGCAAATCAAGTGATCCAGCCACCAGTCTTGTAATACTGTGTCAAACCACAAGGTGGTACAGTGAGTCAGAAGCAATAATTACTATAATGTTGGTTGAAGTTTTTTTTATCATTTTATTTATCAATTATTTACCAGCAAACTGCCAAAACTCAAAGAGCTCAACACTGCCCCAAAGGACAAGAATGGTATCACATAAAGCTTACATGGTTTTTTTTTAATCCTTAAGACAAAGGCACCAGGGTTTATTTTGTGAATTACCTTTTTGCTGTGGAATCGTCAAAAAACTGACTGTTTCTGCTTCTTCTTACTAATACTTAAACTTTAAGAGTATTTGGCAGTTCAACAACATTACGGTGCATTTTTCGCTGCACTGAGAAGCACATGTGTTTTACACTAATAAATCTTTTAATATTTCAAAAGTCCTAAGGACCACCATGATGAAAAGTTTATATGGTTAAAGCTCTGTTGCTCTGCTTTTTTCCCCAGGTACAATTCTAACAAAGTTATCATCAAAACTTGCGTCTGAGTGGACATGCACACTCAAGCAGCTAAACGTGAAGCCCAAAGAGTCCATGATTCAGTGACAGGGCTGTGCAGCATAGTCGGGCTTCATCCCAAGCTCTGTGTCAGAGAAGGAGCCGAACTGTTTGAAATCCTTCATAAAAAAAAAAACAACCCAAACCATTGTTATTATTATTATTATAATTTTTCTGCGTCCCACTGCTGCGTTGACTGGCATGTAATAGAAGCGAACACAAAAAGCTCCACTTCTGAGGCAATCATGAGATGCCATTACCAGAGAATTTCCCTGTTTTCTGGAATCTCATGCAGAGTCGCATGGGACGAATGAATTAAAAATTAAAAAAAAAGAACAGATAAGACAAAGAGAGAACAATAGCAGCAGCTCGCCGCTTTGGTTTGTGTCGGTGTGTGTGTGTGTGTGTGTGTGTGTGTGTGTGTGTGTGTACCTGGTAGGTGTCCCACAGTCTGATCGTGCAGCGCAGTGGCAGCTCCCTCATCAGGAGGTTGTTCATCCAGCGGAAGGCAAACTGCAGGTACTCCACCTCGTAGTGCTGCATGTGGCGATGCACGGACTCTGACCAAAAAAAAAAAAAACCCAAAACAAACAAAAAGAAACCTTCGGATTAACACAAACACATTCAAATGGCAGTCATTTCTCTGTGGACTGAAAAGGAAGCAGCGGTGATGCAGAGAATGACTATAAAGCGATCGGGAAGTTGACAGCAACAAGTGTTTCGCAGACTTCCCTTCAAAAAAAAAAAACCTTCTCCACGCATGCATTTTTTTTCTCTTCTTCTTCTTGTAACAGAAATATAATTACAAAGCTTTAAGAATTCTCAAAGAGAAGCTGCACACTAATCCAGGGATGAGAGACGGACGTGTAATTGTATTGTTACACAACACTCTCAAGCAATTGCACTTTGCTCTGGGGAGGGATTGAGTGTATACAAAGCGGGTCATTTGCATCACGAGGATGAGGCATATATCTAACATATAGAGCGCGAGTTAATTATTTCTCTGACATCGCGGCCTCCGGGAGGAGCGAAGGGAAATTGTATTTTGTTGACTTCTGACCTGTAGTGCAGAGTCAATCTTTGAAAAAAAAAAAAAAAAAAGAAGAGGAGCCAGTGTGTTGTCAAAACATACGTCAGTTCATGGTGGAGTTCAGTTTGTGGCGTGAATGGAGATAGACAACCCGCCTTGGCGTCTGGGCTGAATCCTCTCCATTCTTTATTTACCGGGATATGGTTCAGACGTGACTCGGCTGCTGGTGAAAACTGAGGTGAGCTGTATTCGAATGGAACAAGCGGATTAACACAAGTACCATTAACAATGACTTCCCTTCGGAGTGTCATGGCTCCCAGTCCGTATTCTCCTGGAACTCGGTAGTTTTAAAGTTGAGAGTCATCGTTTTAGCAATCCCACTCCGTCCTCTGTCCACACATATATCCGCGTATTGGCCTTTTGCCAGTGTTTATGTAGTCTGACATATCAAACATTTCTCGGGGAAATAAAAAAAAAAGTTCCAAAAGTGCATTGCATGTTTTTTTTGGGGGGGAAATGCGGAGGTGGCTCAGGTGGGAGAACAGGTTTCCCTTCCAATCTTGTTATTGGCGGTTCAATCCTGCCGTGTCTGTCAATGTGGCCAAAGTGTCCTTGGACAAGATGCCGCACCACAAATCACTCCCAATCGAGGTCGATCACTTTGTATGTCAGCTGTCGCCATTGCTTGTGTGTGTCGGTGCAAAGTCCCGAATCAGTCCGAGTGAAGTTTACTTTTTTTTTTTTAACATGCGTCAGCCATATTTTCCTTCCACACATTTATTTTGGACGTTCAAGTCAGTTTGATACAGCTTTTTAGGGTGTAAAGTGTGACATTATAATTATGTGCCCATTGAAGCATCAGAGAAGAGTCAATGTTGAAGTTGAGCAACTATCATAACCAGAAGAATTCCCGGATATTCTATAATTGTAGTGCCTTTTTAACTTCTGCTTGACACTTGTTTAGGCCTCATGTAAACTGGCTCCAAGAGAAGGCCCTGCCAAATGGTATCAGTTGAAGTCTGCTCATGAGGCATTCAGAAAACACTGGTAAATTCTTAGCAACCACCGATAGTCAAAATGTGAGGCTTTTAAGAGGCATTAATAAATCATACAGTCTACTGACTGCCAGCTTGAGCGGCATTCGGGGAATAAACTAATATAAACTTCCTAGTGCAAAAATAACCCTCATTTGAGGCTTTCAAGGGCTGTTGGTTAAATTATAACAGGGTCTACTTGTGTGCTGTTGCAGTGAAGGGAAACATCCAAGGATTACCTGCTTGTGAACAAATCGGCACTATTTGAAGCTGTCATAGGAATGATCAACATTCCGAATGAGGCTTTAAAGAAATATTGGTGGATGACTTCTATTATCCGGCTCCTCGAGAGGTGTTCAGGTACCATTTAAAAAAAATGTTACCATCCCCAATAGCCTGGATGTGATGTATTAAATGTAACTACTGTTCTTGAGATATTAAGAAAACCTCAGTGGAATCCATCCTGCATGAGAGGCTTTTGAAAGACATCAGTAAACTGTGATGTCTTGGGACCAAACACATTGTTTTCAGTGTTTCTGTCTAGAAACAGACACCGTTTTCAAAACGTTGCTGTCTAAACGTAAAAACTTTTCTGAAACGGGAAGCCAAAAACAAAGCATTTGATACGTTTCAGTGGGTGTACGAATCAGCAATCACTGGTAAATTCAAGCTAGTAATACACGGCAGTAAAATGAACTCAATTGTGTTTAACCTTTTGGATTTTTAATTACACAACACGGATCAATCAATCAGATTCCCACCTGTGTGGTATAGTTTTTAGCCGAGGGCACCTCAGGATAAGCATCCATCAGCACTGCAGTTTGCTCGAGACTTGCAAACACAAAACATCAGCTGGCAATTAAGATCCCCACATCTGTCTCCTTCTGGCCATAAAGAATGTTTTGTTTCCGCCTCCTATAATTGGTCCGGATTGCGTCTTACTCCCGAACAGAAACCACACGGAGAGCGGGGCCATATGGCCGCGTCAGGCGGCGGCAATATGGCCGCGGCGTGGGGTTCAAAACGTAGGTGCCGGTGTCAGTGTCATGACATGGCGCGCTGGCGGGAGCGCTCGCCGAGAGGCTGAAATGTCAGAGGGGAATCTTGCTGGGACACGGCTGCCTCGGCTCCTTTCGCTCGTCTTGATAAATGTTTGTTTTACGCTTCCTTTACATAACAAAAGATTAACAATAGCATTCAGTGTTCGGTGACTGCCTATTCCTCAGTTATCAAACCCATGACACTCATTCTTCCTCGCTCTCTCGCGCGCGCGCGCGCGCACACACACACACACACTCGCGCATGAACACATTTCATAATAGAGCTGTAATTATAGAGCTGCCAGAGGATCTATGAGAGAAGCCAGTTAGAGAGGAAGTATAGCATCCTTTTCTCTCCTCACATTCTGTGCTCTTAATTAGAGCGGACTGAAAAAAGAAAAAAAAAACCCCTCTAAACTACCACTTTAATAAAGCTTTAATTGGTGAAACATTATGGGAACATTTTCCACATACATCGGCACTCTAAAACACACACAACAACACTTGAATGGCACCTGTCTTCCCGCTGCTCGCTTACGCATGTTCGACAATTATGCACACACACCCCACCACACGAGCGGGGTGCAAAGTAAACACAGGGCTATTATTTCACACTCCTCTCTGCAGTTTAATTATCACATGCTGCTGTAAAAGCATAAACAAGGCGAGCTCATTAACGGCGGATGCATCACGGTGACAGATCTTAGCTAGCTGCCAAACCGGGGGGGGGGGGGGGGCACGGGACTGGAACAACTTTAGACAATGTTAAATTACACTAATGAACTTGCTCTGCCTAATATTAGCAACTCCGCCAAACGTGGAGAGGGGGAGGGGTGGGTAGGAAAGTTCCCATCGTTTGTCACGAGGAGTTATTGCAATGGGGTGAGGTGAAGAGTGTGTCGGGGCGAGGTTTTTTTTGTTTTTTTTAATTTAGACTCAACTAGTCTAAAAAATGAACATGTTTTCAGACTCAACAACTTGCTGAATGGTGTGGTTAGCATCTCCAACAAAGGCAGCCGTCGTTCTGTTCTAATATCTGTATCTATATCTCTATCGCAACATCTCTCCACCTCCCCACCGTCGGGTTTTGTAACAGCAGTTTTAAGCGGAAGGAAAAGTGCCATATGATGGCTCTGTAGCTCCGACTAGTGGCGGGGAGCTGCCATGTTTAAAATACTAGGTTATTTTCTCGTTAGAATATACTCTCTTTAGATAATGGCAATAATGGTGCCTGGTACTGCAAATAAAACACAGATAGGTTCAACTACCTAGTACTTCTGTCAACCAGACAGATTTTAGAGGTTTAATTGTTCACACAACTAATCGTGGAAGGATCCAGGCACATGTTTGCATGATCCCTAGCTTATACATGAGTTTTCTTCAGGTACCCCGACTTCCTGCTGTAGCCCAAAGAAATGCTTGCAATATTACTATATAAATACGATGGTGACTTCTTCTGGGCGTACCCTGAGTTCACCTCACCGAGATCAGCTTCAACCCCCAAGTAGAGCAAAGTGACTGAAGATGGACAGATAAATGGAAAATACCACAATGTGAACAATATAACCGAAAGCAAAACTCCAGTTTCCAAACTCAAACTGCTGCCAAGCTGAGAGGGCGCTCAGCGTGCGGGAAGGGGTAGTTATGAACTACGAGCGGGGAAGTTGTGAACAACATGTCACGTCGACACTGATTGACTGATGACTCTCGTCCTCCTCCCTACCACCGGTTAAAGTTGAGGATGGAGGCCATGTAGCCAGCCGCTCTGCTCTCCGCGGTGGACTGTAAGCCCGCGGGCTCGCGGACAGTCGGGGGTCAGAGGTCGAACAGTGACTGGTGAGTGGCTCCCAGGTTTCTGCTGATGAGGCCGATTTTGCTCCGCTTCATGCTCTCCTTGGTAGAAAATGTAATTACAGCACCACTCCCCCCCCCCCCCTCTCTCTCCCACTTTGACCGGCTTTTATTTCTTTATCCTCTCGGCTCTGTTGCCATCCTAAAAGTGCCATTTTATTTTAAATGTGCTCATTTTATGCTTGTTGTTTTGCTTTTATCTCTTCCAAAGACTCCCTCTTTCAGTGAGTATACTGTACATATTAACTCTGACCTCACCTCCAGGAAATCTCTGCCTGTTTTTCTTACTTTCCTCTTGCCAGCTTCAGTACAGATTTAACTAAATCAAATTTTTTTTGCCACATCCCAGGCAGCATGACCTTGGTTGCTCACCAGTGTTGTGTACCTGTGACCCTGAATACCCAGTTAGACAGCAGCACTGTGAATGCACGTATTTTATTGTGCCAATCTTGAAGCTCAACCATTCCCCCTATAGCAAGCCTTCACAAGCCAAAAGCAACGGTGGCTGAGGTGGACAAAGGCACGCTTCTCGCTGCCATTCGAAGAGGATTTTTACCCGTTTAAATGAAAACATTTCGAGCAGCGGTCATCACATGTCCCAACCTCATCCGTGTTTAAACAGGAGGACAATGACGGGTACATAAACATGATGGATACACACGATAAGGAGATGAAAGCATATCTCAGGTACTAACTCCTCTCCAGAGGATTTTTTTTTAAATAAGATACAGATAACATGGTGCTTTCTATTACTCTAAAGTCCAAGTATGTCCTGTTATAATGAGCATTATGATGTAAAATGTAAGATCAGACTATTTTAGGCTTCATTAAAATACTCTTTGGCTCGGCCTGAATTCATGGTTGTATTTTGAACCGATGGTGGGAGTTTGCATTTGCATAGAGAAAAGGCTTTTAGTCTGAGGATAAAGTTTTATAAATACATTAGTATCATGGGTAATGTTGGCAGGGGCAACTGGATGCACGATATTCTCCGCATGTCATTAGTTTGCGCTTCCATCTTCTTTATTGCTTTGTCCATTTTACGGTCCAGGGTTGTTGGAGCCAGACTACGGGTGTAGAATCCATCAAACACAAAGGAAGAACTATACAGAAAAAGCCCACATTCACACCAGCAAGCAATTTAGAGGCACTAATTGGCCTGAAATGTTTGTTTTTAGACTGTGGGAGGAAACTTGAGGACCCTTAAAAAAAAAAAAAAAAAAACTTAGCACACGTATAAAATCCACAGAGAAAGGCTCCCACTCAAACTTTGGACTCCAACTGTGGATGTGCTTGCAATGACGCAGGAGTGCTAACCACTACACCGTTGTCATTAGTGTAAGCCTCTATGTTAGGGGTGTTTAACACATTCTAGTTCAGGAGCCTAGTCCAATTTCATTTCGAGTGGGCTGGAGCGGTAAAATAACCTTTAAATTTGAATTTGAACACTATTCTTTTATGTGGCACAGAGTATATGTGATGAAAATGTGTATATTTTTGCAAAAAACCAAGCAAATATTAGTGAAAAATACTATAATCTCAACATAAAGGCAATTTCTGGTGAAAAATAGAGTGAAGCGGTCTGAGTGTTGTTTCCGCTACGCTTAAGAAACCCGGCTCTATTGAATTTAGCATTATGGTGCATTTCAGTTGTCCCTGAACTTGTGCCTTTTAATGATTTCAGAAAATCGGTCAGGTTCAAATTGGTCACACTATTGCAAGTGAGAAAATAAGGTCCTGCCGAAAAGAACAAAACAAACAAATAAAACAACACTATGCCATATTTCACTTGAACGACGTCGTACCTCCACACACACTATGGAAGATATACTGTATTTCTACTAGAATATAAACCGTTGAAATCCAATAATGAGTTACTAATATTTCCCTCAGTGCCCACTAAATGTGCTTATAGCCAATCCAGCTTTTAATATAAAGACCAATCTCATTAAAAAAAAAAGTGCATCAGATAGTAAAATATGTGTTTCTGTGGTGCATTTGCATGTTTTTTGAGGAACAGCTTGGCTTGCTGTTGTTTAGCTGAGCGCACTGTGTGGATTGTTTGAAAATAGGTACTTGTGCTTGTATCTCTGGCATGCTCATGAATAAATCTTAGTTACACAAAGAGTCTCATCTACCAGATGCGGCTGTAGCTATAGAGAACGGAAACCGTCCGCAACCTGATGAGTGGCGGTTTATTCCTCTTACACGATTAATGAGCATAAGGTCAAATCATGGTATTGACTGTGTGTGTGAGATGTGATTGGAATTTGAACGTTACGTCATAAGCAAAAAAAAACAACCAAAAAATGTGTGCAAACACTATCATTTGGATAAGTGTGCAGGTTCACCATGAAAGCTAAGCAAGGGAAAATAAATACAAAAGACAGCTAATGTAATATTGAAAATCTGAGCGCTTTTTTTTTTTCCCCCAAAGACTTTAAAATCAAAGGGACTCGAAGAGATCGCGGTCTGCCAGTGTAGTTATACAAGTCTCACATTTTCCTGAGGGTTTTGGATAAAAGACTGGAAGAGGCTCCCGATGAAGACGTCAATGAAGCTCTTGACGCAAACGCATGTAAAAAGGGTATATGACAATCGGTGCGCAGTGTTTGACAAAGGGTGATTGTAAGGCTGTAGTGGGAGACCGCGACTGGGGGGACGATGTAAATGACCCACCTCGGGCCACAGCAAGAGACCAAACAGCAGGAAATCAATACACACTCCTTTTATGGCTACTTGTAAAAGACACGCAGGTTAAATGTCACACACCAAAACCATTTGCAACAATTTAGAGCGACTGCTCGGACAGAAGCACAAATCATCGTAAGGACATTTTTAAAGATTTGTAAGGAGAAAAAGAAGAATGTCCCCTATTGTGAAACGGGCTCATGAATCCAGCCACCAGTCATTTAAACCAAATCCGAGTATAGCGAGCATACTGCCAGTGCATCCTCCTCATTTGCATAAATAAATTCACCTTTGGGCAATTTGCATGTTGATGAACTCCTTCTAATGCACTAGCATGCAACAAATACACAGAGAGATAAAGGAGAGATAAAGAGATCAGAGAAACATTACATGCTGACAAAGTGGCTTGTCTTTTCAGGGGGTACGTGTGCTGCCGGCAAGCAAGGCAAATGGGAGTTGGCGTCACAGGTTCCAAGCGGGATAATTACAGAAGGAGCAGATATTTCAGAGAAAATTCAACTTTGATTCGAAGTTGAAAGCGGATGGTTTTTCAAACCGATGTTTTTATGATTTGTGTCTTAACGTTTAATTGACCTCAGATCGTACGATCAATTTCGAGGCTTTATATGGTACTAATATATCATAATGTGGCTTCCCCTGGCGATACTCGGCCCAGATGTTTTGGTTTCTGATCGATTCGCGACATTATTTTAACTTGCTTAGGTTGATTTTGGAACACATTGTGATTGGTTTCCTATCGTTTTTGGTTTCCAAATGTTGTTTCATTGATTCCTGGACTGGATACAGACTTCATTCCCTCTATCTACTGTATATTTAAAAAGACGTCCTAACTACAACGCATCTAATTTAATGTCCCACACCCTGCAATACCGGATCATTCAAAACATTTTTTACAACATGCCAATTAAAATGAAATAAATAAGGGACATTTGGACTTTTTATGGACCCCCGTGGACCTTGATGGATGTTTCCTCGAGCACAGCCCTACCTTGACACTCATTCACCTACCTAAAGAGAGGAAGGAGGGAGTGTTTTCTGTTCCGGGACATAAACCACAGACATTCTGGTCATTAAACCGTATCCTTAAAACCTTGAAATTTATCGCCGTCTTTAGACGTGCTCCAATGATTTTGTTAGACTTCTCGGACCGCCGCCGCACAAGCGCTTCACGTGGCGGTCCATCAGAGAGATAACATGTCAAACAGCATGGAGTGATGTGCAACTGCTTAAAATCAGTTTGAACTGAGAGGAAAAAATAAATAAAAAACGTTTATTCAAACTTTCTCCTATGACTTTGCAAAGGATGGGAGAGTTCCCCAAAATAGTTGGCAAAGGTTATAAAGTGAAATGGGATTAAGGGGAGCAAAGTGAAGGAACGGCTGAGGCTTCGTGGCACAAACCCAAAACCATTTCTTGTCCGTTTCTCTCCCACTGTGTTCAAAGGTATAGGAGATAAAGAATGGTAGTAACAGCAGCCATTTGCATTTGCAAAATCTAACACGATAAAATGTTGCTTCTTCCGAGGTTAAGCAATTGCGATTTGATTTGTAGCTCATGGAATATTTATGTAGACTGCCATCTGGTATAGAACGACGCTTCTGATTAATGCGGTTTATTTTGTTCCTTTAAATGTGTAAAATCTTTGTGTTTTTTTCATTATATTTGACACAAAATAACTTGTTCAGATAATTCTTTTTTTTTTTTCTTTTTTTTTTTAATTAATTCAACCACTGTGACATTTCGATGACAAATGTGTGGTAATGCTTCGTTTGCTGAATCTTGAAACAATTCAGGTTTTCAAAAACTACTTGTAAGGCGAACAACACTTCATGATCAGGTTTCTTTTCCGGAGGAATAAAAAAAAAAAAAAAAAAAAAAAAAAAAAAAAGGGATTTAAATTGAATTTCTATCAGAAATTTCAAGAAAAGTTGTTTTCTTTTCGTTCTTTCTTTTGGGCTTCTACATCTCTACCAACTCGCTGGCTGCTACGGGAAGACACGACCCCACATTTTATCAAAGCACTCTGGATAACCCTGCATCTGATACGCGCTTGATAGGTAATTTTGGAAGCGATGAGAGGCCATTGTTCCCCAAACAGATGCGATGTCGACAGCAGGGCGAAAAACAATCCCGTAACACAAGATAAACGCTATCTGTGATCTCATTAGAGCGGCTAATGTCAAGCGAGCGAGGTATAAAATGTCCCTGGCCCGACTATGATGACAGGGCACTTATGGAGTAAGATACAGCGAAAATGTCGAGTCATATTGTTTTCTTTTTTGGGTGTGGTGGAGGACACCTCGGAGTTTTCATTAAAATGAAAAAAAAAAAACACATACATCCTCTGGTATTCATCACCGGACTGCACGCAACCCCTATATCGGCAAGTTCTTGTCAGCCACGCATGCTAAAAGACGCCACCACGCACTCGCCAACTTTGTCTGACATTCTCACCCCCCCCCACACACACACACACACACGCTCCTTCCATTTGAATGCAGCGGGTGAGTCCTCTCCTCCCCCTGGCTGACAGAGCGGGTGACAGGATAGTCGGACAGCACCAAGGTTATCCGAGAACATGACCATTGTACAAAAGCTTGCTTTGATAGGACCTTGTTTTGCACAATGCATCGTGAGGCGCTGCAAACGCCACACGGGTTTTAAGTGACAAAGTTTTGGACGGGCGAAACTTTCTATAAAGGTGACACGAGCGTTGCTTTGAGTGTTGGTTGGGGGGGGGGGGGGGGGGGGGGGGGGGTAAAGGTAAAAGACAGTAGAGGCCAGGGAGAGAAAACCAAGTTTGCTAATTAACGCCGCGTGTGTGTACCGAGCTGTGTACATGTGCATACATCAGCTTCCAGGTCTCAGCAGGCCACAGTTTTTCTCTCTCTTTTTTTTTTGCCAGTGTTAATAGTCACGAGCAAGTACACAATTTCCAGACAGCCCAGCCGAATGAAAATTAGCGCGGCGCAAGTTGTAGTGTCATGTCGTTACACGCTGACAGGAACCTCGGAAGAATCGAAAGCGTGAAAACAACTTCCACTTGCCTGGTTGGCTCGAGTTCAAACACACAAATGTTTTATATATATATATATATATATATATAACTATCACAGTGAGTTAAAGTTCCTCGTTTAAGTCTATTTCCAGTCTTCAAAAGGTAAACAAACCTGCTCAGGTGAACCAGTAACGGCTCCTCCTGTGTGATTTCAGCCGTGTTTCAGTTCACCAACCGGAGTTTAGAAAGTCGGGTGCGACTGTACGTTTGGCTCCATAATGTGGCTCTCAGCCGAGCTGGAGGTGAAAACAGCCACAACATACTTGAGGAATATGGCTGCCCTGTATGTCACCTTCGTTTCTTTTCAATAGGATATTCTTCGGGAAAATGTGTGGATGACCAGAGTGACCACAACCATGGCAACAATTCAATATTTTTCTTTCCGTACCGCTAAAACCACGAATTGTATACTCTCCCAGACAAAGAGAAATGTATGAAAAGCATATACATACAAGGCCAAACGCCACACAATAGGCTCCACAATTGAAATATGTGTGTGTGTGAGTGTATACAATAGGGACAGATTAAGATTCCCCTTGCTGCACTCCAAAGATAAACAGATAAATATGAATATGTTACATAATTCATAGTGAGTTCAGACTATGAACCGACAAACACACAAGAGGCCCTGCGAATACTCTTCATAAACATAATTTCTGTTATGTTTCTCCAGATTTTTTCACAAAGGAAGAAAATGTGTATTTTTGTGTTTCGCTGTGAAGAAAAGGTCTCGGTAAAGAGAAGAAAAAATAAATAAAAGAATGAACAATGTGCCAGAGAAAGAGGGAAAAGAAAAAGAAAAAAAAAGATGCAAGAGGAAGGACGTGGAGGAAGTAAAGGCAAATGTAGTCAAAGCAGCAGAACTGTGAACAGCGAGTACTTTCTGGATGGGTGGAAGGATGGATGGATGGAGGCGAGGCAGATGACTCACCATCAATCCTGCTGACCAGCTCCTCCAAGGCCTTGACTTTCCTCTGAATGCCTGGCTGAGCAAATGTATAGTTGTCCTGGGGAGCACAAGGAAAGGAGAAAACAGAAAGAAAAATCCCAGAGTCAATAAGAACTCGAGTTCCACCTACACCAGTTTAATACCTTGAAACGGTGACCTGCAACAGGATTGTTCTTTAAGTAGTCCTTAAGTGCAAAAAAATAAAAGGAATTCGGGTTGTAAAATGTTTGAAAAACTAGATGCAGGCGGGCCATTCAGGAAACTCCTGTGAACACAACAGCTGCAGCGACCAAAAAAAAAAGAGGTTTTGTCAGAGGGAAAACTCTTTGTTAAACCCGTGAAATTGATCCCTTGTTGAGAAAACTACCGTTGTGTGTTTCACAGCCACTTGACCCGGGAGTCAGCGTTATTACGGCTCGCATTTGAAGGGGCTGAAAAATCCACATTTTCACCTTGAGCCTACTTTTTCCGGGTCCCATTTCACAACTCGCACAAAGCCTCGGCTGTACTTTATCAAGAAAAAACAACGAGCCGCGCGACTCAAACTGGCACAGCAGAACATGTGTTTGCTCCGACCTGCGACGAGGCAAACCGGAGAGGGGATTGTAAATGCGGCAGAAAGAAAGAAAGAAAAAAAAAAAAAAAAGACACTCACAGGAAAGGTTTGAACGAGTACTCGGCCTCACATTTGGTGCTGATGGCCCGGGTCTTTATTTCACCATTATCCTCTTTCCAATAACTACTGGGCCTCATCTTGACTGGATAATGCCGGCGTTAAAATGAGCTGGCTGGAAAAGTGTTTTTTAAATGAGTAAAAGAGAAATACTGGGAGACCCGGACACCAGCTCACACAATGTCTTAAATGAATAGGATGCGGTCTTGTTCTTTGAAAGCAAAAACATCGAAATATCAGAAAAAAAATATATAGAATTCAAGCTGAGTTTTATAGTACAGTGATTCAAATACCCTTTCTTGTTATTTTCTAGCCGTCATTTTTTTTTTTTTTTTCCCCCGCATCCAATGCTCACAAAAAATAACGTGATTCCGTCTTGCGGTATTTTAATTTCAGCAGCACAACCACTTTCAGCTCGAGCATCCTCGCGGGCTCTTATCTGCTGGATTGCTTCACAATGCTATGCTAAGCATACTTAAAGACTGTTGCATAATTCAGCAGTCCAACTGGTTCAATGGATTCTGTCCCCCGGATTTAGCGAAGGCAAGGTTCCCAAATTGGGGGTTCAACCCCACCTTGGAGAGTTGCCAGAGATCACAGTATGCGGTAGAAAGCCCTTTTTTCCCCCTGCTTTTAACGTTACAATTTCATTCATTAAAAGGCACAAGATAAAACAATGTCGGCAACTTCTGAGCAAAAGGCAGAGAGCGGCCAGCTGTTATCAGCCAGACTACTTTGAAAACTATAAATGTTTGAATCGATGAATGATTTTTATTTTTTTTAAACACTTTTAGTAAATTAATTAATACATTCAAGCAACATTATCAAGTGAAAATGGAAAATTTTCATTCCGCAAAAACAATATATTTTCATCTGAAGTATTGCATAGTCCTTCAGATCAAGTACCAGGAGGAACCGACAGAAGAACCATCTAAAATACTGTTACTCTTGAAGACTACCCACGATCTGCACACATTTATTAGTGACAATATGTGAAATACTGTCATTCTGAATATGTGTATTTCTCATATAAAAGAACAAACATCTCAATTATTTTTCATCTTCATTTTCTATATGCAGCAACAAATGTTCGGTTTGATTACCATAACGATATTTAACATTAATGTCATGCCAACAATCCATTCGGCTATTCTCGTAAACAGGGACTTCCTCAGCAAGACACTGCGTAGGTTTATTTCAATTTTCATGCCAGATGCTTTCGCTGCTGCACCCGAGATACGACTGCCAGGTCGCACACACTCAAGGTCGAGTCTTACTTGACGTGGGGACAACGATGACAACAAGATTCTACAAAGACATTCCTCAAATCTAAAGCTTCATATTGGTAAATGAAGTGGCGCGCATGCTGCTTTTTTTTTTTTTTTTTAAACCGATTTAGGAAATCGATTTCATACACACCTCAGTGCCGGTTTCTTTCAATGTGACGACAAAAGACTGAACTTCACAGTAACGACCGGGGCAGGCAGAATACAATCCAACCCAAAATGACACATAAGCATTTTGCATGGGGGCGTCCGACCAAACGCGCACACACCGAGGATTAGGTTTCCTTGAGGGGTCATTTCATTGTGGCTGGAGAACAGCTGATGTGGCAAACTATCCCACAGATGGGGGGAAGAGAGAGAGAGAGAGAGAGAGAGAGAGAGAGAGAGAGAGAGGGGCAACAGAAGTCATTTAGCAATAAACAGTTCTAGTTGTCCTTCAGGCACAGCAGAAACTTGTGTCCTCCCGATTCCATCAGCAGCTGCGAGTGTAGAAACTGTAATCTCTCTCTCTTTTTTTTTTTTTTTAACATTTCCTACAGCATAAAAAAAGACACTGTCCATTTTACATATATTACTTTTCATTAACGCAAGTTGTGAGGCTTTCCATTGAATAGATTGGATTGAACTATACTGAATGATTATATCGCCATAAAAACACAACGTGCTTATGTGACACGTTCACTTTCAACATCATGCCGGGTTCATGGGGGATTCCATTTCGCAGCACCACCTTTTCTTTTTACAGTTTTAATAGGCGGCCTGGATGAACGTAAATAAGTAAAAAGGTAAAAGTATCATGTATTTGATTGAAATACATTTCTGAACACATTGAACGGAACCGCTACAATAATTACAGGAGACCACATAAAGACTTGCCAGATATTAAAAATGAAAGCATCGAAGTAAGTCAGTTCATACGGAAATGGCAGGAAGCCTGAAAGCTCAGTATTTAGTATGCCAGGCAACGAGTTCCACTTCCACTTGAAAAAAACTTGAAAGCGCAGTACAGGTAGAGTTATGCTATTTACTGCCTATGGATCCCAAAAAGTGTCTCACGTCCCACAATTCAGAAATATAGTCGTATAAAACATTCGTTCGGCATTTCTTCATTTCTCTGCAGCACAGCAGACAGTTGGGTTCTGGGAGCCTCGCTCTAATTGGCCATCACAACATGCGACTTCCCTTCCCACTGCTACGACAACCTGGCACTACTTTAATTATGGGTAATTTATGCCCACAATTTGCTTTGTCTTCCCACGGTTTGCCTTCCGATAGCACCTGTCCCGCTTCTGCTCTTATCGGCTCATTCTGCTTCATTTTCTGCCCTCGCCGAAACACCTTCAAATTTCCTCCTCTTGGTTCACTATCTAAATCACCTTTCAACTCCACTTTGCATGCTTTATGCCGCCTTTACATTTGTTCACTCGCTTCATTTTCTGTCCAGAGTCTCCCCGTTTCCAACACCACAGTATTAATGTGGCGAGGTGCTAAGCAAGTGTGAGGGGCCAGTACAAGTAATTACATTTGCATTATTGAAGCTGCTGGCTTTAATCAACTGCCTCTCCCTCTCTCTCCCTCTTGCTTTTTTCATTCTGCATCTCTTTTCAAATCGCCTTGTTGCATTTTGGAGTTTTATACCTTGCACTTGAGTTCGCTCATATGTCTTGCCGATTGCTCGGTTCCCCCTTCATTTCCTTCAATCTCCTGCTTTTCTAACAGCTTTATTTCCACAGTTTCCTTTATCCCCTCCCCATGCTCACATTCATTTTCTTTTTTCCTATTTTGCATTTCCATCTCCTTGTCTCCCATTTTGCCTTAATCATGCCCTTCTGGCTGGACTTTTTTTTTTCTTTTTTTTTTTTTGCTTGCCCCCACCAATTTGCCGAGCCACGCGTCTGTCAAAAATCTCCGTCCTGCAAACTTGCTGAAAATTCTTGTTGCGTGGCGCAAAAGCTTTGTTGACGCTGAAGTCACGACTTGTCATTTTCACAGCACCGGTGACCCACATACTCGACGGGCTTTGTTAACCTTTAGATTCCCCCATCAGTTGGTTTCTTGCGTGAAAAGGTCTCTGTCATGCAGGAAGTTATAGATTTTATCTCACTTTACGGCAAAAAATAAATAAAAAAATCAACAGCTTCATTCGGTTAAAGCCGAGCCGAATTAAGCCGATAACGACACAGCAGGCAGAGCCTGTGAGCCGCCGCGGCTGTCGAGATTGAACAGACAACGCTGGGAAGGAAGGGAAACTTAAAGCTGAAGAATTTGAGGTGGAAAGTGTTTTGGAGAAAATGGACTTTTGTCCTCGAAACATATTTGGCGTGCTACATTTCTGAGGTTTGCAGGTCATTTTTTGTCATTTCCAGCATGCCTCTGCCTACCCGAACTCAACGTGGCGATCACAAGACAGCAAGACACCGACATGTGCTCCTTTTCACTACGATGTTACCCTATTCTCTGTATGTGGGCTTATTCAAATTTCGTTCTCCTCTAGTTACATAATTACACCCAAAAATCCCCAAAATGAGTTATGCATAGAAGAGTCTGTGGCTTTCTAAACTCCTGCTTGAAGCTGCTTTTAGGTGCTTGATTTATCAGGTTTTTGTTCCTCCCTTCACTGCCAAATCCCCCTTTCCTCGTTTACATATTTTCTTCTTTATAGCCCTCATCTACTAACGTTCCCTTACTTTCCCCCTATATTTCACACTCCGTTCTACGCTCTTGATACGTCGGCATTTATCCCCTCTCTCGTTTCTTCCCAAATCAATCTCCGAGTCTTTTCTACCACCTTCTGTTCTCCATTTCGCTGTCTGTTTTCATCACCTCGCTGGTGCTAATGAGGCCAGACTTGACTAAGTGTTTTGAACATGCTATTATGTCTCGTCTGCTTTGTTTGCTCCCTGGTGTTTCATTTTGTTCCATGCCGCTCTGCATTTTATTTTGTGACTGATTGTTGTTTGGCCAGTCTTTTTTTTTTTTTTTTCCTCCTTGAGATATATTTGAGATAATAAGATACTTTCTCATTCTTCCCCGTCTTCCACCATTTGCAATTCCTCTTACTTTTGCTGTTTTCACCTAATTTCCATTCCTTCCTCCTCAGTTTGCTGCCTCACCTTCCACTCCCTTATCCACTCACACACCTCTGTCATTTATTTATGTCAGTCCTATTTTCTCCATTTTTCTTTTTTTTTCTTCTTTTTTTTATAAAAGAACATTCCCACCCTTCACTTCCTCTCTGTTTCAAATCCAATATTTTGGATCTTTGATCAGCTGAGGCAACAGGAGGAAATCAACTCTTGCTGCCTTTATTATTCATGCACGCTCTTCTTCTCCCGCCATCTGTCCATCCACCGCGTCCGACCCGGGAAGTCGGTGGAGCTGCTCCGACTCGCCAGCGCATCGCAAAAAGGCATGGAGTCGATGTTTCTCTGTCTGCCAGGTGTCAACAGTCTCCCCGTTCTTTCACCACTTTGTTCGCTCCCTCTCTCACTCCCTACCCCCCCCCCCCCCCCCCCCCCCCCCCCCCACCCTTACTGAATCAATAGCTCCTCTTCACCTCTCAGTCCATTCTATTAGAGACAACAATGGCTCCACGCTGGACTAAGATTGCCTCCTTTTGTGGCACCGGATGTCTATCAGCGAGTTGGACAGAGCCAAAACAACAACGGTGCAAGGGTATGTATGCGTGTGTTAGAGAAAGAGAGGGAAACAGACATGGGGATAAAGGACAGACAGAAAGAGAGAGATGACAGGTCAAGATAAAGGGGAGACAATAATGGACGCGCTGCTGCCGATAGGACTGAAGGACAGGACGATGATCTGTCATTCTCCGCCATGTGTCAGGCACAAAGAGTGAGAGAAGCAGAAAGTGATTATATGAGAGAGCTGACAGGTCGCAGTAAGGTGGAGACAAAGGTGGAGACAATTACAGTTGTTCGGAGTTACAGGAGGAGTGGCCAGATTTCACTCGGCTGCTTTGAGTACCAGTGAACATCTATGGCCTTGACAGCGAGGGCAGCGGGCCTCGATGGGTATTGGCAGCATTGGGCTAAAGGCAGGGCCAGTGACAGAAACTGTCAGAGGTAAGGAAGTGAGGATCAAATCAAAAGCAGCGTTAACATTCACGCTTTTCTTGAGCGGAACCCAAGTTGTGAGGAAAATAAACTCTACAATTTGCTTGGCACTCATATGGGAATCTAACACTGGGCAGCAAATAGAAATGCTGTTGGGCAGCTATTGTGACACAGCAAAACTTTGAGTTAAAACTCCTGAACTTTAAGAATGATTTTTACATGTTGGCGCGGATCAATCCTCTAAAAGTGGGAGGTCATTTAAAAAAACAAACTATTAAAAGTTCATATTGTCTTTCAAAAT